>NC_083095.1:124797692-125451192 GCF_949774975.1 Lagenorhynchus albirostris | reverse complement strand
CGTGATTCCTTCAGGAGCTTCCTCAGCCGGGTCTTATGGCGATGTAAGAGCCACGCAACGGTGATCACACCTGACGCCCACTTCTGCCGGTGATAAACAAGGAAGAATCTTCTTGCTTTGTAGCATTTCCATGTGGCTTGGATCTTCATGGCAGCCTCTGTCTTTCCATCTTGGCCCTTGTATCTTTGCCCGGGAAGATCTAACATCATTTGGATGTGAGCTGGGTTCTCTAACACTGAGAGAAAGTCGTATCTGGTAAGTTTATTCTTCAGCTCAAACTCTGGAAGGAGCGCTACTAAACTGTTCCCTTTTATTTTGACTTCTGGTATCGCATAGTTCCTGAGAAACTTCTCGATGTGTTCCAAGAGAGAAAAAATACTTCCCCAAGACAAACTGAAATGCTCCTTGAACGCTAAGAAGTCTGGGGCTGTCTTGTCTACAGCACCATTATAAATAAAAAAGTCATAATCCCATGGTGATTTCAGAGCCTTAGAAGGTGTTGTCACTTTCATGGCCTGTGGAAGGAAAGTGTCAGCAGAGATGAAATATAATTACAATCTACTATAAATGAACGGTCAAGACACACACTACCACATTATCGTTTATTACTTGATGGTGGGAGGATACGGATCCTAGTTCTAATACATACATGTCGTAATAGGAAAGTCAGGCTGTTATATAATCATAAAACTCGTTGCCAGAAGATATTTTAGAGGTTGCTCAAAGCTATTATCATTCTTATAAAAATGTAAGAAACTCATATAAAAATTATGCATTTAGTTCACTTTGATATGGTCAGCTGACCCCATAATCTCTATGATTTACTTTTTACACATGCATGGATGGAAGCATGTCACTGCTTTCTTGTTCGTAAGTCATCCACCAATCCTGTAAAATAGGATGAAGCCTTTCTTTGCAATCTCTGTGACAACTTCAGATAAGCCCATCAAAGCTGTCCTGTCTTTTCTGACTTTCTAACAGGTCATCATTTCTAGCATTTTGGAATTCTTCTGCCACCTTCTTTGAATACCCAGGAGTGAGTTTTACAAAGAGCATTATGTTGTGTGTTATCACCCTTGCCACTTTTGAGGTTTCTCTTGTCATATGTTCTTTTATTCTTAAATCTGGACCCTTCTCAGGGACATATCTGGAACTGTCCCCAGGCAGATAGAATCTGAAATCTCACAATTAAAACCAAGAAACATTTGCTTTTCACTTTGTTCCTATCTGTACTGATTGAGTTTTTTAAGTCGTGAAACATACTACTTTTATTTTTAAATGTCAAGAGGGGTTCTCTAAGAATGGGACGATTGGGCAGTTTTTTTCTTCTTTATACTTTTCTGTATAAGAAAAACTGAATAAATGCTACTTAAAAATAAAATCAGAAGAGATTTGGACGACAACAGCAATATATGTCACACATACCCCTTTAAAAAAAAAGGAAAAGGAAATTTTGTTGTGTCACTGTCCTCTGTGAAACTACTACATTTCATTATTGAAACCCCTGGCACTAGAAAAATAGACATTCTTCCCCATGGTCTAAATGATTCTAATGGCCTGAGGGGTGAGGGGCATAGATGTTTCAGGTCCTGCTTCTCCTCAGTCAACCAGGTATCAACTTACAGTGCTGATTGTTTCTTGCTTAGGGATTTAAGGAACAGATTGTCTTCAATATGGCAACATTTTCAGGTGTATAAGCCCATCTTTACCAGATTATAGTATTATATTGCTCTTTGCATTTTGAAGAGTTTTCACGGAACTCAAAGAAAAAAAAAAGACCCAGTTAATTTATCAATGACTGTTGTTCCACAGCACTGTGTTATTACTATGTTAGATTGTTCATGCTTTGTTTTTACTAAACTATCTAAGAGAAAAACAAGCCAAGAGATATATTTACAATACAAGCACAATAAGCAAACACAAGGGGAAAAAAAAACACCTTCCTATTCTTTTTCTTTTCTTAGGTTCCAGACAGTGGAATAATTAATTAGACTGTCATCTCAAGTAAAAATGCTGAAAAGCAAGTGTTAAGTTTGAAAAGGGTAATTTCCTTGAACTTTAGAAGCAGACTTTTATAGCAGTGAGCTTTTGTGTACTTTTAAGAGTCATTATAGGCATAAGAACAATGGAGAAAGCCTTCTCTCCAAGACTCTAGCCCTTTCTGAGCTAATCAAGGCTCCAAGAGAGAATGCAAAGTGTTTGGTAGATGGAAACAAATTTCTTCTTCTTGGACAGGCAAGAGGGAGTTACAGAAGCAATGCCTCCTTCTGCAGACATCAACCCTGGCAGCAGGAGCTGGAGCTCCTGGTAGAAGACAAGGGGCACATGTTCCAACAGCATCGGCCCTGTGGCTTTGTTTCCGCCTTCCTTCAAGAAGAAGATGGTGGGAAGGTTAGAATTCAGAGAAGAATGGTGGTGCTTCCTCAGTGAGAAACAGACATGCAAAATAATCACAGATGGACATGTATGGAGCTGGCTGGTCCTGCCAGTCACATGATTGATCCTGACAGCAAGACCCTGAGATTCCCATAGGAAGTGCAGCTATGGACAGGAGATTCGCCAGAGGATCTGCTCTCCTTGGTAACGTTAAACTAGTTTTGAAATTTCTTTTCTTTACGGAGAGTCATGTGGAATTGGAGCAATCTTGGGGAGAAGTTTAGAAAGGAGAGGACTCTTAAGTCTCTCTTGGACAGTGCCCTTCCAGGGGGTAGGTCTAGGGCATTGACATACAACAGCAAATGCATTTAAGACCTTTTGAAAGGATAGCCATGCAGTGGAAATGGGGTTACTGAATTGAATGGTGGCTGTCTTAGAACAAAGGGATTACACCTCCCTACCTTCTTGGATGATATTCCAGTAAAGACCTGCTCTCAAAGGAAAAATACTCTTGGACATCAAATAGACCACTCAGGCACGGGGAAGCTATGGGTTTGGAGTCAGCTAAAGCGTAACTGTAGTACATCTGTCACGGAGAATGCCACACTTGGGAGCACTTTAGACTTAGAGCAAGAAAAGTCATGTCTCTCAAGAGAAAGCCTTCCCAAATTAAAGCAGTGCATCAGCATTGTGAGATCCATTGAGCAGGTAAAGACAAAGCTGCTTCACAGCCTGCTAGGAATCAGAGCCCTGATTAAAGGTCACGCCAGGCTTCAGGTTCTGGTTCCTTCTGCTATTCTTCCTTTACTATTTATCTCCATGAACTTGTCTACAATTATTTGTTGCCTTCCTCCCTTCCCTTCCCTTCCGTTCCCTTTCCTTCCTCCCTTCCTTCCTCCCATCCTCTTTCCCCCCGTTCTCTTTTAAGATGTGCTGCACTCCTAATGCAGTGTTACTGACTCAGTAGCCACACTTCTAGTGGGGATGGCTGTCTGTTGTGCCATCCGCATTCTCACCTGGTCCCTTTTGGGACACCTGCCACACCTTTGTGAGATGCCTGCACTTACTAATTGGCCCACACAGAGCCCAAACCTGTGGTCGTGGCCTAATTATTAGCATCCTGTTCTAACTAACTGAGTCAACTAGCTGAGAAATGCTCTTCTTCATTTGCAAAGTATAATCACTAATTAGGTAACTTTGAGAGTTTATGGGGCAGTTAGGAAAAATTCTAAGTCTAATACAAAAACCAGAAAGGCAGGATGATGATTACATATGTAAGTCACAGATGTGAAGCAAAAACAGACAGGCCCGGTATTAGCTTCTAAAATTAAGACATAGGGCTTCCCTGGTTGCAGAGTGGTTAAGAATCCGCCTGCCAATGCAGGGGACACGGGTTCGAGCCTGGTCCAGGAAGATCCCACATGTCATGGAGCAACTAAGCTCGTGTGCCACAACTCCTGAGCCCGTGTGCCACAGCTGCTGAAGCCCACGTGCCTAGAGCCCATGCTCCGCAACAAGAGAAGCCACTGCAATGAGAAGCCCGTGCACCGCAAGAAAGAGTAGCCCCCGCTCCCCGCAACTAGAGAAAGCCCGCGTGCAGCAACGAAGACCCAATGCAGCCAAAAATAATAAAAATAAAGTAAAATAAAATTCAGACATAACTGCTGCAAAGAAAAAATCCAGAAAACATGTATTTAAATCTAAGCTGAATGTATTTATGAAAAATGTTCTTTTCAAACATGTGGATAGCATGTGGATGTGGGATTAAATTGTAGCCAAAGATCTCTAAATTGGATATAAACGAGATCTCTTGGTGGTAAATGGTCAAGTATTTGGGATAATCCAACAACGATATCATCTTTAGAGAATGATTTGCCTAGAAGGATAGACTAAATCGCTTCTGAATCTATAAGCCGATGTTCAGTTTCTCAAACACCCAAACATATCCACTAGTAATTAACCTAAGCAATTCCATTGTGTGAAAAAGAATGTTTCTTCTTGCCATTATGGCTCTAAGGGAGAGCTTAGTTCAGAGTATGAGTGGAGTGACTCTCAAAGATGGAGAATTCACTACTCCCTGAAGAACAGGGATGCCATTTGTCTGTCCCATTCTTTAATATTTGCTGAGGGTCCACAATGTGTTAAGCTTTGTACAGAACAGACATCAAGACTTCAGCTTGTTAGATTTGTTTGAAAGATATTTACAATATTCAGGGACAATAGCTGACCTAATCAGGGTTCAGGGATTCAGCATAATCATAGTGCTGAATTTTAGAGCATGAAGGATCTTGAAGGTCACTGACCTCACTTTTAACTCCAATAGGATATTATGGGTCCAGGGAAATGAGCCTTGGCCTTGAAGTCTGACTAACCTGGGATCAAGTCCAAGCTCTGCCACGATGTGCTATGTATTCTTGGGCAGCTTACCACGTGCTATAGACTGAATGTTTGTGTCCCCGCAAGATTCATATGCTGAAGCCTTAGTCCCCAGAGATGGGGCCTTTGAGAGGAAATTAGGACATGAGGGTGGAGCCTTCATGATGAGACTAATGCCCTTATAAGAACAGACAAAATCGGGATGATCTCTTTCTCTACCATGGGAAGATACAGCAAGAAGGTGGCCATTTGCAAACCAGAAAGAGGGCTCTCACCAGGACCCAACCATACGGGCATCCTGACCTTGGACTACCAGCCTCCAGAACTGTGAGAATTAAATGTTTGTTGTTTAAGCCACACAGTCTATAGTATTTTGTTACGGCAGCCTGAGCAGCCTAAGACAACATCCTTTCTGACACTAAAAGTTTCTCATCTGTACAAAAGAGAGGTCCCTATAAAGTTGTGAAGATCGGAATATGTGTAAAGAATTTTTCACTGCCTTACTTCCAGTCCATGTGCTATGTGGCTGCTTCCCACTAGCTATCTAGTTTACGTTTGGTAATGTATATATGTCCATGGCACTCTCTCGCTTTGTCACAGCTTACCCTTCCCCCTCCCCATATCCTCAAGTCCATTCTCTAGTAGGTGTGTATCTTTATTCCCGTCTTACCCCTAGGTTCTTCATGAAATTTTTTTTTCTTAGATTCCATATTTATGTGTTAGCATACGGTATTTGTCTTTCTCTTTCTGACTTACTTCACTCTGTATGAAAGATTCTAGGTCCATCCACCTTACTACAAATAACTCAATTTCGTTTCTTTTTATGGCTGAGTAATATCCATTGTATATATGTGCCACATCTTCTTGATCCATTCATCCGATGATGGACACTTAAGTTGCTTCCATCTCCTGGCTATTGTAAATAGAGCTGCAATGAACATTTTGGTACATTTCTCCAAAGAAGATATACAGATTGCCAACAAACACATGAAAGAATGCTCAACATCATTGATCATTAGAGAAATGCAAATCAAAACTACAATGAGATATCATCTCACACCGGTCAGAATGGCCATCATCAAAAAATCTAGAAACAATAAATGCTGGAGAGGGTGTGGAGAAAAGGGAACGCTCCTGCACTGCTGGTGGGAATGTGAATTGGTACAGCCACTATGGAGAACAGTATGGTTCCTTAAAAAACTACAAATAGAACTACCATATGACCCAGCAATCCCACTACTGGGCATACGCCCTGAGAAAACCATAACGCATCCTAATTTTAAGGTGCAGGAGCAAGCTCACAATTACCTCACAGCAAGAAGTCAAGGAAAGCTAGGGGATCGAATTGCACTGATTTGTTTATCCAGGAGCACCCTTCTGTCAGGTTCAGACGACTATATGCAGTCATTGCTATAAATACAGCCCTGTCTGCTCTCAGCTCTGCAGGAGTATAAGGAGATCCAAAAGGTGGTCTCTTTTTCCTTGAAAAGGGGTGACTAAACTCCCTATGAACTTCTTACTGATAAGATCACCAAGAGAGGGAGGCCTAGAAGATGCTCTTAAAAATAGACTACTGCATTATGAAACAAGCACTTTATTGTTCCAGAGCACTTTCACACTCATTAAAGCCTCTAACCCTCACAGCCACCCTAGAGAAAGGAGGTATCATCCCCATTTCTCAGAGGAGGCTAGTGGGGTACAGAGAATTTAAGTGACTTGCTCAAAGTTCCCTTATTAGTAAGAGGAAAATCCAGCTCTTGCTCTGTCTCTTACTAGTTGGGTGTTCAGAACTTTTATTACACATGCATGGCCTTACGGAATGCTCCTCACTGGCATGTACTTGCCATTGTGGGAACTATTTTATTTTTCCAACTTTTTGGTTACCTTATTTCTTTTAGTCAGCTTAACTCTAAATCCCACACCCTTACCTATTACATCATAGATGTAGTATGCATGTGTGCACGTGTATGAACACACGCACACGTGTAAGTACATGCTGGAGGACAACTGAGTTTTGTTTTTTTGTTCTATTCTTTCTAAGTGTACTTTTAAAAGATGAAAATCTTCGATAGAGGTTGAAGACTGATGTGATTCAGAAAAATTTGAGTATGCTAAATCACTTTTTTGGACTGCAGTCTGAGAAATAATTCAGTCCCAACAGAGGGGGAAAAAAGGGTTTTCCGCTTTAAATGAGCCATGTTTTCTTTTCTGAAAACATGATTTAATTTCTTTTATAAAAGAAGAGCGAAAGAACTTTTGTTGTCGTCTCCAGCTGTCAAACCTGCCTCCCGTACTTTTGCCCTGAAGCAAAAGGAAGGGCCATCAGGTGACAAACCCCAAATTTCAACTAGTCACACAAATTATAGACCTTCCTATCATGATATCCTCTTGACTTTCTGCCCTTCCCCTACAATGAAGAACAGACACAGTTTAAGTCAAAATGACTCTCATGGGCAATTTTACAAAACAAATAGAAGGCACAGAGTCTCTCCCTCTCCCTCCCCCGCCCCCCACTTCCCCAGCTTCCCCCTCTGGGCCAGCCTATCCCCTCTTTCCAGGCAGGCAGGAGCTAATAATCAGAAAGACATTTCCCACCCCAGACAGTGATGCTCTGCTTGCCAAGGGCCCTGTTTGCTTTGAAGAAAGAGTTTGACAAAGTAAATATTTACAGAAACAACTATAATCGGATGCCAAGTCCCACTTCGAGGGGACAGGCAGAGAAGTATTTTTAAGAAAGGGTTTCTCCATGTGGTATCACACTGCCCGGTGGTGGGGACTGATCCAAGCTCTGTTCTGGGTTTATCATGAGTCCAGGCATATCACAGTCTTTCTCTTAGCCTTTTAACTTCCATGCTAGGAACTTTCCACAGAGTAATGAATAATTTCATTTACCGCTGAAGAGTCAATTCAGAAATGTACTAATTCGGGACCACGGGGAAGTCTTCAGATATTACTGCTTTTAGCAGTAGAGGAAAGCTTCATGAAGTCAACAGGGAAGAGATTAAAGGCAGGGTTAATTAGCACTCAGGAAATGTCATTATTTTAAAAATATATATTTTTGAGATAGACCACTTACTGGCTAAAACACAGTCATATTTATATTACCTGTAGATCTGTTACCTAGAAACTGTGGAACCTGAGAGCTCGAACACAGTGAGAATCAAAACAGGTGCGCCTGCCTGTTCCCATTATGCACATTAGCCCATGGCCTTCGCACAGCCTGTTAAACAGCTGAATCTGAAACAATCATGGTGCAGGCCAAACACTAGCCTGAAGGCCTGTCCGTCTTGGGATTTGGCCATTTACATTGATTTTTTTTTTAACCCATGTGTTTCATGAAACACAAATATTTGCCATGACAACTGGGGTGTCACATGACATACTGCTACATAAAAAGCTTGGAAATCTCTTAAGGGGAAACAGCCCACCAGTGCTGCAAATACAGTGAAAACATCTTGAGGAAGATGTGGGCATTAAAAGATGAAGATCTGGAAAGAACAGGTAACAGTTTACTATGCAGACATAGTAGGATTAATTTCTTCTGTGCCACTCTTCAATTTCTCTTTCTTTCTTCCTTTCTTTTTTTTTTTTAAAAAATGGGAGCAGCTGTAAACATGACCACATAGGGTAAGCCCAGAAAAAAAAACCTCTGCCAGCTGTCTCCTTCTGTGGTGAAAAGTTTCAATTATTACTAGTCTGTCTTGTGGCTCATCAACATAAGAAAGCAGGCTACAAAAGTCCAGCACCTTTAAACCAGGAGAATCTCCATAAGGATGAGCATGTTGTACTGTGAGGTCCTAATGTTAAAGAATACAGATTTCCTTTCCCTTCCGCATTAAGGTATCTGTACAAAATCGGGGAACTTGCTTTATTATCCTATGCTTAAAGATAAATGAAACCTCACAATAACATACCCTATGCAACACAAATTGGAATATAAAGCAATAGTTTCGTATTCCGGACTCCTGGGCCCTTGACCAGCTAGCAGTAGAGATTGACTCAGTCATTTAGTTAATCTCGAAATAATGCAACATGATGGAATTTTTTAGATCCTACTGATATTGTCATGGTAGAGTTTACCTGCATAACAATCTTCCCTTTTAAAATCAAATGCATTCCAGCAGCAGCTGAAATAGTATTTATTTCTATGTGAAAGGTACAACTCGATAACATGTGCGTATTACCAAAAATCTCACTGAGAATATTGTAAATCAGAACAATTTTCTTTCGTTAGTTAGGAATATGAATACCTTTGATCTTTGTTTCCTGAGAGAGGGAGTCTTCACTTCCGCTGGAATCGATGGTGTTCTCTGGGGTGTAGCGAAAGGGGCTGTGGATGGAAGTGGTGCAATGTTACCTCTTCCAGAAAGAGAGACTTATTCATTGGGTTGATGCTACTGGGTTTGCACCTTGAAAGTCAGATGGCTCTGTCACCCATTCACTGTTCACTACCAGTCATTCTTGTATCAATTCAATGAAACATTTGTGATAATTGACTTCAAAAGGAAAGCAAAGAGCTTGGAAGGGCAACAGTTCCATCAGAACATAAGGTCAGCTCCCCTTATGCAAATTTCCTAGAGGAAAAGGCAGATTTTAAAAGCAAGCAATTTAGAGAGTTATCTTTGTCTTATATGATGTTTCGCTATAAGATTTCTTTAAATAGCCGTATTCCCAAGTTCACTTAAAAAGTAAATATAACTATATAAGATGGACTATTCTAATGTATAGTCATTTAAAAAGAAAATTCTAAAGAATTAAAATGGCTTCGGGTAAATAAAACAAGTGAAAAACACAAATAAATATTATTTTTGAAATGAATTAAATCTATAAGCAGCAACTTTTGGAGAACACATCTAGTCCATGGGGGGTAAGCCTCCATGCTAGACAATGCTTGGAAGAGAAATGGAATCTCTCCTGTTGCCTGGCAGCAAACCCAACTGCCCTTTACAGAAAAGCTCAAATTTGGCATTCTCAGGAGAGAAAAATCCTTACCTTACTCTTTCTAAGAAAGAGAAGAAATAATTTATTTAAATAGTTAATTCAGTCAAAAAAGTGAGGCTTCTTTCAACTTACTTCCTTACTCCACCCCTTTTCTGTCAGTTCTCTAACAACAATGTTAGAAAGAACTGACAGATATTCGTTAAATACAACACATCAGTATACGATTTAGAATTCCACTTTGAGGACTCAGTTCTCTCACATTGCCTCAAGTGGGCTGCAAGGAGTATCTTCAGCTATCTCTTTAAAAGTAGCAGGAAGTCCAGAGTCTTAGCACACAAAAAATCACCTCCACAGAAGACATTTGTTGCATTGGACCAACCCCGTTTTACCATCTTCCTGGTTTCCCTGTCTTCCAGCGATCCTCCAGGACTGCGAGACTGCCCACCAACTTCCCTAAGGCTGGGCAATTGGCTATACAGTCGGTCCTCTGTATCCATGGATTCTGCATCCACGGATTCAACCAATTTCCATCCGCGGTTGGTTGAATCCACAGATGCAGAACCCGGGAATACAGAGGGCCAACTGTGCAATGCCATACTATAGGAGGGACTCGAGCATCCGTAGATTTGAGTATCCACTGGGGGTCCTGGAACCAATCCCCTGAGGATAGTGAGGGACAACTGTAGTGTGTGAAGACTCTATTTTCATCCTACAAGTTTTTGCCTTGACTTCTGTGCTGTCCTACCCCACTGTCCACTTGAACCTGGCTCTCCCACTTTGAAGGTCAGTTCACACCGTTATACCCAGGCTACTGTGAGTCCACAGATTCACCCATAAAGCCTGTTATTCCTATTATCTGCAAGCTCAGTACACTTTTTATTTAACTTTCAGGTTCCTGCAGACAAATGAGATTTATGGTTAAATTCCCATGATGAAACAAAATAGCAGCTGAGAAGTGGGCATGATTTTTAAAGGAATTTATTAAAATTTCAGTGAAATTTGGTAGAATGAAGATCTAAAAGATTTGTAATTTCACATGGATAATCCAGTTAATGGTATCTCTAAAAAATTATTTTGAGGTTTTTCTTAGTTACCTGCAGAAATTCTATCATTAAATGTATAACTTCATGTAGCCTTGGATTTTATGGGACACATGCATTTGAAGAATGTGTCTGCATCCTAAGGCACTGCCTGTTTTGCTACTCAGTTTCCCTTCTGGAAAAATCTGTTGGATAAATTTTGCCAGTGTCAGTGTCAGGGAAAAAAATCTTTGTATGTTTCTGTGGTAGTTATTGGCATGCGCCTCCCAAGAAGCCATCCCCCCTTCTTCCTTGCTGATTTTAGAACCTCAATTTTTTCAGGGTAACAACATCCCCAGCTTCTAGGGTTTCCAGATTTAGCAAAAAAAAAATTTTTTAAAGGGCACACAGTGAAATTTAAACTTTAGACAAGCAACAAGTAATGTTGTAGTATAAGTATGCCCCAGATATTAAATATGTTTAATATCCATGAATGGATTAGACCAGAATTTCATGAATGCATTAGACCAAGCATAATTTATCATCCTAAGTATTTAGTATAAGTGTGTCCCAAATCCTAATCCTAATCCTACTCTTATCCCTGGACATTCACTTTCTCAGCCTTTCTTGTACCTAACAGTGGCCATGTGATCAGTGAGAAGTGAAGTCCATCCCGGGGCTTCTGGGAAGAGATTGGTGCCACTATTTTTCCCTCTTCCTGCCTGGAGTGTGTATGTTAAGGCCCACATCTGCAGGAGTCATCTTAGAGCTGTGAGTTAGCAAGCGTGAAGATGAAATGAAGCATGCTAAAGAAGGTAAAGCAGAGACTCGTTCTAACCCTGTGTATCAGCAGCATCAGCACTAGAGTCCCTACTTCCTGATTCCTTATGAGATAAATGAACTCCTCATTGTTTAAGCCATGAGGTAGTTAGGGTTTCTGATATTTGCAGTCACATACATTCCTGACTGGTACCCCTCCCTCCCCCTCCTTATTCTCTATTCTGTGCTCTGTCTTACTGCATGTGCAAGGGCCTCAGGAACAATGTTCAATAGTGATGGCAGTAATAATGATGGCAGTAGTGGTCATCCCTCAACTGTCTCTGCTTTTAATGAGGAAATAGAATATTTCTAAAGTTTCCCTACTAAGAACATTGTTTTCTGTGGGGTTTTGGTTGAAGACAATAATCAGGTTCAGAAAATTCTCTTCTACTTCTACTCTGCCCAGAAGTTTTTTCTTATTATTAATGTTGAATTGTATTGTATGATTTTAAAATTTTAGTATGTATTGAGATGATCACAGGGTTTTTTCTTTTTTAATCTGTTAATGTGGCGAATTGTATTGTTAGATGTTTCTAATGTTGAATCTTCCTTGATCATGATGAATGTAAAAAACATACTGCTAACTTTTATTTAGAATGTTTACCTTTATGTTCCTGAGATTGATTTATATATATTTTTTCTTGCAGTGTCCTCATCCAGTTTTGGTACCAAAGTAGCATCATAAAATCAGTTGGTAAGCGTTCCTTCTTCTCTTTTACTATGGAATAGTTTAATATAAGAATTACCTGAGCCTTTAAAGTTGGTAAAACTTCCCTATAAAAGACCTGAGGCCCTTTTTGTTTGGTATATTTGTGTGTGTGTGCATGTGTGCACATGTCCATGTGGAAGACAGATATTTTTGACTGCCAAATCAAATTATCTAATGGTATTGCTTTCTTTAAGTTTTCTATTTTTTCTTTAGTTAACTTTGGTAATTTAGATTTTTCTAGGAAATTTTTCATTTTGTTTTTAAAAATGTATTGGTATTAAGTTACCATATTATGTTTTTTTTTTTAACATCTTTATTGGAGTATAATTGCTTTAAACGGTATGTTAGTTTCAGCTTCACAACAAAATGAATCAGTTATATATATACATATATTCCCATATCTCTTCCCGCTTGCGTCTCCCTCCCTCCCACCCTCCCTATCCCACCCCTCCAGGCGGTCACAAAGCACCGAGCTGATCTCCCTGTGCTAGGCGGCTGCTTCCCACTAGCTATCTACCTTACGTTTGGTAGTGTATATATGTCCATGCCTCTTTATCGCTTTGTCACCGTTTACCCTTCCCCCTCCCCATAGCCTCAAGTCCATTCTCTAGTAAGTCTGTGTCTTTATTCCTGTTTCACCCCTAGGTTTTTCATGTCATTTTTTTTTTAAATTCCATATATATGTGTTAGCATACGGTATTTGTCTCTCTCTTTCTGACTTACTTCACTCTGTATGACAGACTCTAGGTCTATCCACCTCATTACAAATAGCTCAATTTCGTCTCTTTTTATGGCTGAGTAATATTCCACTGTATATATGTGCCACATCTTCTTTATCCATTCATCCGATGATGGACACTTAGGTTGTTTCCATCTCTGGGCTATTGTAAATAGAGCTGCAATGAACATTTTGGTACATGACTCTTCTTGAATTATGGTTTTCTCAGGGTATATGCCCAGTAGTGGGATTGCTGGGTCATATGGTAGTTCTATTTGTAGCTTTTTAAGGAACCTCCATACTGTTCTCCACAGTGGCTGTATCAATTTGCATTCCCACCAACAGTGTAAGAGGGTTCCCTTTTCTCCACACCCTCTCCAGCATTTATTGTTTCTAGATTTTTTGATGATGGCCATTCTGACTGGTGTGAGATGATATCTCATTGTAGTTTTGATTTGCATTTCTCTAATGATTAGTGTGTTGAGCATTCTTTCATGTGTTTGTTGGCACTCTGTATATCTTCTTTGGAGAAATGTCTATTTCGGTCTTCTGCCCATTTTTGGATTGGGTTGTTTGTTTTTTTGTTATTGAGCTGCATGAGCTGCTTATAAATTTTGGAGATTAATCCTTTGTCAGTTGCTTCATTTGCAAATATTTTCTCCCATTCTGAGGGTTGTCTTTTGGTCTTCTTTATGGTTTCCTTTGCTGCGCAAAAGCTTTTAAGTTTCATTAGGTCCCATTTGTTTACTTTTGTTTTTATTTCCATTTCTCTAGGAGGTGGGTCAAAAAGGACCTTGCTGTGATTTATGTCATAGAGTGTTCTGCCTATGTTTTCCTCTAAGAGTTTGATAGTTTCTGGCCTTACATTTAGGTCTTTAATCCATTTTGAGCTTATTTTTGTGTATGGTGTTAGGGAGTGATCTAATCTCATACTTTTACATGTAGCTGTCCAGTTTTCCCAGCACCACTTATTGAATAGGCTGTCCTTTCTCCACTGTACATTTCTGCCTCCTTTGTCAAAGATAAGGTGACCATATGTGCATGGGTTTATCTCTGGGCTTTCTATCCTGTTCCATTGATCTATCTTTCTGTTTTTGTGCCAGTACCATACCATCTTGATAACTGTAGCTTTGTAGTATAGTCTGAAGTCAGGGAGCCTGATTCCTCCAGTTTCTTTTTTCGTTCTCAAGATTGCTTTGGCTATTCGGGGTCTTTTGTGTTTCCATACAAGTTGTGAAATTTTTTGTTCTACTTCTGTGAAAAATGCCAGTGGTAGTTTGATAGGGATTGCATTGAATCTATAGATTGCTTTGGGTAGTAGGGTCATTTTCACAATGTTGATTCTTCCAATCCAAGAACATGGTATATCTCTCCATCTATTTGTATCATCTTTAATTTCTTTCATCAGTGTCTGATAATTTTCTGCATACAGGTCTTTTGTCTCCTTAGGTAGGTTTATTCCTAGATATTTTATTCTTTTTGTTGCAGTGGTAAATGGGAGTGTTCTCTTGATTTCACTTTCAGATTTTTCATCATTAGTATATAGGAATGCCAGAGATTTCTGTGCATTAATTTTGTATCCTGCCACTTTACCAAATTCATTGATTAGCTCTAGTAGTTTTCTGGTAGCATCTTTAGGGTTCTCTATGTATAGGATCATGTCATCTGCAAACAGTGACAGCTTTACTTCTTCTTTTCCGATTTGGATTCCTTTTATTTCCTTTTCTTCTCTGATTGCTGTGGCTAAAACTTCCAAAACTATGTTGAATAAGAGTGGTGAGAGTGGGCAACCTTGTCTTGTTCCTGATCTTAGTGGAAATGCTTTCAGTTTTTCACCATTGAGGATGATGTTTGCTGTGGGCTTGTCATATATGGCCTTTATTATGTTGAGGAAAGTTCCCTCTATGCCTACTTTCTGCAGGGTTTTTATCATAAATGGGTGTTGAATTTTGTCAAAAGCTTTCTCTGCATCTATTGAGATGATCATATGGTTTTTCTCCTTCAGTTTGTTAATATGGTTTATCACATTGATAGATTTGTGTATATTGAAGAATCCTTGCATTCCTGGAATAAACCCCACTTGATCATGGTGTATGATCCTTTTAATGTGCTGCTGGATTCTGTTTGCTAGTATTTTGTTGAGGATTTTTGCATCTATGTTCATCAGTGATATTGGCCTGTAGTTTTCTTTCTTTGTGACATCCTTGTCTGGTTTTGGTATCAAGGTGATGGTGGCCTCGTAGAAGGAGTTTGGGAGTGTTCCTCCCTCTGCTATATTTTGGAAGAGTTTGAGAAAGATAGGTGTTAGCTCTTCTCTAAATGTTTGATAGAATTCGCCTGTGAAGCCATCTGGTCCTGGGCTTTTCTTTGTTGGAAGATTTTTAATCACAGTTTCAATTTCAGTGCTTGTGATTGGTCTGTTCATATTTTCTATTTCTTCCTGATTCAGTCTTGGCAGGTTGTGCATTTCTAAGAATTTGTCCATTTCTTCCAGATTGTCCATTTTATTGGCATAGAGTTGCTTGTAGTAATCTCTCATGATCTCTTTTATTTCTGCAGTGTCAGTTGTTACCTCTCCTTTTTCATTTCTAATTCTATTGATTTGAGTCTTCTCCCTTTTTTTCTTGATGAGTCTGGCTAGTGGTTTATCTATTTTGTTTATCTTCTCAAAGAACCAGCTTTTAGTTTTATTGATCTTTGCTATTGTTTCCTTCATTTCTTTTTCATTTATTTCTGATGTGATTTTTATGATTTCTTTCCTTCTGCTAGCTTTGGGGTTTTTTTGTTCTTCTTTCTCTAATTGCTTGAGGTGCAAGGTTAGGTTGTTTATTCGAGATGTTTCCTGCTTCTTAAGGTGGGCTTGTATTGCTATAAACTTCCCCCTTAGAACTGCTTTTGCTGCATCCCACAGGTTTTGGGTCGTTGTGTCTCCATTGTCATTTGTTTCTAGGTATTTTTTGATTTCCTCTTTGATTTCTTCAGTGATCACATCATTATTAAGTAGTGTATTGTTTAGCCTCCATGTGTTTGTATTTTTTACAGATCTTTTCCTGTAATTGATATCTAGTCTCATGGCGTTGTGGTCAGAAAAGATACTTGATACAATTTCAATTTTCTTAAATTTACCAAGGCTTGATTTGTGACCCAAGATATGGTCTATCCTGGAGAATGTTCCATGAGCACTTGAGAAAAATGTGTATTCTGTTGTTTTTGGATGGAATGTCCTATAAATATCAATTAAGTCCATCTTGTTTAATGTATCATTTAAAGCTTGTGTTTCCTTATTTATTTTCATTTTGGATGATCTGTCCATTGGTGAAAGTGGGGTGTTAAAGTCCCCTACTATGAATGTGTTACTGTCGATTTCCCCTTTTATGGTTGTCAGTATTTGCCTTATGTATTGAGGTACACCTATGTTGGGTGCATAAATATTTACAGTTGTTATATCTTCCTCTTGGATCGATCCCTTGATCATTATGTATTGTCCTTCTTTGTCTCTTCTAAAAGTAGCATCATAAAATCAGTTGGTAAGCATTCCTTCTTCTCTTTTACTATGGAATAGTTTAATATAAGAATTACCTGAGCCTTTAAAGTTGGTAAAACTTCCCTATAAAAGACCTGAGGCCCTTTTTGTTTGGTATATTTGTGTGTGTGTGCATGTGTGCACATGTCCATGTGGAAGACAGATATTTTTGACTGCCAAATCAAATTATCTAATGGTATTGCTTTCTTTAAGTTTTCTATTTTTTCTTTAGTTAACTTTGGTAATTTAGATTTTTCTAGGAAATTTTTCATTTTGTTTTTAAAAATGTATTGGTATTAAGTTACCATATTATGTTTTTTAAAAATTCTACCTGTCTGTAGTTTCTGCCTTTTTTCATTTTCATATGATTTATTTGTTCCTTCCCTTTTTTAAAATTACAGCTTTATTGAAGTATAATTGACAAATGAAATTGTAAGATATTTAAAGTGAACATTGTGATTATATATTTGATATATATATATATTTGAAAGGATTCCTCCATCTAGTTAATTAACACATCCGTCATCTCATGTTTTTATATTTTTTATTAGTGAGAACATTTTCCTACTCTCTTAGCAAATTTCAATTATACAATACAGTGTTATCAACTATAGTCATCATGTTATGCATTAGCTCCTCAGACATTATTCATCTTGTAGCTGAAAGTTTGTACCCTTTCACCAACCTCTCCCTATTTCCCCCACCCCTCAAACCCTGGCAACCATTTTTCTACTCAGTGTTTCTATGAGTTTGATTTTTTTTTTTTTTTTTTAGATTCCACATATAAGCTATACCATGTGGTATTTGTCTTTCTCTGTCAGGCTTATTTCAGTTAGCATTAATACCCTCCAGATTCATCCATGTTGTCCAAATGGCAGAATTTCCTTCTTTTTTAAGACTGAATAATATCCCACTATAAATATATGACATTAAGTTGTGTCTATACCTTGGCTATTGTGAATAATGCTGCAATGAACATGGGAGTACAGATATCTCTGGAGATAATGACTTCGTTTCCTTTGGATATATACCCAGAAGCGAAATTGCTGAATCATGTGGTGGCTCTATTCTTAAGGTATTGAGAAACCTCCATATTGTTTTCCATAGCAGCTTTACCAGTTTATATTCCTACCAACAGTGTACACTGATTCCCTTTTCTCCATATCCTCATTGGCATTTGTTATCTCTTGTCTTTCTGATAAAAGCCATTCAAACAGGTGTGAGGTGATACTTCATTGTTGTTTTCATTTGCATTTTGCTGATGATTATGACATTGATCACCTTTTCATGTCCCTGTTGGATTTGTTTGTCTTTTTTGAAAAATGTCTATTCAGGTCCTTTGCCCATTAAAAGATTTGGGTTATTTGTTTTTTTGCTATTGAGTTCTATGAGTTTCTTGTATATTTTGTGTATTAGCCCTTTATTGGATATGTGGTTTGCATATATTTTATCCCATTCCACAGGTTGCTTTTTCATTTTGTTGATAATTTCCTTTGCTGTGCAGAAACTTTTTAATTTGATGTAACCTAACTTGTTTATTTTTGCATTGGTTGCCTTTGCTTTTGGTGTCAAATCAAAAAAAAAATCATTTCCAAGAGCTTATCCTGTATGCTTTTTCCTTAGGAGTTTTATGGTTTCACATCTAATGTTCAAGTCTTTAATCCATTTTGAGTCAATTTTTGTGTATGGTATGAGATAATGGCCCACTTTTATTCTTTTTAATGTGGCTGTCTAGTTTTCCCAACACTATTTATTGAAGAGATTAACCTTTCCCCATTGTATATTTTTGAATTCTTTGCAAAAATTAATTGACCATAAAAGCATGAGTTTATTTCTGGGCTCTCTGTTTGGTTCCATAGATCTATGTGTCTGTTTTTATGCCAATAACATGCTGTTTTGGTTACTATAGCTTTGTAATATTGTTTGGAATCAGGAAATGTGATGCCTCCAGTTTTGTTCTTCTTCCTCAAGATTATTTTCACTATTTGGTGTCTCTTGTGGTTATATATGAATATTAGGATTATTTTTTCTATTTCTGTGAAAAATGCTATTGGGTTTTTAATAGGGATTGCATTGAATCTGCAGATTGCTTTGGACAGTATGACCATTTTAACAATACTAATTCTTCCAGTCCATGAACACAGAATAGCTTTCCAGTTATTTGTGTCTTCAACTTCTTTCATCAATGTTTTACAGTTTTCAGTGCACAGATCTTTCACCTCCTTGGTTAAATCTTAAGTACATTATTGTTTTTGGTGCTGTTGTAAATGGGACTGTTTTCTTAATTTCTCTTTCTGATAGTTGTTAGTGTATAAAAATGCAACTGATTTTTGTATAGTGATTTTTGTATACTGCAACTTTACTGAATTCATTGATTAGTTTTAACCATTTTTTGGTAGTAACTTTAGGGTTTTCAATATATATTATGTTATCTGCAGAGACAGTTTTACTTCTTCCTTTCTGATTTAGATGCCTTTTATTTCTTTTTCTTGCCTAATTTCTCTGGTTAGGACTTCCACAACTATGTTGAATAAAAGTGGCAAGACTGGGCATCCTTGTCTTATTCCTGATCTTAGAGGAAAGACTTGTAGCTTTTTTTTTTTTTTTTTTTTTTTTTGTGGTACGCGGGCCTCTCACTGTTGTGGCCTCTCCCGTTGCAGAGCACAGGCTCTGGAATGCAGGCTCAGTGGCCATGGCTCACGGGCCCAGACACTCTGCGGCATGTGGGATCTTCCCGGACCGGGGCACGAACCCGTGTCCCCCGTATTGGCAGGCGGACTCTCAACCACTGTGCCACCAGGGAAGCCCTAGCTTTTAACTTTTGAGTATAATGTTAGCTGTGGTCTGTCATATATGGCATTTATTATGTTGAAGTATGTTTCTTCTATACCAATTTTTTGAGAGTATTTATCATGAAAGGATGTTGAATTTTCAAATGCTTTTTCTGTAGCTACTGAGATGATCATATGATTTTTATCCTTTGTTTTGTTAATGAGGTGTATCACATTTATTGATTTGCATATGTTGAACCATCCTTGCATCTCAGGGATAAATCCTCCTTGATTATGGTGTGTGATCCTTTTAATGTGCTGTTGAATTCACTTTGCTCATATTTTCTTGAGGATTTTTGCATCTGTGTTCACCGGGAATATTGGCCTGTTATTTTCTTCTCTTGTAGTGTCCTGGTCTGGCTTTGGTATGAGGGTAAATGAGTTTGGAAGTGTTCCCTCTTACTTTACTTTTTGGAAGAATTTGAGAAGAATTGCTATTAATTTTTCTTTCAGTGCTTGGTGGAATTCACCAGTAAACTCATCTGGTCCTGGACTTTTCTTTGTTGAGAGGTTTTTGATTACTGGTTCAATCTCCTTGCTAATAATTGGTCTGTTCAGATTTTCTGTTTTTTCATGATTCAGACTTGGTAGATTTATGTTTCCAGGAATTTATCCATTTCTTCCAGTTCTTCTGTCTAATTTTTTGGCATATAATTATTCATAGTTGTTTCTTATGATCCTTAGTATTTCTGTGTTGTAATGTCTCCTCTTTCATTTCTGCTTTTATTTATTTGAGTCTTCTCTCTTTTTTTAGTCTAGCTAGAGGTTTGTATATTTGTTTATCTTTCCAAAAACAACTCTTATTTTTCATTGATAGTCTCCCTTGTCTTTCTAGTCTCTATTTCATTTCTTTCCACTCTGGTCTTTGTTATTTCCTTCCTGTATCTTTTGGCTTAGTTTGTTCTTAGTGTAAAGTTCGGTTGTTTATTTCAGATTTTTCTTTTCTCTTAATGTTGACATTTATTGCTATAAACTTCTGTCTTAGAACTCCTTTTTTTGCATCCCATAAGCTTTGGTATGGTGTATTTCCATTTGTCTCATGATCTTTTTAAATTTCCCTTTTGATTTCTTCTTTCACCCACTGGTGGTTCTGGAGCCTGTTGTTTAATCTGCACATATTTATGAATTTTCCAGTTTTTCTTTTGTAATTGATTTCTACTTTCATACCATTGTGTTTGGAAAAGAACCTTGGTGTGATTTCAGTTGTCTTAAGTTTATTAAGACTTGCTTTAATTTCTATTTCCCTAGTGATTAATGCTGTTAAGCATACTTTCATATATCTATTTACCATTCATTTATGTTCTTTGGTAAAATGTCTGTTCAGAGCTTTTGTCCATTATGTTATTGGGTTACTTGTTTGTTTTTTCCTTTTCTCTTTTTAAAAAAATTTTATTGAAGTATAGTTGATTTACAGTATTGTGTTTAATTTTGGCTGTACAGCAAAGTGTACAGTTATACATATATATATTATTTTTCATGTTCTTTTCCATCATGGTTTATCATAGGTATTTTATGTTTTCTTAATAGCTTTTACAATCTATTTTTTTCCAGTGGATAGAGGAGGTATTTGGCTTTTATTTAATTTATTTTTTTATACAGCAGGTTCTTATTAGTTATCCATTTTATACATATTAGTGTATATATGTCAATCCCAATCTCCCAATTCATCCCACCACTTTCCCCCTTGGTGTCCATACATTTGTTCTCTACATCTGTGTCTCAATTTCTGCCCTGCAAACCGGTTCATCTGTACCATTTTTCTAGGTTCCACATATATGCATTAATAAACAATATTTGTTGTTCTCTTTCTTTTTTTATTGAACTCAAATATTATTTTTGAATTTTATTTTATTTTATTTTTATACAGCAGGTTCTTATTAGTCATCCATTTTATACACATCAGTGTATACATGTCAATCCCAATCTCCCAATTCATCACACCTCCACCCCCACCCGCCACTGCTTTCCCCCCTTGGTGTCCATACGTTTGTTCTCTACATCTGTGCCTCAATTCCTGCCCTCTAAACCGGTTCATCCATACCATTTTTCTAGGTTCCAGATATATGCGTTAATATGTAATATTTGTTTTTCTCTTTCTGACTTACTTCACTCTGTATGACAGTCTCTAGATCCATCCACATGTCTACAAATGACCCAATTACGTTCCTTTTTATGGCTGAGTAACACTCCATTGTATATATGTACGACATCTTCTTTATCCATTTGTCTGTCGATGGGCAGAGGTTGGTTCCATGACCTGGCTATTGTAAGTAGTGCTGCAATGAACATTGGGGTGCATGTGTCTTTTTGAATTATGGTTTTCTCTGAGTATATGCCCAGTAGTGGGATTGCTGGGTCATATGGTAATTCTACTTTTAGTTTTTTAAGGAACCTCCATAGTGGTTGTATCACTTTACATCCCACCAACAGTGCAAGAGGGTTCCCTTTTCTCCACACCCTCTCCAGCATCTGTTGTTTGTAGACTTTCAGATGATACCCATTCTAACTGGTATGAGGTGATACCTCATTATAGTTTTGATTTGCATTTCTCTAATAATTAGTGATGTTGAACAACTTTTCATGTGCTTCTTGGCCATCTGTATGTCTTCTTTGGAGAAATGTCTATTTAAGTCTTCTGCCCATTTTTGGATTGGGTTGTTTGTTTTTTTAATATTGAGCTGCATGAGCTGTTTATATATTTTGGAGATTACTCATTTGTCCATTGATTTGTTTGCAAATATTTTCTCCCATTCTGAGGATTATCTTTTTGTCTTGTTTGTAGTTTCCTTTGCTTCACAAAAGCTATTAAGTCTCATTAGGTCCCATTTGTTTATTTTTGTTTTTATTTCCATTACTCTAGGAGGTGGATCAAAAAAGATCTTGCTGTGATTTATCTCAAAGAGTGTTCTTCCTATGTTTTCCTCTAAGAGTTTTATAGTGTTTGGCCTTACATTTAGGTCTTTAATCCATTTTGAGTTTATTTTTGTGTATGGTGTTACAGAGTGTTCTAATTTCATTCTTTTACATGTAGCTGTCCAGTTTTCCCAGCACCACTTATTGAAGAGACTGTCTTTTCTCCATTGTATATGCTTGCCTCCTTTCTCATAGATTAGTTGACCATAGGTTCATGGGTTTATATCTGGGCTTTCTATCTTGTTCCATTGATCTATGTTTCTGTTTTTGTGCCAGTACCATATTGTCTTGATTACTGTAGCTTTGTAGTATAGTCTGAAGTCAGGAAGTCTTATTCCTGCAGCTCCGTTTTTTCCCCTCAAGACTGCTTTGGCTATTCGGGGTCTTTTGTGTCTCCATACAAATTTTAAGATTTTTTTGTTCTAGTTCCGTAAAAAATGCCATTGGTAATTTAATAGGGATTGAATTGAATCTGTAGATTGCTTTGGGTAGTATGGTCATTTTCACAATATTGATTCTTCCAATCTGAGAACATGCTATATCTCTCCATCTGTTGGTATCATCTTTAATTTCTTCATCAGTGTCTTACAGTTTTCTGCATACAGGTCTTTTGTCTCCTTAGGTAGTTTTTTTTTTTTTTTTTTTTGTGGTATGCGGGCCTCTCACTGTTGTGGCCTCTCCCGTTGCAGGGCACAGGCTCCAGACGCACAGGCTCCAGACACGCAGGCTCAGCGGCCATGGCTCACGGACGCAGCCGCTCTGCAGCATGTGGGATCTTCCCAGACCAGGGCATGAACCCATGTCCCCTGCATCGGCAGGCAGACTCTCAACCACTGCGCCACCAGGGAAGCCCTCCTTAGGTAGGTTTATTCCTAGGTATTTTATTCTTTTTGTTGCAATGGTAAATGGGAGTGTTTTCTTAATTTCTCTTTCAGATTTTTCATCATTAGTGTATAGGAATGCAAGAGATGTCTGTGCCTTAATTTTGTATTCTGCAACTTTACCAGATTCATTGATTAGCTCTGGAAGTTTTCTGGTGGCATTTTTAGGATTCTCTATATATAGTATCATGTCATCTGCAAACAGTGACAGTTTTACTTCTTCTTTTCCAATTTGTATTCCTTTTATTTCTTTTTCTTCTCTGATTGCCATGGCTAGGACTTCCAAAATTATTTTGAATAATAGTGGTGAGAGTGGACATCCTTGTCTTGTTCCTGATCTTAGAGGAAATGCTTTCAGTTTTCCACCATTGAGAATGATGTTTGCTGTGGGTTTGTCATATATGTCGTTTATTATGTTGAAGTAGGTTCCCTCTATGCCCACTTTCTGGAGAGTTTTTATCATAAATTGGTTTTGAATTTTGTCAAAAGCTTTTTCTGTATCTATTGAGATGATCATATGGTTTTTATTATTTAAATTTTTAATATGGTGTATCACATTGATTGATTTGCGCATATTGAAGAATCCTTGCATCCCTGAGATAAATCCCACTTGATCATGGTGTATGATCCTTTTAATGTGTTGTTGGATTCTGTTTACTAGTATTTTGCTGAGGATTTTTGGATTTATATTCATCAATGATATTCGTCTGTAATTTCCTTTTTTTGTAGTATCTTTCTCTGATTTTGGTATCAGGGTGATGGTGGCCTCATAGAATGAGTTTGGGAGTGTTCCTTCCTCTGCGATTTTTTGGAAGAGTTTGAGAAGGATGAGTGTTAGCTTTTCTCTAAATGTTTGATAGAATTCACCTGTGAAGCCGTCTGGTCCTGGACTTTTGTTTGTTGGAAGATTTTTAATCACAGTTCAATTTCATTACTTGTGATTGGTTTGTTCATATTTTCTCTTTCTTCCTGGTTCATCTTGGAAGGTTATACCTTTCTAAGAAATTGTCCATTTCTCCAGGTTGTCCATTTTATTGGCATAGAGTTGCTTGTAGTAGTCTCTTAGGATGCTTTGTATTTCTGCACTGTCTGTTGTAACTTTTCCTTTTCCATTTCTAATTTTATTGATTTGAGTCCTGTCCCTCTTTTTCCTGATGAGTTTGGCTAAAGGTTTATCAATTTTGTTTATCTTCTCAAAGAACCAGCGTTTAGTTTTACTGATCTTTGCTATTGTTTTCTTTGATTCTATTTCAATTATTTCTGCTCTGATCTTTATGATTTCTTTCCTTCTGCTAATTTTGGGTTTTGCTTGTTCTTCTTTCTCTAGTTCCTTTAGTTGTAAAGTTAGATTGTTTATTTCAGATTTTTCTTATTTCTTGAGGTAGGCTTGTATGGCTATAAACTTCCCTCTTAGAGCTACTTCTGCTGCATTCCATAGGTTTTGGATCATCGTGCTTTCGTTGTCATTTGTCTCTAGGTATTTTTTAATTTCCTGTTTGAGTTCTTCAGTGATCTCTTGGTTATTTAGTAGTGTATTGTTTAGCCGCCATGTGTTTGTATTTTTAATGTTTTTTTCCCTGTAATTGATTTCTAATCTCATAGTGTTGTGGTCAGAAAAGATGCTTGATATGATTTCAATTTTCTTAAATTTACTGAGGTTTGATTTGTGACCCAAGATGTGATCTATCCTGGAGAATGTTCCGTGTACACTTGAGAAGAAAGTGTAATCTGCTGTTTTTGGGTGGAATGTCCTATAAATATCAATTAAATCTATCTGGTCTATTGTGTCATTTAAAGCTTGTGTTTCCTTATTAATTTTCTGTTTGGATGATCTGTCCATTGGTGTAAGTGAGGTGTTAAAGTCCCCCACTATTATTGTGTTACTGTCGATTTCCTCTTTTATAGCTGTTAGCAGTTGCCTTATGTATTGAGGTGCTCCTATGTTAGGTGCATATATATTTATAATTGTTATATCTTCTTCTTGGATTGATCCCTTGATCATTATGTAGTGTCCTTCCTTGTCTCTTGTAACATTCTTTATTTTAAAGTCTATCTTATCTGATATGAGTATTGCTACTCCAGCTTTCTTCTGATTTCCATTTGCATGGAATATCTTTTTCCATCCCCTCACTTTCAGTCTGTATGTGTCCTTAGGTCTGAAGTGGGTCTCTTGTAGACAGCATATATATGGGTCTTGTTTTTGTATCCATTCAGCAAGCCTGTGTCTTTTGGTTGGAGCATTTAATCCATTCACATTTAAGATAATTATCGATATGTATGTTCCTATTACCATTTTCCTAATTGTTATGGGTTTGTTTTTGTAGGTCCTTTTCTTTTCTTGTGTTTCCCACTTAGAGAAGTTCCTTTAGCATTTGTTGTAGAGCCGGTTTGGTGGTGCTGAATAATCTTAGCTTTTGCTTGTCTGTAAAGCTTTTGATTTCTCCGTAGAATCTGAATGAGATCCTTGCTGGGTAGAGTAATCTTGATTGTAGGTTCTTCCCTTTCATCACTTTGAATATGTCATGCCATTCCCTTCTGGCTTGTAGAGTTTCTGCTGAGAAATCAACTGTTAACCTTAAGGGAGTTCCCTTGTATGTTATTTGTCGTTTTTCCCTTGTTGCTTTCAATAATTTTTCTTTGTCTTTAATTTTTGTCAGTTTGATTACTATGTGTCTCGGCATATTTCTCCTTGGGTTTATCCTGTGTGGGCCTGTCTGCACTTCCTGGACTTGGGTGACTATTTTCTTACCCATGTTAGGGAATTTTTCGACTATAATCTCTTCAAATATTTTCTCAGGTCCTTTCTCTCTCTCTTCTCCTTCTGGGACCCCTATGATGTGAATGTTGTTGTGTTTAATGTTTTCCTAGGGGCCTCTTAGGCTGTCTTCATTTCTTTTCATTCTTTTTTCTTTATTCTGTTCTGCGGCAGTGAATTCCACCATTCTGTCTTCCAACTCACTTATCCGTTCTTCTGCCTCAGTTATTCTGCTATTGATTCCTTCTAGTGTATTTTTCATTTTAGTTAGTTTGTTGTTTAATTCTTCTAGGTGTTTGTTCTTTACTTCTTCTAGGTCTTTGTTAAACATTTCTTGCATCTTCTTGATCTTTACCTCCATTCTTTTTCCGAGGTCCTGGATCATCTTCAGTATCATTATTCTGAAATATATCATTATTCTGATAATCATATCATTATTCTGACAATGATAACCATATCATTATTCTGAATTCTTTTTCTGGAAGGCTGCCTATCTCCACTTCATTTTGTTGTTTTTCTGGGGTTTATCTTGTTCCTTCATCTGGTACATAGCCCTCTGCCTTTTCATCTTGTCTATCTTTCTGTGAATGTGGTTTTTGTTCCACAGGCTGCAGGATTGTAGTTCTTCTTCCTTCTGTTGTCTGGTATTTGGCTTTTGGGAAGTCTGAGGTTTTCCGTAGCATTCAGTAGGTGTTCTGTAGGAGTTGTTCCACATGTAGATGTATTTTTGATGTATTTGTGGGGAAGAAGGTGATCTCCACATCTTACTCCTCCACCATCTTGAAGCTCTGTCGGGTTGCTTGTTTTCTTATTATTGAATTATGAGTGTTCTTTATATATTTTGGACAAAAAAATTCTTCATCAAGGATGTGTTTTGAAATTTTTACTCCCAATTTGTAGCTTTTCTTTTTACCATCTTAACACTGTCTTTCAAAGAATAGAAGTTTTAAGTTGTGATTAAGGCCAAGATATTAGTTTTTTTACTCTTGTGGATTATGCTTTTGGTGTGGCATCTAAGAAATCTTTGCTTAACCCAAGAAAACAAAGATTTTTCTCCTTTGTTTTCTTCTAAAAGTTTTATAGTTTTAGGCTTTACACTGACTTCTATGATACATTTTGAATAAATCTTTGTATGTTGTGCAAGGTGTGGGTCAAGGTTCTGTATATAGCTATCTTCAATTATTCAAGCATCATTTATTGAAAAGACTGTCCTTTCTCTATTGAATTGCCTTTGCACTTTTGTCAGAAATCAGTGTATATGTGTGAACTCTCTATTCTGTTCCATTGACCTCTGTCTTTATCCTTTTCTGATACCACATTGTCCTGATAACTCTAGCTGTATACTAACTCAGATAACATGAATCTTCTGATGTTTTTCTTTTTCAGAATTGTTTTGGTTATTGTACCATCTTTACCTTTCCATACAAATTTTAGAATTGACTTGTTAATTTCTAATAAGAAAAGTCTACTGATCTTGATTTGGATTTCATTGAATTTATAGACAATTTTGGGAGAATTAACATCATAACAATATCAAGTCTTCTAACCAGTAAACATGGCTTACCTTTCCATTTATTTAGGCCTTCTTTGAATTTTTTTCATTAGCATTTTGGGGTTTTCAGCATACGGATCTTGTACCTATTTTTTAGTTTCATACCTAAGTATTTCATTTTTTGGTGTTATTTTAATGGCATTGTTTTTAAAATTCAATTTCCAATTGTTCCTTTCTAGTATATAGAAATTCAATTAATTTTGCATATTAACCTTGTATCCTGAAACCATGCTAACCTCCCTTATTCATTTTAGTGGCTTTGTGTTTGTGTGTGTGTGTGTGTGTGTGTGTGTGTGTGTGTGTGTTAGATTCTTTCAGATTTTCCATGTAGTAATCATTCTGTTTACAAAGAGATTATTTTATTCCTTCTCTTTCCATCTGCATGTCTTTGTTTTTCTTACCTCATTGCATTGGCTAGGACATTCAGTACATGTTGAATAGATGTGGTGAGAGTGGATATTCTTGTATTATTCCTGATCTTAGGGAGAAAGCAGTTGGTTTTTCACAATTAAGTAAGATTTTAACTGTAGATATCCTATACCAGTCTGAGGAAGTTCCTTACATTCCTAGTTTGCTTAGGGCTTTTTTTTATTTTTATTTATTGTGGTGGTCATATGATTTTTCTTCTTCAGTCTATTGATATGATGACTTACACTGACTTTTTAAAAATTATACCATCTCTTTTGTTTAGTTCTTTTTTTCTTTTATTTAAACATCTTTATTGGAGTCTAATTCCTTTACAATGTTATATTAGTTTCTGCTGTATAATAAAGTGAATCAGCTATATATATACATATAACCCCATATGCCCTCCCTCTTTTGTCTCCCTACCACCCTCCCTATTTCACTCCTCTAGGTGGTCATAAAGCGCTGAGCTGATCTCCCTGTGCTATGAAGCTGCTTCCCACTAACTATCTATTTTACATTTGTTAGTGTGTATAAGTCCATGTCACTTTCTCACTTTGTCCCACCTTACCCTTCCCACTCCCTGTGTCCTCAAGTCCATTCTCTATGTCTTTATTCCTGTCCTGCCCCTAGGTTCTTCAGAGCCATCTTTTTTTTCTAGATTCCATATATATGTGTCAGCATACAGTATTTGTTTTTCTCTTTCTGACTTACTTACATTGACTTTTAAGTGTTGAGAAAGTCCTGCATTCCTGGGATAAACCCTACATGGTCATGATGTATTATCCTTGGTTATGGTAGAGCTTTCCAGGCTTCTCCTCTGTAAATTTTTAATTTTTCCCCTTTCCATACCCTATTATTTGGATATGAGTCATTAAGTCCAGCCCACATTCAAAGGAGGGAGAATTAAGCTCCACCTCCTGGAGGGAGGAATAACTACTTATATTATTTGGAATTCTTCTGTAAGTAAGATTTATCACTTCTCTCCTCCTTCTATTTTAACTTCTCTATGTCTCTGTATTTAAAGTTAGTTTCTTGTAGACCACATATAGTTGAGTCTTTTTTATTTATCCAATCTGACAATCTGTGTCTTTTAACTGATATGTTTAGACCATTCACATTTAATATACAAAGAGTCTTCACTTTGTACTATTCCAATAGGCACAAATTTGGTACCACAGTTTCATTAAATAATACCAGTCCCCCAACAGCAGGGTTCAAATTTCAGTTACTATGGTATAGTAACTGTCAGTAATGGCATAAAGCACAAACTTTGCTGCTAGATCTTTGTTCCACAAATCATTATGTAAGTGAAAGGTGCATATCATGATCAGTGATTGGCCACTGTATATCTGCTTTTGGGTTCACACACAGACTGCAAAGAATGTAGTGGTATTGCCTTCTTTTCTCTCAATGATAAATCCACATAATTTTTTACAAAAATTGATAATTGAAAGGTAGAATCGGTTAACAAAGCTGAAAGTTCAGCAAAAAAACCTGAAAACTGATAGTGCTGAAAGTGAAATAAAAATTGATTATAAGTAGAATTCTAGAAGAAATAGCTGACTATTGGAATGTTGATATTGCCACCATTCGCAAGACTCTGGTAATGCAGCCAGAGGAACTTTAAGGTTAACTTATTGACAAAAATGAGAAAAGTGGTTGTGATGAAAGGGTGAACATGTTCCAGAGGACGTGATGCCAGAAAAAAAAAATCACATTAAAGAAACCCAGAAGTATTTCATAATATTGAAAGTACAAAGGATAAAATGTTGGAAACTGGGCATATAGTCAGTGTACAAATATACCTATTGATTTAAATTTTATTTAGCTCTCAATATAATTACTGGAATACATTAAACTTTAATACTTAAAGTCAAGTATTCCATTGTCCAAATCTGGCCTGTAGTCTGTTTTTCTATGGTTCTCAAGCTAAGAAATGTTTCTACAATTTTTAAGGGTTGCAAAAACAAAACAAAATAAAAATAATATGTACAGAGATTATATGTGGCATGTAGTGCTTATAATATTTTCTATCTGACCCTTTACATAAAGAGTTTGTTCACCCTTGCTTAAAACTGATTCTTACTTTTTAGTGCACTTCTTACTTTTGGTGAAAAATACATTTCCTTCTGTAAAGAGTAAATTTAAAATATGTGTCATATTAAGAAAAAAACTAAAAAAAAAAAGGAAATAGACAAATTTACAATCATAGTTTGAGACTTTAACATACCTCTCTTAGCAGTAGGTGGAATAAATGGGCAAAAAAAATTAATAGAGACATAAATTTGAATAACATGATTAAGTTGACTTAACTGAATATATTCATAACACTGCACTTAATAAATGCAGAATATATGCTCATCCAAGTTGATCATATGCAAAGACCAAGAAGCAAGTCAGATTTCAAATAATTGAAAGCATACGTAGTATGTCCTCTAAACAATGGAGTTAGGCTGGAAATCAATAACAAAAAGGATACGTAGAAAGTACTCAAATTTATATACTTCTAAATATTCCATGGATTGAAGAAGAAATCGCAATGGAAATTAGAAAATGTTTTGAATTAAATGGTAATGAAAATATGACATAACAAACTTAGGGAATTTGGCTAAATAGTGCTTTGTGTGAAATTTATAACCTTCTGTTTATATATCAGAAACAAGTAACAGTTGAAATTAATGAGCTAAGGGTGTGTACCAATAAGTTAAGAAAACAGGAAAATTAAACCTCGAAAAAGTAAACAGAAGGAAGAAATAATAAAGGTAAGAGCAGACACCAATAAAATAGAAAGCAAATATCTGGTAGAAAGAATCAGTAAGGTCAAAATTTGGTTTTTTGAAAATAATAATAAAATGGATAAACTCCTAGAGAGACCAATCAAGGAAAAAACAGAAAGGCGTAAATAACCAATATCAGGAATGAAAATGTACCTCACCACAGGTTTTACAGATGTTACAGAAATAATTAGAAGATATTATAAACAACCTTATTCCGATAAATTTGAAGGTTTAAATAAAATGGACAAATTTCTTAGACAAAGTTAATTTACTGAACTGAAACAGACAAAAGAGATAATCAAAGTAGTCCTATACCTGTTAAAGAAATTAAACCTACAATTATAAACCTACTCCCAAAGAAAACTACAAATTCAAATGGCTTCACTGGTAAATTCTTCCAAACTTATTTCTTTAAGAAAGAAATATTACCAATTTTATCCAAACTCTTCCAGAGAATATAAAAAGAGATAGTACTCACTCACTGAAGGCAAAACTAACCTGGATAGTAAAACCTAAGGAAAACATAGGAAAGGGAAAATTTAGGACAGCCTCATGCATCAACAACAATGGTAAACAAAATATTAGCAAATGAAATCTAGCAATACATAAACAGGACGATATATCATAGCAAATTTGGCTTATTCCTCAGATGCATAGGGAATTAATAGGGGTGTCAGAGGAACCAGATAAAACAGATTAAATAAGAACCAGAGTCTTATAACATAATACCCACAATGTCAAAGTTTCTATTGAAAATCACTCATCATACCAAGAACCAGGAAGATGTTAAACTGAATAATAAAACAAGGAATAGATACCAGCACTGAGATGACAGAGATCTTAGAATTTACCTGACAAAAGTTTTAAAGCAGCCATCATAAAAATGTTCCACAAGCAATTACAGAAACACTTGAAACAAATGAAAAAATATAAAAACTCAGCAAAGAAATAGAAAGATTCCACAAAGAAATAGAATATATAAAGAGGAACCAAGTTGAATTTTTAAATTGTGTTAAAATACACATAACAGGGACTTCCCTAGTGGCGCAGTGGTTAAACTCATGCTCCCAATGCAGGGGGCCTGGCTTCCACCCCTGGTCAGGGAACCAGATCCCACATGCGTGCTGCAACTAAGAGTTTGCATGCCACAACTAAGGAGCCCACCTGCCTCAACTGAGCCCATGTGCCACAACTAAGGAGCTGGCAAGCTGCAACTAAGGAGCATGCCTGCTGCAATTAAGACCTGGCACAACCAAATAAATAAATAAATAAATAAATAAATAAATAAAATATTTTAAAAAATACATGTAACAGGGAATTCTCTGGTGATGCAGTGGTTAGGACTCAGCACTTTCATTGCTGTGCTCCGGGTTCAATCCCTGGTTGGGGGACTAAGATCCCACAGGCTGCGTGGTGTGGCAAAAAACAAACAAAGAAACAAAAAAAAAAAAACCCACAATACATTTACCATCTTAACCATTTTTAAGTGTATATTTTTTAACAAATTGAAAATTTGGAACAGAAAACTATGGTCATCTGAATACAAATTCAGTGGATGGCTCAACAACAGAATGTAGGAGGCAGGGGAATCAGTGGGCTAGAACAGCGGTCCCCAACCTTTTGGGCACCAGGGACCGGTTTGGTGGAAGACAGTTTTTGCACAGATGGGGTGGGAGGATGCTTCAGGTGGTAATGAGAGTGATGGGGAGGGATGGGGAGCGGCAGACAGAGCTTGGCTTGCTCGCTCATCCGCCAGTCTCCTCTTGCTGTGCAGCCTGGTTCCTAACCGGCCACAGACCGGAAATGGACTCGTACCGGTCTGCAGCCTGGGGGCTGGGGACCCCTGAACTAGAAGACAGAAAAATAGAAATTACCCAGTCTGATCAATGGAGAGAAAATAGACTAGGGGAAAGAGATTAACAGAGCCTCAAGGACCTGTGGGATTGTAACAAGAGATCTAACATTTGTATCATTGTAGCCCAGAAGGAGAAACAATAGAGGGCAAAGCTGAAAAAAGTACTCAAAGAAATACTGGCTGAAAACTTCCAAAATTTGGCAAAATATATAAACCTACAGCTTCAAGATGAGCCAAAACCAAACACGATCAAACCAAAGAAATCCACACTAAGACACAGTCAGACTTCTAAAAACTAAAGACAGAGACAAATCTTGAAAGCAGCAAGAGAAAAACAACACCTTACCTACATGAGGAAGAAATTCAAAAGACAGTGGATTTCTCATCAGAAACCATGGAGAAGAAAAGAAAGTGGCACAGTTTTTTTAAGTGCTGAAAGAAAAGCACTGTCAACCCAGAATCTTATATCTAGTGAAGATATCCTTTAGGAATAAAGGAGAAATCAAGACATTCTAAGATGAAGAAAAATTAAGATAATTTAGAGTCACTAGTATAATGACCCTAAGCAATGGCTAAAGAAAATTCTCTAAATTGAAGGGAAATTATAAAAGAAGGAATCTTGGCACATCAAAAAAGAAGAAAGAACATGGTAAAACAAAAATATGGGTAAAAACAATAGACTTCCTTTTTCCTTTTGAGTTTTCTAAGTTATATATGATGTTTGAAACAAAAATTATAACACTGTCTGATGTGGCTCTAAGTGTATGTAGAGGAAATAAGCATGCAACTACCATGAGATCCAGCAATTATGCTCTGGGCATTTATCTTAAAGAAACGAAAACATATGTTCATTACAAAAATCTGTACACAAATGTTTATAGCAACTTTATTCATAGTAGCCCAAAACTGGAAACAACCCATACATCCTTCAGCTGGTGAATGGTTTAACAACTGTGGTACACTCATACTGTGGATTACTAGTCAGCAGTAAAAAGGTATAAACTACTGATATAAGCAACAACCTGGATAAAATCTCCAGAGAATTATGCTAAGTGGAAAAAAAAAAATCCGGGCTTCCCTGGTGGCGCAGTGGTTGAGAGTCCGCCTGCTGATGCAGGGGATGCGGGTTCGTGCCCTGGTCCGGGAAGATCGCACATGCCGCAGAGCTGCTGGGCCCATGAGCCATGACCGCTGAGCCTGCGCGTCCGGAGCCTGTGCTCCACAACGGGAGAGGCCACAGCAGTGAGAGGCCCGCGTACCGCAAAAAAAAAAAAAATCCCAAAACGTTACACATCGTATGAGTCCATTTATCTAACATATTTGAAATGATAAAATTATAGAAATGGAGAACAGATTAGTGGTTGCCAGGGTTTAAAGGGGTGTGGGGTGAGAGGGGAGCGGCTGTGGCTATAAAAAGACAACATGAGGAAATGTTGTGGTGAAAATTGTGGTGAAAATGTTCAGTATCTTGGCTGAATCAATATTTCAGTCATCATATTGTACTATAGTTTGGCAGTGTATTATTATTGGGAAAAATTGAGTTAAGAGTACAAAGGAGCTCGTTGTATTATTTCTTACAACTGCATGTGAATCTACAAGTATCTCAAAATCAAAAGTTTAGTTAAAAACAAAGACACCAGAAGGAGAGTGAAATACCAAGCCATAGAATAAAAAAAATATTTGTAATACATATAACTGATAAAAAATTAGTACCCAGAATACATACATAATTCCTATAAATAACTAAGAAAAAGAAAGACAACCCATTAAAAAAAAAAGAAATGTTAAAGTTTCTAAATCACTTTGCAAAAGAAGATATTCAGTTGACCAATACACATATCAAAACAACTGCTCAACTTTATGGGTGATCAGGGAAATAGAAATTAAACCCACAAAGAGCTACCACAACAGAGTCTTCAGGATGGCAAAACGAACAAACAAAAGGAAATATCAAGTGTTGACAAAGATATATATGATCTGGAATGCTCATATATTGCTAGTAGGAAAATAATTCAGTATAAACACCTTGGAAAACTGTTTGGCATTATCTACTAAAACTGAGTGTATATTTACCCTGTGACTCAGCAGTTACTCTTTTTGATATGTATCCAACAGAGACACATACATATTTACATTAAAAGACATGTACAAGGATGTTCATAATGGTATTACTCATAATAGCTCTATGGTATAAACCACTGAAATTCCCATCAACAGTAGAATGGATACAAAATTGGGGTATGTTCATACATACATTCATACGTATTTATCCCTGATGCCTCTCTTTCCCTCACTCCTATCCATCAGCCAGTCCTCATGGCTCCACCACCAAAACATAACCTGAATTTGTTCACTTCTCCTCATATCCATTGATTCCATCCTCCTCAAATCCACCGTCATTTCTCACCTGGTTTACCAATATAGCCTTTTAACTAGTCTTCTTGGTTCTACTCATGCTCCCCTATGATTCATTATCTGTAAAGCAGTCAGAATGGTCTTATTAAAATGTAAATCAGATCACCTCATCCTCCTGTTTAAACTTTTCAGTGAGTTCTCATTGTAATTAGGATTAAATCCACTCCAAATCATGGTTTGAAAGGCTGCCATACTGGTTCTGCTATAGTCTAAGGCATTTAAAAAGAAGATCCTAAGATATACTGAGTGGCTTAAACAAATTAAGAGTTTATTTCTCTCTCACATAAGGGTTGAAAGGAAGATAGTCCCAGGTTGTCAGGGCATCTCTGCCAGACTCAACCTGGAGTTCCATCTTTGGCTCCAAAGTGCTTGCTCATCACATCTGCATCCCAGCTAGCCAGAGATGAAAAATGAGAAGGGGAAGCCATGCCCAGAAGTTTCCCTTTCCACTTCTGCTTACATCCTCATTGTCTAGAACCTGGGCACATGGCACACCACACTGAAAGGAAGACTAGGAGATGTTGTCTTTGGCCAAGCTGACATGTGCCCACCCGTGACTCTATTACTGTGGAAGTAGGGGAGAATGAACATTGAGGACAACTCGTAGTCCTGCTCTACCCTACATCACTTCAGTCTTCTCTACCTCTCCAGCCTTATCTCTTCCCTCTCTCTTGGCCTTCTAGCCACACTAGCTTTCTTGCTCATTCCCTCCTTAGTCCCCCAGGCCATTGTGCCTGTGCTGTCCTACATCTGAAATACTGTTCCCTAGATCTTTACATGACTGGCTCCTTCTCATCATTTGGATCTCAACATCTTCCAAGACACATTCCCTGACCCTTCCCTCCCAAGCAAAGCAATCACTTCCTTTTATCACTCTCTAGTCCATGTTGTTTTATTTTATTTCTAGCACTTATCCCTAACTTAAATTCTCATTTACTTATCTGCTAGACTATAAGCACCATGAGAGTAGAAATGTTGTCTGACTTATTCTCTGTCAGATCCCCAGCTACCTTGGATAAAGCAAGCATTCAACAAATATTTGTTGAACAGAAGGATTAATTTAGCCAAAACCCCTCATTTTATAACTGGTAAAGCTGAGGCCCAGAGAAAGTAAATGGCTTGTGTGAGGTTCTGCAACTAGTTAATAGATTCCCAGGTCAGTGCTTTTCTCCTATTTCATCCAGCCTCCTCTTTGAAGTCTTCTATTATCTCACCTCTCAGCAATCATTCCTCTGAACACCTATAGTACTAGACTTTAACATACATTTGGTTTTCAGTCTATAATACTTTGTATTGTTATTTGTTTTTTATTATATTTGTCTTATTTTCCCAACCAAGCTGCAAATCCCTTGAAAATACCAACTTTCTAACACATAGAGAACACAGGCCCTGAGTAGGTATTTCACAAAGAGACTAAAGTTACTTTATTCAGTAAAGTGAAACTCAGATTCATTACAAGTTTCCTCCTGTCCTATTATTGAAGATAAAAGATTTTGGTAATTTCTGTGTATCCCCAACTAACATACAGGCAGGACTGTCTTACCGGTAGTCAAAATCTTACGTGCTTCATCAAAACTACGCAGAGGAGCCGCTCTGGGTGTAATGGGTGGATTCTGAAAGGTAATTCTTGCTGTTGGTGGAATCAATCCTTGTTCTCTCATACTTAAAATACCTAAAAAGGAAGGTTAGAAGAATATGAGTTTAACTTCAAGTATTTCCACAAAATCTGAACTCTATAAATTTCACAAGTATAACTTACTCTATTCATTAGTTTATTTGTGAGACTACATTTAGTGCCTTAATCATCTGCAAGAAAAAAGCCATAGTACTGTTCATTTAAGCCTAATCTAACCCAAGAAAAAATGGCATTTCTAATAATGGTATTATGAAATAAACTTGTACTGTGATAATTTCATTTTAGGGTAGAAATACAATTCCAATACAAACAGAAACTTCTTTATACTTAATGACATTTTCAATTATTGATAATATTGGTATTCTTTTTAAAATACAGAGAAATCAGGTACACAGTCAATAACTAAGGAGATCTTTGGTTCTGAAAGAAAGAAAATCTGTGTGCTTGAAATCATGCTCCTGTTGTTACGAGTCATATTTTATTTTTAAAAAAGAGTTATTTTTAGACATTTCTCATATTACCAGATGATGTGAATGCCCAAGTAGGTTGTTTTAGTGTTACTGGGCAACATGGTTAGTATTAATGTGACTAATTTACAATTCCTAGAACTCATACTGTGTCAATATGACTGGTGCCAAGGTTTTTTAAGGACAGGAGACATTGTTTTAAAAAAATGAATAAATCAATGAGTAAATGAATAATTGAGCAAAACCTGCTGTGAGGGGCGAAACTCACATTTAAGGTGGATCTATGGTATTGAAGCCAGAAACCCAGAAACTCAGGGAGTACTTGACATAGACATGTGATAGGGCTTTAGCTTCTTGTTGCTCTCAGCTAATAGGAAGAAAAATAAAGAACTCTGGCTCTCAATGAAATCCAAGTAAAAAACTGTGTCCTAAACTGGACTAGGTTGAAGAAGTTGGCACACATCCTAAGAGGGATAAATATTGTTTTCATTTGCTTTATTATCTCTAAGGACTATATTATGTCACATTCAGGAAATTAAAGTCTAGGGTTGTGGGAATTCAGAAGAATGATCGCTGAGGGATGGGAGAGCTGAAGAAGACTTCACTAAGAACAATGATTCCAAAACAATGATGGTAAATGATTCTAAAACAATGATTCCAAAGAGAAGTCTTCAGTTTACTTACTGCAGGATTATCTGGGGCAAGAATTTATTATTAAAAATGGAGATTCCCGGGCCCCATCCCAGACCTGTCCAAATTTCTGAGGCCCCTGGGAATCTGCATTATGGAAGCCTCCAGGAGATGTTTATGTGCATTGAAGTTTGAGAATCACTAGAATTGGGGCCAGTGATCTACATTTTAAATAAGCACTCCAGGTCAATCTTTTGCACTGTTAAAACTTAAGAACTACTGATCCCAAGTACAACTCTTCAAGCCCTTTTCAAAATTAGTACTCCAGGTTTTAATTGTTATAACACCAGAATTTAACTACATTAAAATATGAAGACTAATTCTCTGTCCTCACAAATATTTTCCACCTATAAATATCATATCCCATGTCCAAGAACTGTGCCTACTTTGCAGATGTGGAAAACAGAGCTGCTTCTAATTCAGTGTATTTTCATTACTAGAATGAGTTTCATTCTCTGAGAATCCCAAAGAATATGAGCATGATTTTAACCCTTGCTTTAGTACTAGGTGAAGCAATTCACTTAATTTTAGACAAACACACGTGTGCATTTACCATCGAAAGGAAAAAGTTATGATTTTGGAATAAGCAAAAGAGATTACTGGTTATCTTTTCATCAGAATGCTGGAAAGTCTGGAGATTATCTGACCCTATAATCACCTTTGTTTTTGATTAATCTCTTTTACAATTCTGTAGAGATTAAGGTTAGTTTATAGAAGACCAAGAGCAGTGCAAATAATTCTTGTTTATACATATGCAAATAAATTTTGTCACATGGAGGGACAGTACTTTCCCTACCCCCCAAAATTCAGTTCTGCATGCATTTGCAAATTTATTTCCAAATTTTTGGTTTGTAAATTTGTCTGCTGTTTGAATTCTTCTTTGAATCAATTGTAACATTTTACTGGTTCCCTCATTTAATTAATGAGTTAAACAGAATCTTTGATGTGTTCATTTTATAGTTGTATAAGAGTCATGGTTTTACTTTCAAAAATATATATCCTTTAACAATTTTGGAGATCCCACCAAGATGAGCAAAAGATTCACCTGAAATTGCCAGAAAAGGTACATATCACAGGGAACCAAGCCAGGCACTTATTTTCTTGGCACCCATAGGTGAATTCAAAGTGGCAATAGAACTTTGCTGACTCTTGTTTCTCTAATTTTGATATTACTCCATATTAATGGCTGATAAGTTAGTCCTTGTTGGTGGCTACGACTGAGAATTTGGTGAGTTTTGTAAATGGATCTTACAGAGATCTATTCCCTATCGAGTGAGAGACAATAGAGAATATGGTTTGTAGACTTCTGTTTGTCTATGTGTGTATTTTGAGCTCAATTCAACTAGGAATTTCATACCCACAAGGAAGGAGACTAACTTTTTGCTATCTGGACCATTACATTTTTGTGTTTCTGTGTTTATTTTTCATTTGTAGCTGAAATTGTAGGATTGAAGCTTTAAACTCTCTCTGATCTGTAATTCAGAAAGCCCTTTATTTCTCATTGTGAAGGTAGAATGTTTTCCTATCTCCAGATGGTATTAATAAATTAGATTGTAAAGTCTCAAATTAAAGGAGCTGTGTTCTGATTGACTTACAGAGAGAAATGAGCACTTACAGGAATTGAATATTCCTAAAATTCCCAGAAAATAAGGAAATTGAACTTCTACTACTTTAGATGAGCTCCCTCTCACCTCCCGAATTCAGAAACTCTGACTGAGCCTCCTTACTTTTCATGGCAATATGGGTTATTTGCATAGTTTCAATAAGAAACTTTTCTTCTTTTATTAAGATATAATTGAAAAAACTGCTTATGCAACCAACAACTTGCCTGGAATTTCATATTTAAGAATGATGTTATTAGTGAGGTATAATAAGTTACATTTAAAGAACTAAGCTTGACTTTATGGAACCAAATGCTTCCAAAGCCCTCCCAGAAAAACTGGCCTGATACATGGCTTACAGGATTTCCATCCTTACAGGTGGAAAGGAATGTCATTTCCCAACAGGTCCAAGAAGCTTAGGATATTTGGAGCATTTCTAGAGGAGAGGAATGTACCCAAATTTATAGGTTCTGTAGTTGAAATATGGTGGACAGAGTTTCTTGGGCTTGATTTTCTAACCTCAGTATAACAAGTAATAGAGGATTTAAAAACTTCAATCTGAGATTCCTTATGAAAACTTCCAACAGAGCAAACTTAAGATGGCCTATGTGGTGATTAACATTCTTGCTGCACCTATGTAAATTATCAGGCCAAACCTAATGAGACCAGCCTTATTTTGTGAATAATTTTTTTAGATCATTTTGTATCAAAAATGGGGGAAGATTATAGGAAATTTTTTTTTTTATGTTTTAGAATAAGCAAAAGAGATTACTGGATACCTTTTCAATGGAATGCATTCAGGAACTATCTGAACCTAGTCTTTGACTAGGCTATTTTACAATTCTGTAGAGATTAAAGTTAACTTGTGGGGAAAAAACTGATAATAATGCAAATAATTCATATCTATAGACATGAAAAAAAATTCTGTCTGGTGAAGGAACATTCCTTCTTTCCATAGAAATGTCAATTTTCCATCTATTTGCAAATTTATTTCAATTTTCCTGATCTACAAAGATATGTTCTTTGGATTCTCCTTCAGACCAGTTGTGACAGCTTACAAATTCTCTCCTTTAACTGATGAGTTAAGTAAATAAAATCTTTGACACGTGTTCATTTGTAAGAGAGTCAGGATTTTACCTGTTTTTGAAAATCATCCCTTAACGCCTTTGTCTCATTTAATTTTCAAAACTCTCTCACTTTCCTGTTGACTAGATTAGGAATTAGAAATTCATTCATTGTGTCAGTCATTCAACCAATATTTAAGCGCCTGTTATAATATCCCCACTCAGGAAATATTCTGGAGAGTGGGGATTCAATGGTGAACCAGACAGACCTCATGGAGCCTTTAGGGGTGGAGAAGACATTAAATAATTTCACAAATAAATATATAATTACAAACTGTGAGCATCTATAAAGGAAAAAGACAGATGCTTGAGGAAATGACTTCTACAGGCAGAGGTAAAAGCACTTGTGAAGGCCTGATGTGAAAAAGTGCTTGGCCTGATAAGGAAGAGAGAGAAGTCCCATGTGGCTGGAGCACAGAGAAAGCAGAATGAGATGAGAATGGAAGGGAGGCCAGGTCAGGCATGCCTTGTTTATAGAGTTTAGAGTTTATTCTAAGATCAGAGAGCAAGTTGCCCACTGTCACACAGAGCCTAAACGGAACATTTTTATTATGAGACTTATATTCTTAACCATTGTGGAGGGGTTGGGGGAGATTTCTTCTTTGGATTTAGCAAGATAATTCAAGAAGTAGAGAAGTTTGCCCTGCATTTTCCAAAACTATTCTCTCTTCTGGATGTTGTTCATCTTTCACCACATGCTGGACTTGTGTAGATCTGGGGTGACTTACATGACAGATCAGAGCATCAGGACATGTAAAAGTCTGGACACTCTATCTACATTTGTGTGGCTTGTGCTTTCCTGGTGTTCATATTACCTTGCACAGTACCAGACATATGGCAAGTACTCAATAAATGTGTTGATTAATTGGTTAATTAATTACAAATATTATGGTAGGCCATGTGTTCTCTGGCAGATAATTGAGGGATGAAAATACGATGTTTTTCTGGACCAAGTTGCTATGGCTCTAGATTTACCTTTGTTTTGCAGCAATTTTTTATTGTGTCTATTGTTAAAGCAAGTATAGATAGATTGATTGATTGATTCATTCATTCATTATTTTATTCATCTTAATTTGACCCAGGAATAATGTAAGTGTTTCTAAAGCAAGAAGTAGAAACTCTGCTGAAGTTTTCCCAGGGAGTAAACATTATGTAAACCAACTAAAAGCATGTGTCACAAAGATTTCTAAACAACAATGATTGGTAACTAGGAAGGTAATTGTTACAGTTGCAGGAAATTTAATCAATTAAGAGACTTATAATGATGCAGGGCTGTCTTGAGTTTTGCTGTACCCCACCACTGACTGGGTCAGCAGACCAGGAGCTACAAGATGGGGGACTTTAAATCTTCAGGTACCAGAAGAGCCCTGGGGAACCAACTTTAGATCCAAAATACTCCAGACAACAGTTAGAAAGTGAGATAGAAATAATTAAAGATCATCTCACTTGCTCATATTTGAGGTACAAAAGGTGATCCACTTAATTCTTTAGGGGGACTTCCCTGGTGGCGCAGTGGATAAGACTCCACACACCCAATGCAGGGGGCCTGGGTTCGATCCCTGGTCAGGGAACTAGATCTATGTGCATGCTGCAACTAAGAGTTCAAATGCCACAACTAAGGAGCCCTGGAGCTGCAACTAAGGAGCCCACCTGCCATAACTAAGACCTGGTGCAACCAAAAAAAAAAAAAAAGAATTCTTTAACATGTCAGCCAATTAAGTATCAGGGAAAAGTAAAGAGGGTTACACTTGTGACACTCAGTCCTTAGTCATTTGCTTACTCTTTCATTTGCTTATTCATTCAACCAACAATTTAGTATCTACAAAATACTAGATATGGTTCTAAGCACTGGGGATACTGAGATAAAGATGACATGACCTTTTGCTTAAAAAACAAGAAATCCACTGGTTTCACAAACTCTGGTATTTCGACTAAGACATGCATAGTTTAAATGCTAATTGCATAAATTCTGGCTTCATATTTTTGTATAATAGTATATTGAAATAAGTTTTTAAATGCTATCGGAAAAACATCAGAAATTATCTGCTCAGAAGCTTGAAAAATTATAATAATATCACTTAAACACAATAATAATTTTAATGTGTAATAACATCAACATCTAAATCAATAGTAAATCTATAGAATCATGGATTTTAGAGGTGGGAAGGGACTCTAGTCCAACCTTCTGATTTACAGAGAAGGAAACTCAGGCTACAGTGAGGACTTGACTTGTCTGAAGTCATCTTGGAGAATTAGTGGCTGAATCCAAATTCAAACTCAGGCCCCCAGTCCCACCTCAGTGCTCTTTCCCTATGTTCCTAAACATGTAAAATGGTTATTGAATCACTAACCTTTATTGGCATCCACTTGTAAGACTGGCACAGGGGTGAAATAGGGATTCGTGCGATGAGAAGCTGGCAGAACCGTGAGGTTGGATATGGTGGACCCTTTTATTAACTTCTGAGCCTTCACCTAAATGATCAAAAATTTGTTTTCAGCAGACATTTTTTGCCTTCAAAATGAGCACAGTTTTCTTCTTGTAAACAATAAATAAGATTATGAATCGTTTCATTAAGTTTTAATAAAGTAGCAATATCAGCTCCAATTTTATTGCTGATGAGTACCCTGTGCTATTGTCTACTGTAAGGAGTTTGTGTAATTTAAAATAGTTAATTAAATCCAATTAACATGTTGTGATTTCCACTATGCAAAGTCAGTATAGTAGTTAATAAAGGAACTATTAAGATTTTGTTCAATTTTAATGACTACAATATAAAAGTGCTAAATCTTGACAGGAGGCTTTGAATACAGCAAAGTTTTATACAGGCAAATTTTCTAGGAAATACATATTAGAGTTTTGAGGATAAAGAAAAACTGGGAGAATGTAAAGATAAATCTATCAGTCAACGTTAACAGGTTAAGGATAAACTCAGCATACTCTTGCAGATCTTAGAAATGGTTAAAGACATGATGTCTAGATCACTTACAGTAGATATTACTTTTCCTAAAGTCATTACATGCTTTTATTATAGTTATGAAATATGAACTGTTTCTATTAAATGGTTTCTAGATTTCGAAGATTATAGGTATTGCAAATAAATCACATTTAATTGTAGAGCCCAAGCACATTATTTTACCTTTATTATAGGAGGTTATGAATTACCTGGGCCCTCTCAGCAAGGAAGATGCAACTGTTTGGTATTTATAGACTGTTTTAAATTTTCCAGTTGTTTTCCAAACATTAATTAATTTGCACAACTTCCAAGGGAACTAGGTAACGGTTTGCTAATAAAGAGCCAAGTCAGAAAGCTTAGTAGATTTGTCTCAGGTCACGTAGAGTACTAGATATGCAAAGATGATTCAATTTGAAGATTAATCTGATTCTGCATTAGTGAAACTTGCCATTGGACTCAGTTGTAGTACATCTTATTGTTCATCAAGGTCATGATGACCTTAAGGAAAAAGAAAGGGAAAGTTTCATCAAGACTCTGGGGAGAAAATCACTTTGCAAAATAAATATCTATTGGCTGAGAAATGTCTGTGAACAAAGTTATTTTAGGGCCATACTGCCAGGATGTGGTACTTAAGGGAAACTATAAGCAACTACCATCCTATGGACACCAAAACCTTTGGCGATGTTTGGTGAGGACAGTTTAAAATGACTACAAATAGGATTTTTAACAGGAAAGAGCAGACTGTTAATGCAATCGGTTTCCTTCCAGGCGAGTGGGAAGAGAAAAGGTCAGTGCTCTGGGTCTCGCCTTGATAAGAGTGTGTATGCACATTGTGTGATTATGGAACTTCTGTCTTGCTGATGCACCTTGGTCTCCTTTCCTCATCCTCAGCTCTCCTTTCCCCACCTCACCTCCAGAGAGGAGTAGTTTCCAGGAGCTCCTCCTAACCAGGGAGGCTGAGATAATCACCCAGTGTACTGTGCTCCAGACATGGTGCAGGCATAGCTGAGGACACTCAGTATCAAAAATGGAAGAGTCTCCAGTTATCTGATTGATCTCAGGGTCAGGGAGGCAAAGGTAAATCGAAGGAAGAAAGATTCCACTTAAATAACATTGTCAAGTACTGTGAAAGTGTAAAATACAGTTTTGGCAGTTTCGGGGCTTACAGCATCATTTATCTGGATTTTCTGAAAGCCTTTGACAAAGTACACCTGACAACCTGCTCTTGAAAGCTAAAGTAGCAGGATCTGACCTCAAACACAATGTAAAGTGTGACACAAAGATGAGAGTGGAAGGCAGATGATGTTCGGATTCTCTCAGGCAGTCAGCACATTCATAACACTGGTTTCTTTAATTCTTTACATTGCATAAATCTCAACAATGTAAAAGCCAGACCCAAGGTCTAGGGCTGTGCTGAAAAGGCAGTGAGGGGGGTGTGTGTGTGTGTGTGTGTGTGTGTAGGGGGCATGGAGGGGTGACATCCTGGCGAGTTTACATTTCTGCATATGCTTGGTTGGAAGAAGGACGGTAACAACCTTCAGCGTTTACTGAGCATTTACTATATAACACTAACTTTAATACAATAAGCATTAAATTTCATGAGCAATGGAAAATCTAAGAGCTATGAGAGTGCAGAAGAGGTAGTAATTAACTCTGCCTGCTGGTATTGCAGAAGGCTTTGCAATGACTCTCAACCCTGGCTGTATATTAGCATCACTCAGGGAGCTTTTTAAAAATACTGCTGCCTGGGTCCCAACCCTGGGCAATTAAACCAGAATAGCTGTGCTGGGGCCTGTGCCTCGGTATTTTTATAAAGCTCCCTAGGTGATTCTGCTGTGCAGCCAAGGTTGAGATGTACTGCAGTCAGTGATACTTAAATTATGTCTTAAAAGAAGCACTGAATGATATCCCATAGAGAAGAGGATGCAATTGTAGGTAGAAAGAATGGTGGCGGCAAAGCAAAATAGCATACAAATGCATGAAGATCTCATTGAAGATGAAGGGCTCTGTGTGGCTGGAGTATGTTGTGTGTATCAGGAGGGTAAGGTGGGGGACGAGACTGGAAAGGTAGGTTTAGATTAATGCAAATTAAAGAAACCGGCTTTATGAATATGATGATTGCCTAACAGAAGTCGAGTATCATCTGCTTCTGGCTTCTCTCTCTCTCTCTCTCTCTTTTTTTTTAAAAAAATAAATAATTAATTAATTTTTGGCTGCGTTGGGTCTTTGTTGCTACGCAAGGGCTTTCTCTAGTTGCGGCGAGCAGGGGCTACTCTTGGTTGCGCTGCCCAGGCTTCTCATTGCAGTGGCTTCTCTTGTTGCGGAACATGGGCTCTAGTCACGTGGGCTTCAGTAGTTGTGGCATGTGGGCTCAGTAGTTGTGGCTCACAGGCTCAGAGCGTAGGCTCAGTAGTTGTGGCGCACGGGCTTAGTTGCTCCGCGGCATGTGGGATCTTCCCGGACCGGGGCTCAAACCCGTGTCCCCTGCACTGGCAGGCGGATTCTTAACCACTGCACCACCAGGGAAGTCCCCTGGATTCTCTTTTATCTCATGCTTTATATTTTATGTTGAATCATGCTTTTTGGTTTGTATACTACTAATGAAAGAATCATATTCTAAACAGAGCAATGTCCCTCATATCTGGTACTTATTACTGTTTCCAAAACTATAATTCAGAACTTTATCACTTTATGCCAAAATCCTCTATAATAGCTTAAAATTTCTTCGATATTTAAAAAATATATAAAAGCGTAAAGAAGAAAACAGCAATCATATTCCTGTCAGCCAGAATTAATTATTGTGAATATCTTGGTATATTTGCTTCCAGTGTTTTCAAATAGAAAAATCATTCTATTTTATTATTCTGGTAATAATGATATATGCTCATTATAAAGATTCCAAATAATGCAGAAAAACACAGAGATGAAAGTTTAAGAAACCATACCGAATATCATTAGGTGATTCACTATCCCTGACATCTTTGGAGTGATTGATCTATTGTTTTATAAAAGTAGGACTTATATTATTAAACTTAATTTGACATGAATTTAATAGGAAGGGAAAAGGCTGAATTAAATCCAGCAAATTGGGACTTCCCTTGGCGGTCCAGTGGTTAAGACTTCGCCTTCCAATACAGGGGCTGCGGGTCCGATCCCTGATCGGGAGCTAAGATCCCACATGCCTCGTGGCCAAAACACCAAAACAGAAGCAATATTGTAACAAATTCAATAAAGACTTTAAAATCACATCAAAAAGATAAAAAATAAAATAAACCCAACAAATCATTAAGCCTCAAATAAATATTTCTTTACCACAAGATTCTTGTGAATTAAAAAAGACTCCTCTGCATGGGTTGGCAAATTTTTTCTTAAAGGGCCAGAGAGTAAAAATTTTAAGCTGTCTCAGTCTATTTTTATAGCTGGAAAGTAGCATAAACAATATGGAAACAAATGGGTGAAGCTGTGTTCCAATGAAACTTTACTTACAAAAACAGGTGGTTCACCCTCAGGCAGTGATTTGTGGACCCCTGCTCCATTGTTAAATAAAGGCAATTATGAAAAACATTTAGGTTTTTTTTCACCACATGTTTTTATTTTGGATAACATATCCCAGTTTCAAAAGATGGCGAACACTAGAACTTTCTTGCTACTCCCATCTCCTCTGCCTCACCTCCCAATTTTGTATTATATTATTTTTACATTGTCCAGATTTATAATATTCACATTCTCTTTTGAAACCATCATTGCTATGATTGTTTGGTATTAGTTCTACATGTGAATGGATCCAGTGCTCATCAACAGTCCTTCTGTCAGGGCTTCTTTATGCTTGAGTTCTTTATTTTGGTGGATTATTAAATTGCCTGGCTTTGGTTATCAAGCAGTTCTTTCCAACAAGTGTTCATGGGTATTTTACTTCCCTGAACCTTTACTTGAATTACACCCGGGGCCATCCTATCTTAAAACTCTGTAGACTACACCATTGTCTTCCACAATGAATATAATGAAATTGGATGCCAGCCTCATTTTTTACCCCTTGTAGGTGATTTTTCTTTCTGCCTGGATGTCTGAAGCATTCTCTGCCTTTCAAGTTCAAGTGTTTAACTAGGAAATACCTTTGTGTTAAATATTCTAAATCAAAATTTCCTGGGATTCAATGTTTCTTTTCCACCTGCAGATTCAGTTCTTTCTTCACTTCCGGAATGTGCTCTTAAATTACAGCATTAGATACATCTTCTCTTTCATTTGCTGGGTTCTCTCTGTGAGGGACATCAAGTGTCCTTAAATGTTGGCTCATCTTTATCTTTCATAGTGTGGTTCCTAACTATTCATTCTCTCCTGGTTCCTTTTAGAATAGAACACTGAGTTTTAGCTGAGCACATGGCTATCCAGTTAAAGACCACATTTCCCAGTGTCCCCTGTGGCTAAATGGAGACGTGAAGCCAATAAGATGTGGCAGAAGTGATACGTATAACCTCTGTGGCATCTCCTTAGAGTGCTTGCCCTGGACTATTTTTATCCTTCCTACAGACTGATACATGGGTGTGTAAAGGAGCCAGCTTCAACCATTGAAATGAGAATGTCCTATAACCACAGGAATGAGGAGGTGATGGAGCATCAAGATAGAAGGAACCATATTTTGGATGACCTCCTGGAGGAGATCCTGCCAGACTGGGACTTCTTACCTGTGGACTCTTTTGTGAGTGAGAAGAAACTAATTTATTTAAGGCATTATATTTTTGGATTTCTTTGTTACAGCAGCTTAGCTGGTAACAAACTAATATGCATATCTGTTAACTTCTAATTAATTTCCTTTATTTTTTCGTCTGCATTTACTGTGCTTACAGTCTTTTCTCCATGTCAATATTTCAGTATTCAGCAGTATCTGTTCTGTTCTTTCTATTTATAGTTTACTTATTAGTTCCATAAAGTATTTTGGTATTCAATTTATTTCCTTATGTCTGCAACCTCCCTTTTTATCTCATTCTGCTATTTTATCATCTCATGGTTGAGCTCTAGTTTTACTTAATTTATGCTCCTATCAAGCTGTGCTACAATGTGAAGAAATTGTGAGAAAATTCCTTCTGTTCCTTGAGTTAGGTTTTTTTCCTAGATTAGGCTTTGTCTTTTGCAGCCCATGATTCTCCCTCCCTCCTCAGCTCTTTTTCTTTTGTTAGCTGTGGGTGAAATACTGACATGTATGTAATAGATCATTAGTGACTGTGTCATTTCTTTTCCCCTTGTACATACTTGGGCAGCTATGTACAGACATTCTACTTGCTCTGATATAGTATCTCCTCCCCCATTGTCTGGTACCAATGTGTTTTCTCTCCCAACATCTGAAAACTGGGTATTCTGGATTTTCACCACCTTTCTGTGACCTGAGGGCATAGGTGGGAGAAGCCTCTGTTTTAGGACATACACGGTTTTTGTTAAAATATGTAGACGCTCCTCCGTCTCCTGAGATTTTGATGAACGTATTGTATCAGGGTTTGCTCTACCCAATCGAGGATGAAACCATCCCTCCCTACCCCCACCCCCAGGGCTTTGGAACATTTTGGTGGGATCTTGAAGTAGTCACTTCTTTCAGGAAGAATCAGACACATTATTTACTTTAATTTCACTTGTTTCTTCCAAGTTCCCTTGTCAGAAGAGAAAAAAGATAAGAATGCCGCTTGATTGTCTTCTCTCCGTATTTTGTAGTATTTCTGAGAATCCCAATATTTTGAGAATTTACCAGTAGTATTTCTAAGGACTGGGGAGGGGTTAGGCTTGGAGCTGTGCTGCACCCTCTAACTCTGCTCCAGAATCTCCTGCTTCGTGAATTTAAGAAATTGTGCACAACCTTCAGGGCCATATTCAGCAACCCTGTCCCAGCGCTCCTCCTCATCTGTTGGATGGGGAAACTAAACCTCAGAAAGGGAAAATGGCTGGAGCACATGTCTAATCTGCCTTTTAGTTCAGAAGCACAACTAAAATGCATGTCACTGTTTCATGGCCCAGTGCTTTTTACTATATTTTCTTGCTTCCTGAGTTCTTGAAACTTTAGAGCAAAACACAGCTCAGGTCATCAGCTTTACTACATCCTCATAGTAAAGCTCTACCACTCCGTGTCCTCTCTCACTCCTTTCCAAGTGCCATTTAACTTAGATACAGTAGGAGTCTCACTTTCTCTCAGACTAAGGATTACCAGTATTCTTGGAGCCTGGATAGGCTTCTGTAGCAGAAAAGCAAGAACCCTGAGCTTGGAGCACTGGATTTGAGTCCCAGCTCTGCCATTTAATTAGCAATGTAGGGGTGGGGGTGGGAGGGGGGTAAGTCATTTATCTTCTCTGAGTCTCAGTTCTATCTTCTGTAAAATAGGGATATTCTTATCTACAGGGCAGCTGAATTTTATGTAAAGGATTTGTTCCTGGAGGCATTTCATAATTGTAAACCACATAATTCAAGACAGCTAGACAAAGAATGGCAGATATGGCAAAGACTGCTGGTGGACCTTCAGTGTGCTACTTAGCCAGAAACTACATTTCCCAGGCCCTATGGTAGCTTCCTGTGTCTTTGTGACAAGTTCTGGCCAGCAGTATAGGAATTGTAGTGATTCTACCAGTTGGAATACAGACAAGGTGGTGGGAGTGTAGCAGCCATCTTAGATCACAAGATAGAAAATGGCCTGTTCAGGAGGATAGAGCAGTAAAATGGTAAGTGTGTGGGTACCTGGCATTGTAGAGCTGCTGTGTCAGCCATAAACTGCTCTGCTCAAACTGTGACATGAGAAAACATTAATTATTGTCACATTTAATCTACGGGGTTTTTTAAATATAAATTTATTTATTTATGGCTGCGTTGGGTGTTTGTTGCTGCGCACGGACTTTCTCTAGTTGCAGCGAGCGGGGGCTACTCTTTGTTGCGGTAAGCGGGCTTCTCATTGCAGTGGCTTCTCTTGTTGTGGAGCACGGGCCCTAGGCATGCAGGCTTCAGTAGTTGTGGCATGCGGGCTCAGTAGTTGTGGAGCACAGGCTTAGTTGCTCCAGGGCATGTGGGATGTTCCCAGACCAGGGCTCAAACCCATGTCCCCTGCACTGGCAGGCAGACTCCCAACTACTGCGCCATCAGGGAAGCCCCTAATCTACTGTTATGTGTTACACTTGCTAAACTCATACTCTAAATAACACAGGATATTTTTATTTACTCAAGTGGTGCCTTCCTGTGGAAACTTAAGCTTAAATATATCTTAAATTCACTCAGATTGATCCACCTTTGAAAGAAAATGAAATTTTATTGTTTTTTAAATTGGGGGGCATTTGAATTATTTCAAACTTTGTGTATAAAGCAAGAATTATTTTACATCATGGTATTTCAAGTTTATATAATTCAATTTAACATAAAATTCATCATTACTGACCTTCCATAAGGCCATTGGTAGGAATTAATGTGTTAATATATGGAGATGCACACCATAAACTTTTTTCCTACCAGAAACTGGGTTTTATTTTTGTTTCACATTTTATTGTAGTATAACTTTTTTTTAAAGGCACAAATCATAAAGTCATCAACTGATAAATTTTTACAAAGTGGACGCTGTGGGTCACCAGCCTCCAGAACAAGAGGTACAGCATTACAAGCACCCCAGGGGCCCCTCTCTTGCTCCTCCCAGTCACTACTATAACCCAAAGGTAACCACTATTCTGAATTCTATTATCAGCTATTATTTTTTCTGTTTGTGAACTTTACATAAATGGATTATTACAGTATGTATTCTTTTGTATCTGGCTTTTTTCTTTTAAAATTGGTGTGAGGTTTACCCATATTTTTATATATAGCAGTATGTTCACACTATGGACTTTTAAGTATTGATTTTGAGTTATAAATTATATTTATAGCTATAACCATTAAGACTTGAGCCTGCAACCTCCCACTTTTTTTGCATTGCTTATGATGTTCCTTCTGGAATATTCTCTCTCTTTTTCTCAACTCTGGCTACTAAATTCCTGTCACCTTTTAACAATTGGCTTAAAGGTAACGTCCTCTAGGAAATTACCTCTGATCTCTTCCTCCTCTGAGTTCCTATAGCTTTTCTTTGTACTTTGCTTATTACATTTACAACATATATTTTAAGTATTTGTATAGTACCCTGGTGGCATTACATAATCCAGAACTCATTTAATTCTGTCTTATTTTCTCAACTGAAGAAGAAATAGAGCCATAAAAGTTTAAAAAAATATAACCAGTTAAGACTTATTGGAAAGTAGCAATTAACATAACGATATTAATAGCAAATATTTTTCATTTTGATAAAGATAGTATTATACAATGGCAAGACTAAAAAGTGACCTAGTTACAACTGTGATAATGATAGAGTAGCTTATTACAGACTAATCCTCCTGAAGATAACAATCATAAATTCTGGATAAAATATTTTTTAAAAAACCAACTATTTGAAGGTACTGAGATAAATTGAAAACAGGCAGAAGCTAGAAGGGAGTTGATGTTGAAAGAAGGGAACTGTAACAGTTGAGATTTATGTGTGTGTGACTTTGGTCCGAAAGTACTTCTCAGTCCATGAGATGCAAAGTGGCTATAATTTAGGAAGAAAGGCACAGTCTTACTGGCTAAGGAAGTAAGAGGATGAAGTTTAGGGCTGTCATAAAGGCTGAAAATGAAGGGGAATCCCAGAAAGGAGGAAGTTGCAAGGCAGGGATCCATAATTTGCAAATAAATAGCATGCAAATCCTTGGCTGACCTTTGAGCTACACATATATGGAAGAGATTCTAAGAAGCCCAGCAAAGATGCAACAGTTAACAATTTGAAAAAAACTGAGCAGAGATTCCAGCTGCTACCCACCAAGGGCAGAGTTTGGAATTTGAGTCTCGCCAAATTAATTGCCTGCTTGAACAAGAATTAACACATTCTAGAGCATGGTGACAGAATTCAGAGTCTATGCAACACGTAATTTATAATGTCCTCAACGCTATAATGTCCTCAATGCTAAGAAATAGGAAAATATTATCCACACAAGAGAAATAGTCATCAATAGAAACAGACCCTGGAGGTGATGAACCAGTTTACTGCACAGATTGTGGTGATGGTTTCACCACACTCATCAAGTTGTATACACTAAATATGTACAGATTTTGTATGTCAATCATGCCTTAATAAATTAGTTTTTAAAAAAAGAAAGATATCAAGATAATCCAGAGAGTAGAATTAGCAGATAAGGACTTTAAAGCTGTTATTACACATATTTTAAAAACCTTAAAGAAAAATATCATCATAATGAATTAACAGATGGAAAATCTTGGTTGAAAAATGAAAACTATAAAAAAAAGAACTAAAGGGAAATTTTAGAACTGAAAAGTAAAATGTCTGAAATGAAAAGCTTGTTGGATAGGCTTGACAGCAGTTTGGAGTGAGCAAAAGAAAGGGTAGTGAACTTGAAGAAAGATCAGTAGATGTTATCTAATCTAAAGAACAAAAAGAAAAAAATATTTAAAAAATGAATAGATCCTCAGTGACCTGTGAACAATATCATGTTGTATATTTTGTATGTAATTGAAGTCCCAGAAAGAGAGGAGAAAGAGAAATGTGGAGAAAAGTAATAAAGAAATAATGGCCAAAATGTTCCCCAGTTTTCTGGAAAACATAAACTTATAGATCCTAGAAGCTCAATGAATCTCAAGGAGCATAAAGACAAAGAAAACTGCACATGGACACATCATGATCAACCCCCTGGAGAACAAAGACAGAGAAAAACTTGAAAGTAGCCAGAAAAGAAAGAAAAACAAAAAGACGCATTATATACAGGGAATCAATGATCTGAATGATTACTAACTTCTCATCAGAAACAATGGAACTTTAAAGCATTAATTAAAAAAACCCAAAACCTGGCAACTCAAAATTCTCTATAAAGGCAATATAAAGACTTTTTTTTTTGATAAAAGAAGACACATAAGCAGTATGTGTTACAAGAAATGCTTAAAAGAAGTTTTTTAGGCTGACAGAAAATGATGCAAGATGGAAACTCAGAACTCTATAGTAAATATAAAAGACTATATATTTTTCTCCTCTTAATTTCTCTTAAAGACAATTGACTGTTTAAGGCAAAAAAATACAACATATTGTGCAGTTTACAATACATGTAAGTTACATGACAACAAAAGCACAAAGAATTGAGAGGTAAATAGAATTCTATAGTTTGCAAGTTCCTTACATTGTATGTGAACTGGTGCAATATTAACTCCAAGGAAACTCTAATAAGTTAAGGATGCATACTGTAATCCCTAGGGCAACCACTAAAAATAATACAAAGAGGTATAACCTAAAAGCCAATAAAACAGAATATTAAAATTTTTTTTTAAAAAAATCACATAATCCTAAGTCAGGCAGGAAACAAAGGGACAAAAAAGAGTTGGACAAAATAGAAAACAAGTAGAAAAATGGCTGTTCTAAATCAAATCATGTCAATACTTACATTAAATGGAAATGGACTAACTGTTAATTAAAAAACAGAGGTTAGCAGGCTGGATTTTCAAAACAAGATACAACTATAAGCTATCTATAAGAGATGGATTTTAGTTTTAAAGACACAGATTGAAGTAATAACAACAAAAAAGAGATTTATATAGCATGTAAACAGTAAGTGAAAGAAGGAGTGGCTATATTAATATCAAAGTAGACTTTAAGACAAGGAGTATTATCAAAGAGAAAGAGGGATAAAAAGCTCAATTAGTTGAGAAAACATAAAAATCATAAACATGTATGCCTCTGATAACATTAACACAAAAAAATGGAATAAAAATGATTAAAACTAAAGAAAGAAATAGACAAATCTTTGATTAGAGTTGAAGATTTTTAAATTCCACCCTCGGTACGTTGTAGAACAAATAGATTTTAAGAATCATTAAGAATATAGGGCTTCCCTGGTGGCGCAGTGGTTGAGAGTCCGCCTGCCGATGCAGGGGACACGGGTTCGTGCCCCGGTCCGGGAAGATCCCACATGCCGCGGAGCGGCTGGGCCCGTGAGCCATGGCCGCTGAGCCTGCGCATCCGGAGCCTGTGCTCCGCAACGGGAGAGGCCACAGCAGTGAGAGGCCCGCGTACCGCAAAAAAAAAAAAAAAAAAAAGAATATAGAAGATCTTGGGAATTCCCTGGTGGTCCAGTGGTAGGACTCCATGCTGTCACTGCTGAGGGTCTGGGTTCAGTCCCCGGTTGGGGAACTAATATCCCACAAGACACATGGCACGGCCAAAAAAAAAAAAAAGTAAGGTCTTATCAACGTGGGTTTGATTACAGAAACTAAGTATTCTCTAAATAATGAAAAAAATATATAGAAAATCTGAGTATCACCAATAGCCACCCTGACCTAACTGATATTTATAGACCACTACAACCAACAATGGTGAGATATACATTCTTTTCAAGTGTACATGAAACAGTCACTAAAATAAATTATATCCTGATCCACAAAATAAGTCTCAATCAATTTCAAAAGATTTGAATCTTATAGAGTATATTCTTTGTCGCCAGTGGAATTAAATTAGAATTCAGTAAGAATGAGAAAACTGGGGCTTCCCTGGTGGCACAGTGGTTAAGAATCCACCTGCCAATGCAGGGAACACGGGTTCGAGTCGGGGAAGATCCCACATGCCACGGAGCAACTAAGCCCCGTACGCCACAACTACTGAGCCTGTGCTCTAGAGCCTGCGAGCCGCAACTACTGAAGCCCGCGCACCTAGAGCCCATGCTCCACAACAAGAGAAGCCACCGCAATGAGAAGCCTGTGCACTGCAAGGAAGAGTAGCCCCCGCTCGCCACGACTAGAGAAAGCCCACGTGCAGCAATGAAGACCCAACGCAGCCAAAAATAAAATTAATTAATTAATTAAAAAAAAAAAGAATGAGAAAACTAAAAATAAATTTAAAATCCCCAAATATGTGGAATTTTTTTATTTTATTTTATTTTTTTTGCGGTACGCGGGCCTCTCACTGTTGTGGCCTCTCCCGTTGTGGAGCACAGGCTCCGGCCATGGCTCACAGGCCCAGCCTCTCCGCGGCACGGGGGATCTTCCCGGACCGGGGCACGAACCTGTGTCCCCTGCATCGGCAGGCGGACCCTCAACCACTGTGCCACCAGGGAAGCCCAAATATGTGGAAATTTAACAAGACACTCACAAGTCAAAGAAAAAAATCATTAGAGAAATTTTGAACTGAATGATCATGAAAATGCAACATATCAAAATTTGTGAGATGCAGCTAAAAACACTGCTTAGAGGGAAACTTATCAGTCTAAATGCTTATTTTAGAAAATAAGAAAGGTCTAAAATCAATGATCTAAGATTCTATCTTAAAAAGCTTAAAAAAAGAGTAAAATAAACTCAAAATAAGTAAAAGGAAGAGAATAAAAAAGATAAGAGGAGAAATACATGAAATAGAAAACAAATAACAGAGAAAATCAACAAAGCCTAAAGTGATTCTTAGAAAAGATTAATAAAATTGATAAACCCCAGCAAAAATGATCAAGAAAAAGAGAAAGCATCAGTTACCAATATCAGGAATAAGGAAGAAAGAGAAAAGAGAACAAGAGAGATAGGAAGAGAAAAAGAAAGAAAGAAGAAGGGAGGGAGGGAGGGAGGAAGAGAAAAGGCACCCACAGGGTCACCGTTCTCAGAACTGGAAAGGGTCTTAGGATAATAAAAGGGTAGTTAGTAGCAGAAGTGACCCTGGGATTGTGAACAGACTCAAAGAATGTGGTGAGTAGAGATGACCATGGAGGAGATGCCAAAAGAAATATTATTTGGAACACACAGAAGTCTGAGGTACAAACATCTGCACACCTCACAGGCCCTGAACAGTACATCACATTAAAAAAAAAAGTGGAGTTTGTTATGATGCCCCAAAGCCCCCAAGAAAATATTAAATCCCAGTAAAATGTGAATGAAGATGGAAAAAATGTAATGTTTTCTAAAAATTTTTCCATTAAAAATAGTTAAAATAAAATCCAGCCCTTAAGCAAAATTTCTCAAAGTTTGTTCCTTTGAATATGGTTCTATAGCTGTTCTGCAAAGAGGGTTCTGAGGAAATTTTGCTAACATTGCTAATGGCATTGGCCCCTCTCCTCCTAAAGATTCTTAATGTACATCAGCATGTTAGTGACTGCAGCTGGCCTAGTTGTATGAAAGTCAGCCTGTCTCTCTTTAACCTCATGGTCACCACTTTCACAGGACCACAAAACCCTCCTTTCATGGAATACCTATTAACATTCCAAGGAACCAGTATTCTTTGGAATACATATTGGAAAAAACTGATCAAAGGATTAAAACATAGCTAACAACAGTACTTGCTGTAATTTGTTACTATTAGACCATTCTGCAAAGTTAAAACATAAGTGATAACTTGATTTTACGTGAAACTTTTCTTTAAAGGAACTTGAAATATAATGGACTCAGGATTTTCTGATAGATTCAGACTGACAAAAATCTAACTATTTTTTATTCTATTTTGTCTCTCTATATTTAGTAGCATTAAGTGTAGCATTCCAATAGAAATTTTTAAAAACTGGAAGAGTAATCACTCCAGATTGAAAAAAATCTAGAAAAGTGAAAGAATAATTAAGTACTGGCATTTCATCTGCATGTTTATTACATCTCATACAAGAAAAAAAAATTGGGGGTTACTTATGCTTGTGATCTTTGTATAATGGTAAATATTAATACCACACCTTCACTCAAACATTGTCACAAGACATGGAAAGGAAAGCAACAGAATACCTCTGCCTTCTATATAATTTTTTTATGTAAACCTAGGGCTATGTATTACAAATTGATGCTTACAATCTACTGTCTCACCCTTTACTAGCGACTACATGAGAGGCGATGAGTTTAAATGGTAGTCCTTTCAGTTAAGCTCTAAGAAAGTCTTTGCGAGTAGTTTATTGTTTTTTGTAATTATTTTTGCTATTGATATTTATTCCCTTATTATAGAACAGTTTGTCAGTCTCTAGGCATTTTTGTTTAAATACTGGCTAGGGTCACAAGTGAAATGAAGTTTGGTCCTCGTTTACCTCATACTAGCAGTTGGGTTGGCACGCAGCTGCAGAACTGCTGGGGCTCTTTTTATTTAATTTGGCATCCCTTCCTGAGCAGTATTGAGACTTTTAGTTCAGTGACTCCACTGGGCTTTGCCATAATTTCTATGTTGTATCAGTAAAGTCTTCAGAAGAGATGCCTAAGCAAACCTGAAAGCAGGCTAGGAATGCTTCTAGTTCAGGTGTTTTTAAGTCAATGAAGGAATTGACTCCCCAATACAAATTAAGTCCATTAAAAATTACAACAGTATTCATTTAGTAAAAAATCTGATTTTTAAAGTATATTAGATCAGCTTAATACCATGTGTGTGTGTTAAGAGTTTGTCCTTTTTGCACAGATTCTCTTGGAATAATTTTCCTAGACTCCGAATCAGACTGTCAAAAAAATACATGTCTAAATTTTGAGTTAGCCGCATGTTAATTACATGACTTCGTCATATATCTTAACCTGTACAATCCTGAGAGTATTATGGGAATAATGATCTCTCTGACATGCTCTGAGTATGCAGTGATAACACATAAAAGTCACTAGGACAGGGTCAGGTATATAATAGGTCGTCAATAAATGCTTCGTTAAATGTATTAATGGAAGATGAAGACATCAATGCCTTCTGTGAATTTTATTTCCACAGTCAGAAGAGAGAACAGCTTCACCTGGTCTGCTTTCCTGTATTACATGTCCTATGTTGATGGGCATACATGCCCGATATTCCTTTGGAACGGAGCCAAAGGAAAGAGATTTTGAGCGGAATCAGAATTATAGATTGTCAGAACTGGATGATATCTTAGAGATGATTTGATCCAGTGCCCCAAGTTTACAAATGAGCAAATTAAGTCCCAAAGAGTATAAGTGATTTGCCCAAAAATCACAGAGAAGTTAGTGACAAATCCAGGACTGGAGCCCAATGTAAACAGGGACTTTTCTTGTAATGGGGATTGTTAATATTGTATGAGGCTAACAGTGTTTTTAAAAATCTTCCTTTTCATCAAAAAGTCTACAAATAAAAAATGCTGGAGAGGGTATGGAGAAAAGGGAACCCTCCTACACTGTTGGGGAGAATGTACATTGTTGCAGCCATTATGGAGAACAGTATGGAGGTTCCTTAAAAAACTAAAAACAGAGTTACCATATGATCCAGCAATCCCACTCCTGGGCATATATCCAGAGAAAACCCTAATTCGATAAGATGCATGTACCCCAATGTTCATAGCAGCACTAGTTACAATAGCCAAGACATGGAAGCAACCTGAGTGTCCATCGACAGATGAATGCATAAAGAAAATGTGGTATACACACACACACACACACACACACATACACACACACATATATATACAATGGAATATTACTCAGCCATAAAAAAGAATGAAATAATGCCATTTGCAACAACATGGATGGACCTAGAAATTATCATACTAAATGATAAGTCAGACAGAGAAAGACAAATATCATATGGTATCACTTATATGTGGAATCTAAGAAAACGGTACAAATGAATTTATTTACAAAATAGAAACAGAATAGACATAGAAAACAAACTGGTTACCAAAGGGGAAGGTGTGGGGAAAGATAGGTTAGGAGCCTGTGATTAACAGATACATACTACTTTATATAAAATAGATAACCAACAAGGACCTACTGTATAGTACAGGTAAGTATACTCAATATTTTGTAATAACCTATAAGGGAAAAGAATATATATATATATATATATATATATATATATAGCTGAATCACTTTTCTGTACACCAGAAACTAACACAACATTATAAATCAACTATACTTCAATTAAAAAAGAAAATCTTCCAGGACTTCCCTGGCGGTCCAGTGGTTAGGACTCTGAGCTTCCATTGCAGGGATATGGATTCGAGCCCTAGTTGGGGAACTAAGATCCCGCATGCCACGTGACAATCTTCCTTCAACTAACTTGAAAAATAGTTCCCTTTTATGTTTTTTTTTCTTTTTTAACATTTTATTTAATCCATCTGGAGTTTTCTTTTGTATAGAATGTAAGGTTAGAATTAACTTAATGCTTTTTCCCCAAATATTTAGCCAAATGATTCAACACTATTTACCTAGCAGATCCTCCCTCTCCTACGGACTTAGTGTCACCTTTATTACACTTTCAGTTATTTTTTATACTAAAGTCAATATCTATGCTCATTTCTTTTATTCTATTAATTAATCTGTTAATTTTTGTGCCCAGAGGATGCTATTATAATTGTTGTAATTTTTTTAATTATTATTTTTTCTTAATTTTAATTTTATATTGGCAAATAGTTGATTAACAATGTTGTGTTAGTTTCAGGTGTACAGCAAAGTTATTCAGTTATACATATACATGTATCTATTCTTTTTCAAGTTCTTTTCCCATATAGATTATTACAGAATACTGAGTAGAGTTCTCTGTGCTATACAGTAGGTCCTTGTTGGTTATCTATTTTAAATATGGCAGTGTGTATATGTCAATTCCAAACTCCCAATCTATAATTGTTGTAATTATATCATATGTTTTAATAAGAAGTATGGAAAGTTCACCTTCATTAATCTTCTTTAGGGGAAAAAAATGAAGCCTTTGGCCATTATTTTTTAAGATGATGAACACTGGCAAGTTGGAAAGAATTAATATTCCATGCAAACCAAATAAAACCCATAAGAATTTTGAATGGAATTACATTAAATATAAAGATTAATTTGTAAAGAACTGGCATTTTTATTATAATCGTTTTTCCTTTTCAGGAGTATGATATATATTTTATTTATTCAACTGTTCTTTGACATTGCTCAGTAAATTCATGTAAAGACTTTAAAGCATGCAACGATAACCTAGGAATGAGAAAATTAATTCTACCTGAAGAGATCTGGGAAGACATTTTTATGGCCCGAAAGAGGAGAGCTCTACAAATGTAGTCAAATGAGGTACATGGTATTTCATTACTTAACTTGACATAGCCTAACTCAATTATACAATTCCTTAAGAACTTGTTACTCAAAGTCATTAACCACATACACACATCAAGAGTAAATTTTCATTGGATTCTGACCAGATCGTGCACTATGCTTGATGTTGGAAATATGGTCCCTGCCCTCAAAGGGGTTTGCAGTCTAGCTGGGGGGAGTTTCCATGCTAAAAGTACCAGCTCTAGAGAGTAGATCTTAAATGTTCTTACCACACACACACTCACACAAAAGGTAATTATATGAGGTGATAGAAGTGTTAACTAACCTTATTGTCATAATCATTAAATACATAATCATGTGTCTAATCATCACATTGTACACCTTAAATTTACACAATATTATATGTCAATTATATTTCAGTACAGCTAGGGAAAAAAAGTACCAGCTCCTTTTATTGTTCTAATCCTTGTGTTAATGTAGCGTCTCACTAAGTGGTTTGATCTTTTACTTCTATTCCCAGATCAAGGTAGAGAAATTTCTCCACAAATTTCTTGGTCATCAAGGAAGTAATTATTGGCAGGATCCCAGCTCTGCCCCTCAGATGCAGGTTAAAATCACCATCCTCAAAGCTACCTGGAGGTGGATTAAGGATGGAATAAGGTGGAATAAGGATTAAGAATGCCAACTTGGAAGTCAGACTGGGTGTTTGAATTATGACCCTTTGACCTTTAGTTGTATGACTTTGGGTAAGTTATTTAACCACCTTTGCCTCAGTTTCCCCAAATATAAAAGGAAATAGTGGGCTTCCCTGGTGGCGCAGTGGTTGAGAGTCTGCCTGCCGATGCAGGGGACACAGGTTCATGCCCCAGTCTGGGAAGATCCCACATGCCACGGAGCGGCTGAGTCCGTGAGCCATGGCTGCTGAGCCTGTGCGTCCAGAACCTGTGCTCCACAACGGGAGGGGCCACAACAGTGAGAGGCCCGCGTACAGCAAAAAAAAAAAAAAAAAAAAAAAAAAAAAGAAAGTAGTAATAGTACTTAACTTGTAGACTTAGTGCGAGGATTACATGAGACAATCCATCTATATTGTGCTTAACACCATGCCCAACACAGAGAAGGACTCAGAAGTGCATTATTTAATGTGCGGTTTCCTGAGCAGGTTATACATTTCAGCTTAGAGTGCAGCTCTGCTTGGTGGCACAGCTAGGTGTCCTGTAGATTCTCCAGGCTAGAACATGGAGGTTCTAGTGGGGGAATTATCCTCCCCTCTAGTAAAATCTAGGTCCTACTCTTGAAACTACTGGTAAATGGAATAATAAACCCAAGACTGTGGAAAGATGGTGACAGGTACTTCCCCTGGAATTTCAATGTTTTCAATTAAATGATAATTCCATAATGAGAAGGTTACAGTTTTGAAAATCCTTCACTGAAAGAGTCAATCCTCTTTTCCCCTAAATTGTGGTTATATTGAATGAATCCAGTATTAGGTATCAAGTACATCTTTACATGGATGGAGAAGAGGATGTTGGGACAATAGTTTCTTGGTAGTCAGCTACCTCTCTGGGGTGATTGCCTGTTTTCACTTTATAGCTTCTCCTGATAACCTTCCATAAGGATGGGCCCCTTTAAGTTAAAGTTGGAAGAGGGTATTTTGAAACTCAGAGAAGAGTTTTCTTAGAAACATCTTAAACAAGCTGGTAAGATCCCCCATCAAACTCACGTGAGATGTTAGTACAACTGAACCTAATGACTGGACATTTCTGGGTCTCTCACCAGCAAGGCATGGGGAAAGGAGAATCTTTTCCTCTCATGGCTCTGGTGGCTTGGGAAACATGGGGAGATACGGGAAGCACAGGGTTTCTCGTCAAGAAATCCCCCAAGAATACTTCTTTTTATGGGCTGCTTCCTTCTCACCTCCTTTTCTTATTTTTCTCTTTTTCTTCCATATGCATCCTGTTTCTTCCAGCCAGGGATTCTTTCCTCCTCTGGGTAGTACAATTACTTGGGTAGGAAGTTTAGAGTAGTGACAAGAAGATATGTTCCCCTACCCCTGTCCCCTACTCTGAGTGTGAAACCAGAAAAATAAATAAATGATCAGTGTGGCCAGCTCCATGTAGAAGTTGATTTAAAAGACCCAGCCCCCGAATAGGAACGTAGTCTATTTCGTGTCATCAAAGAAACAAGACGTCAGCTGAAGGTGACTGGTCTTTTCTGCTAGGAAATTAGTAAAGAGGAAGGCATTGGTTAAGAACACAGGCTCTAATATCAGATAGGCCTGGACTTGAATCTGGGCCCTACCACTTACTAATTATAAGACTGGAGCAAGTAACTTAATTTCTCTTAGCCGTAGTTTTTTTCAGTCAAGATGGGGTAATATCATTCATCCCACAGGGATAAATGTGGTTGTGGATATAAGCAGCTCAGCACGGTGCAACATAATTCATAGTCAAGTCCAAGCAGACAGTGGCCATTTATTATAAAATGTTGAATCAGAGAGTCAGAATTTCTCAGTGCCCCTAAAGCACTCACTTCACAAGGATGTATTCATATCCCTTTGGCAGAAGTAGCTTCACAGATGGATGCATAAGACTATAAATGTGTGATGCTGCTCACCATGAAGATCATCCAACTAATTACCCTTAGTCAGTTTCCCTGTTCACTAAGCAGGCTTCTAACTGGGCTTTCTGTGTAGCTTTGTAATAAGGATACAATATGCTCATCAGATCAGACTGACTTGAACATTCAGGTCTGTTTGGCCATTATAGCTCTCCTTAGAATAGATAAAGTGGTGTTCCAGTTTGTACATCAGCCTCTTGTGAGTCCAGCTGCACCCAAGAGATTGATCAACTCTGACAAAATCAATCTCTAATCCTACAAAGTCGAGCATTATACCCTGAACTGCACCGAAGTAATAGCACGTCAGGGGGGCTCTGAGATGCAAATTGCTGACCTGCAAGACAGGTATAGCCTGGAGACTACTTTCTTTGACCACATAGGGTTTTTATTTATTTATTATAACTTTATTTTATTTATTTATTTTTGGCTGCGTTGGGTTTTCGTTGCTGCTCGCAGGCTTTCTCTAGTTGCTGCGAGCGGGGGGCTACTCTTCATTGCGGTGCGCGGGCTTCTCATTGTGGTGGCTTCACTTGTTGTGGAGCACAGGCTCTAGGCACGTGGCTTCAGTAGTTGTGGCACATGGGCTCAGTAGTTGTGGCTCTTGGGCTCTAGAGAGCAGGCTCAGTAGTTGTGGCACACGGGCTTAGTTGCTCTGCGGCATGTGGGATCTTCCTGGACCAGGGATTGAACCCGTGTCCCCTGCATTGGCAGGTGGATTCTTTTTTTTTTGCGGTACGCAGCCCTCTCACCGTTGTGGCCTCTCCTGCTGCGGAGCACAGGCTCTGGACGCGCAGGCCCAGCGGCCATGGCTCACGGGCCCAGCCGCTCCGCGGCACGCGGGATCCCCCTGGACCAGGGCACGAACCCACGTCCCCTGCATCGGCAGGTGGACTCCCAACCACTGCGCCACTAGGGAAGCCCGGCAGGTGGATTCTTAACCACTGCTCCACCAGGGAAGTCCCAGCATAGGGTTTTTTAAATCATCTGAGCGAATTTAAAAATCGGGAGATTTCACCAAAAATGTGAATACGAGTTTCCAGCTTCTTATGAAAACCCAGCCAAAAGATTAGAGCTGAGGCATCTGTTTCCTGTAGGGAGGTCCTGTCTCCTCAGTTCAGAGTCCCAGCTCTTACACCTGGTCATTTCAGTCAGTTATCACCTGCCTGGCCTAAGAGGACTTACTTTTGTGATTCCTGTTCTAAATAAGAACACTTTGGAGAGTTTCTTAGGGTTTTTACTCCTTCCAAAAGAGGGGGAAAGTCAGGAAGGAAAAAGCCTATCGAACACCATTTAGTATAAACAGATGATAAATTTGGAAACACACCCATATTTCAGGAAACACTTGGATTAAGATAGTCTCCTGGGCACTTGTTTGCACGAGTAGATGGGACCATAGGGAGTTGGTGAGAGGCTGGGATTGGGGGAGGGGTGCTGAGGCTGATAATTGACAGAGAGGAAGTGGGTGGTGTGGGGGCAGGAGGGGAAGAGAAGGGCAGCAAATGTTTGCAAGGAATCGACCACTCCTATTCCTTTTTTTTTTTTTTTTTTTGCGGTAGGCGGGCCTCTTACTGTTGTGGCCTCTCCCGTTGCGGAGCACAGGCTCTGGACACGCAGGCTCAGCGGCCATGGCTCATGGGCCCAGACGCTCAGCGGCACGTGGGATCCCGGACAGGGGCACGAACCCGTGTCCCCTGCATCAGCAGGCGAACTCTTAACCACTGCGCCACCAGGGAAGCCCCACTCCTATTCTTTATCTTTCTCTCTCCACAACTCTTGTCCCAAACAAAATCTGCTTTTGACCAACGTTGGAGGAAAAGGTAAAACAGGGTGGGGATTAGGGATGGAGTAACTGGTAGAAACCTAGGCAGCAGTGGGGTATTCAGCATTAGGACAGAAAGAGAGCTTAAGAGGAAATAGCCATCCAGCTAGACTGGCCAGCTCTGAGTGGCCATTCATATGAAAGGGACAGAGAGTTGTATGTATAGGGTGAGGTGCTGCCTATAGAACTCTAATCAGGCAGTTTCATGAACTTCTAACAAGTTCAGCAGATAGCGCTATTCAAGAAATCTTTGTACCCAAAGGGAGAGGAAATAAAGTTTAATAACCAATGAGGAGGGGCTTCCCTGGCGGCACAGTGGTTAAGAATCCGCCTGCTAATGCAGGGGACACGGGTTCGAGCCCTGGTCTGGGAAGATCCCACATGTCTTGGAGCAGCTAAGCCCGTGTGCCACAACTACTGAGCCTGTGCTCTACAGCCCGTGCTCCGCAACAAGAGAAGCCACCACAATGAGAAGCCCGCGCACCGCAACGACGAGTAGCCCCTGCTCTCCACAACTAGAGAAAGCCCGTGTGCAGCAACAAAGGCCCAACACACCCAAAAATAAATAAATAATACGTAAAAAAAGAAATAACCAATGAGGACATCAAGGGAGAGAGGTTGTTCAGGAGAATTCTCAAGCTGCCCTTCAGTTAAAGCATCTGGAGAAGTGATGTAATCTCAGAAACTGTCTGCCTTAAGCCCTTCTCTTTATGATCTAGACTGAGGTCACACAGTTAGATTTCAGTGGCCCATTCAAGGGCACCCATCAATTGGCTCTACACATCGAACCACATCTTTTTGTTTCTTCCTTTATAAAAATTCAACATGATTAGGCAAAGCTCTAACCATCCTCCATTACTTTCATTATTCTCCATCTCTGCCTTTGCTTCTGTTGCTTCCAGTGCTTAAAATACATGCCACCTCTGCTTTCAGCCATGTCCATCAGTTCCACTAAGGCCTATCTTAAAGCTTGCCTCCATCCATCAGTTATAATGACCACTACTTTGTCTGCCCTGAGAGACTGGCGGTCCCATAAGGCAGCAAAGGAGGCACTTTAATCTGGGAGTCACACCATTGGGGCTGTGGCTGTAATGATGACTCTGAATAAGCCAATTTGTCTTCTCAGCATACAGACGAGGAATCTCAGTCTTTAGAGGCTAAGTGATGTACCTGTGATAACTTGACTTGTAGCAGCAGAGGCAGGATTAGCACCCAAGTCCTCTGACTCTTCTCTCAGTCTATGGTTCTTTCCACTAACTGTGTGCATGGTTGCTTTCAGACCTCTTAGTTACCAACCATAAACAGATGTATTCAGACTATCATTGAAGATAGAGATGGAAATTACAAGGCTATATAAATGGAGCATTTTGGTGGCATATCATCCCAACTTTACAGTCTTTACAGAACTCCTCCAAATATATATCTCCTGGGCTCTCATTACACATTCTGATTCAGAAGCTGTGCTTTTAAAGAAAGTATAGGGTGGATCACTCTAGACTGTGGGTACTTACTTCTATTCTACCAAAGAAGTTTTAAAAGGCTAGGAACGTATATTTGAATTCAAGTACAGGTTAAGGTACAATGGGTTAGAATATTGGAGAACACAGCAATAGTATTTATTCATCTCAAGTACCTCTCAGTAGATAATTAAACTGGGCCATGATAAAAACAATTCTATTAGGCCCGTTTCTCTTGTGGCTAATGCTGTTGTGCTACTTGCTGTAGTATTTTTCCTTCGCTTCATTTTAAACAGAGCACTTACTGTAATATTGCAAGCATTACCACTTTCCTCCTTGCAATAAAAAAAAAGCAACAGTAGACAAAAACATGAAGTTTTATATCTTCACTCATGAAGATACAACTCATGAAAATATGAATGGCAATCTAGATATAGCCACTTTTTTTGGTGGGTTTCCTGCACCATCAACTAAGAAGTGGCTCTTTCATCCATAAAGAATACAGTTTTTAGGATTCTTCTCTGTTCTGATGCACACTTTGCCCCACGCTTGGTGTTTGTGTGTAAGAAAAGATCTATCGCAGAGAGTTCTAACTTTTGCGGGGGGCGGGGTGTCATGAACCTCTTTGGCAGTCTGGTGAAGGCTATGGATCCTTTCTGAGAATAATGTTATTATAAATGCATAAAATAATATACACTGGAAACCAATTATACTGAAATACATTTCTATCCATGGACCCCTTGTGTCTTAAGCCTATCATAGCGCTGACTCAGGCTCCTCCATCTACCTAATTTTTAGTTTCTCAAAGTGAAATCATAAGGTTAGAAACACAGCCTCTTAGTACGGAGTTAAACAGATATCAAAACTCAAGTCCAGGGCTTCCCTGGTGGCGCAGTGGTTGAGAGTCCGCCTGCCGATGCAGGGGACACGGGTTCATGCCCTGGTCTGGGAAGATCCCACATGCCGCGGAGCGGCTGGGCCCGTGAGCCATGGCCGCTGAGCCTGCACGTCCGGATCCTGTGCTCTGCAACGGGAGAGGCCACAACAGTGAGAGAGGCCCATGTACTGCAAAAAACAAACAAACAAACAATAACAACAAAAAAAACTCAAGTCCAAAGCCCAAGTCACAAAGTGCAAAGACATTGGATCACATCAGGGAGCAGGGCTAGCTAGTTAGCAGGTGGCTGCTGACCTGGGATGAGTCCAGGGCAATGCAAAGACTCTCTTCCTGCATCCCCCAAATCCCTCTTCTCCCTGTTCACTCATGCTTGAAATCCCTTAATAGAGTCTAACTCCTTTGGTTTAATTAAATAGAGGATTTACTCTTGATAAAAAGCAAAAACCCATGGGAGAGGTCAATTCTCTATGCCAAAGATTTTCAAATTTATTTTTAGCAGTAGAATCTATTTTTCAGATGCATTTTTTTTTTTTTTTTTTTTTTTTTTGTGGTACGTGGGCCTCTCACTGCTGTGGCCTCTCCTGTTGTGGAGCACAGGCTCCGGACGCGCAGGCTCAGCGGCCATGGCTCACGGGCCCAGCCGCTCCATGGCATGTGGGATCTTCCCGGACCGGGGCACGAACCCGTGTTCCCTGCATCGGCAGGCGGACTCTCAACCACTGCACCACCAGGGAAGCCCCAGATGCATTCTTAAATAGAATGCTGATATGTAAATAAATGCAAGTTTTATACAAATTTAGTATAATGTTATATGTTGTATTATATAAAAATAAGAATTCATATATATTTATATGTATTCATATATAAATCAACATTGGAAACAGGCTATTTTGATAAAGGCAAATTATGACATCCAGAGCTATAGATAATAGCTGCAATCTTACATCCATCAGAGCATACACCTTATTTCTGTATTATATTTTACCTGCACAAGATGGAGAAAATCCTGACCTAAATAGATAAGTAATTTGTAGCTAACAGTTTGTTATGGCACTTATAATCTCAGGATTTTCTTCAATTAAAATGATCCAGAAGTTTGAAGACTAGTAGGAATTCTTGTTTCAGAGTAGAATCACTAATAATATTTATCAACTGTTCATATTACTTAGTAATTAAGGATTAGTACTTAATTTGGGGAAATTTGACAAGATTAGTAAACCATTTGAATCCTGAATTCCTTACTTACTTCATAACCTTAGGCAAGTAGCTTAATCTTAGTCTCAGTTTCCTCATGTGTAAAATTATTACGAAAAGAGCATGTATTTTATAGGTGTAAAGGTTAAGTAAGATAGTGTACATAAAGCACTTAACACAGTGTCTGGCATACTTAATGAGGGCTATTATTACTTAAGAGTTGAACGACCAAAAGTACTTTTCAAATCTCCCATGTACCATTTTAAGATGTTCATCATGTCCCATTTAAATTTATTTTCAAATATCTCAGCACCCTTCTTTTTCAGATATTCACTCAGTTTCAAAACAGTCTAAATTTGTTTTGCACAATGAATCCAAAATTTTAAGATGACGTTTCATTGCTGACCTTTTATCTGCAGATGTAAACCAAGTAACATTGCAACCCTGCAATGCCAAATGAAGATCGTATAGCACATTTTGAATCAGATAAGACCCAACCCAAAATTAAAATGAGCGATGAAACAATTTATAATGCTATATATTATCATGATGCAACATGCATTATTATAATTGTACAGTTAACTATTATGCCGTGCCAAACATGTACCAGAGAGCTTGTCTGGCTTTTAATGGCTGGGAGCACACAGGTGGTGTATGTAATACTAATACCAGCTAATGTTAATGACATGCTTACCCGGGGCTAGGCACTGCTTTAAGACCTTGACATGTATTAGCTCATTTAATCTTCACTTATTTGTCCTGTGTGATTGTTATAGGAGTGTATATGAGCAGATGTGCATTTCAAAATATGACTAGTACACAGATAAACCCTATCTAATTAAAAAACGCCCTTATAAGAAATTCAAATGCGCACATGCACACACACACACATACACACACATACATGTGTGTGCGTCCATGTGCTTGTGGAGTTAACCAAATAGCACAAATTAATGCATTGATGGTATCTAATGCATTAAAATTTGGTATCAAACTTAGGTATGTATGTATTGTACTTTATTACACTTCAAATTGCTTAAATATTTATCATAAAAATGAAATATGAATTAAATGCTTGCAGGCTCCCTGAAGCTTATTGGAGCTCTCCATAACAATTTGAAAACCAAAGCATTAAACCTTATTACTCATTTACACTGGAGTGTGAAAGGAGCCAAATCAGATCCTCTTCTGCACACAAAGGTGTAAAAAAGGGAGAAGTATGAGATTTTTAATATTCATTAATTTTTCAGAAAGACAGGAACATTATTAGGCACCTATTATGTTCCAGCAATGTCAATATATTATCTATAATCCCCATAACACCCTTGCCTAGTAGACACCATTATTCTGATGTTACAGAAGAGGAAACGGAGGACTTGAGATGTTAATTTGCTTACCTCGGGGTACACAACTGGAAAAATGGCAGGTAGGACCCAAACTCTGATCCATTCAATTCCAAGCCCTTCCTACCACCCCAGACTGCCTCCCATCTAGCCTCCCCATTTTATAAACCAGGAAAATGAGAACGAGCGAGCTAGAGTAACTGGCCCCTAGGAACAGCTAGTTGGTGGCCAGGCTGTTACAAGAATCCAGGAGCAAGGATGTTTCCCTAGGTAAACTCCATCAGATGGCCCAGTGGGAGGGTGCCCTGTGCCTGCTGGGAGCCAGCAAAACCACTACTTCACTTCTAGACTTGGCATCAGGTAACATAGCTTCAGTGCAGGGACTGGATGGATGAGACCAATTAGTCCTCTTCTATTATGTGCAAAACACTGCTTGGTGCAGTGGAGGATGTGAAAAACAGACAAACGGTCCAGACAACAAGGTCCCTGTCCTCATATCAGTATGGGAAAGAGGGCATCATCACGTGAAATATTAAATAGAATCCCTGGAAGGGACCTCAGTAATACTTTGGTTTTCCCCCTCGACCCCTACAATAATGTAAGTTTTAAATGACTGTATAAAACATGGCATAATACAATATGTGAAGATTGCCAGTAGTCATAACTAATATTTTCAGACCACTTATTTGTACCAGGACCTTTGCTAAGAGCTTTGAATTATCTCATTTAAATCTCAATATAATCCTATGAGATACTCTTATTATGGACATTGTACACATGAGGAAATGGAGGCCGTTTTGGGGAGGTTCCCTTTCTAGTTAGAGTCCACACCAGGCAGTCTGACCCAGAATCATGATGCTCTCAGCTAAAAAGTGGTTGGAGTTTGGCATGGAGTTGGTTTGGGAACGCATACAGGATCTCAGCACAGAAACTCGAGAAGTACAGCATTCTGAAGAAGTTAGAGAATGTTTGTGATGAAGGTATGGCCTCTAATTGCCTCTCCCCACTCCCACATGGGCTTTTGTGAGAGAACCGGACATGAGCCAATGACATTTGCCATATCATTTTCTTAAGCTTTCCCAGCACTCCAAACCAAAGCAGAACTAAAATTCTCAATAGTGACAACGTCCAAAGGCAGTACACCACTTCTACTGCCACCACATGGGTGGAGTAGGCTATAGTCAAGAAGAATATGAAAAGTCATTGTCTTCTTGAAAACTCTTTCAAGACAACCTGAGGAGAAAGCTGCCTTTAATGACAGAAACAGGGATGCGGTACATGCCATCACAGTCCTTGGGTAATGACTATGTGTCATAAATAAGATATGGCATTTCTGAATGACTTTAAACTATTTCCTTTTGTTCAACTAATTTAATTTACCAAATGCTCCTGGGGAAAGGGAGGGGGACCAAGATGCTGACTCTGCATTTCCTGGAAAATCAACATTTTCTTTTTAAACTGTGCTCAGAGAAATTCTGTCTGATTGTTGTCTGCTGGCTCCCTCAAACCCTACCTCTGTCAAAATTCTGCCCTGGTGGGTGTGAGAAAAAATAGATGCAGAACTTGAGTGAATACCCACATCTGTTTTTTTTTGTTTTTTTTTTTAACATCTTTATTGGAGTATAATTGCTTTACAGTGGTGTGTTAGTTTCTGCTTTATAACAAAGTGAATCAGTTATACATATACATATACATCTGTTTTTGGAAAAAAGCAACAGAAGCAGCACAGAAGGAAGTAAAAGAGATAATTGCTGGCTTGAACTGCAATACATTTTACTTGTGGGCAGAGGGCCAGCTTACAGCAGGTGGAATATGCAGGCCCATCTTATTGGAATTCAGGGGTGGGCCTCCATTCTTGTCCGGAGACAGCTGTAAACCAGCAGCCCATAGCATCACAATCAGGCACCGGGTTTTGTCAAGGAATGCTGATATGTACAGAAGCAGCTTTGTCTGCTTCAACTGCACCCCTGCCTAGTGAAATGACAGTCTCTGATTCCAGATGACAAGAACTGGATAAAAACTTAAAACAAATGGCGACCTTTCAAAAGATTAATTTGTTTACCAACAAAATGTTCCCTCTTTGTCATCCAAGATGGGGGTGACCTTCACTTTCCCATATCTAGGCTGAAAGGATGCTGACTAAGTCATCTGTTAACTCCATCTCAGCAATTATTCCCTTTTTTATTTTTAGTGACAAGAAGCGTTTATTAATTCACTCCGCTTCTTGTTATGGTTTATAAATGCAACAAGCTCGTTCTGAATTACTGCAGTGTAACATCAATTTGTTTAAATCTAATTCTGCTACTGTTGCCAAATTATGTTGTGACTGTAATTGTGGCCATATGCATGGGCTTAAAACACAATCATGTTGTGAAATCGTCCTTCTTTCTCCCCCCTTGCTACTTACCCCCACCTCTTACTTCTGGTGCTTCTTCTCAGCATTTGACACTAACACAATTGCCTCACTTTCCATTACTTTATCACTTCAGAAATGAATGTGCTTTCAGTGAGAGAGATTACTATGTACACCCCAAGTGAAACAGTAAAGACTGAAACTATGATTTGTGAAGTATGGTTGCTACCCAACTAAGTTAGTGAAAAACGTTGCATAACGTATGACTCATAAAATCTAGAAATCATAAAAGTATTAAATTCAACCTCATGAATAAATAAAAGATTCTAAGTTTACATTGCATTATATATTTATTTATTTGGAAAGTGGGACCAAAGAACTGGTATAATTCTACAGCAACTCATATGTTGCTAAAAAGAAAAATGTTCTTATGATTCTTTTCTAGGTCATAACAGTTATAATCAGAGTTATTTGTGCAGCAATTCAGAGCAATGTTTTGTTTGGCTTTTTATTATGCATTCATAATCGTTCTTTTAAAATTCATGGTAACAGATATATGTTTCAAGCCTTTTAAGAAACCCTTCTTATTTAAAAAAAAAAATCAAAGTCAAATTTTCTGTAGCTCTTTTAACGTGTTGCATTAGAAAGTCTAACTGGAACTAAATGTCAGTGAGTAAGTATGAATGTATCAGAGATTTCTTCTTGTCTATCCAAACCTATAAGGCTCTACTCAAGAACATGTTAGAGGGTTTTTGTTTTTGTTTCTAATTTGGCAGATTTAAGATATTGAAAAAATCAGTGGCTTTCACTTTTAATACTTTTTTTTGTAAATTGCTTTTACACAACAGAGTTACAGGATATACAATTCTGAAGGCAGTTTTGTGGTGTGTGTGTGTGTGTGTGTGTGTGTGTAGTATCTGTGTTTTCAATGCACTAAAATCTTTGCATAAGCCCATATTGTCAGAAAGGATACACCTATTCATAAAATGGAGAAAATACCAGTTTCTGAGAACTAGTAATGTAAATTAGCAACAAATTCAAATTTTCTCTGTCAAAAATGTCTAAGGTTATTTACAGGCTTTAGACAAGCTGTTCAAGTTTCATAAGAAGTAAGGAAACACATGGCCCTCAGCAGCTAAATAATAATCCCCTTTGAGTGTTTAGAGTAGTTATAAAAAGCAATTAGCCCTGATGCTGCTTTCCTAATTAACTATACATCACAACACTAGACACATTGCTTCAGTTTGGGCAAGTGCTTTCAAAAACATTTTTATAAGTGGTAAATCACAACTGTATTTATTCCCAAATATTCCACATGATTGTTTAAAGCCAAACACTGGAATATTTCTTTCACAGGATTTTTTGCACAATGCTTGTTTTACAAATCTAAAATGAAAACATGTTTTTCACTTAGTACCATCATATATACATATATCAACATAAAATGATAGGGTCAACTATTTTGATTGAAATGCCAATAGTTTGGGCAAGATGTACGTAATGTACATACATTTTCAAGTGCTCTGGTATAGATTTTTATGGAGTCAAGTTTCATGGGGAAAAACGGATCTTAAATACAATAAATGAGTATACATTATCTATGTCATACAAGGCCAAGTGCTTTCCCAAATCCTCTGTGTTCAAAGGACAGGGGTACAATATCCAAGGAATTCATCCTATTTGGGAATTTGAAAAAATATATAATAAATAACTAAGATTCTGCTCCAAATTTCAGATATAATTTTGAATTCCCTATTTATGTCAGAATCTTTACTCAGATTCATTAAAGCAAAGCTTAATCTCCCTAAATCTAGAGGTATGCCTTTTTAAACTTCAATACTCATCAGAAAAAGTTTGCATGAAATGCTGCAGTTGCCTTGGGCTACAAAGCCTCAGCGCTCCACCAGCTAAGCCAATATTAATTCTAGATTGAAGGGGAAAACCAACAACAACAAAAGAGAAATCTGCTTCTGTCTGTACGGCCAGAGAAATAATATTTTTATTTCAAGGGCTTTGGGCTCACGGGAAGCAGATAAAAACCTTTTCACATTATTCACAGTGACATTTTAAATAAAGTTTCAGCAGGAATAAAGATATCTAACTTTCGGGTTATTTTTTAGGCTATAAAGTGCTCTTAAACCAACCCTGTTAAAATAACATAAAGCACATATAAAGAAACTAAAAATATATTTGAGGGTTACATGAATGAAGTAGGCAGTCGAAAATGTCTACATAGGAAATTTGGAAGATTAATCTAACAGACTGTTTGCTGGTTAGAAATGGTTTTGCGATTTAATTCTAAAATTAATCTTGTTTTTAGTTTTGATTTCACTGAAGGATACATTTAAGAGCTTTTGAGAGAAGCCAAAGGTTAAAAAATGTATCTAAAAATGTATAAATATCACTTTAGTAATTGTTTTCAATATTAGAAATCATCTCAAATAAAATAATTTTCCAAATAAAATGAAGCACTACTCTTGCTTCTCCTAAGAAAACCCTGCAACACAGAAAGAGTACAATCCTTGCTTTGGGACACTCAGCAGCAAGTCAATGGCAAAAATAGGCACAGACTCTGAGATCCCTTAATGTCAGTCTCTGTGTCATTATTTTTCCTTCTCATCATTTTGCTGACATAAAGGATTAATCCCTACTGTCTTCAGATTTAGAATAATGTTCTCAAAATTTTGCATATTGTATGAGTATACACCATTGAAGCTCATGCTTTGCTGTTGTTTTCTTTTGCTTTTTCTAGGAGAAGCCTGTACAAGAAATAAAATATTTAACATCTCTGTATTCTTTTTGTTGTTAAATTACTTTCTCTTGTTAAAATTATGGTACTAGCTTATTTAGGGATATCAGATAAAACAGAAAAATTTGAATGAGCTATAAATAGATCTCTTAAAAAGAGGTTTACATTTTCTTCATCATTTCTAATTACAAACAGAATGAAAGCCACTCTCATCTCCAAAAAATTCTAAGGACAATAGGATCCAAATTTTCACTTAAAATCTACATTGTATCTTACACGACTAATAAATGACTTTCAACTCTAAAAAAGAAAAAGAGCTCATTAAAACAACTCATTACTTACACATGCTTTTCTCTGATTAATACATGGCAAACTGATTCCATAGGTCGCATTTACAGCAGCTCTGTGGTGGATGTTTTCAGGATCCTGCATGATTTTTATATTCAACCCTGTCTTTCGCTGAAACAAAGAAACAATGAAACTTTCATGCCAGAAGAACAAAACTGCCTACTAACATTTTACATCCTCAAAGGAGTCTAAAGTTCTTTGAGAATAATTATTTTAATGTAATTCTCACTGGACAAAAAAGTATATCTTTGGGTCTTTTATTTAGGTGACTAATTAGTCTTTTATTCACAGAAAAGGAATTTTCTGCAGATTTTCCTCTGTGTATCCTGTTACTCATAAAAATCCATCTGCAGACGCCATTCATTTTCTCAAAAATACTGCTAGAAGCCAACCAAGGTGGACAAAGGATAGAATACCTGGTCTCGATTTATTTTTAGCTTTCCAGGTCAAGAATTTTGCCAATGAAGTCTATACTACGACTATGCAGGTAGAGGGCTCCCTTGGTCTGTTAAAGCGTCCCCTTTCCTTGAGGGACATTTACAGGTAAATCTCAGTTTGGACTTGGTAAATTTACCACAACAAACTTATCCACTCCTTCGCAGAGCTTTTGCTATCTATAGGAAAAATATATGCTCTCATTAGAAAAAAGAAACACACATCTCATTTGAACCACGTGTTCCTCATTTAAAATAATTCAAATGAGTTACTGCTGAGATGCTTAAATATGAACCACCAGGATAGGCAGCACAGTGGTAGCGGGGAAGGGGCACTGGATAGGTGACCAGAGACCTAGGCTCCAATCTTGCTCTACCCTGGACTGCCTGCGTGTGACCTTGGGTAAGTTACTTCCCCTCTTTGGAAGCCAGTTTCTTTATTTGCAAAGTGTGACATTAGACCTGACAGTCTGTCTCTTGAAGGACTATCAACCCCCCAATCTCCCCCTCCCATGTTTTGCTTTCTGTTATTTGATGCTAAAAGGTAAATTGACACTTAAGGAATATGGTAGTACCAACAGTTTCTGAAGTCTTTTGTGACTTTTAAATTTAGTGGGTTTTAGCATATTCATAATGTTATACAACCATCACCCCTACCTCAAATGCAGAACGTTTTCATTACCCAAAAAGAAAACTCATACCCATTAACAATCAGTGCTCATCTCCTCCTCTATCCAGAGCCTGGCAACTGCTAATCGACTTTCTTTCTCTTGGATGTGCCCATTCTGGATATTTCTTATAAGTGAAATCATACAATATGTGGTCTTTGTGACTTTTTAAAAAGGAGGTGTGAGCAATTAAAAACACTGATTTCCTTTCAATGGAGTGTCTTAGTTCTGAGGGCGATCTGATGCAATTGTTAAAACGGTTATAGGAACCAGCCAGATGAGCTCATGCTGTAGTCATTTCTTTGATCTTAAGCATTCATACATGGTCTGTGCCTGAGGTCAAAGTGAAGGGGAAGACTACAAAAACACCCATGGAATGCATGCCGTCTAGATAAGTTATTTCTTAACACAGCCTCCAAACCTTTTTTTTTTTTTTTTTTTTTTTGTGGTACGCGGGCCTCTCACTGTTGTGGCCTCTCCCGTTGCGGAGCACAGGCTCTGGACGCGCAGGCTCAGCGGCCATGGCTCGCGGGCCCAGCCGCTCCGCGGCATGTGGGATCCTCCCGGACCAGGGCAGGAACCCGCATCCCCTGCATCGGCAGGCGGACTCTCAACCACTGCACCACCAGGGAAGCCCCAAACCTTCTTTTTATTTTTTTAATAGTTTTTAGACCAAATCTCCAAATAACTGCACTCAACTGTGCACATGATTTAACCCATGCAGGGACACAGGTTACAAATAAGGCATAGCTCTTACCTCTCCTTAAAGTCTGTGTGGTGACAAAAATAATGTAGTGCCTAATTATAAATGGCTTTCCTTCTGTGGGTAACCCACACTTACAGCACTACTCCAGGGTTTTTGCATGGAAGCTGAGTGCCTCTTTTATTGAAATTAATACCTGAACATAATTTTTTCCTTCTTAATTAAACTTTCAGAATAATCCATTCTACCAAGGATTGGGAAATTGCTAATATGTATTATATTGGCTGGATGTGGTTTCTGTAATTCGGGTGTTTTTAAAATGTGTATTCTGTATACAGCTGATGGCAATAACTTCATCTATCATGTCTAAGCTTTGTTAGAACTTTTAAATTCTGGGATCATTGGCTCAGTGGACCATAGCCATTTTCTTAGTTTTCTTATGCTCCATCAACTTTATGTGGCTTTGGGACTGGTATAGAAAGGAAATGATCAAATACAGAATCATTGTTAAAACTGGCATTAAAAACTAGTTGTTTCCTTCCATTTTTACATTTCTGTGGCACTGAACACAGATATTTCTGGAAAGAAATCAAAATGTAAATAGAAATCCAACAGAAATGATAGGTTGTAATAGCAATTCTTTATTAGCTTCTAAAGCAATGGAAAAATCCTTTAAAATTATTAATATTCTAATATTTTCTCTTTTGACTCCAAAGCACGTGTATGCCAAAATAATATGTAGCACATATGATTTAATTCCCCTTTTAAAAAATATTAAGAGTTTACATTTAAATAATATAAAAATATCAAATGGTCTCACTGAAAATCACTGTCATATACATTCATAACCTAAATTTATCTTACAAACCATCTATAGAGATGTATAGGGAAATATTTATGAGCATAAGCTACATTGTCAGACCCAGTAATAAGATTTTTCAAGAAAAATAATTATAGATTTAAAAACAAAAACAAAATTAATCATTCCATTAAGCATAAAAGCAATGCTCTGGAAGATGATCATTTTTTACTAACAGTGAGATAAATATCAGAAATAATTTCAGAAAATTTTCTTAAATTGTTCAAGAAAAGACAGCAATTTATTTAATCTATCTTGAGTGACTAAACAATCTAAACTTTGTATCCTCTCCTTTTGATAGTAATTACAAGCAGATATATCAAATGTGACTCTCATTTAGACTTTGGTTTGTAAGAACAAAAGTTATTATCAGAGCCAATTACTGTTTTACCTACATGGCTGCACAGAGCAGGGAGCTCAATTTTCATCTCATCAGTGATTTTGTGGTATTTTTTTTATTACTATGCCCACAAAGTGATATAAGAAGGAAATAGCTTATGCTATTAAAACTAAGGCTTGAACATAAGAGGCTAAGGTTTCTTTTAGAAGAAGTTCTGAATTAAAAACACTAGGCAGCGTGTAATGCCAGCTCCCCAGACATGGGCAGACCATAAAATGACATACATCTGAGCAGTAGATCCCACACAGAGTAATCAAAATTGAAATGCTTCACAAACAAAGTTGAGACAAGCTATTTACTAAGTTACAGTGTTATCAGCATAACATTATTCTCAACAGTGTTTGCTACAAGTAATGCCTTCTTTTTTTAAATTCAATTTTATTAATTTTAAATTATTTTTTAATTATTTTTTTAATTAAAAATTTTTTGGGGCTGTGTTGGGTCTTTGTTGCTGCATGCGGGCTTTCTCTAGTTGCAGCAAGCGGGGGCTAGTCTTTGTTGTGGTGTGCAGGCTTCTCATTGTGGTGGCTTCTCTTGTGGCAGAGCGCAGGCTCTAGGCACACGGGCTTCAGTAGTTGTGGCACGCAGGCTCAGTAGTTGTGTCTTGTGGGCTCTAGAGCACAGGCTCAGTAGTTGTGGCACACGGGCCCAATTGCTCCGCGGCATGTGGGATCTTGACGGACCAGGGATTGAACCCGTGTCCCCCGCACTGGCAGGTGGATTCTTAACCACTGTGCCTCTAGGGAAGTCCCACTACAAGTAATGCCTTCTAAAGTGTATGTTGGTTAATATCATATTCCCACTGGTTAAAGATATCTGCTGTTTAATCTCAAAACCAAAAAAAAAGAAAAAGAATCCAGTCACCTTTAATGCTCTGATTCTTTCAACCATTATTATACTTATTTGAAAGAACAGTAGATACCAAGTCCTAGTTCAAGCTATATGATCTAGATTTTACATTTGTTAAAACTGGGTAGTAATACCTACCTACATGGGGTTGTTTGTGAGGTTTAAGTGACTAATGTGTGTTAAGTATCTCAAATGATAAAGTACTACTCAGGATCCTACAGGCCCCAAAATACTAATGCAATGCAGTGAAATACTTCAAATATATAAAAATCTATAGTTCTTAATAATATTTCCCCTTCCCCAAAAAAACCCTAATTGATAAATTAATCTGAAAGTAGATAGATCAAAGAAAGAATCATACATTTATCCCGCTTTTCCTGAAAATCTGTTTTTCAGATTCACCAAAGAGTTGCTAAGGGAAAGTTCTTCAGAGAAGCTAATAAAGGCGGAAGGAATGATAGAATTATAAAATTACCAATAAACAAATAAATAAAATTATGACTTTGTAATTCCTAATGAAATAGGTAGGTAAATATCAGTTTTTGCTAATATCATTAGGTGAAAGGTTGTGGGGAATTTTACTATTATTATTTTTTTAATTAATTAATTTATTTGTTTATTTTTGGCTACACTGGGTCTTTGCTGCTGTGCGTGGGCTTTCTCTAGTTGTGGTGAGTAGGGGCCACTCTTTGTTGCAGTGTGCGGGCTTCTCATTGTGGTGGCCTGTCCTGTTGTGGAGCACGGGCTCTAGGCACATGGGCCTCAGTAGTTGTGACATGCAGGCTCAGTAGTTGTGGCTCGTGGGCTCCAAAGCACAGGCTTAGTAGTTGTGGTGCATGGGACCAGTTGCTCCACAGCATGTGGAATCTTCCCGGACCAGGGCTTGAACCTGCGTCCCCTGCACTGGCAGGTGGTTTCTTAACCACAGCGCCACCAGGGAAGCCCGGTTGTGGGGAACTTATATAGGATAGATCAAACTGGTAATACTCAGACTCACTGATCAATGTTAATAACATCATTAAAAGAGAGAGAAGAAATTGCCTCCTGATATGCTATAAAAGGAAGTACACTACACCACCTGTGAAGTATTCCCAACAAAAAGATGTCACCTGAATCTGATCAAGCTTCTAGATAAAACTACTAGTTTACAAGAAATACTAGGGACAGAGGAATGTGTAAAATGACACCATGAGATTGCAGTCAGCCAATCCAGACTAAGGGGGTGGAGAACCTGTATGACAAATGACCTGGTTTCTTTAATAAGTGACATTAAAAAAAAATTGAAGTACAGTTGATTTACAATGTTGTGTATAAGTGACATTTTTTTAAATGAGGGAAACTGCTATAGATAAAATGAGATACAAATGTAACGTGTGATATTGTACAACATGGGGACTATAACCTTTAAAAATTGAGAATCACTATAGTACACCTGTAACTTATATTGTACATCAACTATACTTCAATTTTAAAAAATAAACAACAACAAAAACCCACAAATGCAATGTGTGGACAATGTTTACATCCTGATTCAAACAAACAAGAGAAGAATAGTTTTAAAACAATTGGGGAAGACTGAACATGGACTGAGAATTATACATTGTTAATGCATTGTTAAATTTGTTAGATGAGATAATAGTTCTGTTTTTTTTTAAGTCATTATCTGAGGTGTTTAAAGGTAAAATGACATGATGTCTGGGATTTGCTTTAAAAGACTTCACCGAGAAAAGTGGAGGGAATAGATGAAATAAGAATGGTAAAATCAAGGCAACTGTTAAAGTTGGGTGATGGTTACATGGATTTCATTTTGTTTTTGTGTCCATTCAAAGGTAAATCTTCGTAATAACAAGTTATATTTAAAATTAAAGTGTAGTTAAAATTTAATTATTCATTAATTTATTATTTGAATTCTAACATTCTATGCTTTATGATATTCCCTCTTACCTCCCTGCTAGGCTAGGGGATCAACAATCACAGCATCACTTAACCCCAAGCTGCTTCTAAAAAGCCCAGCTGCCTCAGGTTAACAAAACCTTAAGACTTTAATTCCATTCCGATGTGCCTGTCCTATGTTCTGATTCCTGTAGTTGAATTGTAGAACAAGAGGAAGGTTGGGGGAGAGAGCTAACATTTATTCAGCCTCTATTTTGTACTTGGCACCATAATATGCGGGGCTTGTCATAATCCAAGTGCTGTCCTATAGCCCTTAAAATGGGAAGAGGGAGCATATGATATTATCGCTACTTTACTAATGAGGACAAACGGCTAAGGGACTTCTCAAGGTCATATAATCCAAAAGTGGAGAGACAGGATTGTATTGATGTCTCTGACTTCAAAAGCCTCTTTCCATCATAACATGCTGTCCCATTACAACGAAATGTTTGTTGATACACTCTTGATTTAACTTCCTATATATCAGGATCTATCTATCCTTTACTTCCTCTCTAATCCCCACAGGCACTGCTTTGATCTGTGCCCTCATTGATTATTACACGGACCTCTGTAATGGCCCCTACAATGAGTCTTACCTCCAATCCATCCTCTGCATGACCTTCAGAATGATTGAACTTCTGATCACTAATTGAAATACGTATCTCACCTCCAGTTAAAGAAAAAAAAAACCCATAAATCCAGACATAGAAAAATTAAATTTGGTAATGAGAAGGATAACGGTAATGAGAATAAGACTGTTTGCTGTATGTGACTGAAAATTGGAAGAATATTACTTCAGTAAGACAGAATTTATTGTTCTTATGTATATGAAGTCCAGAGATAGGTTAGTCAGGGTTGGTTTGGAAATCCAGGAAGTTACTAGGGACCAGGTTCCTTCCAGCTTAATATTCTGCTATCCCTAATATATGGGCCTCTTCCTCTTGGTCTAAGATGGCTGCTAGAGTTCCAGCCAACACAGCCCCATTCCAGGCAGCAGAATAGAGAAAGGGGAAGAAAAAGATCAAAGAGCACAAGTCAGCTATCTTTTAAGGCAGTTTCCAGAAAACTTCCCACAATACCCACCCCTAACATTTCATTAGTCAGTACTACTTGGTCATATAGCTATGTCCAACTGCAAGCGATGCTGGGAAATGTAGTCTTTATGTTGGGCACCCATATATCTAGCTAAAAATCAGCTGCTCATGAACGCCATTGGGGCCCAGTCCCTTTCCCCCTTTCTGTCCTAACCATCCTCAGAATATTGCCCTTTGTCCCTACACTTGTCACCTTGTGGTTGCAATATGCTTGCTGCAACTCCAGTTGTCATGTCTGTGTTCAGGGGAGAAAGAAGGAGGAAATGGGAGAAGGGACATGCCAGTTGTTACTATATCCTTTCATCTGGAAAGCAAAATATCCCCTAGAACCAACCCCAGGAGACTGCTGCTCAGTACTCACTGGACAGAATTGGGACACATGGTCATATTTAGCTGCAAGGAAGGCTCAGAAATGAGACCTTATTCCGCCTGGCATGATGCCATCCTGAACAAAATCACAGTTTATAGTAATGCAGATGAGGGAATGGATACTGGGTAGGGAACTAAAAATTTCTGCCACAATCATGCAGTCTTCCCTAGCTAAGGAAGCAAGTACAATAAGATAAAAGTGATAAATAGTGAAATAATGAGAGGTCAGTGGATTGAAGGTGCTTACTGAAGTGAAGAATCGTTGGAAGAATGTACTATGTGAGCTGGCAGACTAGGACATAGAGGTCAGAGACTGCTGTGGTTGAAACAGATTTTAGAGATGATGTACTGACTGGTTACAACAAAGCCCAGGCATTTGGCATATCCCCCTGGCCCTACCAGAGTACTTTTGCCAAACCTCTAATATTGCACTCACCACTCTGTCTGTAGAATGCCTGTCTACAGACTGTGAGCACCTACAGCACTGAAATTTGCATTCCAGCACCTAGCACATAGTAGCATTAAAATCAAAATATGTGAAGAAATGAAACAGCATGCCAGTGAGGAAAGACATTTTTTAGTTTTACTATGTTTGTGTCATTCTTACAATATGCCATGGAGACACTGTCATCAGCTTATAGCAGTAGTGTGTGCCAAAGGTGACATTCTGTCCTGTTTTTATGGCACATGGGCCAGTTGCTAATTCCGTGACCTCCCTTCTTTTGCTACAAGCTACTCTCATGTGTTGGTGGCCGGGGAATGAGGGCTCCCTGAATGCCCAGAAGTTAGCATCCCCTGGTAAGCCAGGGAGAGAGGCAGGAGAAATTTGGGATGCCATCTTTGAAATGTTATTGAACCATGGAATACCGTATAATAAATTTTGAGTGTGCTTTGCAGTTGTAGTAAATAGCTTATGTTTCTGGAGAAGATGCTCTAAGTCATAAATATGTAGCTAATTGACTCTTCTCATAGAAACAATGTTATTAGAAAATATAGTCCTAAGGGCCTATTTTTTTTAAACATCTTTATTGCTTTACAATGGTGTGTTAGTTTCTGCTGTATACCGAAGTGAATCAGCTATGCATCTACATATATCCCCATATCTCCTCCCTCTTGTGTCTCCCTCCCACCCTCCCTATCCCACCCCTCTAGGTGGTCACAAAGCACCGAGCTGATCTCCCTCTGTCCTCAAGTCCATTCTCTACGTCTGCATCTTTATTCCTGTCCTGCTAAGGGCCTATTTTTGATGCCCATTTTTTATAGAAATAACCCCAAATACCATGTTTAATCACCTGTTCCACTAGCCATAAGTTATACTGTAAAGTATAAACCTCTTTATATATATAAACTAATTGAATGGTAACCAATTACAGTAAAACAGCATTGCATATGATAGAGTATAATAGTGTATTATAAATAATTCTAATGTGGCTTCACAATTGCCATATTAGTATCAATGCAACAAATCAGAAATGGAAAAGGTCACTTTTATCAGGAGCATTGCATTGAGAAGTTTCTTTGGGAAAGTTTAGAGGGACATATCTGAGGATAATTCCGGGGATGGTTAGGAACTTTTGTGGAAAAAATCAGGAATTTATTCAGCTGCTTTCTTTTTTTTTCCCCAGTTGTAAATTTCCCTGTGGCAAACACAGGGAGGGAGCTCAAGGTTTCGTATTTTTAACAGTGGTGAGGAAAAGCCAGGACTCTGAAGTTAAACAGAACTGAGTCTGAATCCCAGTTCTCCTACTTCTTAGTTTTAAGTTACTATCATCTCTCATCCTCGATATGCTCGTCTGTCAGATGGGGATAACAATAATTCCTTCCTTCAGAAATGTTGTGAGGGTGAGATATGATTTCATCATCATGGCTAACACAGGCTCCTGAATGGTCTTCCTGCTTCCACCCTTGCCTTTCTACATCATATTCTCTGCCTGGCAGCCAGAGTGATCCTTGTCAATTGCAAATCATATCCGATTGGTCCCCTGGTGAAAAGCCTCCCATCTCACTCAGATCTCCACAGTCCTTACAATGGTCTGCAAGATCTGGTCCCTATCCCTGTTCCTACTTCTCTCCCCCTTGCACATTCCTCTCTAGCTTCCTTGCTGTTCACACTCCTAATTCAGGGTCTTTTCAGGTTCTGTCTTCTCTGCCTAGAATACTCTTTCCCCAATTATTTGCCAAATGACTTGCTTCCCCATATCCATCAGATTTCTGTTCAAGTGTCACCTTCCAAGTGAGATCATCCCAACACTCCCTATGTTCCTAACCTAACTTTTCTCTCATCAACTAACATACTCTATGTTTACTTTTCAAACTGTTTTCTGTTTTCCTGACGACTACCTTACCCCAACTAGAATGTAAGCCCCATGAGAGTAGAGAAATTTGACAGATGCCTAAAATACTGCCTGGTACATATCAGGTACATAAGTGAGGTTGACCAGTATTCATCAACAAATATGAAGAAGAATGAACACTTACATAGCACTCACCATGCATGGGGCACTGTTACAAACATGCACGTATGTTAACTCATTTATCCTTACAACAGGGTGTCATAGAGCCCATTTTGCAGATGAGAAACTGAGGCACAGAGAGGTTAAATGACTTGCCAAGGTACAGATAGTAAGTGGTAGAGAACCGGGATGTGAACTCATACTTCTGATCATCATGTTGCCGTCTATTGAGAGCATCCTCCAGGCTGGGCACTGTCTAGGCACTGGTTACAGTAATGAACTAAACAGAGTCTCTCTGCTTTAGATTAATAGAGACTTAAGAAATAAAATAATCAAACACAATGTATAAATCTTAGCAGATCCAAGTTTGGACAAAAGACCAGTAAAAGCCGTTTGGAGGATAATGAGGGAAATCTGAATATGACCTGAGTATTTATTACATTCAGGAAGTATTGTTATAATGGTAATGTTATAATGGTGTGATAATGGTATTGTGGCTAAGTAGGAATGTGTTCATTTTTAAAGACACACGTTAAAGCATTAAGGGGTGAAATGTCTATATGTCTGTATTTTAAAACATTTCAATAAAAAATAGATGAAGCAAAACTGGTAAAGGTTAACAATTGTTAAATCTAGGTGAAGGAGAAATAGTTATTCATACACTATTTTTGGCTTATTTGAATATTTTCATACTAAGAAGGTTTTAAGAAACCACAGAAAAAAATCGTTTTTAAAAGTTTCTGCTCTCATGGAGCTTATATTCTAATGAGAAGACAGAGATCACAGTGCTTGTTGGTTACTTGTAGGCATTCTCTTCTCCCCACTTTATTCTGTAAAATCCACCCGCTATTTCACCAGCAAATTTTCCCCATCCAATATTAAGTGAGATATAACTCACAGTGAAAATCTGTAAAGCAACCCTTACTTGCCCTGACATTTTCTGTCTTTTATCTCTCATCACGTTTTTCCTCATAATGGCGAAAATCCTCAAAACTTTAGTTTTTATCAAATTTTGAAAATCACTTTCTCAGTGAGATCCATATTCACAAAATTAAAGATTCTTCCCATCTTAGACACAGATCTTGCACATTGCTGTATTGTATCAGATCACAATATATATTTTTATATTTGTTTTGAGGGATAAAGCATCCATCTTATGGAATTCATTTGGAAAATAACTCTCAAGCAATGAGATGTGTTTTTTTTCCCTGCTCCGCAAACGTACAAATTGTATCATGCTTCTAAGTAGGTCCTTGCGTTTAAACTGTTTAGGAACTTCTATTTGAAATTGCCTTCAGACTTAGCTTGCCGAACACAACAAGAAAATCAGACACTCTCTTGGCCTATAAAGTTTTTCTCCTCTTCCTCCCTCCTTCTTATCTATTTCGTTTGTTATTTCAAACCCTCTCCTTGACTGTTATGAGTACATGTGCGCCTATCGTCCAAGGTGCCTAAAAGAAGGATTGGACTGGTGTTGATTTGGAGCCTTAGCTCCAGTCTTTTCTTTATATCATAAAGAAAAGCCATCAGAATATGGCTTTTTCAAATGTAAAAGAAATTGATAAACAATTCTTTATTGTGATTCTTAATTACAACTGAGAAACTCCAGGTGATTTGTCATTTTAGTTTTTTGGTGTGAAATGGAATTCCAAAAACAATTTCTTCACTTTGGAGAAAGAGCTTAAAGTAGCAACTGGGGTTTACCTAGTTTAAAAGGTTGGCAGTGGGCAATTAGAGGTGGTAATATCCCAGCTGGATTTCACAGCTACTCAATAATACAAGCTTTGAAGTTGGTGTAGTAGGCTTATAGAACAGCTGGCAAAACAGCACTGTTTGTCATTGACTTTACAGCGCAAAATTAGGGCTATCTTTGTGTCAGCAGTTATGCATTTTTAAGCAGATGTCACTGATATTAGATATAAAACAACAATAGGGATCCAGGCCCTGAAGGTAAAGTCAGGGTGGGAAACAGTCCATGCCCCTTTCTAAATGAAGCTCACCCCTGCTCGCAGTATTTAAAAGAACACGGGGCACATAAGATCCCTTATCTTTATAATCATTTGCCAGGATTCAGAACTCTTTTGGGAAAATAAATTTCTGGCCATAGTTTTTTTTTTTTTTTCCTGGAATAATAATAGCAACTATGTGTTCTAAAATAGTCCTAATCTCATATATTTTATTTCATTGTCTTTACAACCTGGAGATCTCTAATCTTCCACTTATGGACTAACTCTGGCCCTCCTGAGATTCTTGGCAAAGTAAACATTTAATGAAAGCAGAGGCTTAATAGTAAGGAAGGTGAGAAGTTTAAGCTCCCTTTATAACAGCACTCTGTTTTTGTTTTTCGTGAGAGCCTTTATTATTACCTGGTATTTTCTTATTGATGGTCTATCTCCACTCCCCTAGAATGTAAGCTCTGTGAGAGTGGGGGGACCTGGTCTGAATTGTTCATCCCAGGGTGCCTCTAACAGTCCTTGGCACACAGGAAGTACTCCACAGATAGTGGCTGAAGGAACCCAATGTGACAAGTACAGTGACAAAGGTAGGAGTGGGCTGCTTTGAGAGTGCAGAAGATCCTGGATTAATATTTTATATGGGGATGAGCACACCATTCGAAGTCACTGTGGCGGTTTCACTTATTCATTCAACAAACATTTGTCGAGAGTAACCTGGCATTACATTGCAATGGACAAACTGACATGGATCCTGCCCTCATTAAGCTTATAATCTAGTGGGAAGTCAGGCATTTTTAAAAAAATCATATAACAATATCTAGTTACAAATTTTGGCAAATGTAATAAAGGAAAATACAAGGTATTCTCATCATAAGCATCTTTGCTGTACACATCTTTGCTGTAAGCATTTTTGCTGCAAACATCCTTGCTGCATAACTAATTGGCCATAAGGCAATTCTGCCATGAAATAAAATAACTGGCTGACAGTTTTTGATTTGACAGTTTCCACTGGTTGAAATGCATTAGTCATTATTGATGGCTTTATCAGGCTGATTGATGATGATTTGCCCCAAGAGCTGGTTTCTTATTTTGAAGCACACTACCTGGAAAGAGAAAGAGACTGAAGGCCTTGAAGGTGCAGAGCTGAAGCCAGGTTTTGCACAGAACTTTGGAACATCTATCAGCGGACATGTAACAAATATGCCAAGAATAGAACACAGCTTAGCGGCTTTCACAGGGCAACGCAAAGCTCAGGTACAAACACGCACCCTAGTATTTGGAAACTGATACCTCTCTTAATGACGGACGAAATGTCAGTGAAAGAGAAAAAGCACAATGCCAAACAAGGAGACGAGTCAACAAACAAACAAAAATATGTATACAATACTATGAATGAAAGACTTGAAAGACAAGTGCTTAGGTAAAACCCACAAAATAAAATTGGTCATTTGTACAGTAGTGCCATGATCTACCCACATTTTAAATGTATTCAAATATTTTGTATTTTGCAAAAAAGTCATTTAAATTTTGTTATTCATTTCTCATGCTTCTTTATGTCCTTGTTAATGTCCCTCTTTTGTTTTTTGTTATTTTATCTCTTATAGCAAAATTGCCTTATGGCCAATTAGTTATGTGGCAAAAATGCTTGTGGTGGAAATGCTTGCAACAAAGAGGTCCACAGCAAAGATGCTTCCTACCAAAGTACCTAGAACTAATACAAACAATTGTAAAAAGGGTACCATGTGATGGTGGCACAACTCTGTGAATATACTAAAAACCTCTTAAAAGGGTGAATTTTATGGTATATAAATTGTATCTCAATAAAGCTATTACTTGAAAAAGGGTATCACGGTGGTTAAGAGCACAGCCCTGGATCCCTACATTTCTGGGTTCATGATCCTGGCTCTGACACTAGCTGTGTTCTCTTGGGCAACTTATTTAACATTTCTGCATCTTGGCTTCTTCATCAATAAAATGAAGATAATAATAACATCTCTTTCTAGGATTATTCTGAAGGTTAAACAAGTTAATGTTCCCAAAGCACTGAAAATAGCATCTGGTACCCAGAAGACGTGAACTGTTACCACTTTGGGGGAGTCAGGGAGGAAACAGCAATCAAATTGAAAGAATAACCAAAAGCCAGAAACCTCTTGGGCTCTATTCCTTGCCGCCTGGAAACTTAACTTCAAAGAAAGCTCTTTTGTCATAGAAATTGACCATGCTGTGAACATATCTGAAACAACAATGGCATGTTTTCTCATTTAGAACACAATTTCCCACCTTTGCTCTTGAAAAAAAAATTCTTTTCTAACAGCTTTATGGAGATATAATTCATAAACTTTAATTTTGTCCTTTCAAAGTGTATAATTCAATGGTGTTTAGTAGATTCACAGAGTTGTGCAGCCATCACCACTATTTAATTCCAGAATATTTCATCCTCCCCCAAAGACACTTGACAAGCATTAGACATCATTCCCCACTCTCCCCCCCTCCTCCTTCCAGCCTCTGGCAACCACCAATCCACTTTCTGTCTCTATGGATTTCTCTCTTCCTACCTTTACTCTTGGAAAGGCATGTGGAAGTGAACTGTGCTGTCTTGGGGGTTGCCAAAGTTTCCCCTCAGATTCCAGAGGGAAAATAAATGATTTCTGATCAATTACAGCTGGAAGCAACCTAAGTTTAAAAAAAAAAATTAAAGTCAAATTTGCTATCATAAAAGCTTCACAAATTGTAACTTAAAAACAATGCTTCCTAGTTAAATTACATTTTATGGGAAATATTCTATTGGTAATTACAATAAATTTGACCAACTTTAGCATTTTTACCACTATAAAACTGCAGTTGTTTATTAAGCATAAGAACTTCCTAGCCTGATAATGACCATTATAGCATGAATAAAAAGCTCTCTCTCTGGCTGAGTTTATATGATGCACAATTGACAGAATTACTACTCTATAAAATATTTCTCAATTTAAAAAATACAATATGCTGTATTTTGTTAAATAAAATTAAGTCACAATATAGCCAATGTTAAATATATTCAAAATGCTGATCCCTAAGCAGTTCATCCTTATATTTTTCATTTATTTTTTTAATTTTTATTTTTTTTTCATAAATTTATTTATTTTTGGCTGCATTGGGTCTTCGATGCTGCGTGAGGGCTTTCTCTAGTTGGGGCGAGTGGGGGCTACTCTTCCTTGCAGTGTGTGGGCTTCTCATTGCGGTGGCTTCTCTTGTTGCAGAGCACGGACTCTAGGCATGCGGGCTTCAGTAGTTGTGACACGCGGGCTCAGTAGTTGTGGCTCCTGGGCTCTAGAGCGCAGTCTCAGTAGTTGTGGTGCACGGGCTTAGTTGCTTCATGGCATGTGAGATCTTCCCGGACCAGGGCTCGAACCCATGTTGAACCCATTGGCAGGCAGATTCTTAACCGCTGCACCACCAGGGAAGTCCCCATCATTATACTCTTTAAACTTCTGCTATTTCATATAATTGCAGAGACTTAAGGATCAAAGGTGGTTAAAGGTCTTCCTTGTTAAGCAGTGAGGAGTTCCATGGGATAACAATGTGCAAACAAAATAAAGTTGTAAGAATGTGTATATGTGTGTAATGTAGGTCTTAATTTTAATTTTAAAGCAGGTTCCAGTTCTTTAAGATGGTCAACATAATTAAGGTCAATTAAACTCAACAACAAATGACTCACTTTCTTGATTCTGTTGTGATGCCCACTTTTGTAAAATTACAATTAAAAAGCAATTTATGGACTCTGGTTTCATTCCGACATGTAAAGAGCTTGGAAGTTTCGCTCCAATCCTCAGCAAGAAAGCTGAAGAATCAGAAAAACAACTCTTCTTAGATACATCAAAGAATTGAGATCACAGGGAAAACTGCTGCCTTCAAAACTGGAGAAAGAGGTGGATAAAGCCCAAGAGCAGAAACCTGTTGCTGGAGCCAGTGCTGGGAAGAGCACTTAAATTCTAGTCAACAAATTTCTGGAGGCTCAGTGTGGATTTCCTTGAGAGTTAAAAACTCTGAGGGGCCAAGTCTTAGGATGGCAGATGACCCATACTTCCATGAGTTTTACCTCTAGGAGCCCCACCTTGTTTTCTCTGTGAAGATCAGAGAAAAATCCCCTCCTGTTTCCAGCAGGGAAAGAGGAAGAGAATACTCCAAGTTCTGTTCTTTGTTCTGTTCTCTATAATGAAAGCTAGGTCTCAGGGAAAACTATTTTATCAAAGCCTTATCTGACCTGAAGAAGGGCAATTAGCTAACTCCAGCTCCCTCTAGTCTTCCTGTCTCACCTAAGGGGGGGAAATGCTGAGAAAAACATGTGATGGTAACAGGGACACAGACCCTCCAAAAGAATGAGACCTGATCACAGGATTATTGCACGTTTCCCCCCAACACATACTACATCCACAGAGCCTCTGCATACAGAGGATTACAGGTGAAAGAACTGCAAGTCTCAGATTCTATTTAGGAAGGAGTTTCTAGGGAAACCCAAAAACAATAGGGGGGACAAAAACAAAGATAGCTGGGGAAATTGAAGCCTCAGACATCTACAGTTACAGCAGACAGTAAACATGGCATAACACCTGGACAGATAAAGGCCTACTTACTTCACACTAAATGCCTGCCTACCTCAGTTCCTATTACCTAATACATCATGTCCAGCTTCCAACAAAAAATGACAAGCCATGCTAAAAGGCAAGAAAAAAACAGTCTGAGGAGACAAAGCAAGCATTAGAATCAGATTCAGATATGACAGAGATTTTGGAATTATCAGACCAGGAATTAAAAATAACTATGATTAATATGCTAAAGACACTAATGGGAAAAAGTGGACAATATACAAGAACAGATGGGTAATGTAAGCAGAGAGGTTGAAGCTCCAAAAAGAATCAAAAGGAAATGTTAGAAATAAAAAATATTGTCAGAAATGAAGGATGCCTTCGATGGTCTTATTAACAGACTGGGTATGGCCAAGGAAAGAATCAGTGAGCTTAAAGAAATGTCAATATAAACTCCAAAAATGAAATGCAAGGAGAAAAAAATTAACAAAGCAGAACAGAATGTTCAGGAACTGTGGGACAACTATAAACGGTGTAACATACCCATGTTGAGAATATCAGAAAAAGAAGAGAGAAAGGAGCAGAAGAAATATTTGAGTAATAATGGCGAAGAGTTTTCCAAAATTAATGACAGATGCTAAACCATACACCCAGGAAGCTCAGAGAATACTAGGGAGGATAAATACCAAAAAAAAACCACACCTAGACAAATCATGTTCAAACTGTGGAAAACCAAGGACAAAGAGAAAATCTTGAAGACTGGGGAAAAAACTTACAGAAGAACAAGGATAAGAATTATATCAAACTTCTCTTCATAAACCACGCAAGCAAGAAGAGAGTGAGGTAAAATATTTGAAGTGTGGAAAGAAAAAACCCGCCAACCTGCAATTCTGTATCCAGCGAAATTATCTTCAAAAGTGAAGAAGAAATAAAGATGTTCTCAAACAAACACTAAGAGAATTGGTCACCAGCGACTTGTCTTGCAAGAAATGTTAAGAGAACTTCTTCAGAGGAAATGAAAATAAAATAGGCCAGATATGGGATAGATGAGGCAAGCGGAAAATCCAGGGACCTCACCATCATGTCCTCCCCTACTCTCCACCTTTCAGAGTCTTCTTAAGTTTGTTTTATATATAACATCCAGGGGTTTTAATTGTATTTATCAGAAGGAATAGGGGAAAGTATTTCTATACCATCTTCCTAGAAGTGAAACTCTCTTAGTGTATTTCTTACAAATCCTTTTACCTCTGTATTTATGTATTTAGAAGTGAATTTGGGGACTTCCCTGGTGGCGTAGTGGTTAAGAATCCGCCTGCCAGTGCAGGGGACACTGTTTTGAGCCCTGGTCCAGGAAGATCCCACATGCCGCGGAACAACTAACAAATCAACCTGCCCTGTGTGCGCCACAACTACTGAGCCTGCGCTCTAGAGCCCGAGAGCCACAACTACTGAGCCCACATGCCACAAGTACTGAAGCCCAAGTGCCTAGAGCCCGTGCTCCACAACAAGAGAAGCCACTGCAATGTGAAGCCCGTGCACCACAACGAAGAGTAGCCCCTGCTCACCACAACTAGAGAAAAGCCCGTGTGCAGCAACGAAGACCCAATGCAGCCAAAAATAAATAAATAAATTTTTTTTTTTTAAAAGTGAATTTGAATTGAGATACAATTTTGCATCCCCCCTTTTTCCCCTCAACATATGCTGTGAGAATTTTTCCATGTCATGAAAATGTCTTGGACAATATTGGTTTTAATAGCTATATAATACACAGATGTGTTGCAGATTTAATCATTATTACTGCTAACATTTAAGGTATTTCCAAGTTTATTGCTACTAAATATAACACTGAAATGAACAAACTTATACAGAGATCCATGCGTATCTCTCCTTATATCCTAGGATAAATTCCTAAGATACAAACTACCAAATTAAAAAATAACAATTTAAAAAATCTTCTCACATACTTTGAAAAACCTCCTTTAAGAACTTTGTGACAACTTATACCTCCCACCAGTAGTATAAAAGTACACCCATCTTTCGGCCCCCTCATCAGCACTGAGTATTAGGGTGTTTTAAATGACATGTTTTGCTAACTTGTTAAGAAAAACAGTAATATATAATTTAATTCTTGTTTACCAGTGAGATTAAATATTTTTCACCTATTTACTGGTTGTTTGCATTTCTAGCTCTGTGAGTATTCTATTGATGTCCTTTTGTCTATGTCAAGGGTTTTTATTATTATTATCAGCGAGAGCACTTTGTATTTAAGAATATTAGCAATTTTTATATCATGTGTGTTGGAAATGTTTTCCAATTTATTGTTATTTCTAAACTTTATGATGCTTTTAAAAATTTTATTTTTTGTTTCAAAAAATTTCAAACCCATAGAAAAATTGAAAGAATAGTGAGCATCCAAATACCCTTCACCTAGATGACCAAGTGTTAACAACCTGTGCTTTGTCTCTCTTTTTAACTAGGAGGTAGTCATATTCTGTATAAGTAGGATTTGTGTACTGCTTTGTAACAACCCAGAAGAGATCCAAGGGGGCTTCAATAACTGAGTGAAAATGTACCTTCTAATCTATACTCATCATTTAACAGAAACTTCTTCTTTCCTTCTCACTGTTTCTCATGATTATCTGCTTTGTTCTTGTTTTTTTTTCCCCCTCAAAACACTAGCATCACAGAATATAAAATGAAGATTTCTGTGCAGTTCTGATGGTGTTGGTACAGATGGTAGTCACCCTCCTAGTGTCAATAAGCAAAGCGTGGTCATTAAGAACAGTGTGAGCAGATATCTCAAGCAATAAAATCTGTGCAAGCCAGCAATGATAAGAAGAAGAATCACACTTTGACATAGAAGAAGACTCATTGCCAAAGTAGGGATAATAATGAAACCTATTTTGAAAACAATACAAAAGCACTTTGAGCTCTTTGGAGAAAATATACCACCTTTGATAATGTCCTTATCATTGTTTTCTCAATGACTGCTAGGAAAATCTTGCATGTGCTGCATCCATTATCATCACTTTGTGTATCTATTGGGTTTTGTCTCTGTTAGACAAGACTACCAGATATTTTCTTGAGCAATACTTGGGAAAAAGGAAAACCATCCCCTGTGAAAATTAGCCTTCCTGGTTTTCAGGTAGCTATGGTGTAGGAGAGGATACTTGCAGACACTTGACTGGACTTCAATCTGGTCCTTGCTGTTCTGTTTGTTTTTTAATTTTTTTATTGAAGTATAGTTGATTTACAGTGTTAATTACTGCTATATAGCAAAGTGATTCAGTTATACATATATATACAGTCTTTTTTTAAAATATCCTTTTCCATTATGGTTTATCATAGGGTATTGAATATAGTTCTCTGTGCTATACAGTAGAACCTTGTTGTTTATCCATTCCATATATAAAAGGTTACATCTGCTAATCCCAACCTCCCACTCCATCCCTCCCCCAACCCCCTTCCCCTTGGCAAACACCAGTCTCTTCTCTATGTCCGTGATTCTGTTTCTGTTTCATAGATATGTTCATTTGTGTCATATTTTAGATTCCACATATGAGTAATGATATATGGTATTTGTCTTTCTCTTTCTGGCTTACTTAGTATGATAATCTCTAGGTCCATCCGTCTTGCTGCAAATGGCATTATTTTGTTCTTTTTTATGGCTCAGTAGTATTCCATTGTATATATGTACCACATCTTCTTTATCCATTCATCTGTCAGTGGACATTTAGGTTGTTTCTGTGTCTTGGCTATTGTGAATAGTGCTGCTATGAACATAAGGGTGCATGTATCTTTTTGAAGTATAGTTTTGTCCAGATATATGCCCAGAAGTGAGATTGCTGCATCATGTGGTAATTCTATTTTTAGTTTTCTGAGGAACCTCCATACTGTTTTATACAGTGGCTGCACCAACAGTGTAGGAGTGTACCCTTTTCTCCACATCCTCTCCAGCATTTGTTATTTGTAGAGTTTTTAATGATGGCCATTCTGACTGGTGTGATGTGGTACCTCATTGTAGTTTTGATTTGCATTTCTCTGATAATTAGCGATGTCGAGCATCTTTTCATGTGCCTATTGGCCATCTTTATGTCTTCTTTGGAGAAATGTCTGTTTAGGTCTTCTGCCCATTTTTGGATAGGGTGGTTTGTTTTTTTGTTGTTTAGTTGTATGAGCTATTTGTATATTTTGGAAATTAAGCCCCTGTTGGTCACATCATTTGCAAATATTTTCTGCCATCCTGTAGGTTGTCTTTTCATTTTGTGTATGGTTTTCTTTGCTGTGCGAAAGCTTGTAAGTTTGATTAGGTCCCATTTATTTATTTTTGATTTTATTTCTATTGCCTTGGGAGACTGACCTAAGAGAACATTGGCATGATTTATGTCAGAGAATGTTTTGCCCATGTTCTCTTCTAGGAGTTTTATGGTGTCATGTCTTATGTTTAAGTCTTTAAGCCATTTTAAGATGAATTTTGTGTATGGTGTGAGGGTGAGCTCTAACTTCATTGATTTACATGCAGCTGTCCAGCTTTCCCAGCACCACTTGCTGAAGAAACTGTCTTTTTCCCAAGAGACTGTCTTGCCTCCTTTGTTGAAGATTAATTGACTGTAGGTGTGTGGGTTTATTTCTGGACCCTCTATTCTGTTCCATTGATCCATATGTCTGTTTTTGTGCCAGTGCCACACTGATACTGATTACTGTAGCTTTGCAGTATTGTCTGAAGTTTGGGGGGTTATGCCTCCTGCTTTGTTCTTTTTCTTCAGGGTTGCTTTGGCGACTCTGGGTCTTTTATGGTTCCATATGAATCTTAGGATTATTTGTTCTATTTCTGTGAAAAATACCATGGGTAATTTGGTAGGAATCACATTAAATCTGTAGATTGCTTTGGGTAGTATGTGGACCTCACTGTTGATGACCTGTGTGACCTGGAACACTGGTGTGAGCCTCAGTTTGCATAGCTTTAAAAGGAAAGGGTAGGGTTTCCCTGGTGGCGCAGTGGTTGAGAGTCCGCCTGCCGATGCAGGGGACACGGGTTCGTGCCCCGGTCCGGGAAGATCCCACATGCCGCGGAGCGGCTGGGCCCGTGAGTCATGGCCGCTGAGCCTGCGCGTCCGGAGCCTGTGCTCCGCAACGGGAGAGGCCACAACAATGAGAGAGGCCTGCATACCGCAAAAAAAAAAAAAAAAAAAAATCTACCTCATAGGTTAAAAAAAAGTCCTTTGTAAACTGTCAAGTGTTATGATAATGATGAAATTCATGATAATGAGGATGATGATCATTATTGTTTATCTTTTCTAAATAATTTTTAAAGGTGGATTCAGGAATAGTACTCATTTTGAGTGGACTCTCCCAATTTCCTGGGCTTCCGTAATAGAATGAAGCCCCATGTATCTGAAAAACATTGAATCTCAGTTACTCATAGGAACTGTGCTCTACTGTCAAAGGAGCAACAGGAATTTGTAGTCCTTATTATATGCCATTCCTCTCACAAGGAGTTGCTGCCATGGTTGTTTGGCCCCTGACACTCCACCTGACTCACTGTGTAAGCAGACATTGACAAGCCTACCAGCCTTATTGCCAGGTCCCACTCTTGGCTCGATCCTAGTGCAAGAGGCTTACTCTAGCCCTTCATAGCAATGGGGTAGCGGAATTTCCAGGACTAAGCTGTTGATCACACAGAGGCAGGCCCTCTATTTGGCCAAAAGAATACTGATTCCAGGGAGTCATGCTTGTCCCAAGGATCCCAAGCACAAATGATCTGCATGAGGACAACCCAGAGTGTTTGTTACAATGCAGATTCCAGGACCCCATCTGGGAGCCAGGGAAAGAGGACTGCAAACCCAAGTTTAAGAACCGTCACTCTAGACCTGTGGTCTCTCAGGGTACCCACGTCTCAGGTGATACATAAGACAAGGCCATTCGTCGTGTGAAGAGAGTGTAAGAACTTCTATTTATCTATAATAAGAAATGCATAAAATAAAAAATAAAAGTAAGAAATTACTTTGTACTACTATTTAATACTCAGTTCGTCACTGGATCCCTCACGTGGTCATGTCACCTGCGCTTCTGGATACCTCCTGAGAGTGGAAGCTCCAAACCACAAAAGAACAAACAGGCGGGTCAGCATTGTATGTGTTTTTCCAGAGCATTAGAGTGAACTGCAGTTTATTCATGAAGTGGGTTTGTGGATTATATTATTTAGTTTTAACTAAACTAAGCCTGGAAAAATGGACAGGTGTCCTAAAAAAAAATCCTGCGAAAAGCCACACTGTATTTAAGATAATGATGACATGCATTGGGAATTCCCTGGCGATCCAGTGGTCAGGACTCCGAGCTTTCACTGCCAGAGGGCGTGGGTTCAATCCCTGGTCGGGGAACTAAGACCCCACAAGCCATGCAGCAAAAAAACAAAAACAAAAACAAAACAAAATGATAACAAGCATTGGTGAAAAACAAGAAAATGGCAGAACTTACACTTTTACTTCTAGCTTTTCTTCAGCCATATTAAAATGTAAAAATGATGATCAACCAATCAAACTTATGAAGAGTCAGCCTCCCCAAGCCCCCCAAACTTAAAAATTATCCAGAAGACTAACTAAGATATGGGCTTACATCCAACCAGCATCAATGCTGAATCTCAGCTAAGTGTAGAGTATTTTTGGGATATTAGCCACAACCAGTATAAAGCTGTCATGATTAACAAGATTAAGAAACCAAAACATTATAATTAATAACCTGTTTACAAGAGAAAGAAGTTTTGTGCTGTTAATAAAGAAATTTTTTAACTGTTTAGTTCATCTTTATCTCATTATTGAAACATTTCTATGTTGCTGTTAGTTGATAATTCACTGTCTATGATAATAAGTATATAATTTACAAATAAGCAAGCACATTTTATGGGTTCACACCCAAATTCTTTGACTGATAGCCTTGTGGGATCCAAGGCCAGGTCCAGGTCTGTCACAACTTGAAACTTTTATGAAACTAAGTCTCCCCCTTTGGCCTCCTGATCAGTTGTGAGCAACTGGTTTCTCAGTGAGTCATTCCATCAGTCATGAAAAAACTCCTTGTTTACTTGGGTATCCTAAGGACTTTGTCATGGAACCTCAGAAGAAAAATGCAATGAATTGGTCAGTCCTGCTCCTCCCAGGCATGTGAACCTGAAGAAATTCGGGGTTCTGCAACCTGCTTTGCATATAATCTCCTGGGAGGCCACAGCAGACTCTGAAGCAAAGTCTATTCATGACAGTCTCTGGACAGTGCCCCGCCCCAAGTGCAGAGCCAGGTGTGACTATCTACCTGGGAATATGACAGTCACAGACAACCGGCCCTGAGCTCCTGGGTCTCATGTTTTCCATTTCCATCTGCTGCTTCTCCTCTTCTGCCCTGAGCCATGCCCTGTGACTCACACTTCCGCTCCCAGGGCCTGCCTTTGGTCTGCTTACTTTGAAAACCCAGTTTGGACTCTTCTCCAGTTTTGACCTTGGCTCCCCTCATTTCATCTTCAAATTTTGTGCCACTTTAGCATCCCAAATCCACAGCTATGACTGAGTTGCTCCCCCAGGCTCGTAGGGCTCCTACAAACTTGCCAGGCTCCCATCTCCCTGGTAAGAGGGCCGGTGACTGTATTATTGTATTGAACAGGAAAGAAAGGATCCAAGGACCACTCCTGGGAGCCAGCTGAATGCCCCCACTAACACCTTCCTTTACTCTTCCAGACCCTAAAAGGGGCAAGGGTACACCTTGGCCAGGGAGAAGAACTGTACAAGCAAAGGTCTCTGGCCAGAATCTTTCTGTTTGGTTCTCTGCTACCTAGTTTGCTCTTTTCAGTTATCATAGCTTGCAGATCTACAGCCCAGACTCTCTGTTCTTTGTCAAGATGAGAGGATGAAGAGAAAGCTGGAGACAGGACAGGAGAACTTTCATTGGAGTTGGTGACAGACATCTCTTCTCCTGTGTACTTTCCCCACCCCCTCCATTCTGGACCTTTCTTCCTGCTGTTTGTACCTTCCATCCTTTGGCTACGCACTCCCCACCTACTACAGATCTCCTGGCTGCCATCTGAATAGGCCTCCCACTTTGTCCTGTGTGGCTCTCTTGATTTAGAGCTGAGTCAATATAAGTTGGTAGAGTAACCTCCAATATTTTCTTCTCCAAGAATCCCTTTTATGATTTTCCCTACAGATGGTTTATTTCAAAAGATGATGTATATTAACCTATTTGCAGGTCATATTGTTATTCCCAAATTTAAAAATCTAAGATGTAAATGACTAAAAACTAGACAGACTAGGGAAGGTTTGCCTCTGCCAAGGGATGATGGATGCCTGTGGTACTACCTTCATGTGGGAGAAAGGGAGACAGGCAGAGTGTACACCCAAGCCTCTGCACCCCACTCCTGAGGCTTGGGTCGTGGCTGTGTCTCTAGATTTCCATGTTTCCATGTGTGCTCTCTGAAACTTGACCTCACTCTCTGATATGATTCACTTATGCTTGGTATACATGTATGATGCAAATAGGGCCACAGGGGTTTTAAGCTGAGTACAAAACCTTAATCTATATACACTCAAATTCAGGAAGCCTGGATGTAAGAAGGTCCAAAGTAAGGAAAGGTCATTTCTCTTTTTTATTTTTATTTTTTTTAATTGGAGTATAGTTGATTTACAATGTTGTGTTAGTTTCTGCTGTACAGCACAGTGAATCAGTTATACATACATCCACTCTTTTTTAGATTCTTTTCCTATAAAGGTCATTACAGAGTATTGAGTAGATCTCCCTGTGCTATACAGTAGGTCCTTATTAGTTATCTATTTTATATATAGTAGTGTGTGGAAAGGTCATTTCTCTTTAACTCAATTCTAATTTTAATAAATCATCTCTTAGGATGTATTATATAATGAATATTTCAAGCAAGTTTTATTATTTTTGTTTTGTTTACCCTGGATACCAAAATCATCTTTACAGTAAAGCACGTTATGACAGGCTAAAAACTGTAAAGAAAGTCCCACATAACCTGAATAGCATAAAAATGGATTTGTTTTAAAGTATTTCCTTTAGGAGTTGAATTTTGGATATGCTTTACTAAAAATAAATATATATATATAACACCAAAACTAGGACCCTGAAACAATTGTCATGGTGTCAAGCACTAGAATGCAGTACAAGTAACGGAGAATAAATTTTATTGAAGTCCAAATTCTGCCATTAACTTCTTTTTTTAAAATTAAGTTTTATTGGAGTATGGTTGCTTTACAATGTTGTGTTAGCCTCAGCCTCCACTGCACAACAAAATGAATCAGCCATACACATACAGATATCCCCTCCCTTTTGGACTTCCTTCCCATTTAGGTTACCACAGTGCACTAGGTGAGTTCCCTGTGGTATACAACATGTTCCCATCCATTGTCCATTTTATACATAGTATCAGTAATGTATATGTGTCAATCCCAGTCTCCCAATTCCTCCCACCCCACCCCTTTCCCCCTTGGTATCCATATATATGTTTTCTACGTCTGTGTCTCTATTTCTGCTTTGCAACTGAGATCTTCTATACCGTTTTTCTAGATTCCACATATACGCATTATTATACGATATTTGTTTTCCTGTTTCTGACTTACTTCACTCTGTATGACACTCTCTAGGTCCATCCACGTCTCTACAAATGACCCAGTTTCATTCCTTTTTATGACTGAGTAATATTCCATTGTATATGTGTACCACATCTTCTTTATCCATTCGTCTGTCGATGGACGTTTAGGTTGCTTCCATGTCCTGGCTATTGTAAATAGTGCTGCTATGAACATTGGGGTGCATGTGTCTTTTTGAATTATGGTTTTCTCTGGGTATATGCCCAGTAGTGGGATTGCTGGGTCATATGGTAGTTCTATTTTGTCATTAACTTCTTATGCAAAACTTCTACTGAAATTAGTAGAATGGATACGAACAAAGCCAAGGAGTTTTGTCTTTACAGTCATCTCACCTGTGTGAGAAAAGTTTTTTTTTTAATCGTACTTATTTTGGACCCTAAAATGGCTATTTTACTTACCATTTGGAAGCGCGAGAAGAATATAAGATATCATCAATAGGAGTTGTTAAAACACGTTGGTGTACAACATTTAAATACTTCTCGATGTGAATCTGTTACGGAAAAGTTAAAGTTTAGGCCATTAGAGTGGACTTGAGATCCTCAGCTAATTTACTCCATTTCATTAGGTTAACTCTTGGAATGGTGTAATTAAGCCAAAAGGCACAACATGCTAGGTGTTTATTTCAAGGCTAAGGTATCATTAGGCAACTCAAGGCCAAATTACTTTATCCCAAAAAGCAGCATAAACAATTGAGACTCAAAGCTTAAGTGACCTGTAGCATTCTTCACAAATGAACCTACACAATAGTCAGTTTGCTACCTAGCTGGGGAAACTTGCTAGGCAACCCTGACATTGAGTGATGTCTTTCCCTTATGGGGACTTCAGGCAAGCATCAGAGGAAAGAGTTTGGCCTCTAGGTAACAGATTATTTTAAATGGCCAACCCAAAGACTCCAGCTGGGTCCAGCCCTCTCACCATCACGTAATATAGGACAATGGCATGCTAGTCTGATGAGGCAACAAAATATACCACATCTCTCAGCCTCAGGAGCTGAGCTGGGATGCTAATAACATGGTAGAGTGAAAGTCAGAAGCAAGAGCAGAGACACTGATCATCAGAGGTCTGGAAGATGGAGATGGCCTTTATTTGGACCCATGTGCTAATAGATCCTTGTTTTATATATGAATGTTATCCTGGTCTGAAGATTGGATTCTCCCATGCTCTTATATTCGTCTAATAATGATGAAGTCCCTATCTACTTTATTTCTCTGTTCCAAAATTGGTGTATTTCTTTTCTATTTCCATTGTTACATACTAGGTTACAATATTACAAAAATAACTAATCTCAAAATACTTAAGCTATTAGGGAAAAGTAAACTATTTTTTAGAATCCTGGTGAATTTGATAGAAACTCTCTGCAATGTATTGGTATGAATCCTTTTTTTTTGTCAGGCATATTGTTGGACTGAGGAGTTATTTTTAAAACTCTAAATGATTTTTATCAAACCACATTTTAGGGGTTATCACTGCATAATCTTATATTATCAATGCCTGACATTCTTGTGGCACGTAAATCAATCAATCAGTTAATAATCATCCTTTTAAAAAAGGAAGAGCAGGGGCTTCCCTGGTGGCGCAGTGGTTGAGAGTCCGCCTGCCGATGCAGGGGCACAGGTTCGTGCCCCGGTCCGGGAAGATCCTACATGCCGCGGAGCAGCTGGGCCCGTAAGCCATGGCCGCTGAGCCTGTGCATCCGGAGCCTGTGCTCCGCAACCGGAGAGGCCACAGCAGTGAGAGGCCCGCGTACCGCAAAAAATAAATTAATTAATAAATAAAAAATAAAAAATAAATAAAAAAGGAACAGCATGGGAAAGGTGATGACCAACTGAGGCCCACCTCTGTTACAGAATTACATGGGGCCTGTGAGAAGCACAGTTCTTTTCTTCTTGAGGAATCCTTGTCTCCTTCTGGAATTTTATTTAATATCTAAAACACTACTTACTTTTAACCCCATTTCAGTCCTTTTGATTGCTGTTTCAAGATTCTGAATGTCAAGAGTTTCGCCTTTTTCCTCATGTGGGAATTTTGTTAATTTCTCCTTTAATTGATAAAGTTCTTCTTGGACCTGGAGGTAGAAGAATATAAAATATAAAAGAATACAGGGCTTCCCTGGTGGCGCAGTGGTTAAGAACCTGCCTGCCAATGCAGGGCACACGGGTTCGAGCCCTGGTCCGGGAAGATCCCACATGCTGCGTAGCAACTAAGCCCGTGCACCACAACTACTGAGCCTGTGCTCTAGAGCCCACGAGCCACAACTACTGAGCCCGCGTGTCACAACTACTAAACCCCGCGCGCCTAGAGCCCGCGCTCCGCAACAAGAGAAGGCACAGCAATGAGTAGCCCGTGCACTGCAACTAGGAGTGGCCCTTACTCGCCACAACTAGAGAAAGCCCGTGCACAGCAATGAAGACCCAACACAGCCAAAAATAAAATAAATAAATAAATTTAAAAAGAAAAGAATACATACATAGTCCACCTAAAGCAGTTATTTATCTTAAAGGTTTGCAATTTGCTTGAATTGCTAGAGACAATAAAGTTGATTTTAAAGATGGTGATCATTGAAAAGGACTGTCCTTATGGTTCTGAGACGTGCTTCGTTAGACGACTCCAGTCACTGTCTTTCAGATTTTGGAAAACTAAGCTTTCATACAATTTTCTATTTGTCCTTCCCCCATTAGAAACAGATCCAAGATAAAACTCCAACTCAAATGGCTTCTGCTTTCTCAGTTGGTAAAGCAGTTGTGTCAGATACAATAAGAAGTTTGTGCCAAACTCTGATTTCTACTAATTGGTTGAGAGGTAAGAAGACAGAACACTTCCGGCAAAGAGAGGTTCTAGTGAAAGCAGTGCCTTTCAAAAGAGAATTATAAATATGTGGACAGGGCCTGCTGGTTTTCCATTCTAGCTGGATCTTCCCCACTTACTGCTCTGAAGAAGCAGTTCTGTAGATGTGGCCTTAATTTTGTTTTATGTAGTCAGAAATGAAAACAATCCTTGAAGAAAAAGCAACATAATGTCATTACTTTAACATTTTCCTTCAATTTGTATTTTCCTTAGAAATGATGAACATCTCTCCAAAGTCAAGCACCCTCAGAATAAAATAGGCATTATGAAATTAGCACAAGATTCTCTGCATTCATATTAGAAACCAAACTTCCACAGATAAATACAGATGGCACCAATTATTGTATGGGCTGCTGCCACAAGAGAAACATTTTGTTATGCAAATTTATGAACCCAACACCTGTTTCAGCGATAGTCACACCAATAATCATCTGCAGATTGGGTTGCTAAAGGCGTTTTGAAACAGTTAACCTTTTCTCTGTTAGTATTACTGGACCTACACGTTGATCCAGCCTATGTTATCGATCACTCTCAAGTATTCCCAAGGAGTCAAGTATTCAAGAGATCAGAAGATTTGCATCTTTTCACTGATGGGCATCAAAGTCTGGCAGACACATCTGGTCATTTGTACTCTGCACAAATTATCATGTAGAGCCTTCAGGGCTCACAGATTGAAATCTGAACACACCTACTGTTTGCTGGTACACACTAAGGATGAAGATGTACCTCTTTCGACTGTTTTGTCCTAATTAGTGCTGCAAGCTGATGTATTATCTATTGTCTAAAGACATTTGGAAGTACAAAAAAGCAGTTCAAGGGCAAGCCCACTTCCAGGCCCACATTTTTTGTTGTTATTGTTGTTCGACTTTTGAATGCACTGAATTTCCTTCTTGTAGCTCTAGTATTTGTAATACTTGTAGCTTCATGTATCATTCTGTAATTATGCCTGTCAACTGCTGGAGGGAGTGAAAACCACACTGGATTATTTATCAGGGAACCGAAGGTCTGATTTCTTCATTGCTTTGTATGGACAATTATATGTCTTCATAGAGTTGTGAGATAATATGTAATAGGTCTGGTACATAGTAATAACTTGGTAAAAGGCAAATGAACATAATTCCTTGTTCTATTACTGTTCACACAATGTCCATGCACACCATCCACATTTTCTCTAGTGTTCTTACCAAGGAAAAAAAAAAAAGAATTACTCTACTTGTAGAATGAAAATGAGACAATGGGTGTGAAAATGAATGAATATAGGCTTTGGAACCAGACAGATATGAACTAGAATTCTATTTCCTCCTTTACTAAACTGAGATGGGCAAATTTACTTAGCTTTTTAGAGCCTTAGTGTTCTTACCTGTAAAATGGGGATAGATAGCTACTTTTCAGAATAGTGGCAAGAATAAAATGAGTTAAAGTACATAAAGTGCTTTGTATAAGGCCAGCCACATAGGAGGGCACTGAACCAATGTTAATTCTCTTCTCTTGAATGGTAAAACCTAGTGAAACGCCTTGCATATAACTGGCACTTAGTAAATGTTCACTGGTTTGAATTGTTCTTTCTTTCTCAAGAGCTTTTTACTTTCCTTGCCAGATATTTCTTCTCCCCTCTTAGTAACCGCACATCTGTTTGTATAATTGCAATAGAGACAAGTACTGTAGGAAATGTTTCACCAGACCTGGGTAGAAAAAGAGATTAAGTTCTAAATCTCCATTCTTCAAATAGATCCAATCTACCATACTGAAATTTTACGTGTCACCCATCATCTCTGTGATCATCAAATGCATTGCTTTCCATACTTTTCCCACTTGGAGGAAGATTATTATTTTGACAGTCTGGGGACAGGGCTACTTAATAAGAAGCCCTTGAAAGATTCAATGCAGACAAAAGTTGCTCTAGAATTTAAAAGAGCCAGGCAACCAGACTCCGTTTTGTCAAAAGCAGCCTCATGACTCCATTTTATTCATCTCTGCTAAAGATAAGAGTTTGGCTGAGTCATTCTCATTGCTTCCCCATTCATTTTTATGTTGTACGCTCCTGGCAAACCAGACAGAGGGTTTGATAAGAGAGACAGTGATAATATCAAGCTGTCAATCAGCTCAAATATTTCCAAGGTTGGGGTTAACATACAGCTGTTGGGTTTTTGAAATATGATTTCCAAAACTAATTAAAAAGCTAATTTGATTGCAAGACTTGGTAATCCTGGTTGCACAAACATATGTTTAATAGTTGGGTCAAACAAGTGTTTATAAACCTATAAAGACACCACATTATTATTAATAAAGTATAAACACAAAGCTTCTAATACTTAATAATAAAAGAAACCATCTAGGAGACCTCCCAGAATCACCACCACACTTCTTAAAGATTGTTTCACAAATGTGCCATAACCTGTTGAAGGACCAGCACACACCAGATTTCTTACTTTGGGTGAGTTACTTTACTTTTTGTATCTTAGTTTCTTCTTCTGTAAACTGCAGCTAAAAATAAAACCTGCCTACTACAGTAGTTGTTAGGAGATTATCTAAGCCCTCAGCACAGGGTCTGGCTCTCAATAAATACTGGCTACTATTTTAATTATAATGATTATTATTACTATAGTAAAACCTCAGTATTCTGATCAGTTGAGGAAAGAGCCAGAAAAAATTGTAAAAGGTCTGAATTATACACTTGAAGGTGAAAGAAATTAAGTAGCTAACAAAATGCTGCCCAGTAGAGCTCTATGTGGGCATGGTACTCATAGTTCCTGAACCAAAAATGAAAACATGGACTTTGATATATGATCTGATTGGGACAGAATATTCACAATCAGAACTTCTTACATAGAAAATGAAAGAAGATGGCTTGAATTTTCTATGTATATGAGTACCCACAATGCTCATCTTTGATCAGTTTCCTTTCCATAACATGAAAGAATAATAGTACTTATCGGATAGACTTGTTGTAAGGGTTAGATGAGTTAAATATATATGGCACTTAGAACCATGCATGATACCTGATAACTACTATGCTCTTGTGATTTTTCTTCAAAATCATGCCACAGTTTATATTTTACAGTACGATCTAAAGTAGTAGCTCTCATACTTGAGGGTGCATCAGAGTTATTCGAAAGGCTTGTAAAAACAGATTGCTGGGCCCCACCCTCAGAAATTCTGATTTATTAGGTCTGGAGTGGGGTCTGAGAATTTGCATTTCTCACAAGTTCCCAGCTGTTTCTAATGAGGCTGGTCCTAGGACTACACTTTGAGAATCATCGGTTTAAAGAGGTACTTAATGTATCTCGCTGAGACATAGACCTAATATACTAAATTAGGGTGAAGCAAGTGGAGATTTGAATGAAGTACCTCTGCTAACAGTAAGGAAGTCCACTTTACAGTAAAGACCAATTATGTAGTTTGGGGGAAATTGGGTCAATTTAGAATCAGCGGTAGTTCTAATCTAAGTTATGTGTCCTACAGAAGAGAAAACTGAGGCCCAGAGAGATGAAGGGACTAGCCCAAAGTTACCCACCTGGCAATGTCATTGCCAGGGTCAGACCTCAGTATTCTGACGCCCCACCAAGTATCCTTTTCACTGGATGTACTGCTCTTTGGTAGCCTGTTGGGAGGAAATAAATCACAGGCCCAGGTCGAAATGGAACCCATGTTGGCATGTCTGAGAGTGCTGCCATATGCTCACAAATACTCAGAATGCAGTGAAAAAGTAAGGAAGGTCTTCCACGTTTCCTTATTCTACACGTTCTACATTGTACCAGGAAGAAGTTTACATTGTATCTAGAGATCAGCCTCAGTAATCAGTTTAACTGTAGCCTCTCTTTCTCTGCATAGCCCTCCACTTAGTGTATACGAAGTAACCCTTTTAAGCAAGTGGGGGGGTTGATCAACATGGATATGACTCTCTTAGCTCTTCCCAAAGAGAGGTCTGGCCTTTGCCCTTGGATACTGGGAGGTGATGATCTCTAGGCCCCTGAAGTGTCCTGCTTGACAGGAATGTCTTTATGATGGGGGCTTTGAGCTATACTGTATCAGTTCCAATCTTTAGAGGAATTAAACTGAAATCATTAGTCTACTCTCTGGGAAGAGCTGAAGACTAAAAGTCAGCCAAATGGGCAGTTTGATTGAGCTCCAATAAAAACTCTGGACACTAAAGTCTTGGGAAAGCTTCTCTAGTTGGCAATAATCTGTATATATTATCACATATCATGGCTGGAAGGAGGTAATGCTCTCCATGACTCCATGGGGAGAAAATGGCTGGACCATTTTCCATTTGGACCCCTCTTGGACTGTGTCCTAAGCATCTCTTCCCACAGCTGATTTTAATTTGTATCCTTTTGCTATAAAAGCACTGTAATTGTAAGCATAGTGCTTTCCTGAGTTTTGTGAGTTGCTCTAGCAAATTAGCCACTGTGCCGTGGCTAGGGCTTCCTAGCTGGTCTAGGAATAGCTGGTCTGAAGTGAGGATGGTTCTAGGGACCCATGAACTTGTGCCTTGTGTCTAAGTGAGGACAGTCTTGTGGAGACTGTTCCCTGAGACTTGGCAGTTTGGCTAAACTCATTCTAGGGTGGTGGTGAAAGCAAGGATAATAAAAGGTGAGGTTGGAAGATTTGGGTATGATTTATGTTGGGGAAGTCTATGAAATTGGTGAGTTTAGGGGTTTGTATTTTGGAAAAGGTGAACTTAAAGAAGTCTCCCAGATGGGAGGTAAGAGACCAAATCATGGCAGGAAGAAAAACTAGACCCTTTAGATCTGAGTAGAGTCCTGATAGAGTGACCTTAGGCAAATTACTTCAAGCCTTAGTCAAGTAGAGGTAAATATAAGAGTTAAAAGTGACGATATATGTGGAAATATTTTAAAACTATCATATGTAAATGTGAAAAAACAAAGTACTTTTAACATTCTGGAAAAATCTGAGTGTAACTGTCATAAACTGAGTTATATGGGAGAAGTTAATACTTTCTTGATATTTCCCCCCTCAGATTAGAAAATGTTACTTCCCTGTGTTTTTTAGTTTGTCACATTTCCACATTCAAAAACTTTAACTTGATTAGCAATCTTTTATCTTTAATATGTTTCCCTATCTGTATGTTCCCAAGCAAGGTATTTCTATTTTATTTTTTTATTGAGATATAATTGACATATAACATTAGTTTCACATATACAACATAATGATTTGATATTTGTACATATTGCTAAATGATCACCACAGTAAGTCTAGTTAACATCCATCATCACACATGTCAATAGTTACAATTTTTTTTCTTGTGATGAGAACTTTTAAGATTTACTCTTAGCAACTTTCAAATACACAGTAGAGCATTATTAACTATAATTCCCATGGTGTACATTTCATCCCCAGAACTCATTTATTTGCAAGGGACTTCTAGATCCAAAAAAACTGGGGTGATTAAGAAAAGCAGTTCACATATTTCAACTTCTCCCCAGATTTATCACCTCTCCAATGTGTCTGATTCGTATCTCCTCCACTTCCCTACATCATGGGATCAAAATTTTTAGAACATAACACTTAAAAATGGTGCCTCACTGTAAGATGCATTTTTCCAAAGTAAAGATCCCGGTGGTGTGTATGGCCCTGGAGTTTTACCAGAGGCAAAATGGTTGTGCTTCGAGAGCGCAACCTCCAGGCTCAGGCTCCGGAGGTGTGTGAGCTTGGCGGGAGAGGTCTGGGTTGGCATATCTGGGAGTTCTCTAATTGGTGCTGCCCCTCGTGTGTTGGAGGCAGTGTGGGAGCAGCGCTCCAAGAGGGTGGGCGTGAGTGGATGGGCGGGCGTGAGTGGATGGGCGGGCGTGAGTGGATGGGCGCTGCTGGGCCTCGCTCGAAGGGTCTTAGCTGGGAAGGGACGGTGAGGCCCATTTCCCACCTGGATTAATATGGATCCGATGGGGTCGTAGTCTTCCGTCTCCTGGGCCATGCCTACAGCCGGGCGGGGCTACCTCCCGGAGGAGGCCGGTCTCCAGGCGCCGGAACCTGCTGCGGAGGGAGCTCGTCCCCATGGCAACGCCACGCGCAGCCCGGCCTGGTCCACGCCGGGAGCGGAAGAGGGGCTGGAGGAGGAGGCAGGGCCGGCCGTGCCTTCTGAGAATGCGCCTTCATTTGCGCGTCTCCCCCGCGCGCCGGCGGCCGTGGTATCGCCCAAGGCGGAAGGGGCTCTTGGACAGAACCTGTTCGCTGGCGCAGAGATGGCTGCGGGCGTCCCGTGTGCGCTAGTCACCAGCTGCTCATCCACCTTTTCCGCAGACCGGCTAGTCCAGCGTGAGTAGTGAGGCACCTGGGCCGATTTCCAAGCCCCGCGCCAAGCCTTGGCTGGCGACAGTCCCAGCACCGCGGCCTCCCTCGGGGCCTCTGTCGCCGCCGCGGGCCCTGGCCTCTTGCTCCCCTTGGTGGTGGCCCGAGACTCCTCTGGTGCCCTTCAGACGTGGTCGAGGTTCCCAGTCCGCCAGGTGTCTACCATTAGCTCCTGCATTCGTTGTTTCTCTGTTTGCCCGGCCCACCATGTCGTTTCTTCCAGCTTTTTCTGTAAAGTAGGACCCCAGCCCAGGGGTTGTTGTGGGCAACCTTTGAGGTGAACCGGAAAGGCGCTCTGGGAATGGTACCGAGGAACGCGAGTGTCAGGTGCAGGAATCGTGATTTATGTTGCCATCCCTGCTCCTGAAGTAGAGAGTGGTTCCTCTGGCTACCCCTTGATGTGTATTTTAAGACTTGTTCGACTTGCCCCCTGCACTCTGCAGTTATTCAGTGCCTTGCCTTCCTCCTGAGGCTAGGCCCTCCGCCAACATTAGTTTTTGGTTATTACTGGGCCTAGTCCTTTTGCCTTTGGACCTTCCTAGTGGTTGTCAAACTAAGTCACTCTTGAAAGAACCGTAGGCGAGGAGGGGAGACCAGTGTAGTAGAGAAACCATAGGGCTGGGGGCATAGGCTCAACTCTTCCACTAACTAACTCCGCAAAGTTGATTATAACTCAAGACTCCTGTTTTAAATGTGTGGCTTCGAGTAAGAACAGTGACTCTCAGCTGTAACCTATGCCCTTCAATTTTCTTTGTAATATGGTGATAATTTTCACAGGATTTTGTGCTTAACCCAGAGTACTCTTTCGGTAAATGGTAGATATTATTATTAAAGCACATTCTCTCTCTAGCCCTCAGTTTCCTGATCCTGAAAATGGGGCATATGAATCTATCTCACAGGATTCTTTGAAGGACCGGTGATGTGACATTTTGAAAGCATTTTGTAAAGTGTAAAGCATCATATAAACTGTAACTTCTTCCTGTAGTACCTGTCAAATGATGTCACTGCAGCACAAGTGTTCTTGTAACTTAGTTATCATTTGTGATCACATAAAAAGTTCCTTAATTATAACACTAAGTGGTAACTAACTGCTCTAATTATGCCATTTCCTTATCTCTCATCAGTGCTCCTTCCCGTTTTTTCCTTTCTTTTCTTTTTGAAAATTGTTTTATTCTAAAAGTAGTGCATAGTCCATTAAGTAAGATTTAGCACATGTAGAAAAGAAAATGTCAGCCAAGGTCTCATCACCCAAACACAAATACTGTCTTAACATTTCTGTGCATCTCCTTACAGTTTTGTTCCCAATGTACAGGTTTTAAAAAATTGATAATTACATTTCATATATAATTTTTATATTTTATATATAACATGTAATATTTTAACATGTTATATATAAAAATTCAAAATATTGTATCTGAAATATTAAATATATAAATGTATAAAATTATATATTTATAACACATTTAAGGTGTATGATTTGTGTAAATACATATTTATATAAAATATATTTTTATATTTTACATATATTTCATTATTTTTATCTGATATTTTTCATCTACCATTACACTGTAAATTAGTTTCCATCATATATTACATCTAGAGAACATATCAGAATTTGCTCAGAATTCTTAAGATCCTGATGTATTTAACTTTCCAAAGGAATTATATGCATTTGGATTTCCATTACTGATACATAAAAGTCCTTTCAAAGCCAATCTCAGAAATATTTGTTAAGTTTTCTTTTGGTTATCACGTGCTTTAAGGATCAGAATTGGCAGACACGGTCACTTCCTTGAAGGAGCTGATTACCTATAGTTGGGGAATAGTAACACTGTACTTCTTTAAAATATATTAGCATCATTGGGAATAAAATTAATTCTGTAAAATAAAATAATCCACTTTATTTCCATATGTAAAATGCTTCTTGGATAACTTTTGTGTTGCTTAAAATTAGATGACCTTTCCTTTGTGATTCCATTAATGTTAGGTAGTGAAAAATAAAATAGAAGCAGTTAGTGAAGAGATTACTTGAGTAAGGAAACGTGAACTATAAAAGAGGGCTTTTACCATTTCTTCCCAGGTTAATGATTTGGGTAACCACGGATAGTATGAGCATGTAGTACAGTATTTGCTGAGCATTGATTCTGTTTTATCATAATTAAAGATTGAATTAAATTAATCACAAATTGAGTCTAATTTTGGCATAAAAGATGGAGACTACCATAATGAATGACTTTTAAGTGTTCAGTGACATTAAGCAATATATGATTTTGGATTGAATCTAATTTACCTTTTTGGGAAGGTTTGGTTCCTTCCCATGCATCAGGAAGAAGAACATTTAGGGTTTCTCCAGTTTCTTTCCTTCGACATCTGATCTATTTTACTGCTTTTGGGGACTTCCCTGGTGGTCCAGTGGTTAAGACTCCACGCTTCCAATGCAGGGGGCACGGGTTCGATCCCTGGTCGGGGAACTAAGATCCCATATGCTGCGTGGTGCAGCCAAAAAAATAAAAAAAGTACTGCTTTTAACAACAATGGGAAATATTTCATAACCAAGTAACCAAGTTTATTATTATAAGTATACATGAAATAAAAATCAGTAGGCCTCTACTATGGATAAAGTGTGGACTTTGTGAGAAGCTTTTTTCATTTTGTCGCTCAAAGGCTTTATGTGCAATATTCTGGGTGGATGTCTGACATCAGATAAAAGGGGCATTACCAGTGTAGACTTTTAAAGGGAAATGAAGGCCCAGAATGCTTATGCAAGGCTGTGTGTGGTGTGAGAGCAAGTGTCGGTACCCCCAGGCCAGACCTCTTTCCACCCCACATATGTTTATATGAACATTTTACTTTTATTCTGGAAAAGTGTATTCTGATATTAAGAACAGAGCTAGTCTCTGTGCCAGTTACTGCAGCTGAAAGGACTACTAGGAGACTATTCCTGCCTTCAGGAGGGATGTGGTGAAAGTATGTGCTCCACCTGTGGAAATACCAAAATGTTGATACCTAAGTTTTAACATCTTACTCTATTTTCCTAGAAGGAACTTTAGATAGAAAAATCCCATTTGGTTTTAATGTATGTAATGCTAACTTAGCAACTGTAAGCCATTTAGGTTCTACACCTGAACATTTGGAGCAAATTTTTTTCTTCTAGTGAAATGTGGGAATTTGGAGATCTTATAATAAGCATTGATATGTATATCAATATTCTTCCCACACATGTTTTCACATAATTTAGTTTGGTTCTTGTATCCTTGTGAATTCATGGAGTCAGGGTTTCTCCATTTTATAAATGAAGAAACCGGGGCTTGGAAGCACTAGGTGAGTTGCCTAGAGTGCTCAAGTACCAAGTGCTGGAGCATATGTTCTCATTTGGAATTTGTGTGCATGGGCTGTCTCATTGAAATGTGTTGGAATTCCTTAGCAATCAGAAGTATTTAAGGTGGTGGCATTGGTGGAAGAACTGAGAGAGAAGATTAACTCAAAAGGAGGTTTTAAAATATGCTCGCATTTCCATTTAGAATGCTTGAAGTCTTAATTCTAAGTGAAGAAAAAAAAAATCCTTGCCCAAAGGACCTGTATTTTAAAAAGGGCATGTGCATACCTGATGGTCTTTAACAGTGTCTGGATTTTTATTTTCTCAATTGAGGGAACCCAAAGTAGAAACACTGTATATATTAGTCACTCCTGCTATGTAGAATTAACATTAAAATTAAAAGGTTGTTCCAGATCATCTCTAACATCCCTTCTAGATGTAAAATTCTGCGGTATCGGTTATTTTTATGTTAGATTATATAATGCTTCATGTTTATCTTTTGGAAACTGAAGAATCAAGCCTGATTTTAAAGTTGCAGTAGACACTCCACTTGTAGTAGAGAGTTTGACATTTTGTGTTTGGAATTCAGATGCATTTACCCATAGAAACAGTCCGCTGCTCCTCAGGTTTCTAAAACTGTGGAACCAGGTAGCTCAATTATATGATGGGTAAACTAGGCTTTGGGGAGTTACGCAGGCAAAGCTAGCCATCAGGCATGACATTGCTGCTTTGGGAAACATTCATTCTTCTGTAAGACTGGGAGTTTGTTTCTAGGTCTGTCAGACTCCTGTATTTAGAAAGGGATCTTAAAGTAATTTACTAAAGAGAACATTCTTATTTCACAATAGGGGCTATTGTACAGCTTAGCCAATGTTATCTAGCGACAGAATAGGGATAAGAACTTGGGTCTTCTAATTTGCGTTTTTCTGCAGCTGCTTGAGGTATTCTGAGTAGAGCCTTTTACTCTGGGAATAAGTAGTAATTTTTGCTTAAGCAAAGTTGCTTATTTTGTTGTGGTAGGAGGACTCTGCCTTTGATTGGATTGTGTATTTCCAAGTCGTTATTTTCTTCAAAGGAAGGAAGATTGGGCCAGCAAGATTTACCACGAGGGCCTAGAGTTGTCATCACAGAATGATTTATTAAGTGGTCAGACTAAAGCAGTGATTTCAAGTGGTAATGGGGAGGGGGGAACTTTGATTTGTTTTTAACTATGATACTTCATATATTTTAAAATTTTCAAATAACATTAAAAGAAGACTCAAGATTGTTATCTTTATTAAAAAAGGGATGTTAGGGCTTCCCTGGTGGCGCAGTGGTTGAGAGTCTGCCTGCCGATGCAGGGGACACGGGTTCGTGCCCCGGTCCGGGAAGATCCCACATGCCGCGGAGCGGCTGGGCCCGTGAGCCATGGCCGCTGAGCCTGCGCGTCCGGAGCCTGTGCTCCACAACGGGAGAGGCCACAACAGTGAGAGGTCCGCGTACCGCAACAACAACAAAAAAAAAGGGATGTTAAGTCATCAACCTTAAGATTAAATACAAGTCACATTCTCTCCAGACCCAAAGGGACTTATAAAACACATCCATGTTATCTTCCTGTGTGTCTGTGTGTGTGTGTATGTTTGTGTATGTATGTATAATTAAAGGTCAAAGAGGTTGTGATTTTCTCAGGTTGTTCAGCTCATAAAAGTTGGAGATTCAATTCTAGTTCTTTTTTTTGTGTGTGTGTGTGTTTTTGCGGTACGCGGGCCTCTCACTGTTGTGGCCTCTCCCATTGCGGAGCACAGCCTCCGGACGCGCAGGCTCAGTGGCCATGGTTCACGTGCCCAGCCGCTCCACGGCACGTGGGATCTTCCCGGACCGGGGCACGAACCCGCGTCCCCTGCATCAGCAGGTGGACTCTCAACCACTGCGCCACCAGGGAAATATGATGTGAAATATGATGAACTTCCTGGTGGCCAGAGCTGTATGTATTCAAGGTGAATTTAGGGATAGGAGAAATTACAGTAGAAGATTTCAGTACTACAGTGAGAACTTCTATGGTTCAAAATGGGTTTATACCTTTTCTTTCATGGTAGTTGGAGCCTTAGTAGATGAACTACTGTAAGCTAATAAAAAATGGAAATGCCTCTATTGGTGCCCAATTTGTTTTTGTTTTTCTTTTATCGGTCGAGTAGAGAATTTGTGTGAAGTGTTAGACTAATCTTTTAGCTGTTATTGAAGAGTTAAATGATTATAAGGTGTTTGTCTTCCCAGTAAATGGCATTCCAGTAATGGGGTAGAGAGCAGTGGGGAAGTATTACACATCAGCCGACATTGCACAAAACCGTTTATGATACTGAGAGTATTGTATCATCCTGGAGGATTCTGAGTGTATCTAGACTCAGGCCTTTATTTCTGGGCCACCTAACTGCTTATTTTTATGTAGCAAAAAATAAAAAACATCCAGAAAATATGCAGTGGTCATTTGGTTTAAACAGCTTGCTGCCTTTTGCTCTGTATAATTCCTCAGCAAGTAATGACACTCAATAAATAATGAAATCTGATATAAAACCATTTTTAAAGAAAGGTTAAAGTATGAAAACTGTTTTAAATATGTCTGGCAAGAATGAGGATCTGGACACGACGTTGTATTTGTGTTGGAGCCAGTGCACACAGATACCACAAATACCTCTCTGAGAATTACTTACCCAGGAAGCAAGACTAAGGTACGTTAGGACAGAGAGGACAGTTGTGAAACTCTTAAAGAGCCTTTGTGATGTTTTAGATTCAGTAACAAATAACCTTTTTAGTGTTTAATTTTCCACACAGACCTGAAGGCTGGTTCAACACAGAGGTGGGGTAAAGTAGTATCGTACCTGGATCAAAATCAGTATGCTCAGAGCAGGAAAATGTGTGATCATTTGGTAATAAAGAGCACTGTTATGCTGATATAAGAGAATTGCCATTCTGTCTGAATTCTGCTGGGGTTGTTCAGGACTTTTGTGAGGAAAAAAATTTGTGAATTGAGTGCTGAGTTCTACCCTCTTCCTAGGTATCTGATTTTAAGCACGTTAACTTTTCATTGCACAAATACTTACTGTCTTTACATGTGCCATCATTGTTCTCAGTATCTAAAACCTGTGCCTCAATCGCCTACCTTGTCAATAAAGTGATTTTTTTTAAAGCAGCTTTGGGGTGTAATTTAAATACCATAAAATCTTAAAACCTGTTTTAAGTGTAGAAAATTTCTGTCATTCTAGAAGGAGACCTTCTACCTATTAGCAGTCATTCCTCATTCCCACCCCAGCTCTGGGCAACCACTAATGTACTTTCTGTCTCTATAGAGTTGCCTTTTCTGGACATTTTATATGAAAGAAATCACATGAAATGTGGTCTGTTGTGTCTGGCTTCTTTTACTTAGCTTGATGTTTTTGAGATTCACCCCTGCTGTAAGCATGTACTTGGTATTCCATTGTATGGAGAGACCGCGTTTTTTTATCCATTCATCTGATGATAGACATTTGGTTGTTTCCACTTTTTGGCTATTATGAATAATGCTATTATGGGCATGCTAAGAAACTATTGTATACTATTTTACGAAACTGCTGGACTTTTTCAGAGTGGCTGTACCATTTTACCTTTCCCATCAGCAACGTATGAGGGTTTCGATTTCTCCACATTTTTGACAACACTTGTTAATTGTCTGTATTTTCATTTATATAGTTGGGGTGAGGTAGTGTCTCGTGGTTTTTATTTGCATTTTCTTAGTAACTAGTGATGTTGAGAATCTTTTCATGTGTACATAGTCCATTCATATATCTTTGGTGAAAAGTCTATTCAAATCTTTTGCTCATTTAAAAAGAAATTGAAGTATAGTTGAATTACAATATTGTGTTAGTTTCAGGTGTACAACAAAGTGATTCAGATATATATATGTGTGTGTATATATATATTTCAGATTATTTTCCATTATAGGTTATGATAAGATATTGAATGTAATTCCCTGTGCTATCTTGTTGCTTATCTATTTTATGTATAGTAGTTTGTATCTGTTAATCCTATGCTCCTAATTTGTCCCTTTCCCCTTTGGTAACCATAAGTTTGTTTTCTATGTCTGTGAGTCTGTTTCTGTTTTGTATATAGATTCATTCGTATTATTTTTTAGATTCCCCGTATAAGTGGTATCATGTAAAATTTGTCTTTGTCTGACTTACTTCACTAAGTATAATATTCTCTAGGTCCATCCATGTTGCTGCAAATGTCACTATTTCATTCCTTTCTACGGCTGAGTAATATTCCACTGTGTGTATATATTACATCTTGTTAAGCCAGTCATCTGTTGATGGGCACTTGGGTTGTTTCCATGTCTTGCTTTTTCCCATTAAAAAAATTTTTTTTTGTCTTCTTATTAATGAGTTGTAAGAGTACTTTATATATTCTGGACACAAGTTTCTTATCATGTACATAATTTACAAATATTTTCTCCCATTCTGTGGCTTATCTTTTGGTTTTCTTGATGGTATCTTTTGAAATGCAAAAGTTTTAAATTTTGATGGAGTCCAGTTTATCAGTGTTTTCTTTTTCCATTATCCTTTGACTGTGTGTTCTCCAAGCATGATTTTAACCCATCTGGAAGGACCTTTTGGATACTGGGATGTTGGGTCTGTTAGCTTTGTAATGTTTTCCAAGCTTATTTTCAGTATTTACGTACAGGAGCTACAAAATAAATGTTCTTCATTAAATTTACTCTGTTTTGGAAAATTCATTGTAGACATGGTTACCTTCTTTCAGAATAAGTTAGCATCTGCTGCAGATTCTGTTGTCAACCTGAGCAGACATTGACATTTTTTGTGAAAGTTTTATTACTTAATGCTGATTTGTTTATAAAACATTACCAGTTGAATATGAAAATTACTTTCATCTCATAATTGCCCTGTTTAGACTTACGTGTTCTTCAGAAAATCACCATTTATAAATTATTTTCAAAGCATCTAAGATTAATTGCCAGATAATTTTTATGGTTAAAATAATTAAAGAATACATTTGAGATGGATTTTTATCAGGTGCAAATGAAAGGCATTTATGTCTGTGGTGGGAGGTTATGGTGCCTGGCTGTAAAAGGCTAGTTTCAGTTCTATGAGAAAGAATAAAACCAAATTTGCATTCCACAACTTTTATTTTGTTTCATGAATACAGTCAGGTCAGTTCCACAAGTTCGTTTGCTTTAGATCAGGGTTTCTGTTGACATTTTGGGCTGAGTAATTCTCTGTTGTGTGGGGCTGTCCTGTGCATTGTATTCTTGGCCTCTGCCCACTAGGTGCCAGTAGCATCTCCTCGCTTTTGACAACCAAAAATGTCTCTAGATGTTGACATGTGCCCTGGGAGACAAAATCACCTCCCCATAAAGAACCACTGCTTTAGGTGATATCTGGACGTATGATTCCAATAAATAAGTGATAGTAATGGAATCCAAAGAAGTCCCCCCCTTTCCCCCAAATATGAGTGGGAATTGTCCATCAGCTGTGCCACTGGGACTGATAAAGTGGTCTTTGCATGCAGCCCATGAAGTTTAGAGGCTGATGGTTCTTCTTGGCCCTCGTAGAGCACTTCTCCACATTCTGTCTCCCCTGGCTGCCAGCTTCTTCCTTTGTCTTTTGTGCATGTTGGTCTCTCACGTTGGTCTTCTAAGGGCAAAGCAGAGACCGTGTACCCTCCCCCACCACACCCCCACCCTCAGTTATTTTAACATGATGTGGTGACCAAGTTCAGACAGCTATTGGGAGAAAGCAAACTTGACGAAAAGGAGGAGGGCTGAGTTGGATTTCCTCTGCTTAAACTTTTAAAACTTTTCCACTGTGATACAAAAAGCCCCAAAGCATGTGGCAATGTGAATTTACAGAGTGACCAGAGAGGAGTGTGTGAGGAAAAGGTAATTAAGTGTTGTAAGCAAACCAGAATTGCTGTACTCCTGTTAAAGCCAGGGGTATGTTGCTCTAACTCAATCCAGTTCCTCTTCTCAGCTACTTCATACTGCTCCACTGATGGATCTGTCATATGCACGGAGACAGATATTGTATATACATGCACCAGGAGGCTGCAGGATGATTACTCAGAGAATCACAGATAAGAATTTCCTGACATTTGTCTCTGTAAAGTCCCAGCCCTAACCTTGCAGTTTTAACCTTTAAATGGCATACAGGCTCCAAAGGCCCTTTACACTGCAGCAGTATGATCTCCTCCTAGTACTTGGGGAATAATCTGGTAGTTAATAACTGTTATAGAGTTTTGGATAGAGTAGCACCCACCTTGTATGGTGTTCTCATGAAATTGTGGCTATGAAATGGTCACTGGTTGCAACAATATGGAACCATTATGTTTTTTTTCCTCTTATAAATTTATTTATTTATTTATTTTTGGCTGCCTTGGGTCTTGGTTGCTGTGTGCGGGCTTCCTCTATTTGTGGTGAGCAGGGACTACTCTTTGTTGGGGTATACGGGCTTCTCATCGCAATGGCTTCTCTTGTTGTGGAGCACGGGCTCTAGGTGCGTGGGCTTTAGTAGTTGTGCCTCGAGGGCTGTAGAGCGCAGGCTCAGTAGTTGTGGCACATGGGCTTAGCTGCTCTACGCGTGTGGGATCTTCTGGACCAGGGCTCGAACCCATGTCCCCTGCATTGGCAGGTGGATTCTTAACCACTGTGCCACCAGGGAAGTCCTGGAACCATTATGATTTTTAAAGGTCCCTCTTTGTCTTTCCTCCTTGCTGTTTAATGAAAACTCTGGCTGTCATATTTTTTTCCAAATCACATTTTGCTCAATTCTTTTCTTTCATAATAGCTACTTTCTCCTTCAACTGACGTCAGACTCTACTGCCTCCTATACTTTTCCTAATTGCTTTCTCTTCTGTCTCAGTCTGAGCCTTAACAATGGCAAAGAAAAATTTGGAGAAGGCATACTTTGGGAAGGGAGGGGCCAGAGCAGCTTAGTTATTTCCTATTTGTAATGTTTCTTACTAACTCCTCAACACATGTGTGACCTGTCCTCTTAGAGTCAGGAGTGCTGACACACGTGCAGGAAACTAAGCTGGGGAGGAGGACGTGAACTTTACTGAGGGCCTGCTCTGTGGCCGGCGCCCACCTGCGCTTCTTGGGCATTGTTTTATTTAATCTTCAAGGAGCCATTTGAGGAGTGTTTTTGTCCCCTGTTGCAGCCGAGGAGATGACTCACAGAGAGATTAATTTGTCATTCTCACTGAGGGCCAGCATTCAAATGCAGGTCCCTGTGACCCCAGGTCTGTGCTGTCTCTCTTTTCCGGCCTTTTCTGGTTAGTAGTGCTGCCATCACAAAGGGAAGGGGAAGGAACTGTGGGTCCCCCAGAGGAGTGGGTACCATGAAAGACACTTGTATCGGGGGTGGGAGGTTATGATGCCTGGCTGCAAAGGCAGTTTCAGGTCTATGAGAAAGAATAAAACCAACTGTATTCTTAGAAGAGTGCTGCTTTCTAGAAGGATCGTCTTGATTTGAGGTGGCAGCTGTCACTTCCCTCAGGGCATAGAAAATATGATTTAACCACTGGACAACTCGTCACAAATCACTTAATCAGTGTCATGATTAATTAAGTGCACATTAATTCTACCAGTATTAAAAGTGTCTTTAGGGCTTCCACTGGTGGTGCAGTGGTTAAGAATCTACCTGCCAATGCAGGGGACATGGGTTCGAGCCCTGGTCCGGGAAGATCCCACATGCTGCGGAGTAACTAAGCCCGTGCACCACAACTACTGAGCCCATGCTCTAGAGCCCGTGAGCCACAACTACTGAGCCTGCGTGCCACAACTACTGAAGCCCGTGCGCCTAGAGCCTGTGCTCCGCAACAAGAGAAACCACTGCAGTGAGAAGCCCGTGCACCACAACTACTGAGCTTGCACTCTAGAGCCTGCGTGCCACAACTACTGAAGCCTGCGCGCCTAGAGCGCATGCTCCGCAGCAAGAGAAGCCACCGCAATGAGAAGCCTGTGTACCTCAACAAAGACCCAACACAGCCAAAAAATAAATAAATAAAATAAATATATATATAAAAAAGAATGTTTAAAAAAAAAAGAAAAGAAAATCTAACTGGTGTGCCAAGCCACAACTTCACAGCTATTAGTGCTCAGAAGTGTTTAAAAAAAAAAAGTGTCTTTAATTCTCCTACTGAAGGAGATATGAATAATCTAAAACAGTATCAGTTCCTTGAGTTTAGAATGCACTGATTTGGTCTTTTTTGGCTGGGGTAGATAGGTGAGGGGGTAAGGTAAGGATTGTATTTATATATATGCATGTATGAAATTGGGTATTTGTGCTGTTTTGTGAATTTGCCTTGGAACCTCAGAAAGCTTCTTGCCTCTTTCTTTAATGATTGCTTTCCAAATTAACCTTTTTCTGAGGGAAGAAACATCAGGAGAGACGGAGTAGTAGAAAGAAGGGCAAGAAGAAGAGGGAGTTGCTGGGTCACTGACCTGAAATGCTTCCTTGGCTTACAGCTTTCTTCAACTTTGGAATCTCTTCAGTAACTTGCTGAGTAGGAGGGACTATAGGGGAAATAAGATCACCAAGGATGTGAGAAGTAAGTAGGAGTTGCTGGAGAATTGATGGCTATGTAACAGTTTCTCAAACAGGAAAGGAGATTTATACTTGTACTTAAAGCTGGGGGAAAGGTTTACACTTGCCACTGGAACTGAGTTGACGTTTAACTTCTCATCTGAAAACACTATGAATTAACTATTTTAAGCTGTGAAACCATTCATAATAACATAGTTGGCAATGAATCATCTAGTATTTGTCTCTTAAAAAATGATGTATTACAGCTCCACCAGGTGGCTACCAGCAGAGTGAATGGCAGGAGGAGGGAGAAGCTGCTCTTGATTGTATTTGTGCATCATTTTGACTACATCGAAATTCAGTTTAGTGCAGGGCAGAGAAGAGAGGCCGTGGCAGGTTTTTCTAGGAAGTCTGTCTGGCAAAAAACTCCCACAAGATCACTATGACTCACTTTTGACATAAAAATACCTGAAACCCATCAACAGTTTTCTGATGGGTTAGTTGTTCTGTGGGGTCACATCTTTTGGTACCCTCATTCCAGCTATTACTTTTGGTTTTCAAGTAAGGGAAGAGGATGCTTAGGTCCATAGGTTAGTTTTGGCTGTGACCGTTAGACACTTGAGTGTGACCTAGCTCAAACGCTAAGTATTGTAACCTGTAATGCACCACAGTAGAGTAGGAAAGAATGCTGGTGACCTGAATTCCGTTTTAGGCTCTGCTCCTATTAGGCAAGTGGCTTCTTTTTTCTGGCCCTCAGTTTTCTTATCTGTGAAATGAGTGAATTATACTGACTGATCTCTGGAAACTCTTAGCCATGTGCACCAGCATTTGAGTGATTTTTGTTTTAATTTGGAGAAGAGTAAACTTGTTAAACGTTTGAAACCAAATATAAAGGATGAGGGAGAAAAGTTGTATTTAGTGTAGACATTTACATTTTTTAAATTAAACTCTACATTATGATGTTGATGATAAGAACTAGAAAGAGCCAATCTTCACTTTTTTCTCTCTAGTTCTAATATGGCACAGATGTAATAATAAAGCCCACATGCAGCCTCACTGAAAGTATCTGATTAGACATAAAATGTTAAAAAAAAATCTGATAAGTAAATTGACCTATCAAATTCTTTTAGGCAGCACAAAGAATGAAAACAAAACAAAACAAAAGACCACTGAGCTGCTAAAACTTTGAAAGGTAAAATTCATTTTCCCAATTTATTGGTTCTATTCTCATTTAGATTTAGAGAAAAGAGAAAGAAATAGCTTCTTTGTATGTGTTAAGTAAATATCTTCTCACTTGAAAATCAACCACAGTATGTAATTGAAATTTTAAGAGCTCTGAGTAACACATTGGTTTATCCTCTGGTATTCTAGACATTGATTAATAAAATGAACCATCCTTAATGGATCCAAATAGTCTGAATTGCAGTTTGTAAGTAAATATATGACATCTTCATTGATTTAATTTTTTCATGTTAGTTGAAGACACTGACTTGAAAAAAGCGTAACCCACATTTTATTCCAGTTTCTAACAATACAACCAGCCTAGGAAATATCAAGAACTGGCTGTGGTGCTGGTGGGAGTACTAGTCCGGTGCTCCTTCTACTTGCCCCTTAAAAACAGTGAGTTCATTGTTGTACTCTTTGTGCTCCCCACTTAAAAAAAAAGTCAATTCATTATTTTAAAATTTTACCTGTCAATGAAGACTGATTCCATGTGGTGGCTCCTCCTACCCTTAAAAAAGAAATCAGTTTATACATTTTTTGTTACTCTCCTTGGTTCAGTTTTCCTTCTTCCATATCGGCATATTGCTATGCCACTTGCTTGAAGTTTGAAACGTTAGCTTTGGATGCAACATAGACTTTGATCTGAGTTTTTTTTTTTTTTTTCTATGAGACATTTACATGAAAGCAGAATCTTTGATTTTAATAACTTATGTGTTCTTCCTGGTTATTTCTTACCTGAGCTCCATTATGAGGGGCACTGCAGCTGGCTGCTATCGGATTGATTAATAATTAATAAAAAACTATAACTTAAGGTAGAAATTAAGCAGAAAGAACTACTGATTTCTTAAAGAGACAAGGTAAACTCAGATTTTCAAATATTGGCACAGACCTGTTAATTTAAGAGTAACAATTCTGGTTTTGGTGAAAAATTTTAGAAAGTTAGTTTCAAAAGGGGCCTTATGTCAAAGGTAAAGTCTTAAATTTATTTGAAATTTAATTTTTTGGTTAAAAAAGAGGTTTTACTTTCGGCAGACCAGTTTTTTTTTTTTTAACATCTTTATTGGAGTATAATTACTTTACAATGGTGTGTTAGGTTCTACTTTATAACAAAGTGAATCAGCTATATATATACATATATCCCCATATCTCCTCCCTTTTGCGTCTCCCTCCCACCCTCCCTATCCCACCCCTCTAGGTGGTCACAAAGCACCCAGCTGATGTCCCTGTGCTATGTGGCTGCTTCCCACTAGCTATCTATTTTACATTTGGTAGTGTATATATAAGTACATGCCACTCTCTCACTTCGTCCCAGCTTACCCTTCCCCCTCCTTGTGTCCTCAAGTCCATTCTCTACATCTGCATCATTATCATTATTCCTGTCCCGTCCCTAGGTTCTTCAGAATCGTTTTTTTTTTTTTTTTAGATTCCATATATATGTACTAGCATACAGTATTAGTTTTTCTCTTTCTGACTTCGCTCTGCATGACAAACTCTAGGTCCATCCACCTCACTACAAATAACTCAATTTCATTTCTTTTTATGGCTGAGTAATATTCCATTGTATATATGTCCCACATCTTCTTTATCCATTCATCTGTCAGTGTACACGTTGCTTCCACGTCCTGGCTATTGTAAATAGAGCTGCAGTGAACATTGTGGTACATGCCTCTTTTTGAATTATGGTTTTCTCAGGGTATCTTCCCAGTAGTGGGATTGCTGGGTTGTATGCAGGTTCTATTTTTAGTTTTTTAAGGAACTTCCATGCTGTTCTCCATAGTGACTGTATCAATTAACATTCCCAGCAACAGTGCAAGAGGGTTCCCTTTTCTCCACACCCACTCCAGCATTTATTGTTTGTAGATTTTTGATGATGGCCATTCTAACTGGTATGAGGTGATACCTCATTGTAGTTTGATTTTGTTTTTTTTAATTTTAAAATTTTATTTATTTTTTTATACAGCAGGTTCTTATTAGTCATCAATTTTATACACATCAGTGTATACATGTCAATCCCAATTGCCCAATTCATCACACCCCCACCCCCACCATGTGGCGGCTTTCCCCCCTTGGTGTCCATGTTTGTTCTGTACATTTGTGTGTCAACTTCTGCCCTGCAAACCAGTTCATCTGTACCATTTTTCTAGGTTCCACATACATGCGTTAATATATGATATTTGTTTTTCTTTTTCTGACTTACTTCACTCTGTATGACAGTCTCTAGATCCATCCATATCTCAACAAATGACCCAATTTAATTCCTTTTTATGGCTGAGTAATATTCCATTGTATATATGTACCACATCTTCTTTATTCATTCGTCTGTCGATGGGCATTTAGGTTGCTTCCATGACCTGGCTATTGTAAATAGTGCTGCAGTGAACATTGGGGTGCATGTGTCTTTTTGAATTATGGTTTTCTCTGGGTATATGCCCAGTAGTGGGATTGCTGGATCATATGGTAGTTCTATTTTTAGTTTTTTAAGGAACCTCCATACTGTTCTCCATAGTGGCTGTACCAATTTACATTCCCACCAGCAGTGCAAGAGGGTTCCCTTTTCTCCACACCCTCTCCAGCATTTATTGTTTGTAGATTTTCTGATGATGCCCATTCTAACTGGTGTGAGGTGATACCTCACTGTAGTTTTGATTTGCATTTCTCTAATAATTAGTGATGTTGACCAGCTGTTCATGTGCTTCTTGGCCATCTGTATGTCTTCTTTGGAGAAGTGTATATTTAGGTCTTCTGCCCATTTTTGGATTGGGTTGTTTTTTTAATATTGAGCTGCATGAGCTGTTTATATATTTTGGAGATTAATCCTTTGTCCGTTGATTCATTTGCAAATCTTTTCTCCCATTCTGAGGGTTGGCTTTTCGTCTTCTTTATGGTTTTCTTTGCTGTGCAAAAGCTTTGAAGTTTCATTAGATCCCATTTGTTTACTTTTGTTGTTATTTCAATTACTCTAGGAGGTGGATCAAAAATGATCTCGCTGTGATTTATGTCAAAGAGTGTTCTTCCTATGTTTTCCTCTAAGAGTTTTATAGTGCCTGTTCTTACATTTACATCTCTAATCCATTTTGAGTTTATTTTTGTGTATGGTGTTAGGGAGTGTTGTAGTTTAATTTTTTTACATGTAGCTGTCCAGTTTTCCCAGCACCACTTATTGAAGAGACTCTCTTTTCTCCACTGTATATCCTTGCCTCCTTTGTCATAGATTAGTTGACTATAGGTGCATGGGTTTATCTCTGAGCTTTCTATCTTGTTCCATTGATCTGTGTTTCTGTTTTTGTGCCAGTACCATACTGTCTTGATTGCTGTAGTTTTGTAGTATAGTCTGAAGTCAGGGAGTCTGATTCCTCCAGCTTCATTTTTTTCCCTCAAGACTGCTTTGGCTATTTGGGGTCTTTTGTGTCTCCATACAAATTTTAAGACTTTTTGTTCGAGTTCTGTAAAAAATGCCATTGGTAATTTGATAGAGATTGCACTGAATCTGTAGATTGTTTTGGGTAGTATAGTCATTTTCACAATATTGATTCTTCCAATCTGAGAACATGCTATATCTCTCCATCTGTTGATATCATCTTTAATTTCTTTCATCATTGTCTTTTAGTTTTCTGCATACAGGTCTTTTGTCTCCCTAGGTAGGTTTATTCCTAGGTATTTTATTCTTTTTGTTGCAGTGGTAAATGGGAGTGTTTCCTTAATTTCTCTTTCAGATTTTTCATCATTAGTGTTTAAGAATGCAAGAGATTTCTGTGCATTAGTTTTGTATCCTGCAGCTGTACCAAATTCATTCATTAGCTCTAGTAGTTTTCTGGTGGCATCTTTAGGATTCTGTGTACACTATCATGTCATCTGCAAACAGTGACAGTTTTACTTCTACTTTTCCAATTTGTATTCCTTTTATTTCTTTTCTTCTCTGATTGCCATGGCTACGACTTCCAAAACTATGTTGAATAATAATGGTGACAGTGGACATCCTTGTCTCGTTCCTGATCTTAGAGGAAATGCTTTCAGTTTTTCACCACTGAGAATGATGTTTGCTGTGGGTTTGTCGTATATGGTCTTTATTATGTTGAAGTAGTTTCCCTCTGTGCCCACTTAATGGAGATTTTTTTTTATCATAAATGGGTGCTAAATTTTGTTAGAAGCTCTTTCTGCATCTATTGAGATGATCATATGGTTTTAATCCTTCAATTTGTTAATATGGTGTATCACATTGATTGATTTCCGTATATTGAAGAATCCTTGCATCCCTGGGATAAATCCCACTTGATCATGGTGTGTGATCCTTTTAATGTGTTGTTGGATTCTGTTTGCTAGTATTTCGTTGAGGATTTTTGCATCTATATTCATCAGTGATATTCGTCTGTAATTTTCTTGTAGTATCTTTGTCTGGTTTTGGTATTGGGGTGATGGTGGCCTCATAGAATGAGTTTGGGAGTGTTCCTTCCTCTGCAATGTTTTGAAAGTGTTTGAGAAGGATGGGTGTTAGCTTTTCTCTAAATGTTTGATAGAATTTACCTGTGAAGCCATCTGGTCCTGGACTTCTGTGTGTTGGAATATTTTTAATCACAGTTTCAGTTTCATTACTTGTGATTGGTTTGTTCATATTTTCTATTTCTTTCTGGATCAGTCTTGGAAGGTTATACCTTTCTAAGAACTTGTCCATTTCTTCCAGGTTGTCCATATTATTGGCATAGAGTTGCTTGTAGAGTCTCTTGATGCTTTGTATCTCTGCGGTGTCTGTTGTAACTTCTCCTTTTTCATTTCAAATTTTATTGATTTGAGTCCTCTCCCTCTTTTCCTTGATGAGTCTGGCTAATGGTTTATCAATTTTGTTTATCTTCTCAAAGGACCAGCTTTTAGTTTTATTGACTTTTGCTGTTGTTTTCTTTGTTTCTATGTTATTTATTTCTGCTCTGATCTTTATGATTTCTTTCCTTCTGCTAATTTTGGGTTTTGTTTGTTCTTCTTTCTCTAGTTCATTTAGGTGTAAGTTTAGATTGTTTGAGATTTTTCTTGTTTGTTGATGTAGGCTTGTATAGCTATAAACTTCCCTCTTAGAACTGCTTTTGCTGCATCCCATAGGTTTTGGATCATCATGTTTTCATTGTCATTTGTCTCTAGGTATTTTTTGATTTCCTCTTTGATTTCTTCATTGATCTTTTGGTTATTTAGTAACATATTGTTTAGCCTCCATGTGTTTGTATTTTTTACTTTTTTTCCCTGTAATTCCTTTCTAATCTCATAGCGTTGTTGTCAGAAAAGATGCTTGATATGATTTCAATTTTCTTAAATTTACTGAGGCTTGATTTGTGACCCAAGATGTGATCTATCCTAGAGAATGTTCTGTGCGCACTTGAGAAGAAAGTGTAATCTGCTGTTTTGGGATGGAATGTCCTATAAATATCAATTAAATCTATCTGGTCTGTTTTGTCATTTAAAGCTTGTGTTTCCTTATTTATTTTCATTTTGGATGATCTGTCCATTGGTGCAACTGAGGTGTTAAAGTCCCCCACTGTTATTGTGTTACTGTCGATTTCTTTTCTATCTGTTAGCAGTTGCCTTATGTATTGAGGTGCTCCTATGTTGGGTGCATATATATTTATAATTGTTATATCTTCTTCTTGGATTGATCCCTTGATCATTATGTAGTGTCCTTCCTTGTCTCTTGCAACATTCTTTATTTTAAAGTCTATTTTATCTGATACGAGTATTGCTACACCAGCTTTCTTTTGATTTCCATTTGCATGGACTATCTTTTTCCGTCCCCTCACTTTCAGTCTGTATGTGTCCCTAGGTCTGAATGGGTCTCTTGTAGACAGCATATATATGGGTCTTGTTTTTGTATCCATTCAGCAAGCCAGTGTCTTTTGGTTGGAGCGTGAAATCCGTTCACGTTTAACGTAATTATCGATATGTATGTTCCTGTGACCATTTTCTTAATTGTTTTGGGTTTGTTTTTGTAAGTCCTTTTCTTCTCTTGTGTTTCCCACTTAGAGAAGTTTCTTTAGCATTTGTTGTAGAGCTGGTTTGTTGGTGCTGAATTCTCTTAGCTTTTGTTTGTCTGTAAAGCTTTTGATTTCTCCATTGAATCTGAATGAGATCCTTGCCAGGTAGAGTAATCTTGGTTGTAGGTTCTTCCCTTTCATCACTTTAAGTATATCATGCCACTCCCTTCTGGCTTGTAGAATTTCTGCTGAGAAATCAACTGTTAACCTTATGGGAGTTCCCTTGTGTGTTATTTGTCGTTTTCCCCTTGCTGCTTTCAATAATTTTTCTTTGTCTTTAATTTTTGCCAATTTGAGTACTGTGTGTCTCGGCGTGTTTCTCCTTAGGTTTATCCTGTATGGGACTCGCTGTGCCTGGACTTGGGTGGCTATTTCCTTTCCTATGTTGGGGAAGTTTTTGACTATAATCTCTTCAAATATTTTCTCTAGTCCTTCCTCTCTTCTCCTTCTGGGACCCCTATACTGCGAATGTTGTTGCGTTTAATGTTGTCCCAGAGGTCTCTTAGGCTGTCTTCATTCCTTTTCATTCTTTTTTCTTTATTTGGTTCCACAGCAGTGAATTCTACCATTCTGTGTTCCAGGTCACTTATCTGTGCTTCTGCGTCAATTATTCTGCTATTGATTCCTTCTAGTGTAGTTTTCATTTCAGTTATTGTATTGTTCATCTCTGTTTGTTTGTTCTTTAATTCTTCTAGGTCTTTGATAAATATTTCTTGCATCTTCTCGATCTTTGCCTCCATTCTTTTCCCGAGGTCTTGGATCATCTTTACTATCATTAATCTGAATTCTTTTTCTGGAAGGTTGCCTATCTCCACTTCATTTAGTTGTTCTTCTGGGGTTTTATCTTGTTCCTTCATCTGGTACATAGTCCTCTGACTTTTCACCTTGTCTTTCTGTGAATGTGGTGTTTGTTCCACAGGCTGTAGGATTGAAGTTCTTCTTGCTTCTGCTGTCTGCCCTCTGGTGAATGAGGCTATCTAAGAGGATTGTGCAAGTTTTCTCATGGGAGTGACTCAGCAAGATCCTTTTTGACCCACCTCCTGCTAGTATTGGAGGGTCTCTTGCAGAGGCGGGGTTCACTGTGCGGTTCACTGCACAGACAAAGACAGTGGTGGCAGTAGTTCTGGTGAGTACTCATTGACGTGTCATTGTAGTTTTAATTTGCATTTCTCTAATGATTAGTGATGTCGAAGATTGTTTCATGTGTTTGTTGGCAATCTGTATATTTTCTTTGGAGAAATGTCTGTTTAGGTCTTCTGCCATTTTTGGATTGGGGGGTTTGTTTTTTTGATACTGAGCTGCTTGAGCTGCTTGTAAACTGTGGAGATTAATCCTTTGTGAGTTGCTTCATTGGCAAATATTTTCTCCTATTCTGAGGGTTGTCTTTTCGTCTTCTTTGTGGTTTCCTTTGCTGTGCAAAAGCTTTTAAGTTTCATTAGGTCCCATTTGTTTATTCTTGTTTTTATTTCCATTTCTCTAGGAGGTGGGTTAAAAAGTATCTTGCTGTGATTTATGTCATAGAGTGTTCTGCCTATGTTTTCCTCTAAGAGTTTTATAGTGCGTGGCCTTACTTTTAAGTCTTTAATCCATTTTGAGTTTATTTTTGTATATGGTGTTAGGGAGTGTTCTAATTTCATTCTTTTACATGTAGCTGTCCAGTATTCCCAGCACCACCTATTGAAAAGGCTGTCTTTTCTCCATTGTATATTCTTGCCTTCTTTATCAGAAGTAAGTTGAACCATATGTGCATGGGTTTATCTCTGTGCTTTCTATCTTGTTCCATTGATCTATATTTCTGTTTTTGTGCCAGTACCGTACCATCTTGATTACTGTAGCTTTGTAGTATAATCTGAAGTCTGGGAGCCTTATTCCTACAGCCCCATTTTTCTTTCTCAAGATTGCTTTGGCTATTCGGGGTCTTTTGTGTTTCCATACATATTGTGAAATTTTTTGTTCTAGTTCTGTGAAAAATGCCATTGGTAGTTTGATAGGGATTGCATTGAATCTGTAGATTGCTTTGGGTAGTAGAGCCATTATCACAATGTTGATTCTTCCAATCCAAGAACATGGTATATCTCTCCATATGTTTGCATCATCTTTAATTTCTTTCATCAGTGTCTTATAGTTTTCTGTGTACAGGTCTTTTGTCTCCTTAGGTAGGTTTATTCCTATGTATTTTATTCTTTTTGTTGCAGTGGTAAATGGGAGTGTTTCCTTAATTTTTCTTTCAGATATTTCATCATTAGTGTATAGGAATGCAGGAGATTTCTGTGCATTAATTTTGTATTCTGCAACTTTACCAAATTCATTGATTAGCTCTAGTACTTTTGTGGTAGCATCTTTAGGATTCTTCATGTATAGTATTGTGTCATCTGCAAACAGTGACAGCTTACTTCTTCTTTTCCAATTTGGATTCCTTTTATTTCTTTTTCTTCTCTGATTGCTGTGCCTAAAACTTCCAACACTATGTTGAATAATAGTGGTGAGAGTGGACAACCTTGTCTTGTTCCTGATCTTAGTGAAAATGGTTTCAGTTTTTCACCATTGAGAACAATGTTTGGTGTGGGTTTGTCATATATGGCCTTTATTATGTTGTGGTAAGTTCCCTCTCTGCCTACTTTCTGGAAGGTTTTTATCATAAATGGGTGTTGAATTTTGTCGAAAGCTCTTTCTGCATCTATTGAGATGACCATATGGATTTTCTCCTTCAATTTGTTAATATGATTTGTCACATTGATTGATTTGCATATATTGAAGAATCCTTGCATTCCTCGGATAAACCCCACTTGATCATGGTGTATGATCCTTTTAATGTGCTATTGGATTCTGTTTGCTAGTATTTTGTTGAGGATTTTTGCATCTATGTTCATCAGTGATGTTGGCCTGTAGTTTTCTTTCTTTGTGACATCTTTGGTTTTGGTATCAGGGTGAGGGTGGCCACGTAGAATGAGTTGTGGAGTGTTTCTCCCTCTGCTATATTTTGGAAGAGTTTGAGAAGGATAGGTGTTAGCTCTTCTCTATAAACATTTGATAGAATTCGCCTGTGAAGCCATCTGGTCCTGGACTTCTGTTTGTTAGAAGATTTTTAGTCACAGTTTCAATTTCAGTGCTTGTTATTGGTCTGTTTATATTTTCTGTTTCTTCCTGGTTCAGTCTCAGAAGGTTGTGCCTTTCTAAGAATTTGTCCATTTCTTCCAGGTTGTCCATTTTATTGGCTTACAGTTGCTTGTAGTAATCTTTCATGATCATTTCTATTTCTGCAGTGTCAGTTGTTACTTCTCCTTTTTTAATTTCTAATTCTGTTGATTTGAGTCTTCTCCCTTTTTTTCTTGATGAGTCTGGCTAGTGATTTATCAGTTTTGTTTGTCTTCTCAAAGAACCAGCTTTTAGTTTTATTGATCTTTGCTATTGTTTCCTTCATTTATTTCTGATCTGCTCTTTATGATTTCTTTCCTTCTGCTAACTTTGGGGTTTTTTTCTTCTTTCTCTCATTGCTTTAGGTATAAGGTTAGGTTGTTTATTTGAGGAGTTTCTTGTTTCTTGAAGTAGGATTGTATTGCTATAAACTTCCCTCTTAGAACTGATTTTGATGCATTCCATAAGTTTTGGGTCATCGCGTTTTCATTGTCATTTGTTTCTAGGTACTTTTTGATTTCCTCTTTGATTTCCTCAGTGATCTCTTGGTTATTTAGTAGTGTATTTTTTAGCCTGCATGTGTTTTTATTTTTCGCAGATTTTTTCCTGTAATTGATGTCCAGTCTCATAGTATTGTGGTCAGAAAAGATACTTCATACGATTTTAATTTTCTTAAATATACCAAGGCTTGATATGTGATCCGAAATGATCTATCCTGGAGAATGTTCCATGAGCACTTGAGAAGAAAGTGTATTCTTTTCTTTTTGAATGGAATGTCCTATAAATGTCAATTAAGTCTGTCTTGTTTAATGTGTCATTTAAAGCTTGTGTTTCCTTATTTATTTTCATTTTGGATGATCTGTCCATTGGTGAAAGTGGGTGTTACTGTGACTGTGTTACTGTTGATTTCCCCTTTTATGGCTGTTAGCATTTGCCTTATCTATTGAGGTGCTCCTATGTTGGGTGCATAAATCGTTACAATTTTTATATCTTCTTCTTGGATTGATCCCTTGATCATTATGTAGTGTCCTTTAAAGTCTATTTTGTCTCATATGAGAATGCTACTCCAGCTTTCTTTTGATTTCCATTTGCATGGAATATCTTTTTCCATCCCTTCTCTTTCAGTCTGTATGTGTCCCTAGGTCTGAAGTGGGTCTCTTGTAGAGAGCATATATATGGGTCTTGTTTTTGTACGCATTCAGCCAGTCTGTGTCTTTCGGTTGGAGCATTTAATCCATTTACATTTAAAGTAATTATCGATATGTATGTTCATACTACCATTCTCTTAATTGTTTTGGGTTTGTTATTATAGGTCTTTTCCTTCTCTTGTGTTTCCTGCCTAGAGAAGTTCCTGTAGCATTTGTTGTAAAGCTGTTTTGGTGGTGCTGAATTCTGTTAGCTTTTGTTTGTCTGTAAAGGTTTTAATTTCTCCATCGAATCTGAATAAGATTCTTGCTGGGTAGAGTCATCTTGGTTGTAGGTTTTTCCCTTTCATTGCTTTAAATATGTCCTGCCACTCCCTTGTGGCTTGCAGAGTTTCTACTGAACGATCAACTGTTAACCTTATGGGGATTCCGTTTTATGTTAGTTGTTGTTTTCCCCTTGCTGCTTTTAATATTTTTTCTTTGTATTTAATTTTTTATAGTTTGATTAATATGTGTCTTGGCATGTTTCTCCTTGGGTTTATCCTGTGTGGGACTCTGTGCTTCCTGGACTTGACTATTTCCTTTCCTATATTGGAAATTTTCAACTGTAAGCTCTTAAAATATTTTCTCAGTCCCTTTCTTTTTCTCTTCTTCTTCTGGGACCCCTATAAATCGAATGTTGTTGCATTTAATGTTGTCCCAGAGGTCTCTAAAACTGTCCTCAATTCTTTTCATTCTTTTTTCTTTATTCTGTTCTGCAGTAGTTATTTCCACTATTTTATCTTCCAGGTCACTTATCCACCTTCTGCCTCAGTTATTCTGCTATTGATTCTTTCTAGAGCATTTTTAATTTCATTGATTGTGATGCTCATCATGTTTGTTTGCTCTTTATTCTTCTTGGACCTTGTTAAACATTTCTTGTGTTTTCTCCCTTCTATTTCCAAGATTTTGGATCATCTTTACTATAATTACTCTGAATTCTTTTTCAGGTGGACTGCCTGTTTCCTCTTCATTTGTTTGGTCTGGTGGCTTTTTACCTTGCTTCTTCGTCTGCTGTGTGCTTCGTTTTCTTCTCATTTTGCTTATCTTACTGTGTTTGGGGTCTCCTTTTTGCAGGCCACAGGTTCTTGGTTCCTGTTGTTTTTGGTGTCTACCCCCAGTGGCTAAGGTTGGTTCAGTAGGTTGTGTAGGCTTCCTGGCGGAGGGAACTAGTGCCTGTTTTCTGGTGGATGACATTCGATCTTGTCTTTCTGGTGGGCAGGACTGTGTCCAGTGGTATGTTTTGGGGTATCTGTGACCTTATTATGACTTTAGGCAGCCTCTCTGCTAATGAATGGGGTTGTGTTCCTGTCTTGCTAGTTGTTTGGCATAGGGTGTCCAGCACTGTAACTTGCTGGTCATTGAGTGGAGCTGGGTCTTAGCATTGAGATGGAGATCTTTGGCAGAGCTTTTGCCATTTGATATTACATGGAGCCGGGAGGTCTCTGGTGGACCAATGTCCTAAACTTGGTTCTCCCACATCAGAGACACAGGCCTGACAGCCGGCCAGAGCACCAAGACCCTGTCAGCCACACGGCTCAGACGAAAAGGGAGAAAAAAAGAAAGAAAGAAAAAAATAAGGTAAAATAGTTTTTTAAAAAAATAAAAAATAATTATTAAAAATAAAAAAATTCAAAAGTAGTAAGAAAGAAAGAAAGAAAGAAGAGAGCAACCAAACTGAAAAACAATCCACCAATGATAACAAGTGCTAAAAACTATATTTAAAAAAAAAAAAGATAGAACCCTAGGACAAATGGTAAAAGTAAAGCTATACAGACAAAATCACACAAAGAAGCATACACATACACACTCACAAAAAGAGAAAAAGGAGAAAAAAATGTATATCCAGGTACGTGGGGAGTTTCTTGCCTTTCGGGAAGTCTGAGGTCTTCTGCCAGCCTTCAGTAGGTGCTCTGTAGGAGTTGTTCCCCATGTAGTTGTATTTCTGATGTGTTTGTGGGGAGGAAGGTCATCTCCATGTGTTACTCCTCCACCATCTTGAAAGTCTCCTCCAGACCAGTTCTTCTTAATAACCACATGATGAAAGTTTATCAATGGAAAAATGCACATGCACACATACACACTTTATATATGTCATTCCTAGCAGGTTTTAAAAAATTTTTAGTATTTATTTATTTATTTTTGGCTGCATTGGGTCTCAGTGACGGCACACAGGATCCATTGCTCGGGTGCGCAGGCTTCTCTCTAGTTGTGGCACGTGGGTTGCAGAGGGCATGGGCTTACAGTTGCAGCTTGCGGGCTCAGTAGCTGTGGCATGCAGGCCTAGCTGCTCCCTGACATGTGGGACCCTAGTTCCCCGACTAGGCATTAAACCCGCATCCCCCGCATTGGAAGGCGGACTCCGAACCTCTGGACCACCAGGGAAGTCCCTTCCTAGGAGTTTTGAGACTAAATAATTCCTGCATATCATTTTGTTGAGCAGAAACTATGGCAACCTTCCAAATATATAATCCTAGCTCTGGAATTTAAAATTTAACTTCTAGTTTTCTGTGTCTTACTAATTGTGAGTTTGAGGAATATTTAAACAAATTTTTTAATTATTGAAGTATAGTTGATTTATAATGTGTTCATTTCTGCTGTACAGCAATGTCATTCGGTTATATATACATTCCTTATCATATTCTTTCCCATTATGATTTATCACAGAATATTGAATATAGTTCCCTGTGCTATACGGTAGGTCCTTTTTGCTTATTCATCTTGTATAGTATAATAGTTTGCATCTGCTAACCCCAAACTCCCAATCCTTCCTTCCCCCACTCCCCTCCCCCTTGGCAACCACAAGTCTGTCCTCTGTCTGTGAGTCTGTTTTTGTTTCATAGGTTTATTCATTTGTGTTGTATTTTAGATTCCACATATAAGTGATATCATATGGTGTTCGTCTTTCGCTTTCTGAGTCACTTCACTTAGTATGATAATCTCTAGTTGTATCCATGTTGCTGCAAATGGCATTATTTCATTTTTTATAAATGGATGAATAGTATTCCATTGTGTATATGTACCACATCTTCTTTATCCATTCATCTGTCGATGGACATTTAGGTTGTTTCCATGTCTTGGCTATTGTGAATACTGCTGCTATGAATATAGGGATGCATGTATCTTTTCAAATTATAGTTTTGTCCAGATATATGCCTAGGAGTGCAATTGCTGGATTATATAGTAATTCTATTTTTAGTTTTCTGAGGAACCTCCATACTGTTTTCCACAGTGGCTGCACAAACTTACATTCCTACCAACAGTGTAAGAATGTTCCCTTTTCTCCACACCCTCTCAGTATTTGTAATTTGTGGACATTTTAATGGTGGCCTTTCTGACTGGTGTGAGGTGGTACTTCATTATAGTTTTGATTTGCATATTTCTTATAAATGGCGATGTTGAGCATCTTTTCATGTGCCTATTGGCCATGTGTATGTCTTCTTTGGAGAAATGTCTGTTTAGGTCTTCTGCCCATTTTATGATTGGGTTTTTTTTTGTTATTGAGTTGTATGAGCTGTTTGTGTATTTGGGAAATTAAGGCTTTGTCAGTCATGTGATTTGCAAATATTTTCTCCCAGTCTGCAGGTTTTTTGTTTTGCTTATGGTTTTCTTTGCTCTGCAAAAGCTTGTAAGTTTGATTAGGTCTATTTGTTTATTTTTGCTTTTATATCTATTCCCTTGGGAGACTGATCTAAGAAAATATTGGTACAATTTATGTCAGAGAATGTTTTGCCTATGTTCTCTTTCAGGAGTTTTATGGTGTCATGTCTTATATTTAAGTCTTTTAGCCATTTTGAGTTTATTTTTGTGTACAGTATGAGGGTGTGTTTTAACTTCATTGATTTGCATGCAGCTGTCCAACTTTCCCAGTACTACTTGCTGAAGCGAATGTCTTTTCTCCATTGTATATTCTTTCCTTCTTTGTCAAAGATTAATTGATCGTAGTTGTGTGGGTTTATTTCTGTGCTCTCTATTCTGTTTCATTGATCCATGTCTGTTTTTGTGCCAGTACCATGCTGTTTTGATTACTGTACTTTTGTAGTGTTGTCTGAAGTCTAGGCGGGTTATGCCTCCTGCTGTGTTCTTTTTTGTGAGGAATATTTTATATGTTCATCTTAGTATGCATTAGAAAGGAGTTTGTGGCCATTTGGCTGTATATTCTTATTATAACCCAGTTAGTGGCCTGTCATTTTACTTCTCTAAGCTAATTTTCCACATCTGTGTGAAATGGAGGTTATGGTTATGGGTGTGAGAGATGGGAGTTCGGGTTAGAACAATTTCTGATGTCTCTTCAAGTTCTAAATATTGTATGACATTATGGAAGCAAAATGCTCCAGTGGTTCCATGACCACATCTATATTTGTCCATCATTGACTTGGTAATTTACTGTTAAGAATTTCACTAGTTATACCCATGTTGCACATGGATTTCTGAAAGATTTGGTTCTTTCCTAAATCATTTAATTTGCTTGGCTTTCTATATTAAAATTTGCCAGAGTGTCTTTGTCAACAAGAATTTGAGTTAGCTTTCAAAGAATCTGAAGAAGGCTGAATATATATAAATGGAATGGGGTCATTTATCAGTATGCATTCTTTTATTTCATTAGTTAAATTAATGTGTCAGCATTTGGCCCAGGGACTGTGTGTAACTGTTCTGTTACTGGTTTAGCTTTGCTGCTATCTTCCTTTTAGTTTGCAGTAAGTACAAAATAGTTACAAATTCTTGACTATTCTCACAGTCTTCCAGCTTCCATAAAGTATGTAAGCAATACATGTAGCTGTTTTTCTTTCACTTCTGCTTGCTCTTTACTGGGTGTTTGCTTAGATGACTGTTTTGTTCTCTACTACTATGTAATCTAGTCACAATAGTTTTTATGTTCTTAAAGAAAAAAGCCAATTAATTGAATTAAATTATGTCACCATTACTTTTATAATCAAATGATCAGAGAAGGAAACTATCCTAATAAATCAGAGGCCCTTTGAAATCCTTGCATAAAGAGAATTATTAATCTGGTATCTTACTGAGAAAATTGACCATTGTATATTGGTTTTGTACTTTCCATGGTAATATTGTGTCATTTATTTAGATATCCTTGGAACAGAAGATCTTATTGTGGAAGTGACTGCCAACGATGCCGTGAGGTTTTATCCCTGGACCATTGATAATAAATACTATTCAGCAGATATCAATCTATGTGTGGTGCCAAACAAATTTCTCGTCACTGCAGAGATTGCAGAGTCTGTTCAAGCATTTGTGGTTTACTTTGACAGCACGCAGGTAAGATTTTGTTTTCCATGGACCTTGAATAACAAATTATTTTGTGCTTTGTTTTTTTTAACCTTGCATTTTCTGTGAGTTCTCTTAATGTCTCTTTTTCTGTTTTTGTTTCTATGTTTCTTTCTCCTCCCTCTAGAAATCTGGTCTTGATAGTGTTTCCTCCTGGCTTCCACTGGCAGAAGCATGGTTACCTGAGGTGATGATCTTGGTTTGCGATAGAGTGTCTGAAAATGGTAAGGCACTCCAGTGGGATTGTAGGTGGTACATACGTTGTGACACTTGCCATTCCTTGGTAGACAATACATTGGTTTCCTTAACTTAGAACAGTATGTCTTGTGTGATTTTATTACCTTACAAAAATATTTTCAGCTGTTTCTCTTTGGAATCTTGCAATATTTACATTTTATTTTTTTAGAACAGACACTTGGGGTTTGAGAAATCATTTTCCTTATATTAATTTATTTAGTATGCCTTTAGAATGACATTGACATTAAAGGTAACACTTTGAGATTGTGGAGAGTATTGCAGCAATATTCATGTTTTATTTTATTTTTGCTTATAAAGAATCTTCTGCATGTTATTTTAGGTGTAAACCGACAGAAGGCTCAAGAGTGGTGTATCAAACATGGCTTTGAATTAGTAGAACTTAGTCCAGAAGAGTTGCCTGAGGAGGATGGTAAGTATTTACGTGTCAGGAGAAAGCATGGCATTTGGATTCAGATATGAGCGATTATTTTAGTTCAGGGAAGAAGAATCAAAGTGATATTCAAAACACATTTTTCACTAGCTCTTTGAAAAGATTTGTGCAGAATCCATTGATGCGGTCTGGTAATTGCATAATCCATTTATTTGGTTTTACCACCCATTTTAGGACTTTGGTAATGTTTGTTTTTCTTATGGGAAAAGGTAGAGATTTCTACCTTAAATCTTAGTCATTTTCCCAGTCTCTTATCCTTTCTCTGCTGCCAAAAAAAGGAGGGTTTGATCTATATTCATAAATAGTTAAAGTTTATGTTTCTTATTTTGAATTCCTAGTAACCTGAGGTTGAATTCCCAGGAACCCTAGGGGACATGTCAATACTATTTGTATGTCTTTTGGATATTTGAACCCACAAATAGACCCAGAATGCACACCCCCGGGGTAACTCTGCACTTACCTGTCTTCTACTATACTTTGGACCTTCTATTTATTCTGCCTCTTTTTCCCCCTTCCCCCATTCCTCTTCTCATCTTTTCTTCCAAGTACAGCTATGCTAGCTGCTGTGGAATCTACCAAGATAAGATGGGTTTTGGCCCACCAAAACCTTATAATCTGGTATAAGAGATGAAACAGGTATACAAACAATTGAATTACCAAGTGGAACATCATAAGTATTATAAAAATATGTATATTGGTGCTATGGTGTTTCAGAGACGGAAGAGGTTATTTATCTTCAGAAGTTCAGAGAACACATTGGTATGTGAAATCTCACATGTCAACAGCTCCATGGGGAGGAAATGGAGAAGGTACTGGACTTGGAGTTAGAGGACTGGTAGCAAGATGCCAGTTGTTGTAAAAGACGTTCTAAGTAGGGCAGCCAACATGAATTAAAGTGCATAGAGAGGCTAAAAGTAATTATTACGTGAAACCTGTATTTTTTAAAAAAAGAAATTAAGAAACACTTTTTTATATCCTGGCTTATTTAGAAGTTTTGCAAATGTTGTTACCTTAAGGAATAAAGCCCTGCCTGAGAAGAAGAGGACAAAAATGAAAGAAAAAGCCTGATTTTTCTTGCTGTACATTTTTAAGAATATTGAAAATTAATAAGTATAGTTTCTCTTCCATGTTTTTCTAGGACTCCTTAAACTTGTGCCTGTTTCATGTATGTGAGCATGTGTGTGATTGCTTACTTCTGGCATTAGAATGTTCTCTTCTTCCCATTGTCCTTGAAGGTCAACATTTGAGTCATTTATTTTATCTGTTTTTATTTTGGAATCTCTGCTCCTTTATACCACTGTGCTTCTCCTTGCCCCCGTCTGAGGAGTGTTCTTGTATTAATTCAGCTTAATCTTTTATTTTATTCAATCTTGTTCCTTTATTATGATTTTGTGTCTTGTATTTAAGACTCTTTTTTCTTTTCTGGCCATGCTGCACAGCTTGTGGGATCTTAGTTTCCCGACAAGGGATCAAACTGGGGCCCATGGCAGTGAGATTGTGGAGTCCTTACCACTGGAGTGCCATGGAATTCCCTAATTCAGCTTAACCTTAAAATAGATTTCAACATATCATCTTTATGTAAGTTAACTAAAACCTTCCTAGAATGTTTTAATGCAAACTGTTCCCAAGCCATATACCCTCATCCTTTATTGGCATGTGTTATTCAAACATCAGTATGAGACTTTATGCTTCTTTGTATTAAATTCAACTTATTGATTCTGGCTCTTTATTTCAGATCATATTTTTGGTTCCTGGTTATATCATCTGAAGTATTAGTTATTCTTTCAAGAATTGAATCATTCATAGTTAAGATAAACATAGCTTTTATTTCTTCATTTAAACACTGATGGTGATAAACTCATCTTTGTAGAGTATTTTCAGTTTTACCCTTCCCATATTTCTGTTAGGTTGGTAGGGTGGTATTCTTTAAATGAGTCATCAGTTCATGAGTTACTGTGTCTTTCAGGCACCATGTTAGTTTAGGTAGTGAGAATAAGTAGTGAGTGAGAACTCAGTGAGATATGACTCCTGCCTTCAAAGAGTTTTTAGTCTAGAGGGGAAGGTTACACCAGTAAATTATTAGTTCCAGTGCATCTTTTCTATGGGAGAGGTGTACATAGTGGTGTCATCCCTACTTTTCTTTGAGAATAGCATGAGTGATTTGCCCTTAATCGAATAGCTAATAAGTTATAGAGCCTGGGTTCACATTCAGATCTTCTGACTTCTAATTCTGTGCTCTTCCTTTTAAAACACCCAGGACTGGGCCAGGCCACTAGAGACAGGTTCTATATGGACTGTGCTCCGTAAACTCTTAGGAGACTTTTCTCTTTAAACCACATGAAAACTATTTCTGCTGTTATTTTCCATATGCAGTCTTACAATACTCATTAGCTGAAGGATTTCCATTTCCTTTGCACACACTCATATCTATTGGTACATTGTAGCTAAGAATGCCACCTTATTATTGGTGTACTAACTGGGATTACTGCCCTGTCATTTTGAGTAGTATCAATTAAAGTCCAGAGGCAAAATAGTACCCATACTAAACTAATTAAGTTGTGTAATTGATGGAAACTAACATTTTCAGGGGAATATGAGTGGATTCCATTCATGAGGTAATGGGGTTGACTTTATTGTATAAACCTTTTATACTGTGTATTTATTTAATTGTTTTAGTTCCTAGAATATTCTTTTTTCAAATTTAAGTATAGTTGATTTACAATGTTGTGTTAATTTCTGCTGTACAGCAAAGTGATTCAGTTATACATGTATATGTACGTTCTTTTTTATATTCTTTTCCATTATGGAAAATATCTCAGGATATTGAATATAGTTCCCTGTGCTATACAGTAGCACCTTGTTGTTTGTTCATTCTATAGTAATGGTTTGCATCTACTAACCCCAAACTCCCAGTCCATCCCTCCCCTACCCCTATGCCCCTTTGTCAACCACAAGTCTGTTCTCTATCAGCTTCTGTTTTGTAAATAGGTTCATTTGTGCCATATTTTATTTTTAAAATTTTTTTATTTTTATAAATTATTTTTTTTTTTTGGCTGTGTTGGGCTTTCGCTAGCTGTGGCGAGTGGGGGCTACTCTTCATTGCGGTGCATGGGCTTCTCATTGTGGTGGCTTCTCTTGTTGCGGAGTATAGGCTCTAGGCGTGTGGGCTTCAGTAGTTGTGGAGCGTGGGCTTCAGTAGTTATGGCTTGTGGGCTCTAGAGCACAGGCTTAGTAGTTGTGGTGCATGGGCTTAGTTGCTCTGTGGCATGTGGGATCTTCCCAGACCAGGGCTCGAACCCATGTCCCATGCATTGGCAGGCAGATTCTTAACCATTGCACCACCAGGGAAATCTCTGCCATATTTTAGATTCCACATGTAAATGATATCATAAAGTATTTGTCTTTCTCTTTCTGATTTACTTCATTTAGTATGATAATCTCTAGTTGCATCCATGTTGCTGCAAATGGCATTATTTAGTTCTTTTTTATGTCTGAGTGGTATTCCATCGTATATATGTACCACATCCTCTTTATCCATTCATCTGTTGATGGACATGTAGGTTGTTTCCATGTTTTGGCTATTGTGAACAGTGCTGCTGTGAACATAGGGGTGCATGTATCTTTTTGAATTATAGTTTTGTCCAGGTATATTCCCAGGAGTGGGATTGCTGGATCATGTAGTAATTCTATTTTTAGTTTTCTGAAGGACCTGCCTACTGTTTTCCATAGTAGCTGTACCAACTTACATTCCCACCAGCAGTGTAGGAGGGTTCCCTTTTCTCCACATCCTCTCCAGCATTTGTCATTTGTAGACTTTTTAATGATGGCCATTCTGACTGGTGTAAGGTGATACCTCATTGTAGTTTTGATTTGCATTTCTCTAATAATTGGTGATGTTGAGCATCTTTTCATGTGCCTACTGGCCATCTGTATGTCTTCTTTGGAGAAATGTCTCTTTAGGTCTTCTGCTCATTTTCGATTGGGTTGTTTGTTTTTTTGTTGTTGAGTTGTACGAACTGTTTATATATTTTGAAGATTAAGCCCTTATCTCTTGCATCATTTGCAAATATTTTCTCCCATTCTGTAGGTTGTCTTTTCATTTTTTTTATGGTTTCCTTTGCTGTGCAAAAGCTTGTAAGTTTGATTAATTTTGTTTTTATTTCTATTGCTTTGGGAGACTGACTTAAGAAAACATTGGTACAATTTATGTCAGAGAATGTTTTGCCTATGTTCTCTTCTAGGAGTTTTATGGTGTCATGTCTTATATTTAAGTCTTTAAGCCATTTTGAGTTTATTTTTGTGTATGGTGTGAGGGTGTGTTTTAACTTCATTGATTTGCATGCAGCTGTCCAACTCTCCCAGTACTACTTGCTGAAGCAAATGTCTTTTCTCCATTGTATATTCTTGCCTTCTTTATCAAAGATTAATTGACTGTAGTTGTGTGGGTTTATTTCTGTGCTCTCTGCTCTGTTTCATTGATCCGTATGCCTATTTTTGTACCAATACCACACTGTTTTGATTACTGTAGCTTTTTAGTATTTTCTGAAGTCTGGGAGAGTTATGCCTCCTGCTTTGTTGTTTTTCCTCAGGATTGCTGTAGCAATTCTGGGTCTTTTATGGTTCCATAATAAGATTTTGGATTATTTGTTCTAGTTCTGTGGAAAATGTCATGGATAATTTGATAGGGATCACATTAAATCTGTAAATTGCTTTGGGTAGTATTGCCATGTTAACAATATTAATTTATCCAAGAGCATGGGATATCTTTCCATCACTTTGAATCCTCTTTTATTTCCTTTATTAATGTTTTATAGTTCTCAGCATATAAGTCTTTCACCTCCTTGATAAGATTTATTCCTAGGTATTCCTTTTTTTTTCTTTGGGTGCAATTTTTTTTTTTTTTTTTTTTTTTGCGGTATGCGGACCTCTCACTGTTGTGGCCTCTCCCGTTGCAGAGCACAGGCTCCAGACATGCAGGCTCAGCGGCCATGGCTCACGGGCCTAGCCGCTCCGTGGCATGTGGGATTTTCCCGGACCGGGGCACGAACCCGCGTCCCCTGCATCAGCAGGCGGACTCTCAAGCACTGCGCCACCTGGGAAGCCCCTGTAGATATATTTTTGATGTATTTGTTGAAGGAGGTGAGCTCCACATCTTACTCCTCCGCCATCTTGATCACTCTCCAGTTTCTAGAATATTCTTGACAGGAGCTCTGAGCTTTGTATTTCCTTAATTTTTTCCCTTTTTTTACTTGTTACAATGTGAAGTAACAACTAAATGAGCAAGATAATTAAGCCACAGTTGTTTAAAAATGTGGCTTGTGGGCTATATATACATATACGGTCAGCCCTCTGTATCCAAGGGTTCTGCTTCCATGGATTCAACCAACAGCAAGCTGAAAATATTTGGAAGAAAAATTCCAGAAAATTCCAAAAAATTTACATAGTATTTGGTATTTTAAGTATTTAAGAGATGATTTAAAGTATATGGGAGGAAAAAAAAAATGGGACAATGTGGGTAGATTATATATGAATACTATGCTGTTTTATATAAGGGACTTGAGCATCTGCAGATTTTGGTATCCACAGTGGGGAGGGGGGTCCTGGAGCTATTCCCTCATGAATATTTAGGGATGAGTGTGTATATATATATGTGTATGTATAAGTGCATGTATACATATATATATTTTTTCCTCCCTGATTAGATGACTTCCCAGAATCTACAGGAGTAAAGCGAATTGTTCAAGCCTTGAATGCCAATGTCTGGTCCAATGTAGTGATGAAGAATGGTAAGTAACTTGGGACTGAAAGTCCTGAGGAGCTTTTTCCTCCTGTTCCTTGTAAGTTTTAAATTATTTGATTATATGTGGAAGCATTAGGATTATATGGAATCTGTGGATTTGTTCAATTTTAAGTCCCCAGTTGAAGAGAGCCAAAAGAAACATTTCTAAGAATTTAAGATATATGTTTAATAGTTAACAAGAATTTAGAACTTGCCTATAATATGCCTGGCATTGTCTTTGGCTTTGAGAAATACCCCCAAAATTGTAAAACATGAATCCTAGCCTTAAGGAGCTCATAGTCCAGCTGAGGAATCAAAGTGTACACTTTTAAAATGCTACATAACTGTGCAAGGCAGTCTTTGATGAGCACAGAATGACTGATGCAAGTAGCAAAGGCAGAGAGGCCAGAGATGTGGCCTTTACTGTGGGCTTGAGTACAGAGAGAGAGTTTCAAGGCAAAAGCGGGTCTTGGCAGTCATCTTCACAGGATGGTCTAGATTTGGGATGGTGAAGTGGGAGAGTGGCAAACAGTAGAGGAAGCATGGCATCAAGAATAATGGTTGTATGTTCTAGGGTCACTAGGAGTCTCTCACCTAGCAGTTGGAGATAGCTTAGGAGAGAGAGGTCTGTATTCGAGGCAGGAGAATCTGGGCTTTTTCTTATAGGAAGCGGTGAGTCATTAGAGATTTCTTTTCTTTTGAATTTTCTTTTATTTTTTATATAGCAGGTTCTTACTGGTTATCTATTTTATACATATTAGTGTATATAGGTCAATCCTAATCTCCCAATTCATCCCCCCCTCCCTGCTTTCCCCCTTGGTGTCCATCCATACATGTGTTCTCTACATCTATGTCTCTATTTCTGCCTTGTAAACCGCTTCATCTGTACCATTTTTCTAGATTCCACATATATGTGTTAATATACAATATTTGTTTTTCTCTTTCTGACTTACTTCACTCTATATGATAGTCTCTAGGTCCATCCACATCTCTACAAATGACCCGATTTCGTACCTTTTTATGGCTGAGTAATATTCCATTGTATAGTATGTACCACATCTACTTTATCCATTCTTCTGTCGATGCGCGTTTAGGTTGCTTTCATGACCTGGTTATTGTAAATAGTGCTGCAGTGAACATTGGGGTGCATGTGTCTTTTTTTTTTGCGGTATGCGGGCCTCTTGCTGTTGTGGCCTTTCCTGTTGCGGAGCACAGGCTCCGGACGCGCAGGCTCAGCAGCCATAGCTCATGGGCCTAGCCACTCCGCTGCATATGGGATCTTCCTGGACCGGGGCACAAACCTGTGTCCCCTGCATCGGCAGGCGGACTCTCAACCACTGCGCCACCAGGGAAGCCCCGCATGTATCTTTTTGAATTATGGTTTTCTCAGTGTATATGCCCAGTAGTGGGATTGCTGGGTCATATGGTAATTCTATTTTTAGTTTTTTAAGGAACCTCCATACTGATTTGCATAGTGGCTATATCACTTTACGTTGCCACCAACAGTGCAAGAGGGTTCCCTTTTCTCCACACCCTCTCCAGCATTTGTTGTTTGTAGATTTTCTGGTGAAGCCCATTCTAACAGGTGTGAGGTGATACCTCATTGTAGTTTTGATTTGCATTTCTCTAATAATTAGTGATGTTGAGCAGCTTTTCATGTGCTTCTTGGCCATCTGTATGTCTTCTTTGGAGAAATGTCTATTTAGGTCTTCTTCCCATTTTTGGATTGGATTGTTTGTTTCTTTAATATTGAGCTGCATGAGCTGTTTATATATTTTGGAGATTAACCCTTTGTCAGTTGCTTCATTTGCAAATATTTTCTCCCATCCTGAGGGTTGTCTTTTCATCTTGTTTATACTTTCCTTTGCTGTGCAAAAGCTTTTAAGTTTCATTAGGTCCCATTTGTTTATTTCTGTTTTTATTTCCATTACTCTAGGAGGTGGATCAAAAAAGATCTTGCTGTGATTTATGTCAAAGAGTGTTCTTCCTATGTTATCCTCTAAGAGTTTTATAGTGTCCAGTCTTACATTTAGGTCTTTAATCCATTTTGAGTTTATTTTTGTGTATGGTGTTAGGGAGTGTTCTAATTTCATTCTTTTACATGTAGCTGTCCAGTTTTCCCAGCACCACTTATTGAACAGGCTGTCTTTTTTCCATTGTGTATGCTTGCCTCCTTTGTCATAGATTAGTTGACCGTAGGTGCAAGAGTTTATCTCTGGGCTTTCTATCCTGTTCCATTGATCTATATTTCTGTTTTTGTGTTGGTACCATATTGTCTTATTTACTGTAACTTCGTAGTATAGTCTGAAGTCAGGGAGTCTGATTCCTCCAGCTGTGTTTTTTTCTCTCAAGATTGCTTTGGCTATTTGGGGTCTTTTGTGTATCCATACAAATTTTAAGATTTTTTGTTCTAGTTCTGTAAAAAATGACATTGGTCATTTGATAGGGATTGCATTGAGTCTGTAGATTGCATCGGGTAGTATAGTCATTTTCACAATAATGATTCTTCCAATCCAAGTACATGGTGTATCTCTCCATCTGTTGGTGTCATCTTTGATTTCTTTCATCATTGTCTTATAGTTTTCTGAGTACAGGTCATTTACCTCCTTAGGTAGGTTTATTCCTAGGTATTTTATTCTTTTTGTGGCAGTGGTGAATAGGATTGCTTCCTTAATTTCTCTTTCTGATCTTTCATTAGTGTATAGGAATGTAAGATATTTCTGTAATAATTTTGTATCCTGCAACTTTACCAAATTCATTGATTAGCTCTAGTAGTTTTCTGGTGGCATCTTTAGGATTTTCTGTGTATAGTATCATGTCCTGCAAACAGTGACAGTTTTACTTCTACTTTTCCAATTTGTATTCCTTTTATTTCTTTTCTTCTCTGATTGCCATGGCTACGACTTCCAAAACTATGTTGAATAATAGTGGTGAGAGTGGACATCTTTGTCTTGTTCCTGATCTTAGAGGAAATGCTTTCAGTTTTTCACCATTGAGAATGATATTTGCTGTGGGTTTGTCATATATGACTTTTATTATGTTGAGGTAGTTTCCCTCTATGCCCACTTTCTGGAGAGTTTTTATCATAAATTGGTGTTGAATTTTGTCAAAATCTTTTCCTGCATCTATTGAGATGATCATATGGTTTTTATTCTTCAATTTGTTAATATGGTGTATCACATTGATTGATTTGCATATATTGAAGAATCCTTGCATCCCTGAGATAAATCCCACTTGATCATGGTGTATGATCCTTTTAATGTGTTGTTGGATTCTGTTTGCTAGTATTTTGTTGAGGATTTTTGCATCTACATTCATCAGTGATATTCGTCTGTAATTTTCTTTTTTGTAGTATCTTTGTCTGGTTTTGGTATCAGGGTGATGGTGGACTCATAGAATGAATTTGGGAGTGTTTTTTCCTCTGCAAGTTTTTGGAAGTGTTTGAGAAGGATGGGTGTTAACCTTTTCTCTAAATGTTTGATAGAAGTCACCTGTGAAGCTGTCTGGTCCTGGACTTCTGTGTGTTGGAATATTTTTAATCACAGTTTCAATTTCATTACTTGTGATTGGTCTGTTCATATTTTCTATTTCTTCCTGGTTCAGTCTTGAAAGGATATACCTTTCTAAGAATTTGTCCATTTCTTCCAGGTTGTCCATATTACTGGCTTAGAGTTGCTTGTAGAGTCTCTTAGGATCCTTTGTATTTCTGCGGTGCCCGTTGTAACTTCTCCTTTTTCATTTCTAATTTTATTGATTTGCGTCCTCTCCCTCTTTTTCTTGATGAGTCTGGCTGAAGGTTTATAAATTTTGTTTATCTTCTCAAAGCACCAGCTTTTAGGTTATTGCTCTTTGCTATTGTTTTCTTTGTTTCTATTTCATATTTCTGCTCTGATCTTTATGATCTCTTTCCTTCTAGTAACTTTGGGTTTTGTTTATTCTTCTTTCTCTAGTTCGTTTAGGTGTAAGGTTAGATTGTTTGAGATTTGTCTTGTTTCTTGAGGTAGGATTGTATGGCTATTATAAACTTCCCTCTTTGATCTGCTGTTGCTGCATCTCATAGGTTTTGGATCGTCGTGTTTTCATTGTCATTTGTCTCTAGGTATTTTTTATTTTTATTTTATTTATTTTTTTGCGATACGCTGGCCTCTCACTGTCGTGGCCTCTCCCGTTGCGGAGCGCAGGCTCAGCGGCCATGGCTCACGGGCCCAGCCGCTTTGCGGCATGTGGGATATTCCCAGATAGGGGCACGAGCCCGCGTCCCTTGCATCAGCAGGCGGACTCTCAACCACTGCGGCACCAGGGAAGCCCCTTTTTGTCTCTAGGTATTTTTTTATTTTCTCTGATTTCTTCAGTGATCTCTTGGTTATTTAGTAATGTATTGTTTAGCCTCCATGTGTTTGTGTTTCTTATGTTTTTTTCCCTGTAATTTATTTCTAATCTCATAGCGTTGTGGTTGAAAAAGATGATATGATTTCACCTTTCTTAAATTTACTGAGGCTTGATTTGTGACTCAGGATGTGATCTGTCCTGAGAATGTTCTGTGTGCACTTGAGAAGAAAGTGTAATCTGCTGTTTTCAGATGGAATATCCTATAAATATCAATTAAATCCATCTGGTCTGTTGTGTCATATAAGGCTTATGTTTCCTTATTAATTTTCTGTCTGGATGATCTGTCCATTGGTGTAAGTGAGGTGTTAAAGTCGCCCACTATTATTGTGTTACTGTTGATTTCCTCTTTCATAGCTGTTAGCATTTGCCTTATGTATTGAGGTGCTCTTATGTTGGGTGCATATATATTTACAGTTGTTATATCTTCTTCTTGGATTGATCCCTTGATCATTATGTAGCGTCCTTGCTTGTTTCTTGTTACATTCTTTATTTTAAAGTCTGTTTTGTCTGATATGAGTATTGGTGCTCCAGCTTTCTTTTCATTTCCTTTTGCATGGAATATCTTTTTCCATCCCCTCACTTTCAGTGTGTATGTTTCCCTAGGTCTGAAGTAGGTCTCTTGTAGACAGCATATATATGGGTCTTGTTTTTGTATCCATTCAGCAAGCCTGTGTGTTTTGGTTGGAGCATTTAATCCATCCACACAAAAGGTAATTATCAATACGTATGTTCCTATTACCATATTCTTAATTGTTTTGGGTTTGTTTTTTTTTTTTTTTTTTGCGGTACGCGGGCCTCTCACTGCTGTGGCCTCTCCCGTTGCGGAGCACAGGCTCCGGATGCACAGGCTCAGCGGCCATGGCTCACGGGCCCAGCCGCTCCGCGGCATGTGGGATCTTCCCGGACCGGGGCACGAACCCGTGTCCCCTGCATCGGCAGGCGGACTCTCAACCACTGCGCCACCAGGGAAGCCCTGGGTTTGTTTTTGTAGGTCCTTTTCTTCTCTTGTGTTTCTCACTTAGAGAAGTTCCTTTCGCCTTTGTTGTAGAGCTGGTTTGGTGGTGCTGAATTCTCTTAGCTTTGGCTTGTGTGTAAACCTTTTGATTTCTCTGTCGAATCTGAATGAGATCCTTGCTGGGTAATCTTGGTTATAGGTTCCTCCCTTTCATCACTTTAAATATATTGTGCCACTCCCTGTGGCTTGCAGAATTTCTTCTGAGAAATCAGCTGTTAACCTTATGGGAGTTCCCTTGTATGTTATTTGTCGTTTTTCCCTTGTTGCTTTTAATAATTTTTCTTTGTTTTTAATTTTTGTCAATTTGATTACTGTGTGTCTTAGCGTGTTTCTCCTTGGATATATCCTGGCTGGGACTCTCTGCACTTCCTGGACATGGGTGGCTATTTCCTTTCCCATGTTATGTAAATTTTCAACTCTAATCTCTTCAGATATTTTCTCGGCTCCTTTCTCTTTCTCTTCTCCTTCTGGGACCCCTATAATGTGAATGTTGGTGCGTTCAGTGTTGTCCCAGAGGTCTCTTAGGCTGTCTTCATTTCTTTTCATTATATTTTCTTTATTCTGTTCTGTGGCAGTGGATTCCACCATTCTGTCTTCCAGGTCATTTGTCTGTTCTACTGCTTCAGTTATTCTGCTATTGATTCCTTCTAGTGTATTTTTCATTTCAGTTAGTGTATTGTTCATCTCTGTTTGTTTTTTCTTTAATTCTTCTAGGTGTTTGTTCTTTAATTCTTCTAGATCTTTGTTAAACATTTCTTGCATCTTCTCAGTCTTTGCCTCCATTCTTTTTCCGAGGTCCTGGATCATCTTCACTATAATTATTCTGAATTCTTTTTCTGGTAGGTTGCCTATCTCCACTTCATTTAGTTGTTTTTCTGGGGTTTCCTTCATCTGGTACATTGTCCTTTGCCTTTTCATTTTGTCTGTCTTTCTGTGAATGTGGTTTTCATTCCACAGGCTGCAGGATTGTAGTTCTTCTTGCTTCTGCTGTCTATCCTCTGGTGGATGAGGCTATCTAAGAGGCTTGTGCAACCTTCCTGATGGGAGGGACTGGTGGTGGGTAGAGCTGGGTGTTGCTCTGGTTGGCAGAGCTCAGTAAAACTTTAATCTGCTTGTCTGCTGATGGGTGGGGCTGAGTTCCCTCCCTGTTGGTTGTTTGGCCTGAGTCGACCCAGCACTGGAGCTGCAGGCTCTTTGGTGGGCTAATGGCAGACTCCAGAGGGCTCACACCAAGGAGTACTTCCCAGAACTTCTGCTGCCAGTGTCATTGTCCCTGCAGTGAGCCACAGCTGACCCCCACCTCTGCAGGAGACCCTCCAGTGCTTGCAGGTAGGTCTGGTTCAGTCTCCTGTGGGGTCTCTGCTCCTTCCCCCTGGGTTCTGATGAACAGACTACTTTGTGTGTGCCCTTCAAGAGTGGAGTCTCTGTTTCCCCCAGTCTTGTCGAAGTCCTGCAGTCAAATCCTGCTATCCTTCAAAGTTTGATTCTCTGGGAATTCCTCCTCCCATTGCTGGACCCCCAGGTTGGGAAGCCTGACATGGGGCTCAGAACCTTCACTCCAGTGGGTGGACTAATGTGGTTTAATTGTTCTCCAGTTTGTGAGTCACCCACGCAGCAGTGATGGGATTTGATTTGTGATTGCTCCCCTCCTACCGTCTCATTGCAGCTCTCCTACCATCTCATTGCGGCTTCTCCTTTGTCTTTGCATGTGTGGTATCTTTTTTGGTGAGTTCCAGTGTTCCTTTTAATGATTGTTCAGCAGTTAGTTGTGATTCCGGTGTTCTCGCAAGAGGGAGTGAGCGCACATCCTTCTATGCTGCCATCTTGAACCAATCCGAGATTTCTTAACTAGAGAGTGATGCAAAGAAGTTGGCATTTTTGAAAGGTTATTGTGGTGGGTTTGGCAGTTGAAGCACGTGCAGGTAGAGCCTGAAGTCAGGAGACCAGGCAACAGTGGCTACAGCTCAAAACTGGGGCCGGGCTCATGTGGTGTCAGTAGCCATGGGGTGAGAAGCTGGATCTGAAGTGCAGTCTGAAGGGGGTCAGTTTAGTTGGTGCACATTAGCCTCTTATTGTCTGTATTAGTTTCCTCGAGGCTGCAGTAACAAAGTACAAGCAACTGGAGGCTTAGAACAACAGGTATTTATTGTCTCACAGTACTAGATGCCAGAGGTCCAAAATCAAGGTGCCAGCAGGGCTGTGTCCCCTGTGAAGGTGTTAGGGAAGTGTCTGTCCCAGGTCTCTCTTCTAGTTTCTGGTAGTTCTTTGGTTTATAGTAGCATAACTCCAATCTTCACATGGCATTCTCCCTGTGTGCCTGTCTCTGTTCGTGTCTTCTTTATGTAAGGGTAATAGTCATAATGAATTACGGGCCTACCCTACCCCAACATGACTTCATCTTAACTAATTATATCTGCATATAAGGTAACATTCTGAGGTATGAGAGGTCAGAACTTCAACATATGAATTTGTGGGGGCAGGACGTAATTCAACCCATAACATATTTCTTTAGGAATTACTACCTGTGTAGTGTTTTTCTCTTTTGTAGCACTTGGCTGCCTCAACAAGTATGTTATGCTAGGTGAAGCACTGCAGAAAGGAATGAGAAAAATCATGTTTAAGTGAGCTTACCCCATCTTCCCTGAGCTAAAGGGCCAAGTGGAAGATCGGTTTTATAGAAGTAGAATAATTCATCTCAATTTTCCGTTGATGCTTGAGTGTAAAGTGAGATGGGGCCCTTAAGCTTCCCTGAGATCTGATCTAACCCATATCATCATTGGAGAATTTCCTTCTGGCTTAGAAAGGTATTACTTCCTCCCCTTTCCCTCTTCCCTCCCTCTCACTTTATTCTTTCTAGGGGGAATCAAATGTATCTCTTATGGTGAATTGCAAGGATATTAGATTTTATTCTGTTGCAGTAGCAGTCAGGTTAAGGCCATGATGGGTCTAGAAAAAATAGATTTTAACCCATGTTGTCAACTCCCTGTTACCAAAAGAAACTCCATTTGAGGCTTGGTTCTTCCCATTCATTCATTCATTCAGCAAATCATTGTTGAGAATTTATCATGATGAGGCATTGCTGTAGACCGTCTTCACTATAAAAATACATTTAAGGTATGGTACATAAACTGGATCAATTTGGAATAAAATTATATTCAGTGGTGCTTATTATATTTATGAGAAATATTTTCAGGAGAGCTTACTTGGCTTCAATCACTTTTTGAAAAATCTGTTGCCCAAGTTTATACATTAAAGTATTGTCTTGTAATTTACATTTATAGCTATAAATTTAGAAGCTGGACTGAACATACTTTATTACTTTGGAATTATGGTCAAAGGTATTTTCTGAAAAAAATGCTCTTAGACACTAAACAATATTCTTTAAGAGAACTGCAAAGCAAAGAGGCACACTGGATTTTTCATGGTTCTTTACCTTGAAGCATCTTTGCTTTATCTTTTTTTCTCTACAGTGGTGATACATGGGTTTGCTGTTAACCAAATCCCAAAATATTGCCATTAGCTTAATTCCATGTTTAAATGATCTTGACCTACATGGTATGAAGGAAAATTAACTATCTTCTCTCTAGAAGGAGTCCTAGATATGGAAATACAGTGACATTTGGATGCAACCCAAGTATTAGGAAGTGTGGAGGACATCCTTGTGTAGCCCCACATCTTAGATTAGAGACAGAGCTCTGTATGAATATATGGTGGGGGTCATATTACTGTTCCAGGATTGCCCTACCTCCTGTGCTCTCTGCAGAGCCTTGCTTTGCTGGTGGTTTAAGTGAACTGTGCCTGCCTCTCAGCAGGCTGTTCTTGAATGTTGTCTGCCAGCAGGTGCTCAGACTGGTTTATTTATTTTGGGGTATCTGTCTTTTCTACTTCTTTTTCTCTTTCATTTCCCCCCTTTTCCTCTTTCTCTCCTTTTACTTTTCTCTTACTTTTAAAAAATTGTGGTTAAATATACGTAGCATAAGATTTACCATTTTAACCATTTTTAAGTATACAGTTCAGAGGCATTAAATACATTCACATTATTGTGCAGCTATCACCACTCAAAGCGTTTTAAACCAAAAAAATTTTAAAACAGAAAGTTGGTTGACAAAGTAAAGAAAGATATTAGAAGTGTTCTTTTTTGTTTGTTTTTCTACTGGAAATTCAATTATTTAATGAAAGATTTTTACATAAGATTTTAGAGAATAGTAAGAGAGGTAGCATACCTAATTCATTCTAAGACTAGGTTAAAATGATCCAAATTTCTAAAGACAGTACCAGTAAAGAAAATTATTAGAGGCCATCTCATTTATGAGCATAGATGCCATGATTTTAATCAATATATGAGCAACCTTAACCCAGAAATACATAAAAAGAATATAATATGACCTAGTTGAGTTATTCCAAGGACCTAACATTCTTTAATATAAGAAAAATCTATTTAAATTTTCACACGAACAGGTTACAGGGGGAAAAATCATATGATTATGGCAATCAATGAAAAAAACATTTAAAAATTTCAAAATATGTACAGAGGGAGGAAATAAATTAGAAATGGACTCCTGTGGCAGAAATTGATAATACGTAATATAGTAAATACCATACTGAATGTGAAACAGGGAAATGTGGACATGGCGTCACCTCTCAGTTTTAGGACACTAATGACTAGTTTTTCTGTTGTTGCTTTTATTAGAAAAATTACTATAATTGCAGTTGATTCTTTGGGATTATTACATTGCCAGTTATGTAATCTCAGTTTATTATTTTCGAATATGGATTATGTATTTAGTATTTATCAAGCAGTAACGGAACATTGAGGTTATGCCATACCGGTCTTTAATTTTGGATTCAGAAAAATATTAGTTTGAAACTCTTTAAAAAAATCCATTTAAAAAGTGCTCAGTTTGAGAAAACAGTTCCAATTCTAGTAAGGACTATGAAAATTTATTTGTTACAGCAAATATCTCTGAAAACATACAGACTTGACTAGGGTTTTATTTCTTTGCAGTTGATTGGCCACTTGGCCTTCAAAAGTCAAATACTTAATCTGAAATTCTAGTAATTAAAAACTTAGAAATGAGTAGCTTCCTTCCTGCCTTCCACCAAGATAAAGTGGACGTGTTTCCTAAATGGGACTTCCTGATTTAAATGAATGGCCAGCTCAATTCTTTGCTTATTACAAGTCTGAACAACTTACCTGGCAATAGGATACCCTAATAATTCTTTGCCCCTAGTATTTCCCTTAAAAGTTAATGATACAGAAGATGGTTCTTTGGGACAGTAGTCCACCACCTTCTCTGTCTGCTGGCTTTCTGAAAAAGTTGTTATTCTTTGCCCCAACAACTTACCTCTTGGTTTATCGATCTGTCATGCAGTGAGCAGTATGAACTTGGACTCGGTAACAATTTTTGACAAGCCAGCCAGGAGCCTTGCTGCTCGTGGTCAGCTAGCATGGGTTGGGAAATTTTCAGGTAAGGCCCTAGCAGCTTCTAGGACCACTTGTCTGGAGGATCTTTCCATCAGAATTCCCCGAGGCAGCACCAGCTGCCCCAGGGCTTGGCAGTTGGAGCCAGAAATTGACATCTGGGAGTCAGTGGGCTGCATACAGTAGGATAAGTCAAAAAAAAAAGTTAATGATACACGGGGTGGGAGGGATAAATTAGAAGTATGGGATTAACAGATACAAACTACATAAAATAGATAAGCAATAAGGATTTACTGTATAGCACGGGAACTATATTCAGTATCTTGTAATAGCCTATAATGGAAAATGATCTGAAAGAAGATATATATATATATATATATATATATATAAACTGAATCACTTGGCTATACACCTGAAACTAACACAATATTATAAATCAACTACACTTCAACTGTAAAAAAAAAAAAAAAAAGAGAAAAAGAAATGAAAGGTATACTGTGGAGCTGAAAACACACGCACACACATATACACACCAGTTAATGATATAGAAACAACCAAAGAAAAGATAAATTGGACTTATCAAAAGTAAAAAAACTTTTGTACTTCAGAGGACACTTAGGAAAGTGAGGTGATTACCCTCAGAATGGTAGAAAGTATTTGTAAACCATACACTTATCTGATAAAGATCTAGTACCTAGAATGTGTAAAGGACTATTATATAGCTTAATAATAAAAAGACAACCCAATTTATTAAATAGTGAAGGAGTTGAATAGACATTTTTCCAAAGAAGATACACAAATAGTCAATAAGCACATGAAAAGATGCTTAACATTATTAGCCGTGAGGGAAATCATAACCACAGTAAGATACCACTTCATACCCACCAGGTTAGCTATAATCTAAAGAGACAGTAACAAGCATTGGTGAGGATATGGAGAAATTAGAACCCTCATACACTGGTGGAACCCTCATACACCATTGTAAAATGGTGCTGCAGCCACTTTGGAACAGTAGTAGTTGCTGAAAAAATTAAACCATATGACCCAGCAATTCCACTCACAGGTGTTATACCCAAGAGAATTGAAAACATATGTCCACACAAAAACTTGTGCACAGATGTTCCTAGCAGCTTTATTCATAATAGCCAAGAAAAGTGGAAACAACTGCTGAAAACAGTATCCGTTCAATAGAATATTATTCAGCCATAAAAGAAATGAAGCATGGATGCATGCTACAACATGGATGAACCTCCAGAAACATTATGCTAAGTGAGAAAATCCAGACACAAAGGCCACATATTTTAGTGGTTCCACTTAAATGAAGTGTCCAGAATAGTTAAGTTCATAGAGACAGAAAGTAGATTAGTGGTTCCCAGGGACTGGGAGGGGGCTTTGGAGGTTTGGGGTATGAGGTTTCTTTTTTAGGGTGATGAAAGTGTTTTGGAATTATATAGTGATGATGGTTACACAACTTTGTGAATATACTAAACCCCACCAAATTTCATACCTTAAAGAAGGTGAAAGTTATGATATGTAAATAATACCTCAGTAAGAGGGAAAGAGGAAAGAAAGGAAAGGATGGAGGGAGGCAGGAAAAAAGGAAAGCAGGCAGGAAAATAGTACCACTAATGATGTTAGAAGGGGTGGTGGTGGTGGAAGGAAGTGAGGTGGTAACCATACTAATGAGCTGCTTATGTACATACATTATCTTAATCACAATATCCATAAGAGTTAGGCTTAAAGAGGTCAAGTAATTTCCCCAAAGTCATATAAGTCATCAGTTCTCAAACTTGTTTGCACACTGGAATCACCTGGGGAACTTCTAAAAGTACTGATGCCTGAATCCCACTTCTGGAGATTCTGCATTAACTGGTATGGTGTGAGGCCTGGGCATAGAGATTTTAAAAATCTTCTCCAGGTAATTATCCCCAGGTAATTATAATAAGCAGCAAAGTTTGAGAACCACTGATATTAGCTGTTAAATATCAAGGCCTCTGATTTGAACTTAGATCTTTATAATTTTGAAGTCTCGTGAATTTATTTTTTTAATTTATTTATTAATTTCTTTTATGGTCTTCATTGCTGCATACGGGCTTTCTCTAGTTGCGGTGGGCGGGGGCTACTCTTTGTTGTGGTGCACGGACTTCTCATTGCGGTGGCTTCTCTTGTTGCAGAGCACAGGCTCTAGGCACACAGGCTCAGTAGTTGTGGCTTGCGGGCTCTAGAGTGCATGCTCAGTAGTTGTTGCACCCGGGCTTAGTTGCTCCGCGGCATGTGGGCGCTTCCCAGACCAGGGCTCAAACCCATGTCCTCTGCATTGGCAGGTGGATTCTTAACCACTGTGCCACCAGGGAAGCCCCTGAAGTCTCATGCATTTAACTACTATAACATGTAGGCTCATAAATTATTATGTTGTAATGAAATTTCTCCTTTACTGCTTTCTCTAAAGAATCAAGTAACAGTTTCCCATCCCAACACTGCTACTTAGCTGTGTGACCTTAGGCAGATATGATTCTCTCTAGGCTTTATTTTTAATCTGGAAAATGAGCTTGGTCTCCATCCATGGCTGTAGCTGCACAGTGAAATCACCTGTGAAGCTTTTATGACCTGTACTGACTGGGGTCACCCAGACCATTTATCTTAGAAGGGAGGGGTGGCTGTAGTATTTTTTAAGCACCTCAGGAATTCATATATGCAGCCCTGGTTGAGAACCACTGATATAAATGATAGTCATCTAGTTCTAACTTGTAAGAGTCTGTGCTTAATCCATGGGAGTAAACTAGGCATTTTGAAAGCTGCATTAGCCCTCTGACTGACTTGCTTTCTCCCATTCCTAAATCATGTAATATTCACAAGTCACTCCTTTGACTTACAAAGCCAGAGGAAAAAGACAGGACTGTGCCCAGTGTAGAGTCACCTAGAGGCAAAAGTGAGAATAGTGAGCCTTGTTCTCTGTACTTCCTTGGTACCTATTTCTAGGATGGGCTAGTATGACAAGATCACCAGTGCTTGTATTAAATAACTGTCCTTGAGATCAGAAAGAAATAATACAGCCTTTATAAGTACCTACCTGTCTGGGGTGCACTTGAGACTCTAGGTGTAGCTGGATCATTTAAGTTTTTCTTCTGTTGACCTCAAATTTCTCACCGGTTCATAATTTAAGATCCGGTTTCAAGTGTTTACTCATTCATTCAGAAGAATACTTATTGAGTACTTACTGTGTGCCAGGCATTGGTCTGTGTGCTTGGGATACATCAGTGAACAAAACAGACACAAATTTCTGTCCTTATGGAGTTTTCATTCTGGTGGGAGACATTAGTCAATAGATAATACAAGTAATTAGTAAGTTGTCCAATATATTAGAAGGCGATAAGTGATATGAAAAAAAATAAAGCGAGGTTAGGGGTATTGAGATTGCTGGGTAGATTGCAATATTAAATAGGGTGGTCAAGGTAGATCTTAAGAGCTTGAGATTTGAGGAAGGAGATGAGGCATTTGCCGTGTGATAGTGGGAGAAGAGCTTAGCAGGCAGAGGGGATAGCTACAGCAAAGGTTGTAAGGAGAAAACACGCCTGAAGAATATCAAGGAATGCACTGTGGTTGAGGAAGGGGGCAGGTCAGAGAGATAATGGAGGACCAGATTATTTAGGGTCTTATAGGCCATCTTAGTAACTTTCACATTTTATCAGAATCAACTGGGGAGCTTTTGCAGGGCTTTTGCCAAATAGAAGAGTAACATGATATGACTTCAGGTCTGAAGAGAGCACTCTGGCTGCTTTGTGGAGAATAGATGGTGGAGGTGAGGCGGAACCAAGGTGATCTCTTAGGAGGCGATTGCAGTATTCCAGGTGAAAGATAGTGATGGCTTAGACCAGAATTGTAGCAATGGAAGGAGTGAGGAAAGGTCAAATTCTGGATCTATTTTTAGGTCATGCCAGCATGATTTCCTGATGTTGGATGTGAGGAATGAGAGATAGAGGGCAGTCAGGGACTCCAGGATTTGGGCCTGAGCGGTTTGAAGGGTAGGATGCCATCAACTACAGTGAGGAAGCTGCAGTGAAGCAGACTTTGAGGGGCAGGGTGACATATCAGTAATTTAGTTTGGGTCATGTTAACTTTGAGATGGGCACTAGACTTCCAAGTGGAGATATCAGGTAGCCAGTTGGCTAGATATGTGGAGTTTAGGAAGAGAGGCACATGCACAACATTTAAAACCTTGAGCCTGGATGAGATCACCAAGGGAGTAAGTGAAGTAAATAAAGAGGACCAAGGACTCAGCAGAGGGACATTCCAACAAGAGGAGAATAGGGAGAAGAGAAGGAACCAGCCAGGGACACGGAGAAAGGGTGGTCAGTGAGGTAGGAAAACCAAGAGTGCAGGGTCCCAGAAGCGCAAGTAGAATGTTGTCAAAGTGGAAGGAGTGGTCAGCTGTGCCAGATGGCGCTCATAGGTCAAGTAAGATGAGAACTGAGAACTGACCTTTGGATTTAGCAATGTAGAGGTCATCAGTGGCCTTAAGGAGAGCGGTTTTGGTGAAGTAGTGGTTTTTTTTTTTGTTTTTAATTTATTTTATTTTTGGCTGCATTGGGTCTTCGTTGCTGTGCGTGGGCTTTCTCTAGTTGCAGCGAGCGGGGGCTACTCTTCGTTGTGGTGCACGGGCTTCTCATCACGGTGGCTTCTCTTGTTGTAGAGCACGAACTCTAGGCACGCGGGCTTCAGTAGTTGTGGCGTATGGGCTTAGTTGCTCCATGACATGTGGGATCTTCCTGGACCAGGGCTCAAACCTGTGTCCCCTGCATTGGCAGGTGGATTCTTAACTACTGCGCCACCAGGGAAGCCCTGAAGTAGGTTTAAGAGAGATTGGGAAGAGAGGAATTGGAGATGGTGACTATAAACCACTCTTGAAAATTTTTGCAGGAAAAAGGAGCAAAGAAATAGGTGGATGCTAGTGAGAAGAGTGTGCTTGAGTTTTGTTATTTTTTTAAGATGAGAACAAGAGCAGCATGTTCATAGGCTGAAGGGAAAGATCCTGTAAAAAGTGGAAAAAACTGATGAAGGAGAAGAGAGTGCTGGAGGGGTATCCTTGAGTAGGTGAGAGAGGGTGGGCTCTAGTGGAGGGGTTGGCGGTGGATGGGGGGGGAAGTGGATCTGTGGAAAGAGGCAAGAAGGGAGTATGTGGGTGCAGATGTTGCTGGGTGGAGAGATGTGGCATGGAAATCTGTGGAAATTTCATCTGATTGCCTCAGTTTTCTCAGTGAAGTAGGAAGCGAGGTTATCAACTGAGGGCAGAAGGAGGTTGCATTAGGATTTGAGGAGAGAGGAGAAACTATGAAAGTCATCTAGGAGAGTAAGAGAGTAGACGAACCTAGGGATGTAAAATAAAGTTAGAATGATAAAAATAAATGACTGCCAGACAGCACAAAGGGGTCCACTTGAAATTTGGCGTGATACATTTAAAGTGAAGGCAGGCAGCGTGAGTGTTGGGGGTGGGGGGTCTTTTCCCCAGCTCCCTTAAGCTACATGGGTGCAGCCATGGAATCACCAGTTGTGCTTTTACCAAGCAAGGGTATCATGGCAAGAGGCAGGGGATTAGGTTGTGTGCATAAGGGAATGATTATAGTGATTGACCGTGGAATTTAAGCTGGGTGAGAAAGGGAGAGAGAAAATCAGTGGGGAGAGGGTCAGCGAAAAGGTGATAGTTTTGAGGTCCCAGTGGAGTTGAAGAATAATTGGGTTGAACTACTATAAGGGAGGGAGTGAGCTGGAAAGATAGGTGGTGGTCAGAGAGTGGTATGCACAAAACTGAGATCATGGAGGGGTGTAGTTGGTAATGATATGGGAACGTACGGCTGAAGTTGGTAGAGGACAACATCCGTAAAATGGAACTTTAATGAACCAAGAGTCAGGTTCTTAGAAGAAACATTAATATGTATATTTAACTTGCTAAGTGTCCAGATAGAAGTAGTATTGGAGAAAATAATGGTGAGCCAGTAATTAAAATTGTGAAGAGGGACTTCCCTGGTAGTCCAGTGGTTAAGACTCTGCTCTCCCACTGCAGGGGGCATGGGTTCAATCCCTGGTCAGGGAACTAAGATCCCGCATCCCGTATGCTGAGGGCACGGCTGGAAAAAAATTGTGAAGAAATGAGGGGGAGTGGTTAGGTGATCTGTTGGATGATGGTAGCAAAGTGTCTTAGGCACTTGCCTTCGAATACAGTCTGTGTGAGAATATCAGTAGGCTTTTATATTCAGAGCAGGTTTTAGAAGTAATTTAATCCAGTGATTCTCAGCTGAGACTCACTGGGAGTAGGGTAGTGTATATCAGATACTACACACATCCTCTAGAGGTATTTGCCTGGCTTCCATTGACGATCACTTTAACTAGTAAGCCAGTATTACCAGTTGATTGATAGGATGTCTTATCTCTCTAATGCATTTAGATAGAAAACTCATAGGAACTTTTGAGCTAGTCTGTTTTATCCAGTATAGGAATGATTTCTATAGCATCCTTGCTAGATGATTGTCCACCATTTTTGGTTGAATGCTTCTAGTAATAGATACCTCAGTACTTTATGAAGCAGTCCTAGAAGCAGTTAATTGCGTAGGGAAATCAGAGAAGTGTCCTGTTAATTCTCAGCAGATAGAATATCTTAGGCTGGTAGTTTGGGGAAATGATATTTTACTTTGTGTCATAGGGCTGAGAGCAGTCATAGGGCTGAGAGCAATTTTCTCTACGATGTATTTTCCCTGTGTCTCCCTATTACCGGCTTTCATTGTAATCACTCACTCTTCTTTCTAGTCCTCCTAGGAGGTGAAGAAAGTTCCAGTGCAAATGATTTAGCTCAGAGCTATTGAAGTGATCAAGGGGATGGGAAGAATGGAGATTGTCTAAAGTAATGAGCTTGGAAAAACCAAACCTGAGAAGAGATTTAATTGGAATATGTAGTGTAGGGTATGTATAGGGTAAATATGGACTTGATTTCCTAAATCCCAGGAGGTAATTTATGGAGTACATTACACTAAGAGATGATCCAGGCAGAAAATAGAAATGGTTCATAAGGGACTGCAATGAATTCTCATGAATGACAGTTGTGTCTGATTCAAGTTAGGAAGGCACTTGGCCTAAACTTTTAAGACTTTTTTTGGAGAGCAATCATGTTTTACTTCCCAGTATTTTTCTATGTAATATTTTTTCTACCAAACCTTGTACCGGCTGTACAGATTACATGTTGTTGAATTTTATAGAATTTAATAAGTGGCATTGTTTTGTTTGCTATGCTAGTGTGTGTGAATTAGCCAGGAAAAGCATTTAAATAGAACATAGAATCTCCATGCATGCCTCAGGCATGACGTCTTCCTTTCACAGATGGGGAAAATGAGGCCTCAGGGAAGAGAGGTGACTTGCCCATATGCAAACAATGAGTCAGTAGCTAAGGTGAGACCAGAGGGCAGGTCTCCTGACCCAGGAGTGTTGTGTGTTTTTCCATTACAGTGTGTGGATTTACATTATTGGCTGGTTAGAGAAATGAACACAGAGTAGTTAAATAATTTACCCAGGCTGAGTGGGAAATTATTGGCAGAGCCAGATGAGTTCATTCCCTGTAGAACTCCCTCAGCCAAGGTGTTCTGCTGGCATGAGTAGGATTTTAAAGAGACAGGTAGGAAGTAATGATCTTATCTGAGTTTTTGGACTTTTTTACTTATTGCATTGTAAATAAATACTTTTAAAAAGGCTGTCTGAAACAGTGTTGATACTAACTTTATCCCATTGTTCTGCACTTAATCCAAAGTACAGACAAGGCTCCTGGATAGTTAATGTAATAACTATCCAGTTATACATAGTGAAAGATAGTTTATTTTAAATTATTTCACTTAGAGTCACAACAGATTATTCTCTTTAGTTTGAGTTAAGACTAATTTGTGCCTAGTATGTGCTCAGTTAATGTCTTTCTGTTACTTAATTTCACATTGTAGAAACAAACAAGTTAAATTATAGTACTACAGTTGTAGGCAAATTATTATTCTAGAAAGAGATTTATAAATCTTGATATAGAGATATAATTTCTGGGTTAACTTATAATAACCTAGTTTCATATTCTTGGCTCTACCAATGTCTTGTTTCACAGGTGAAGCATTCATTCTTAACAGGGCATTATCTACCCCCAGAGGGGTGAAAATTGATTCTTGGGGGGGGGGGCAAAAAATGTATTCTTTTTATGTATAAAGCACAGATATGCATATAATGTGTAAACATAGATATATCTGTGACATTAATATTTCAATGGGGAGGGTGTATCATAATTAGGAAACAAATGTCTAGAGAGACCCTGAGGGGGCATGTCTTTGTCCCCAGTTCCTGGCACAGAGCTCCTAATGTAATACAATAAATTACTATTTGGTTTTTGTCCTGGCTCCTAAAACAACTGGAGAACAGTAAAGGTGAAAATAGCATCTTTTGTTAATTCAATAACAGGCCCCTTTAAACCACACTGGAGTTTATGTTAATGGAATGACTTTTGGAAAGACCCTGAGGATGGGAGGCTGGTTGCCAGGGGAACCAACCAGTGATTAGATGGCTGGAACTTTCAGCCACCCCGCCCCACCATTGACCTCTGAGGAGGGGAGTAGGGCTAGAGGTTGAGTTAATCACCAGTGGTCAATGATTTAATCAATCATTTACTTCCAATAAAAACCCTAAGCAGTGGGATTTGGAGTTTCCAGATTGGTGAACACATTGAGGTGCTGGGAGGGTGGCATGCCTGGATACCTTGCTCTATGCATCTCCCCCATCTGGCTGTTCCTGTTATATTCTTTTTTTTTTTTTTTTTTTTTTTTGTGGTACGCGGGCCTCTCACTGTTGTGGCCTCTCCCATTGCGGAGCACAGGCTCCGGATGTGCAGACTCAGCGGCCATGGCTCACGGGCCCAGCCGCTCTGCGGCATGCGGGATCTTCCCGGACCGGGGCACGAACCAATGTTCCCTGCATCGGCAGGCAGACTCTCAACCACTGCGCCACCTGGGAAGCCCCCCTGTTATATTCTTTTATAATAAATTGGTAATCTAGTAGGTAAACTATTTTACTGAGTTCTGTGAGACATTCTAGCAAATTATCAAACCTGAAGAGGGGTTCATGAGGAGCCCCAGTTTATAGCCAGTTGGTCAGAAGTATAGGTGACAACCTGAGCCTTGCAGTTGGTGTCTGAAGTTGGGGGTGGGGTGGGGAGTGGGGGGACAGCCTTGTGGGACTGAGCCCTTGACCTGGGGCGAGGGTGGGGGTGGGTTCTGTGCTAACAACGGGTAGTTAGTGTCAGAATTGCGTTAAATAGTAGGACACCTAGTTGATGTCCTCCAAGAGTTGGAGAATTGCTTGGTGTGGAAAAAAACCACACATCTGGTGTCAGAAGTGTTGGTTATGAGTAGAGAAGGAAACCAGTTTTTCTTTTAGGGGCTGTGATGAAAACAGTTGAGAAACACTGAGCGGAAGGATCTGGTTGTACATACTAAGCTCTAACTTAGAGGAAATCCCCAGATGTCATTGTATGCACTGTAAAGGTCAGACTTCTAAAGAGGTCAGCATTTCCACCATATGCATTAGAGACTTCAAATGGTCTAGGAAATGAAGTGGTTAGAAATGCCTTTACAGCTTGGCAGGGTTTTTTAGATGTCTCCATCCACATCAATTTGCTCAGTGTATAACCTTCCCTATACTGTCTTTCCTCACATTTCCTCTACCTCAAAATCTGGCTGTGACGCAAGAAGAGGGATGTTGGTAAAATCTCAGCTGCCTATTTGAGTTACCCTCAGCTCCTGTTGAAGCTGGGCTTATGACTGTGGAGACCTATCATTTGGGTCTTTTATAATTTGATAATGTCCTCTTACTATTGTGAAAGAGAAACTGAGGGGGCAGTGCTTTATGCCAAATGTGACAAATTTTAAAAGTTGATTCCCCCACTCCCACCTTCCTTTTTGGTCTCCAGTGTGGTTGTCTTCTCTTTCAGTTTGTCTGGTACATCAGAAAGCCTAGTTGCAAAGTACTTTGTTATCATTAGATGACAGAGGCATCATGCTCAGTACTGTGCCTTGAACTTGGGAGGCACTCAATAAATAAGATTTTTTTGTTTGTTTTGTTTTTAACATCTTTATTGGGGTATAATTGCTTTACAATGGTGTGTTAGTTTCTGCTTTATAACAAAGTGAATCAGTTATACATATACATATGTTCCCATATCTCTTCCTTCTTGCGTCTCTGTCCCTCCCACCCTCCCTATCCCACCCCTCCAGGCAGTGACAGAGCACCGAGCTGATCTCCCTGTGCTATGCGGCTACTTCCCACTAGCTACCTACCTTACGTTTGGTAGTGTATATATGTCCATGCCTCTCTCTCACTTTGTCACAGCTTACCCTTCCCCCTCCCCATATCCTAAAGTCCATTCTCTAGTAGGTCTGTGTGTCTTTATTCCTGTTTTACCCCTAGGTTCTTCATGACATTTTTTTCCCTTAAATTCCATATATATATGTTAGCATACAGTATTTGTCTTTCTCTTTCTGACTTACTTCACTCTGTATGACAGACTCTAGGTCCATCCATCTCACTACAAATAGCTCAGTTTCGTTTCTTTTTATGGCTGAGTAATATTCCATTGTTTATATGAGCCACATCGTCTTTATCCATTCATCCGATGATGGACACTTAGGTTGTTTCCATCTCCTGGCTATTGTAAATAGAGCTGCAATGAACATTTTGGTACATGACTCTTTTTCTGAATTATGGTTTTCTCAGGGTATATGCCCAGTAGTGGGATTGCTGGGTCATATGGTAGGTCTATTTGGAGTTTTTTAAGGAACCTCCATACTTTCCATAGTGCCTGTACCAATTCACATTCCCACCAGCAGTGCAAGAGTGTTCCCTTTTCTCCACACCCTCTCCAGCATTTATTGTTTCTAGATATTTTGATGATGGCCATTCTGACTGGTGTGAGATGATATCTTATTGTAGTTTCGATTTGCATTTCTCTAATGATTAGTGTGTTGAGCATTCTTTCATGTGTTTGTTGGCACTCTGTATATCTTCTTTGGAGAAATGTCTATTTAGGTCTTCTGCCCATTTTTGGATTGGGTTGTTTGTTTTTTTGTTATTGAGCTGCATTATCTGCTTATAAATTTTGGAGATTAATCCTTTGTCAGTTGCTTCATTTGCAAATATTTTCTCCCATTCTGAGGGTTGTCTTTTGGTCTTGTTTATGGTTTCCTTGCTGTGCAAAAGCTTTGAAGTTTCATTAGGTCCCATTTGTTTATTTTTGTTTTTATTTCCATTTCTCTTGGAGGTGGGTCAAGAAGGATCTTGCTGTGATTTATGTCATAGAGTGTTCTGCCTATGTTTTCCTCTAAGAGTTTGATAGTTTCTGGCCTTACATTTAGCTCTTTAATCCATTTTGAGCTTATTTTTGTGTATGGTGTTAGGGAGTGATCTAATCTCATACTTTTACATGTACATGTCCAGTTTTCCCAGCACCACTTATTGAAGAGGCTGTCTTTTCTCCACTGTACATTCCTGCCTCCTTTATCAAAGATAAGGTGACCGTATGTGCATGAGTTTATTTCTGGGCTTTCTATCCTGTTCCATTGATCTATCTTTCTGGTTTTGTGCCAGTACCATACTGTCTTGATTATGTAGCTTTGTAGTATAGTCTGAAGTCAGGGAGTCTGATTCCTCCAGCTCCGTTTTTCGTTCTCAAGATTGCTTTGGCTACTTGGGGTCTTTTGTGTTTCCATACAAGTTGTGAAATTTTTTGTTCTACTTCTGTGAAAAATGCCAGTGGTAGTTTGATAGGGATTGCATTGAATCTGTAGATTGCTTTGGGTAGTAGAGTCATTATCACAATGTTGATTGTTCCAATCCAAGAACATGGTATATCTCTCCATCTATTTGTATCATCTTTAATTTCTTTCATCAGTGTCTGATAATTTTCTGCATACAGGTCTTTTGTCTCCTTAGGTAGGTTTATTCCTAGATATTTTATTCTTTTTGTTGCAGTGGTAAATGGGAGTGTTTTCTTGATTTCACTTTCAGATTTTTCATCATTAGTGTATAGGAATGACAGAGATTTCTGTGCATTAATTTTGTATCCTGCTACTTTACCAAATTCATTGATTAGCTCTAGTAGTTTTCTGGTAGCATCTTTAGGATTCTCTATGTATGGGATCATGTCATCTGCAAAGTGACAGCTTTACTTTTTCTTTTCCAATTTGGATTCCTTTTATTTCCTTTCTTCTCCGATTGCTGTGGCTAAAACTTCCAAAACTATGTTGAATAAGAGTGGTGAGGGTGGGCAACCTTGTCTTGTTCCTGATCTTAGTGGAAATGCTTTCAGTTTTTCACCATTGAGGACGATGTTGACTGTGGGTTTGTCATATATGGCCTTTATTATGTTGAGGAAAGTTCCCTCTATGCCTGCTTTCTGGAGGGTTTTTATCATAAATGGGTGTTGAATTTTGTCAAAAGCTTTCTCTGTATCTATTGAGATGACCATATGGATTTTCTCCTTCAGTTTGTTAATATGGTGTATCCCATTGATTGATTTGCATATATTGCAGAATTCTTGCATTCCTGGAATAAACCCCACTTGATCATGGTGTATGATCCTTTTAATGTGCTGTTGGATTCTGTTTGCTAGTATTTTGTTGAGGATTTTTGCATCTGTGTTCATAAGTGATATGGGCCTGTCGTTTTCTTTCTTTGTGACATCTTTGTCTGGTTTTGGTATCAGGGTGATGGTGTCCTCGTAGAATGAATTTGGGAGTGTTCCTCCCTCTGCTATATTTTGGAAGAGTTTGAGAAGGATAGGTGTTAGCTCTTCTCTAAATGTTTGAAAGCATTCGTCTGTGAAGCCATCTGGTCCTGGGCTTTTGTTTGTTTGAAGATTTTTAATTACAGTTTCAATTTCAGTGCTTGTGATTGGTCTGTTCATATTTTCTATTTCCTCTTGGCAGGTTGTGCATTTCTAAGAATTTGTCCGTTTCTTCCATGTTGTCCATTTTATTGGCATAGAGTTGCTTGTAGTAATCTCTCATGATCTTTTATATTTCTGCAGTGTCAGTTGTTACTTTTTGTTTTTCATTTCTAATTCTAATGATTTGCGTCTTCTCCCTTTTTTTCTTGATGAGTCTGGCTAATGGTTTATCAATTTTGTTTGTCTTCTCAAAGAACCAGCTTTTAGTTTTATTGATCTTTGGTATTGTTTCCTTCATTTCTTTTTCATTTATTTCTGATTTGATCTTTATGATTTCTTTCCTTCTGCTAATTTTGGGGTTTTTTTGTTCTTCTTTCTCTAATTGCTTTAGGTGCAAGGTTAGGTTTATTCAAGATGTTTCCTGTTTCTTAAGGTGGGCTTTTATTGCTATAAACTTCCCCCTTAGAACTGCTTTTGCTGCATCCTATAGGTTTTGGGTCATCGTGTCTCCATTGTCATTTCTTTCTAGATTTTTTTTTCTGTCCTCTTTGGCTTCTTCAGTGATCACTTCGTTATTAAGTAGTGTATTGTTTAGCCTCCATGTGTTTGTATTTTTTACAGACCTTTTCCTGTAATTGATATCTAGTCTCATGGCATTGTGTTCAGAAAAGATACTTGATATGATTTCAATTTTCTTAAATTTACCAAGGCTAGATTTGTGACCCAAGATATGATCTATCCTGGAGAATGTTCCATGTGCACTTGAGAAAAATGTGTATTCTGTTGTTTTTGGATGGAGTGTCCTATAAATATCAATTAAATCCATCTTGTTTAATGTATCATTTAAAGCTTGTGTTTCCTTATTTATTTTCATTTTGGATGATCTGTCCATTGGTGAAAGTGGGGTTTTAAAGTCCCCTACAATGAATGTGTTACTGTCGATTTCCCCTTTTATGGCTGTTAGTATTTGCCTTATGTATTGAGGTGCTGCTATGTTGGATGCATAAATATTTACAATTGTTATATCTTTTTGGATCGATCCCTCGATCATTATGTAGTGTCCTTCTTTGTCTCTTCTAATAGTCTTTATTTTAAAGTCTATTTTGTCTGATATGAAAAATGCTACTCCAGCATTCTTCTGGTTTCCATTTGCATGGAATATCTTTTTCCATCCCCTTAATTTCAATCTATATGTGTCTCTAGGTCTGAAGTGGGTCTCTTGTAGAGAGCATATATACGGGTCTTGTTTTTGTATCCATTCAGCCAATCTGTATCTTTCGGTGGGAGCATTTAATCCATTTACATTTAAGGTAATTATCGATATGTGTGTTCCTATTCCCATTTTCTTAATTGTTTTGGGTTTGTTATTGTAGGTCTTTTCCTTCTCTTGTGTTTCTTGCCTAGGGAAGATCCTTTAGCATTTGTTGTATAGCTGGTTTGGTGGTGCTGAACTCTGTCAGCTTTTGCTTGTCTGTAAAGGTTTTAATTTCTCCATCAAATCTGAATGAGATCCTTGCTGGGTAGAGTAATCTTGGTTGCAGGTTTTTCTCCTTCATCACTTCAGTATGTCCTGCCACTCCCTTCTGGCTTGCAGAGTTTCTGCTGAAAGATCAGCTGTTAACCTTATGGGGATTCCCTTTTGTGTTATTTGTTGTTTTTCCCTTGCTGCTTTTAATATGGTTTCTTTGTATTTATTTTTGACCGTTTGATTAATATGAGTCTTGGCGTGTTTCTCCTTGGATTTATCCTGTATGGGACTCTCTGTGCTTCCTGGACTTGATTAACTATTTTCTTTCCCACATTAGGGAAGTTTTCAACTATAATCTCTTCAAATATTTTCTCAGTCCCTTTCTTTTTCTCTTCTTCTTCTGGAACCCCTATGATTCGAATGTTGGTGTGTTTAATGTTGTCTCAGAGGTCTCTGAGACTGTCCTCAGTTCTTTTCATTCTTTTTTCTTTATTCTGCTCTGCAGTAGTTATTTCCAGTACTTTATCTTCCAGGTCACTTATCCGTTCTTCTGCCTCAGTTATTCTGCTATTGATCCCTTCTAGAGTAGTTTTAATTTCATTTATTGTGTTGTTCATCATTGTTTGTTTCATCTTTAGTTCTTCTAGGTCCTTGTTAAATGTTTCTTGCATTTTCTCTATTCTGTTTCCAAGATTTTGGATCATCCTTACTCTCATTATTCTGAATTCTTTTTCAGGTAGACTGCCTATTTCCCCTTCGTTTGTTAGGTCTGGTGGGTTTTTACCTTGCTCCTTCATCTGCTGTGTGTTTTTCTGTCTTTTCATTTTGCTTATCTTACTGTGTTTGGGGTCTCCTTTTCTCAGGCTGCAGGTTCGTAGTTCCCGTTGTTTTTGGTGTCTGTTGCCAGTGGCTAAAGTTGGTTCAGTGAGTTGTGTAGGCTTCCTGGTGGAGGGGACTAGTGCCTGTGTTTTGGTGGATGAGGCTGGATGTTGTCTTTCTGGTGGGAAGATCCACGTCTGGTGGTGTGTTTTGGGGTGTCTGTGGACTCATTATGATTTTAGGCAGCCTCTCTGCTAATGGGTGGGGTTTTGTTCCTGTCTTGCTAGTTGTTTGGCATAGGGTGTCCAGCACTGTAGCTTGCTGGTCATTGAGTGAATTTGGGTGTTGGTGTTGAGATGGAGATCTCTGGGAGAATTTCACCGTTTGTTATTACGTGGAGCTGGGAGGTCTCTTGTGGACCAGTGTCCTGAAGTTGGCTCTCCCACCTCAGAGGCACAGCACTGATTCCTGGCTGCAGCACCAAGAGCCTTTCATCCACACGGCTCATAATAAAAGGGTGAAAAAGTAGGAAGAAAGAAAGAAAGAAAGAGGATAAAGGAAAATAAAATAAAGTAAGGTAAAATAAAATAAAGTTATTAAAATAAAAAAATAATTATTAAGAAAAAAATTTTTTTTAAAGTAAGAAAAAAAAATACAGATGGATTGAACCCTAGGACAAATGGTGAAAGCAAAGCTATACAGACAAAATCTCCCACAGAAGCATACACATACACACTCACAAAAAGAGGAAAAGGGGAAAAAATCATAAATCTTGCTCTCAAAGTCCACCTCCTCAATTTGGGATGATTCGTTGTCTGTTCAGGTATTCCACAGATGCAGGGTACATCAAGTTGATTGTGGAGATTTAATCTACTGTTCCTAGACTGCTGGGAGAGATTTCCCTTTCTCTTCTTTGTTCGCACAGCTCCCGGGGTTCAGCTTTGGATTTGGCCTGGCCTCTGCGTGTAGGTCACCGGAGGCATCTGCTCAGACAGGACAGGGTTAAAGGAGCCGCTGATTCGGGGGCTCTGGCTCACTCAGGCCGGAGGGAGGGAGGGGTACGGAGTGCAGGGTGAGCCTGCGGCGGCAGAGGCTAGCTTGACATTGCACCTGCCTGAGGTGCACCGTGTGTTTTCCCGGGGAAGTTGTCCTTGGATCCCGGGACCCTGGCAGGGGCGGGCTGCACAGGCTCCCCGGAAGGGAGGTGTGGAGCGTGACCTGTGCTCGCACACAGGCTTCTTGGTGGCGGCAGCAGCAGCCTTAGCGTCTCATGCCCGTCTTTGGGGTCCGCGCTGTTAGCCGCGGCTCGTGCCCGACTCTGGAGCTCCTTTAAGCAGCGCTCTTAATCCCCTCTCCTTGCGCACCAGGAAACAAAGAGGGAAGAAAAAGTCTCTTGCGTCTTCGTCAGGTCCATACTTTTTCCCGGACTCCCTCCCGGCTAGCTGTGGTGCACTAACCCCTTCAGGCTGTGTTGAGGCCTCCAGTCCTGTCCCTGCGCTCCGACCGAAGCCGGAGCCTCAGCTCACAGCCCCTCCTGCCCCGGTGGGTGAGCATACAAGCCTCTGGGGCTGGTGAGTGCTGGTCGGCACCGATCCTCTGTGCGGGAATCTCTCTGCTTTGCCCTCTGCACCCCTGTTGCTGCACTCTGCTCCGCGGCTCCGAAGCTCCCCCCCTCCACCACCCGCAGTCTCTGCCCGCGAAAGGGCTTCTAGTGTGTGGAAACCTTTCCTCCTTCACGGCTCCCTCCCACTGGTGCAGGTCCCGTCCCTATTCTTTTGTCTCTGTTTATTCTTTTTTCTTTTGCCCTACCCAGGTACGTGGGGAGTTTCTTGCCTTTTGGGAGGTCTGAGGTCTTCTGCCAGCATTCAGTAGGTGTTCTGTAGGAGTTGTTCCACGTGTAGATGTATTTCTGATGTATCTGTGGGGAGGAAGTTGATCTCCGCATCTTACTCTTCCGCCATCTTCCCCACGGCCCGTGGTCCCGTTTCCTGTTTCTTAAGGTAGGATTCTATTGCTATAAACTTCCCTCTTAGAACTGCTTTTGCTGCATCCCATAGGTTTTGGGTCGTTGTGTCTCCATTGTCATTTGTTTCTAGGTATTTTTTGATATCCTCTTTGATTTCTTCAGTGATCACTTCGTTATTAAGTAGTATATTGTTTAGCCTCCATGTGTTTGTATTTTTTACAGATCTTTTCCTGTAATTGATATCTAGTCTCATAGTGTTGTGTTCAGAAAAGATACTTGATATGATTTCAATTTTCTTAAATTTACCAAGGCTAGATTTGTGACCCAGGATATGATCTATCCTGGAGAATGTTCCATGAGCACTTGAGAAAAATGTTTATTCTGTTGTTTTTGGATGGAATGTCCTATAAATATCAACTAAGTCTATCTTGTTTAATGTATCATTTAAAGCTTGTGTTTCCTTTTTTATTTTCATTTTGGATGATCTGTCCATTGGTGAAAGTGGGGTTTTAAAGTCCCTACTATAATTGTGTTACTGTTGATTTCGCCTTTTCTGGCTGTTAGTATTTGCCTTATGTATTGAGGTGCCCCTATGTTGGGTGCATAAATCGTTACAATTTTTATATCTTCTTCTTGGATCGATCCCTTGATCATTATGTAGTGTCCTTCTTTGTCTCTTCTAATAGTCTTTATTTTAAAGTCTATTTTGTCTGATATGAGAATTGCTACTCCAGCATTCTTCTGATTTCCATTTGCATGGAATATCTTTTTCCATCCCCTCACTTTCGGTCTGTATGTGTCCCTAGGTCTGAAGTGGGTCTCTTGTAGAGAGCATATATTCGGGTCTTGTTTTTGTATCCATTCAGCCAATCTGTGTCTTTCGGTGGGAGCATTTAATCCATTTACATTTAAGGTAATTATCGATATGTGTGTTCCTATTCCCATTTTCTTAGTTGTTTTGGGTTTGTTATTGTAGGTCTTTTCCTTCTCTTGTGTTTCTTGCCTAGAGAAGTTCCTTTAGCATTTGTTGTATAGCTGGTTTGGTGGTGCTGAACTCTGTCAGCTTTTGCTTGTCTGTAAAGGTTTTAATTTCTCTATCAAATCTGAATGAGATCCTTGCTGGGTAATCTTGGTTGTAGGTTTTTCTCCTTCATCACTTTCAGTATGTCCTGCCAGTCCCTTCTGGCTTGTAGGGTTTCTGCTGAGAGATCAGCTGTTAACCTTATGGGGATTCCCTTTTGTGTTATTTGTTGTTTTTCCCTTGCTGCTTTTAATATGGTTTCTTTGTATTTAATTTTTGACAGTTTGATTAATATGTGTCTTGGCGTGTTTCTCCTTGGATTTATCCTGTATGGGACTCTCTGTGCTTCCTGGACTTGATTAACTATTTCCTTTCCCATATTAGGGAAGTTTTCAACTATAATCTCTTCAAATATTTTCTCAGTCCCTTTCTTTTTCTCTTCTTCTTCTGGGACCCCTATGATTCAAATGTTGGTGTGTTTAATGTTGTCCCAGACGTCTCTGAGACTGTCCTCAGTTCTTTTCATTCTTTTTTCTTTATTCTGCTCTGCAGTAGTTATTTCCACTGTCTTATCTCCCAGGTCACTTATCTGTTCTTTTGCCTCAGTTATTCTGCTATTGATCCCTTCTAGAGTATTTTTACTTTCATTTATTGTGTTGTTCATCATTGCTTGTTTCATCTTTAGTTCTTCTAGATCCTTGTTAAATGTTTCTTGCATTTTCTCTATTCTGTTTCCAAGATTTTGGATCATCCTTACTCTCATTATTCTGAATTCTTTTTCAGGTAGACTGCCTATTTCCCCTTCATTTGTTAGGTCTGGTGCTTGCTCCTTGCTCCTTCATCTGCTGTGTGTTTTTCTGTCTTTTCATTTTGCTTATCTTACTGTGTTTGGGGTCTCCTTTTCTCAGGCTGCAGGTTCGTAGTTCCCGTTGTTTTTGGTGTCTGTCCCCAGTGGCTACAGTTGGTTCAGTGGGTTGTGTAGGTTTCCTGGTGGAAGGGACTAGTGCCTGTGTGTTTTTGGGTGTCTGTGGCCTTATTATGATTTTAGGCAGCCTCTCTGCTAATGGATGGGGTTGTGTTCCTGTCTTGCTAGTTGTTTGGCATAGGGCGTCCAGCACTGTAGCTTGCTGGTCGTTGAGTGAAGCTGGGTGTTGGTGTTGAGATGGAGATCTCTGGGAGATTTTCGCCGTTTGATATTACGTGGAGCTGGGAGGTCTCTTGTGGACCAGTGTCCTGAACTTGGCTCTCCCACCTCAGTGGCACAGCCCTGACACCTGACTGGAGCACCAAGAGCCTGTCCTCCACACGGCTCAGAATAAAAGGGAGAAAAAAGAGAAAGAAAGAAAGAAAGAAAGAGGATAAAATAAAATAAAGTAAGATAAAATAAAATAAAGGTATTAAAATAAAAAATAATTATTAAGAAACAAATTTTTTAAAGTAAAAACAAAAAACGGACGGACAGAACCCTAGGACAAATGGTGAAAGTAAAGGTATACAGACAAAATCTCACACAGAAGCACATACATACTCACAAAAAGGGGAAAAGAGGAAAAAATAATCTGTCTTGCTCCCAAAGTCCACCTCCTCAATTTGGGATGATTCGTTGTCTATTCGTGTATTCCACAGATGCAGGGTACCAAGTTGATTGTGGAGCTTTAACCCGCTGCTTCTGAGGCTACTGGGAGAGATTTCCCTTTCTCTTCTTTGTTCACACAGCTCCTGGGGTTCAGCTTTGGGTCGGCCCCGCCTCTGCGTGTAGGTCGCCTGAGGGCATCTGTTCTTCACTCATACAGGACAGGGTTAAAGGAGCCCCTGATTTGGGGGCTCTGGCTCACTCAGGCCGGGGGAGGGAGGGGTACGGAGTGCGAGGCGAGCCTGCGGCGGCAGAGGCTGGCATGACGTTGCGCCAGCCAGAGGCACACCGTGTGTTCTCCCCGGGAAGTTGTCCCTGGATCACGGGACCCTGGCAGTGGCGGGCTGCACAGGCTCCCAGGAGGGGAGGTGTGGAGAGTGACCTGTGCTTGCACACAGGCTTCTTGGTGGCGGCAGCAGCAGCCTTAGCGTCCCATGCCCGTCTCTGGGGTCCGCGCTGATAGCCGTGACTCGCGCCCCGTCTCTGTTATCTCCTTTAAGCAGCGCTCTTAATCCCCTCTCCTCGAGCACCTCGAGGAAACAAAAGAGGCAAGAAAAAGTCTCTTGTCTCTTCGGCAGCTCTAGACTTTTCCCGGACCCCCTCCTGGCTAGCCGTGGTGCACTAACCCCTTCAGGCTGTGTTCACGCCTCCAGCCCCAGTCCTCTCCCTGGGATCTAAGCTCCGAAGCCGGAGCCTCAGCTCCCAGACCCCGCCCGCTCCGGCGGGTGAGCAAACAATCCTCTCAGGCTGGTGAGTGCTGGTCGGTACCGATCCTCTGTGCGGGAATCTCTCTGCTTTGCACTCCAAACCCCTGCTGCTGCGCTCTCCTCCGTGGCTCTCAGATTTGGTTTTAAGATCAAGGAAAAGAAGTTGATTAGTAGAAGTCTGATGACATGTTTCGTTTTGTTTGAGATGAAGTCGTCATTGTTTCACATAGGAAGGTAGCAGTATGCACAGTGTCCTTGTTTCCTTGTTTAGAGTGTCAGTTTAACATTACCCCCAAGCTGCCACCCCCTACCCCAGGCTTTGTCACCTGAGCACTGGTGAGTACCACGGGGGGTTAGTTGGCTCTTGGGTGTTCAGTGGGTTTTTGTTTGGTTGGTTTTGGTTTTATTTTTTACAAATACCACCACTGAGAGAAGGGCCAGGAAGGGAAATTCTGTGGTCTTTTAGTGTTTCTAATCAGTGAAGGAGTGATTAGACCAATCAAATATTGCAGGGTTGTGACATTGATCCCCAAGTGGTAAGCAGTAATTGTGGAGATTGGATTTCAAAAGCTCTGACAATTTACTTTCAGTTTATCTATTATAATATTTAATATCCAGTGATGCAGGTGGGTAAGGATTAAGTGGAATTAATAGTAGAAACAATTCTTTCTTATGGTAGTTTTCTATGCCTTCCCATTATAAATGAAGAGAATTGATCATCTGTTAATGTATGTTCCTCAGTATGTACTTGGTAACAAAGAACCATGGCAGAAATCCCAGATTTCATTTTAGGGAATCCTTTGCAACTGATGTACAGAGCATTGTCAAGAATTGAGTACCAAAACACAAGGTCTATCTGGCTACCTGATACCTGGGCTACTCGCCTGAGAACGTAGATGGCTACTACCTTTAATATAATTTTTTTTTAAGAGAGAGTAAAAAAACAAAAGCGATGGTTAAATAAAAACTTGAATTTAATGTCACAGAAAATAAAACAACATCAAATTAGTGAACGGAAGAATGATTAATGAAGAAGGTTCTAGTGGGGTCTGTCACTGCCTGGGTGATTTTTTTTTTTAAATAAATTTATTTATTGGCTGCATTGGGTCTTCGTTGCTGCGCGCAGGCTTTCTCTAGTTGTGGCAAACAGGGGCTACTCTTCATTGAGGTATGCGGGCTTCTCATTACCGTGGCTTCTGTTGTCACGGAGCACAGGTCTCTAGGTGCGTGGGCTTCAGTAGATGCAGCATGCGGGCTCTAGTTGTGGTGCACGGGCTTAGTTGCTCCGCGACATGTGGGATCTTCCCAGACCAGGGCTTGAACCCATGTCCCGTGCATTAGCAGGCGGATTCTTAACCACTGTGCCACCAAGGAAGTCCCCTGCCTGGGTGATTTTGGGAAAATGGCATCATGTCTCTGGACTCCAGTTGCCTAACTTCTAGGATAGAGTAGAATTATATCAACATAACATTCTACAGAACTGAGTTCCTTGAGACAGAGTGAGTTGTTCCCATTTTTTTATCCCAGCACCTAATATTGTGGAACTGAAAAAATGATTTGAATAATCTCTGTCAGTTGTCTTACTGTGAATGTTGTGGTCAAAAATAAAATAAGTAAGATACATATTCATTTTTAGGTAGAGTGCATAATTTGGAGGAGTGTGTGTTGTAAGAGCAGAAAGGGAAGGAGGAATTGTGAAAAATTAGAGAAGATGGAAGGCAATAAATGTATGGGTAAAATAATGAGACTTTGTTTTTTAAAAAATCACCCGCAGAATTGTCCATAGGCAAACAAATGGTGGGGAATCACTTCAAATTAGTCACCACGAAGGCACTGCAGGTCTCCTCCTGTGGCCACCTTGCAAAACATTTTAGGTAGTCATTCTTTGGAATTATTTTTAGAGCTGGTTGTGAACCACATAAGAAAAGTCATCTTTTTCTTCATGGTAAAGTTTTGTTTCGTTCACTCTCATTATTCCCCACACTTGGTTCTGAATGGTTTTTGACTTGATTGTAAACATTCCTTTGAGGATTTTCAAGAGGGTGCTTCAGGCTCTGGAGAGAGGACTTACAGTGGAACCATTATTGGAATTAATGTAAAGCTTTCCTTTACAACTTTGGTAAAAAACAGTACTCATTCTGCTGTTTAATTCAGTTTGTTAAGAATTTGTGTGTATGCATGCACAGAAAAAAAGAAGGACATTTACCAAAGTATTAATTGACATCTTTGGTGATTTTGTTTTCTTCTTTATACTTTTCTCTATTTTCCAAATTTTATACAATGAACATATCATTTACAATCAGGAAAAAGGGCAAAAAAACATAGTCTGGTTACTTTCTGGTCACCAGAAAGTTCATTATATGTTCAAGTATTGGCAGAGACAGTTCTTGACTTGTGAGCACGTGTCCCAGGTGTCAGAGGGAGAGCAGAGGTTCACTTTTCTGAATCCAAAGCTAATGATGGAGCCAGATTTAGTGCTTAATCCTATTTTCCTAAAGAAGCGCTGTTTTTAATAATATACTTTAAAGTTTTACCTTTTTCAAGCAGTAGTTTAGTAAAAGAGAATAGATTGGTTCTAATTCTTTTGTGATTTTAAAAACATTTCATTTCCATTTGTCAAACAGAAGTGGAATGTGAGATAAAATATATGCTTATTTTCCAACCTTCTCTAATGCTTGCAGTCTCTGTCTGACAGTCATGTCAGGCTGTCAGCAGATATCTCAGCATCCCCCCTGTACACTTAGCACTGTGCTGGGAGCTGAGGAAGGTGGAAGAACCCTTAGCTCCTGTCTCTGTCTGCAAGGAGTTTATAATATAGTTTAGGATGGCAGATAGACTCAAGATAAGTATTTATACTAGCACAGTAAGGACAACAAGGCAAATGGCACTGAGGGAGCTGAAATCATCTAGAGAAGTTTCCCAGCGTAAGAGGAGGATATTTGTAATGCTGACAGGAGGTAAAGGTAGAATCTTAAATGCTTTTATTATTTTTCCATTGAAAAATCCTTCCAAGAAATGACTTACAACCTGAGCGTTATAGCCCCAAATTTCCTGTCCTAATTAGATCTATATCAGTGGTTCTCAATTGGAGGCAGTTTTGCCCCCCTCTCCCCGGCGGACATGGGCAGTGCTATAGGCATTTGGTAGTATAGGTGGGGATGTACAGGACGCCCCCTTGCCCCTCGTCCCTATACACACTCAAATGTCTGTAGTGCTGAATTTGAGAAACCCTTGTCTACATACCCTTGAGGGACAGTGAAGGGACACTGGGGCCTAACCACCTGTCTGCCACTAGTTTTATGTAACCAGTGCCTCCAGGAGTTATGGGGGCTGGGCTGGGATAAATTAATGAGAGGCATTGAAGTGGCATATGATTAATTATTCAGTCCTCAGCTGTTCATCTTAGTTCAGTTGAAATCAGTCTAAACCAGGGAAGTAATGAAGGATTACTGACAAAAGAGAACTATATGAATAAAAAGATATCTTTTTGCACTTAATCCAAGTTTGTGTTGTCATATTCAGTATTTGTATATCAAGCATTGAATGTCTCTTTGCTCTTTATATGATACCTGTGAGCTTAATGGAAATTAATTAGAATCAGAGAGTTCTGGATTTCACGTTCAGGTTCTAGCTATGTGACTTGAACAAGTTACCTAATCTCTTCGAGTTATACTTTACTCTGTAAAAAATATAATAAATCCTCTGTAGCAGAAGATAAATAAGTGTGCCTTTAGATTTGTAAAGAGATAACCAAATGTTTCATATATTTCAAGTTTTCTTGAAACTTCCTATTGAAAAATAAAATAAAAGCTCCTCCACAAGGCTTGAGAATTTCCCATTGCTAACCTTTATTCTAGAGGCTATGGTTTTGTTTCTGACACTTCCTGGAAGAATTTTATGCAAATGACCGGTACTGAATTAGTGTTTTTAGGACCAGAGTTTAGTATACTTACTATTCCTTCTAGAATAACTTATTTTACATCACTTAACAACTTCTCCTTTCTGTGGCTCTGAAGTTCCAGAAGAATCAGCTGAGTAGGTAGATTAATTTATTCCTTCCTAGTGTAGTATTTTGAGGTATCAATAAAACCAGAGATGCTAAAGCCAATTTCAACAACTATCTGCTAAAAGAATAAATCCTTAATGGGGATGACATTTCCATGCCCTGAATCCTGGGGAGAAAAATCTGGCAAACAAGAAAAGATTCAGGTAATTCTTTTCTATGAGAACAATAGTATTACAGTGGGTGCACATGGGCAGAATTTTGCTAAACATTGAACTAGGGAGAATGGAGAGTTTCTTTAAAACCATAGGTGTATAAAACATCCAGGTTTTTCTTAGCAACATTAATGTGCAAGCAATCTGCTTTGGATAAACAAAAATGAATTGCTTTTCTAATTGTGAAAATTTATGTGTCTCTAACTTCCCTAAAATGTAAGCAGTGGTCAAAAAGAGTCATGTACCACAGTGTTCATTGCAGCTCTATTTACAATAGCCAGGACATGGAATAGACCTAAGTGTCCATCGACAGATGAATGGATAAAGAAGATGTGGCACATATATACAATGGAATATTATTCAGCGATAAAAGGAAACTAAACTGAGTTATTTGTAGTGAGGTGAATGGACGTAGAGTCTGTCATACAGAGTGAAGTAAGTTAGAAAGAGAAAAATAAATACCGTATGCTAACACATTTATAAGGAATCTAAAAAAAAAAAGTTATGAAGAACCTAGGGGCAAGATAGGAATAAAGATGCAGACGTAGAGAATGGAATTGAGGACATGGGGAGGGGGAAGGGTAAGCTGGGACGAAGTGAGAGAGTGGCATGGACATGTATACACTACCAAATGTAAAATAGATAGCTAGTGGGAAGCAGCCGCATAGCACAGGGAGATCAGCTCGGTGCTTTGTGACCACCTAGAGGGGTGGGGTTGGGAGGGAGACGCAAGAGGGAGGAGATATGGGGATATATGTATATGTATAACTGATTCACTTTGTTATAAAGCAGAAACTAACACACCATTGTAAAGCAACTATACTCCAATAAAGATGTTAAAATATATATATATATATATATATATATATAAGCAGTGGAACAGAGGAAAAAATATATATATAAGCAGTGGGACAGAGTGAACTCACATTAGTTGACTAAATTCTCCATTGTTTATAAGAAAATACTCAGCAAAAGTTCTTCCAGCTTTCATTAGCCTGAAACCTGATTATAAACTCATAGTCATCTGTGGACCTTAAAAGGATTCTGGAATTTAAGGTTCTTTTTTTTCTATTAAGTAATTTAAAATACCTAATTCAGAGCTAACTATCAAGCTAAAGAATGCCATTTTACTTTATAAAATCACAAATATCTGTAGCAGAAAGGACCTTAACAACCATGTCTAGCAACCCTCTTCTTTTTACAGATCAGAGGATTGAGGCACAGAAAGATTGATTGACTTGTCCAAGGTCATAAAGGTGGGCAGAGCCGGGAGTGGAATCCAGGTTTTCTGACCACTAGCCCAGTCTTCTTCCCACTATTTAGACTTTTCCATAATTTTATTCATTATTAGAATTGGGACATTCAGGTTTTTTTTTATTGTGGTAAAATACACATAGCATTTAATCATTAAATGTTTAAAAATCTCGTTAAATAGGCAAACACATGAATATGGAGCAAACACATGATTATGGAACAAAAATCAAAAGGTACACAAAGGTTTATGGTATACGGTTACTAGTTCAGCTCCCTCTCACTCCTGTCCATCCCAGATCCCCTTCTTGGAGGCAGCCACTGTAAATAATGAGGCATTTTAAATAGACCATTTTGGTCTAATAACGTGTCTAAACTGACATTGCATTGTATTATTCTTCAGGGACTGCAGTTTGGCCTGCCAAGTTTAGGTAATGCCCAACAAAGGAAAAACATAAGCCGTGGAATTGGAATATGGAGAGAGATTTGTGAACTGATTTGAAAATTACCCACAGTCCAAGTTATTTCCAGTAATAGAAGTGAGGGCTCTCTTGCATCAGTACTCTCTTACTCAAATAATGCCTTTTGTACAAAGAGCCTAGAGTATTTTATAAGAGCTCTCATGCATCCTCATGACATGTAAAATCCCTGAGTATTGTATAACTGCGTACAACTGCTTTAGAGTCTATAGCACATTGGCCACAAGAAAGAATTATGTTGATGTTTGAATAAACACCCCCAGGCTCTGTGAAACCATCAGTGTGGGACATCACATGGATCTGCTTCTCTCAGCTTCTGAGCCTCCACGGCCTACCTGATAGAACAGCCCCTGCTTCTTGGATGGGGTGCATCCAGGCATTGGGGCTGGAGAGTTCCTCACAGACTGGACAGGTTGGCTGAAGGAGTGAGAGGGGGCTCCAGGAGTACATGTGCACCTTTGGTCGTGGAGCAGGAAAAGCAGCAGGGCAGCAGCAGGTTCTTGGTACCGCCCAGCGCCTTTGTAGCCTTAGAGCACATGTGCAGGTTCTTGGTACCGCCCAGCGCCTTTGTAGCCTTAGAGCACAGGTGCTGACTCTGGTAGATAGCCGCGTGCAGTAAGTAGGCGACTGCCCACCTGGTGAGAGGTCAGCCTGGGAAAAGCTGCAGGCCCAGACCCCACATGCCACAGTCGGACTTCCTCCCAGTTTAAAAGGCAAATCTCCCCAAGTGAAAGGGAAGAAGAGGTGATCTTCTGCAATTGGTTATCTTTCTGTGATACTTTGTGTGACTATCTGACAACAGGTTTCACCTGGCAAGGGAGAGGACCTAGGAGGTCTGTAGGTTGTTTTGAAGACAGATGAGAATGGGTCCAGGGAAGCTATAGGGAGAGGAAAGGCAAGGTGGGAAGAAGTTGTCTTCCTGAGAGAGCAGTTCTTTGACTTCTGTACCACTAGACTCTTGAATTGTGGGTTTCACATTCTACTCTCAGGCAGTGTTTTTTTGTTGTTGTTTGGTTTTTGTTTTTTTTCCAATTTTCCTGATCCTAAGGACTCTCTGGAGTACTTGCTAAAAGTTCAGATTCCTTGGCCTCTGTTCCATAGATGCCGCCTCAGTGTGAAGTTGGGTCCTTGAATACTGGGTAATTTTAATAAGCGTCCAGGTGATTCTGGGGAACGCTGTCAGATCAGGACTGGGTTCTGATATTTTGCTCTAGATTTGTCCTCCATTATAAACACAAATATCGGAAGTATTGGGAACCTTAACTGCATAAACAGAGCTTTATTTCAAGAAAGCGTGAATGTTCATTTCACCTGATAATAATGCCTTGGTATTGATTCTTCTGAATGTTTTTTAATTGTTTAAAACACTGAAGTATTAGTTCATAGTAACTATTAAAACATCAGTTCTGTTCATCTTTGCAAACAGAACTACTGAATGGCCTTTTGTTTGTTGTAATGGCCCTGCCATATATTTGACCTGGACTAATACTGTGTGATTTAAAGTTATCTGGAATTTACAGTTTTGTAATTGATAGCATCTGTTTTTTATAGTTAGAACTTTTATAATGAGGAAATGGCTATTATTTCATCATCACAGTCATTTTAACAGTTTTAAATGTAAATTAAAAATTTCAGTGATGGTATTTTTTCTTTTCAGATAGGAACCAAGGCTTTAACCTTCTCAGCTCATTGGCTGGAGCAAACCATAGCACTGGATCAGCAGAGACCTGCCACTCAGAGGTAGAGATTTTTCCTGGATGTTTTCTCTTCTTTGGCTTTAATTTCTACTCGTCATTATGAATCTTTACACCATTCATCATTTTCTCCTTTCCATTTAAGAAGTGGCAGAGAATATTATCAATAGATAAAAGGAGAACCTAAAACAGCCCTCTTTATGCCTGCTAGCTGTTAAGAGCAGGCTAGTTCAGCATTAAAGCAGTAAGCGCTTTCAAGATGTTTGCAATTTGGGCTGTTCCACGTGTTTTTGCTAGAGTGCTTTTAAAAATGTGCTAGGAGTTCCTTAAGGCATAAAGTTGCCCCCAAATCTTTAAATATAAAATAAAATTAGTGGTTCTTTTTAAGTACTTCCTGTGTCCTGTACAATCTGAGGCAAGGTCCTTGCCCTTAATGAGCTTAAATAGGCTGATTTCAACCCTCTGTCCTCAAGGACTTTGGTCCAGGTCTGCCTTGGTTGGCAGGTTGGAACCACGAACACATTATGTAGTGCCACATTGTCTTTCTGGGACCTTCTTCCTCAGTCTGAGCTGTTTGTGATAGGATCTTATACATTTTCAGATTTTGAATAAAACATGATCTTAAAGCAAACAGTATGTTTTAATAGTCAATAGCAAAATCGTAATACTTTTAAATTTTTCCTTGAGGAGAAACACTGCTGAATTAGTGAATTTTTACCCTTTTGTTTAATGTGACCTTGATCCTTCTTCCATCTCTCTTTGTGTCTTGCTCCTATTACTGCTTCTCCAAAGCTAACCAGTGGGTGGAAGTGCGAGCCTTTTTGGATTTAGTTCGGAAGCAACCTCCTGTTAAATTGTTGCTTGTGTGTATTTTCCTCACCAGCAGCCCCAGTTGCCAGCAGCAGAGAGGACTGAACCCCTCTTGGATCATCGAGGTGGTGCCTCTAATACAACAGACACTCAGGTCGATAGCATCGTGGGTAAGCACCTCTCTGGCTGCTAAGTGACAGCTCTGTGGAACTTGCAGTAGCCCATGTATTGGGGTGTAAATCATCCAAGGGGAAACTGACTTTAAATGAGGACGAGGGAAGGAAGTTGATAGTACACCCCACATGAATGTTAGCCTTGTGGACGGCTGTCAGAAAAAGGAGGGAGAGTAAATACATTACAAATTGTGGGCACCATTGTCCTGCTGATTCTGTCAGCAGGATCGTGATAACGATCATCTTAGCTAGAACAGACAGAACCAGGTGGTGAAACAGCTTTATATCTCCATATTACACAGTTTTTTCATAGTATTTCACAGTCGTCAGAATTGATGGTAACAAGAATAATACAGCTTTATAAGCCCTCCCGTATCTTTTTAAAATTCTTTTATGTCCACATTCTCATTTGGTAATGAAGTTTGGCAGAGAAGTTATTTTACAGAGATGAAGATGAGGCCCAGAGCAGTTTAATAACTTGTCCAAGGGCACCTAACAAGAAGGTCCTAGAGCTGAAACTGGAATCCAGTTTGCTGCCCAAAAGCCAGAAAGCCAAGGAGCTTAGTTAACAATAACTATAAACGTTCTTTTGTCAGGGAGCTACTGAAGTCACTACTTCTTTTTATGCCACAGAGGGCCCATGTGCAGTAATAAGTTTTAAAAACTTTTCTTTTTCTGTTTGTAAGATAATCCATGTAGAAAACTTAAATGATTGGTTATAGAAACATATTAAGAAGGAAAAATTGGTATATAATTTCACTCTAGTTTATTCAACCTCATCCTCTCAGTTGAACCCTTCATATTAGCTTCTAAACCTGCTAAAATCTCTGCCATGAAAACAAACCATTGACCACACTGAAGGATGTGGGGAAAATAACTAACTTAAAGAATTTGGGAAAATGGTATTCTGACTGGATACCATGAGGCCAAAACCAAAAAGAAATGAACAGAAATCCTGCACTCTATTTAATAAATTTGATTCTTACAGGGGTATGGGTTCGAAATTCTGAATATTTATATGTAATATATTTTATATATATTACAGTTGAAAGAATAAGAAAATATAGCATAGATAATGAGAGCTAGGTTTCTCACTGTCAGAGAAAGAAGTTACAAATAAGGAAAGGGGAAGGCTTGGATGAACCCTTTGGTACTGAACTAGAATTGAAGGTATCAGTATGAACTCTTGGGTTTTAAAATATCGTTAGAGCAGTAGAGAAATAAATATAGATATGTGTATGCATGTGTAAATACATATATATATTTCCTAGCTCTGTCCACTGGGAGGACCTAGAAGCAACAATAATACCAGTGGACATATTTAGTACTTAGATCTTGGTTTCTAAATACTATTCTCCAAGAAAAGGTACCAGGGCTACTTGGAGAAGTGGTTGATTCCGGGCTGGGGCAGGAAAAATGCAGGATGAACGTGGAGCATCATGGTGCCAGAAAGTAAGGAAGTGCTCAAGAAAAGAATGGGGGCATGTTGAAAGGGCACAGGAACCAACCTGCAAGAGCTTCCAATGGCTAAAGCTGGAACAATTTGACCAGCAAAGTAAATTAACATAGTATTGGGCTGTAACCCATAGAATAAAATACGTATCCATGAATCCATACTAATTTAAATAAATAATTGAATAAATGCATAACTGGAAAAGAAAAGGCTGCTCCTCCTTACAGAAGAATTCCAATTAATACATGTAGACATTATGAAGGAAATAGAAAATTACCCTTAGCCACACACCACAGTAATAGTTGTCACAGGCAAGATCCACTGATGAATGGTGAAATTAGTAGATGAAAGTTTAAGAAGAAACACGACATTTCCATAGTCAAAAGGTATCTTTCCCAAGTTATTTATTACAAAGGGGCAAATAGTAACTTTATACTGGAAAAACCTGGCAGATACCACTTTAAGTGATGAAGGTTACATCACCAGTAACAGGACATATTGACATCATCTCCCTCCAATATGATGCACTGAAAGGGCACTCACTTCTGTGGTGTTCCTGCCAAAGGTCCATAACCTCAATCTAATAATAAGAAAACATCAGACAAACCCAAATTGAGGGATATTATACAAACTAACTGGCCAGTACTCTTCAGAAGTGTCAAAATCATGAAAGACAAGGCAGGACTTAGGAACTGTCACAAATTGGAGAAGACTAAGGAGATTTGACCACTAAATTCTGTGTAGAATCCTGAATTGGATCCTGGAACAGAAAAAAGGATATTAGTGGAAAAACTGATGAAGGTTGAATGAAGTCTGTAGTTTAGTCAGTAGCATTGTTCTATTATTAACTTTGTGATGTTTATAATTGTACCATGTTTATATAAGATGTTAACACTGAGGGAGGGTGGGGGAAGGGCATATCGGAAGGCTCTGTACTATTTTTGCAACTTTTTTGTAAGACTACAATTATTTCAAAATTCTTTAAAAAGACAAAACCAAACAAACAAAAGTAAAACACTTCCTCAACCCCACATCTCTCTCCTCTCTTTACTTATTTCCATTCCTCAATTCACTCCCATCTAGCTCTTGCTCCCATTTTCCATGAAAACAGCTCACCAGCGACTTCCATGCCACTCAATCGAATAGATGTCCTCCAGTCCTCATCTTGACCTCTTGGCGGCATTCAGTATTATGAATCAGCCCCTTTCTGAAACATTATCTTCTCTTGACTCACCCAACACATCTCCTGATGTTCTTCCTACCTCTCTGATGATTCCTTCTCTTGCTTTGGAAGATTACACTCCTTTACCCAGCCTTTAAATATCGCCATTCCTCAATGTTCCATCTAAACTCCTCTTCCAAACCTGTATTTAAGCATGAAGTGATTCTGTCCACATCCACAGTTCAGGTATCATGTATACAGATTAATCACAAATTTTTTTATCTCTAGCCCTATATACCAACTGCCACCATGGCATGCCCATTGAACTAAAGCAAATTTATTAACCAAATGCATCTTTAACATCAAATTATCTGTATGACATTGTAGTAGATGTAAAGAATTATGTTATCATCCTTGTCTTCAAGGAGCTTATAGTCTAAAAATGCAGAGACAGGCCTTGTAATGTAATGTAATGGGTAAAGTCATGGGCTTGGAATCCTGGACAACTGGGTTCAAATCATGGCTCTACCACTAGTAGTGAGATGACCTTGAGTAAGTTATTTAGCATCCGTGGGCCTTAGTTTCCCCTTCTATACAATAGGGGTGACAAATCTTTCCTCACATCGCTGTTGCAAAAATGAAATGGAATCATATAAGTTAACGCACTCAGTGGTGGGGACAAAGCAAACTCTCTCTCTTACTGTAGTATTTGTTATAGTAACAGTAGACAGATGCTAGCATACAGAGTAGTGTATGTCAGTGCCAAGACAGCTCTATAAACACTAAGTGTGGGACAAATCCTAAGGAAGGAGACCTGTGAGCTGGGACGGTCAGGGAAGACATCCTAGAGGTGACTGGCCTGGAATGGAGGCTGAGTGAAAATTCTGATTAAAAACTAAGTTTGATAAAGAAGCCACATGCCGAGGTAGAAATAGTAAAGGATTTGTGGTAAGAAAAAGGAATTTAAATTGGCTCTACCTCTGAATGGCTGTAATTTTAGATGAGTTCATTTTTAAACTCAGCTTGCTTCATGTGTAAATTGTGAACAGTGGTATCTGTCCTGACCACCTTCTATGGTTGTCAATAACAGATGTGAAAATATTTGTTGACCAGTAAAATATGGTATAAATTTCAGGCATTTATTGAATCTGTGGACCTTAGCGCAGGGCATGACCTTTAGAATTGGAAACATGTAAGTCTGAATCCAAGGTCACACTTAATAGCTGTGACCTTGAGCAAGGTCACTTGATCTCTGAGCTCTAGTTTTCTCTAGAAAAGTGGAAACAGAATTCCTTGCCTCGTTACAGTGTTTTACGGATAAAATGAGTTACTGTTCATTTGTGAGGGCCCACTACCAGCCAAGCAGGATGCAACACCATGAGCTGTACAGCTGGTCCCCAGTGGGCACTCACTCAGTGGTAACTTTCATCAAAGCCAGATTGATTGCTTTAGGATTCTGTGTATTTAGCACATACATAAATAATGTGTGGCGAATCCTTATTTCAGATCCCACGTTAGACCTGGATATTCAAGAACTAGCCAGTCTTACTACAGGTGGAGGAGATTTGGAGAATTTTGAAAGACTATTTTCAAAGTTAAAAGAAATGAAAGGTAATCGGATCCATTGTGTCTAACAGATTCCCGTATTGATGCTCCTCTATTTTATATAGTAGGATTTTACTTTGTAACTGCTGATTGCATTCCATGCTCTGGCCTCATCTGAGAAACTTGGGTACTGGAGGACTGTGCCATCCTCTGGTAGTAAAAATTTCCTTGGGAAAATTTTCCTCTTTCTTCATTCTTTTTCCTCTTACTTTCCCTTCTTTTGCCTGTCTCTGTTTCTTTCAGTGTGTCTCATTAACATGGAATCAGTAAGATCCCTACCAATTTACTCACATCATTCTCATCTGGAAAATTTGGAAGACTTAAACTTCCTAACAGCTATAATGACTACACCATAAATGTGTCTGTGAAACCCATTTCCCACCTTCTAGTGTTAGAACATCCATGCATTCCAGATTGTCCCGTGCTATTAGATGAATTTCTTAAGATATATTTTCCCCCTAGACAAGGCTGCGACGCTTCCTCACGAGCAAAGAAAGTTGCATGCAGAAAAGGTGAGAAAATCAGTCAGGTATTTATTGAGTACCTACAGCAGGTCCAGTGCTATAAGAATGGTATATCACACTTGTTTACTTCTAAAGTATCTTACTGTGAACTTTTTGTTGGATATTAACTTATAACTAATTGAATATTTACCCAGTAGTGATATAATTGCTGCAGTCAAACCAAGATTTTCCAGTGTATGTTGAGTGACGTGGAACATTGAGACTCAGGATGTTTGCCTTCTTAGCTGTTAGGCTGGAAAACGCTTAGTTATTTTGTTTGGTTTGGTTTGGTTATTACCAACACAGCACGTTCTTGGCAGGAAATGTATATGGTTTATGGTATTCCATTGTATAAATGTGTCATAATGTATCCAGTTTCCGTTTTGGACATTTAGGTCATGTGCCTTTTTTTTCTTCTGTAGTGAAGCTGTGTGTATCCTTATACATCACCTGTGTAAACAGCTCTGATTATATCCTCAGTAAAAAGTCTAGGAGTAGAAGTCATGGGGTCAGGGTGTTCAGGGGGTTTTGATAGATGTTGCCAGAGCGCTGGAGGGCAGGATGTAGAATTTTAAGTCTTAATCAGTTCTGTGTATAACATATGAAACGAGCTGAAATTCGGTTGTTGCCTACAGTTTGTTGCTTGCTTCTCTCCACAGGTGGCCAAAGCTTTCTGGATGGCAATTGGGGGAGACAGAGATGAAATTGAAGGCCTTTCGTCTGATGAAGAACACTAAATTATTCATGCTAGGGCTTGACTACCAAAGACCCTAGCTCCCTCTACCTGAGCTACTTCCCTACTCAACCCAGTCATCTTTTGCTGAGCTCCCCATCATCATGTTGGCCGCCTGACTTGTTTATAGGCTCCCGTGAATTTTAGTTTTTAGTAGGGGGTAAAGCAGACATCTCTCCTCCCTCAGAATATCGTGGGGGAGTGAGAATGACAATAAGGAGTGAGGAATTCTCAAATACGCTTTTTTGCTCTAGGAACAGGGGTGGGATGAGGCTCCAAGGCCTGTGTGATGGGACCAAGTTAAAGGCGAAGAACCACCAGGCCATTCCTGGTCAGTCTTCTAAGCAGCGTTCCCCGCGTTCACACGTGATCACTGCAGATCGGGAGCCTGTGCCACCTTTCCTGGGTTCTGGATTCTTTCTGTCAAGGAACTTGCTGCTCTGAGGTTTGATGCTTTCGATGGGAGGAAAGATTTAATCTGTGCTGTAGTATAGACTATGTGCCAAAGCCACTGGCCCTCAGGTTAGTCTCTAGCTGGAAAAAAAAAAAAAAATGCATCTGGGCATTTCATTTGAAGTACAGTATCTGAGCTCATGCTAGAAAGTATTGAGAAACCATTGTGAATTTTTAGACTGTAGTAAATGATGCAAGGGTTTCCCACTCTGGTAAGGATAAAATAAACCCTCCTCTACCAAGTTGTGGGTCTGTCGGTATGCGTGTGTAAGAGAGAGAGAAGCTTAAGGAATTCCCTCTATAGGCCACTGAAACGGTATGATCATATCCTGAGATTTTTGCATTAGTGTTACCGTGGAGAAAGTTTTCTTTCTTAGAGTTCGCTACCTGAGATGGCAGAGCTGTGTTGTCACAACTCATACCCTCAAAACAAGGCAAGTTTCCTTTTCTCTTTCTGAAAGCCAGAGATCACTGCCAAAATAGTAACACTAAGGAGTGGGCTTGGTGGGAAAGGATATGAAATGTTAGGCAGTGAATCCCTGAGTACCTTGTGTTACTTCCAGGGCTCAGTGGGTCAGCTCTAGGGGAAATGATCACCAAGGGGAAAGTTTCCAGAGGAAGAGTGGGAAATAGAGCAAATGTAATCCTTATTTTCTGTTTTCGTAGGCACTTTGTAATGCATGTCATGAGCCTTTACTGTGGTAGTCACTGCCATGGCTCTAAACTGGCTCAGGGCACATGGCCTGAGAACTGCTGCTGGCCTAGTGTGGGTAGGAACCTCTTAGGTCACCAGCAGAAACAAGTTTCAGACACCTTTGTGCAACACCTTCTAAGCACTGCAGAACCTGACAGATGGCAGAATGACTGGAATGCTCCAGGTTCCGGGCCAGGGTGACTGCAGGAGGGAAGGTTTCAGTGATTGGAGCCATTCCAGGGAACATTGGAGGCTATCTTGCTTGATACTTTTTTCCTTTTCTTTCTTTTCTTTTTTCGCTATCTGAAGGTCTTTGAGACTGTAGTTTACCATCATTCCATCAGTGTTTCTTTGAGGTAACTGCATCAGCCATTGACTGGGAATATAAGGGAAGCTGGCCCTGGGGTTGCAAGATGAAAGGTGGAACATATTTTTCTTAAAACATGAAAGGTTTCAGAAAATACATTAGGTCACGTGGTTAGGGAAAACAAACTAGAAAAAGCTGTGAACTTGATTTTGTGGATTAAACAAAGCCAGGTGATTAAAATGTGATTTATTTATAAAGTCTGCTTATGTGTATTTTTATGATTTTGTTGGGTTTTTTTTGGGGGGGGTGGGGAAGCCTTCCTTTATTGGATTAGGCATAAACAGCAAATAATCTAAGAGTTTGTCAAACTCACTCTTTTAGAATCCACCATTTAAATGTATAATATCAAGTCATGTTTTCAAGATCTCAGCTATCTGGGGGTATTGGCCCCTTCTAGGGGAGATGTGAGATTAAAGTGTCCAGTGGTACCTACTAAAGGCCCATTTTAAGAAGAGTGATCATGAGCTAATATTGTAATAAAAATTGCATTCTATCTAAAGTGACCTATGTACATGCCACCATAAGTTATTATGGACTGTCCATCTGGGATTTAAAACAAGAACCTCGGCTTTTTTTTTTCCTTAAACATTTTTCTATTTGTGTAGCATGGTGTCTGGCACATAGTGGGCACTTAAAGCTGGTTTGGACTTGCATTCAATAGTTTTGATGACCATGATCCTAAAGTTTTAAGGTCCATGAGTGTTGGGAGGTAGGGAGAGATAAGAATAAACTTTTTACTTCCCTGAGAAAATCATATGTTATGTAATAATTTTAGAGTGATGAAGACATAGATATTTTTATAATTTTAAGATATGTTATCCTGCCAGAATATGAGAAGATTGACAGAACCAGTTTGCTTGCTCTCTTTTTATAGAACTTGGCCACATCTAATTCAGAGAAGCTGGAGATTCAGGGATGCTAGACTTAGATGGCTGAGTAATATGGGATGTGGTTCAAGGCCCATAGAGCGTGTCAAGCCATTACTGCAAACTACTTATAACAAAGGAAATGTGATCTGTTGCTAACTTCGTGTTCCCACCATGGAGAGGTGAGGATAAACATTTTTGCCGTGGCCTGTCGGATTCCCTTAACCTTGGGTCAGTCTCTTGACAGTGGCCATCGAGAGAGCACGTGGAGTGCCCCTTGCCCTGCCTTGGCCTGCCGTGGAAAAACAGTCTTTGAAGAATCACTGTCTAAGGGTAAGATGAGAGCTCCCTGAACTATTCTGAGCTGGAGTGTTTGCTGATACAAAGCTAAATTTAGCCAACATGTGTCCAGTGTGGTCAGTGGTTTGATTCATTGAACGTTCTGACTGATGGAGACCGAGAATGCTGGATGAGTTAAGAGCTGCCTTTCACCCCCGACCCAAAAAACTTTAAAATAGGCAAGACAGTTTAGCTACAGCATTCTATCATTAAATACCCATCTCATAGAGGACTGTAGGAGGAGAAAGTGTGAAAAATCAGGTCAAGGGTACCCCCTTAGTACAAGATTTAAAAACAACACTGTAACAGTTAACTTGCCCATAATTTGTATGTTCCTGAAAGCGTCATGCTCACAGTGCAGGGCAAAGTTCTAGTTTTGACTTAGATTCCACTTGGGGTTTAGTTTAGTGATCCATCCTTGCCCCTTTGGCATGTAAGCTCTTGCAGAAAGGGTCTTAGACGTTTTCTAAGTTTTATATTTTGGGCATTACCTGTGCCTGTTATTAACATCACCAGCCGTGCTCCTAATGTAGGTGTCTTTGTTCAGAGTTAAGTGTGTGTTACAGTTCCTCTAGTATAGGAAGTATCTTTCTCGATTCTGAGGTGTTTCTTTGATTTGCAGAATGAAGAATTGAAAAGAGGTGATAGCAACAGCGTGATCTTTTGTTGAACACTACTGAGCCCTGGTCCAGCTCTAAATGATGTGCTGTTCTACTTTGTTTCCTGTTGGAAAAGTATTGATTCAAAACCTGGACCTAATGGTTATAACTAACTGCATCTTTAGAACACAGGTTTGGGAAGAAAACATTTTTTTTCCTCTAAAATCCTTTTTTATCTGTGTATATGTTGATAGGCTCAAATACTTGATCCTCACAGCTATAAATCTGCGAGGCATAAATGGGTCACAGAAAGCCTCCCGGGTTCTCTCCTGTGAAGCATGTGACCAACCACTGCCTCTCCCTTTTCTCTTATCGACCAGGTGGCTTTAATGCTACAAAATGTAGGCTGAGTGAGGCCTGGGGTAGGAACATTATGGAAACAGCAGCATAATTTAGGAGAGAAGAGTCTGTTCCTTTGAAGCCCAAGGACATGGTCTGCATCAATCCTGTTGTTCCAGGAAATCTCAGGAAGTCATTAATGGTGTTAGAAGGCCTCAAACTGGAAGTTAAGGACGAGCAACTGCAACCTGTTCCTTGATCCTGATGAGAGCTGAAACAAGGACTCCGTGCAGCCAGCACTGGCTGGGACCCTCCTTGGTGACAGACTGTGCTGGCCGTGGCCGAACCTGCAGACTTGGGTAAGGACGTGGGTTCTCTTCCCTAGCAGCTCATTGTCTAACTGAGGTGGGAGAAGGGGGCGAGCAAAGTGAGGCTACAAAAGGTCGAATGCTGGGCAGGACGTGAAGAGTGCTGTGTCCAGCCTTAATTGCTGTGGAAGGAGAGCGCCGAGTGGGTTGGGAAGAGCGTGATGTGCATCTTGGAGCAGTGGTTCTCAATCATGAGCCCACGTCGTAATCACCTGGAGGGCCCCACCCCAGGACTTCTGATTCAGGAGGTCTGGGGGAATGTGGGTTTCTAACTTTCCAGGGGATACTGATGTTGCTGACCAGAGACCACAGTTTGAGACGCATTGACTTTGAGGAAGTGATGCTTGACTTGAGCGTTTGGGGATAAGAATTTGGGCAGATACGTGGATGAAGGCTGCAAAATTCTTAGTGGAAGCTATGGCATGAACAAAGGTATGGAGATAAGAAAGCAAGGGGTTATGTTGGGGAAACCCCAGTAGTCCAGCTAGAGAAATGGTGGTAGATAAGGATGGAGTGATGCTGAGAACCTTGGAATTCCGCTTTGTGCCTACTCGGGAGGTAATCAAGGAGCCAGCGGGTTTCGAGTAGAAGACATGTAACTGTAATTAATTCCAGGAAAATCTGGCAGCAGGACTAGCCAACACCAATTGATTACCAGTCTGCCTGGAGAGCTGTGTTGAGAAGGATTCTGAAGCTGAGAATGGACCCAGCACTGTGATGAGTGGTTTTTGCATGGATAGAGAACTAGTGAAAGTTGGTAATTTTGCCCTGTACTTGCCATCCCTGGACTAGAGGGTGACAAATTAGGAGAATATTGGAATAGCTGTGATCAAAGGTAATCAGGAACTTTATTTTGGTGGTATTCCTTCAACCATACATAAGGACTTGTATAGGACAGCACAGTGAAAATGGATGGAAAAGACATTGCTAAGGTAAAATCTACTAGATACAGGCACCAATTCATTCAGTGAATTCAGCAAAAATATGTGGTGGCCAAAAGAAGCTGAGGATACAAGAATAAGATATAGACCCTGCTCTCAAGGAAGATTCACACAAGGCTTCCTTTCTGAAGTGAGTCTCAGAGCATTAGGGAAGGTTAGCCCGGTGAATTGGTGGTGTCAGGCAGGGCGGGAGAAGCAGGGTGTAGACTGGTGTGATACATGAGGAACTGCGCTTAACACGACACTGGGTTGCAGGGGCGAGGCAGCAAGCTGTGAGAGCTGGACAGGGGCCAGGTGGTAAGGGTCACGTGGCCCATGTTAAAGGCCTTAGAATTTGTGCTGTGGACTCTGGCGCCGTCTAAGGTCAGGGAGGGCAGTGTGGATGGTACATTTATGGGAAAGCAGGCTGGAGGCTCAAAGAGTGGTTAGGAAGCCATGCAGTTGTCCAGGTGACAGAGGGCCTCGAGTACAGGGCCGAGAGCACAGAGGGACAGACAGGGCTGGTCGGATGTGGGGCGTGAGGGAGTGGTGGATGACTGTGACTTCGTGGCCATGGGCTGAGTAAAGGATTTTGATAAAGCGGGACTGAAGGCCAGGAGAGGGCGATGGTTCAGTAAGGGCAAGGATGACTTCCGGTTTTTAAACTGAGTTTTGAGGCACTTGTGGCACCTCCACTTACCAGTAGCCAGCAGGCTGTTGGATATGAGTCTGAAGCTGGGGATTGATGTTTGGGCTAGAAATACTGATTTGGGAGTCCTTAGCATTTACGTGGCTTGAAATCACACAGGTTAGATGAGCTCTCTCAGGGAGGAATGTCAAGAGTACATACACTGGTCTGGGGATACCCCCATGGACGGGGGAGGTGCAGGCCTGAGAAAAAGAGGAGAGCGGACATTCAGGGCCTTTCCAAAAGGGAGGCTGGATCACCAGGGGCAGCTGCAGAGGTGGGAGGTGGCGGGGAGCAAGGAAAAGAAAAGCATCAAGCTGCCCAGGACTTGGAGAAGGTGGGGCGGCGGGGGGGCTCCCGATAAACACAGAGAGTCAGGAAAGGGAGCTTGCTTGGACAAGACGGGAGATGATTCAGTTTGGGGGAGTTGTTTTGGATCGCGTTTCACAGGCAGCTGGAATTTAAAGTTGTGGCGCTCAAGGAACAGGTTGGTTTAGAGATAGGGATGTGCGAGTCATTTTGCCGAGAGACTGACTAGATAAAACCTTGGGGAAAGTCATTTAGGGGCGGGAGGCTAGAACTGGCCAAATAACAATGAAGGTAGGGATTTGATGTAGTTCATGGAGGCCAAACCTATAGGCACGTCGGTGCCATTCCTGGGAAATCTGCCTCCCTCCTGGTACAGCATGTGTGGACTCCGGTGAGGTCCTGGGAGGAAAGGCTGCTGTAGAAGTGGCCCAGCTAGAGAATTACGCCAGCTCCCTTCCGCCTCCCCGAAATTGTTTATTCATTTTCATCATCCTGTTTCTTAATCCACATCAGCTGGGGTCAGTGTAAGATTGAGCCATGGAAAACAATTTTGAAGTCTCTTTCTCCTTGGGCGTTTGGAATTTAAAATGGATTTTCACAGGAGCTAAGTCATGTGAGCTGGAGAGTGTGGAAACCTGCTTCTTTCGGAACCTGAAACCTACCTCCATTGCCTGTGGCAAGATTAATCCGGTGGCGTCCACGCACTTGCCAAAGGCTCTCAAATACAAAGGGAATGAACGCGAAGTAACAACGCAGAGACAGCGTCGCTGGGACTTGTGCAGCGCTGGGAGACGTGCCAACTGGGAGACTGGACACCTTCACGTGCCTGACCCGGAGGCTCCTGCTATCCCTGCAGGACTGGCTGGCACTGCGTGTTGCCCTCGGTGAGTGAATGAGGGCAGCGGGGCTGTGGCAGAATGGGACCTGGCACATCCTTGGTCAAAGTGCACTTGGCCTTGGAGACACGTTTCTCTGAAGCCCCTGGGGCCCTTTAACCTCTTCTCTCCACTCAGACATGGCAGCGAGAATGAGAGCGAGCTTCTGGCCCAGCAGCTTTTCAATGAAAAGTTTATTAGAAGGGCACTTACAGGGGAGAGAGAGGACACAGTTCTTTAACAATAGGGGGTACAATGCTTAAACAGGTGCTCTGCTCTTAAGATAAAAGTTAGAAAAATCTAAAACACTATAAATACATACATGCTTTTTACAAAGGTATTAAAAGGTCAGGCTGGCTGAGAAGGGAAGGTAATCAACATCCTCCGCGTTCTTTTTCCCCACCCAAACGCACACCCCAACAGGAGTCCTGCCCAGAACAGCCTAGTTGCAACAGCAGCACTGAGGGTGAATGAAGGCTTCCTGGAGGAAGATGGCTTCATCCCTCTGGACAGTTCTCACCCCTAGGAAGGGAGAGGGGCTTGGTTCAGAGGCCCCCACGTAAGGGCCTGTATTCGACTCTGAGCTGCCTGTGTCACATGCTGCCACGTGGGGAGCCAGCCTGGGTCAGTCGTCCCAGGTGCTGAGCCCAAAAGCCACTGCACCCTCTACCAGCATTTGGAACTGGCTGTGCCCCGTCTCTTCCCAGCCACTGTCCTTGGGAGGAGAGCCTTTTCCAACTTTCTTCAAAAAATTAAATAGTTATCTGTCTTGAATGGTTTTAAGAAATTATTACATAAATATAAAAACACCAGAATGCTCGAGTGTACATTACTTTAGCACAAAAGCAAAAAATTACAGGATCACTTGAGAGAATTTCTCCATCCAGTTTACACGGTGCGCGAGTTTTTGCATGTGGTAGCTGTGCTTCTGAAAGGGTGCCTGGGGCGCACGTCATTTCCCCGCTCTTCCATCAGAGGCGCCTCATTTTTGATCCATACGCTTTTCTGCTTTCCCACCCACTTGCGGAGTGGCTGATACTCCTGAAAGACTGTCACTTGAAGGGGTTCGAGAAGGGAACATCTATGCCACACCAAGAAAAACGGTACAACTTAGCCGTGTTGAGGTTTTCTTCTAGCAAAGATGTAGATTTGGGAAAAACTCCCAACTGTGCCACTTAGTCACACAGTAAGACACAGGGCCCGGAACCAAACTCATGCCCTCTCTTGCTACTTGGTAACCCCCTTGGTAAACAGTCCCCTGAGCAGTCTGCAGATTCCTGTCCCTCCCTTCTCCTTTTAAGGACTACAGAGAGTGGCCTAATGAGAGCTCTAATGTGAGCTCTCACCCCGCAGAGACCCTCACGGAGCCCAGAAATGGCAGCTTGGGGCTGAGAATGAAATGAGATATCTGCCGTCTCCCCAAGCTACTCACATACATGCATGACATGCACGCGTTACTTAAAGAAAACCTTTTTCTGCGGTGTGAGTAAAAGCATTTAGCCCTGGAATACGTCCAAACTCTAGGAAGCCAGAGGGAGATGGAGAAAAACAAACTAAGCACAAGATACGTGCTACAGCTCATTCCAATACATTAACAATGATTTAAAAAAATAATCACCATGGTAAATAAAAAAATACAGCACAGACAACATAAGGACAATGGAAAAGTCTGCCAGCAGCCTTGCCCTCATGTCTGTTCTTCCTAAGAGTCCAAGTCCCCGCTCCTGACTCTGGGCTTGTCTCAGAATGTCAGATCTGCAGCCTGCCAGGAAGGTGGCCAGCAGAGAAGACTGGCCAGCACAGGCCTGTAACCCGAACCGCTGGGGCGGCTACCTACTTGCACTGGAAGGCTCCAAGTACTAAATAAAGTTAGGAGCGGGGAGGGAGTGGGCGGAGAGGAAAGGGAATACAAGCTGGCTCCTGAGGGAGGCGCTGAGGCCAGGATCCAGGGCCCCCGCGCTCTAGCTGCTCTCAGGTCAGCGTCAGCACAAGCCGCAAGGTGAAGGTGGCCTGGCGGGGAGCCCGGGGCAGGGAAGCGAGGCACGTTGTGCAGCCTGGACAACGGCACTGAAAAGGGTCTCCAACAGCCACCGTCACCCCCCAGAACTGCCCCGATTTCCTCCTGCCCCTTTCAGCTGTCCTTTAAGTTTTTCAATGTATAAATGCCTTCAGGCAATAGGATTTTTAAACTATTTTTATGACTTGAAGGACACTAATATTACATGTGCCTCAAAGCCACCTACGCAGCCTCTAGGGTGGGAATGAAACCAGATCCTAACCTCTGGGTACAACCAAATTTCTTTTCAATGGTGCTGAAGGTGGGCTTCCCCACTTTTTCCTCTCATCCTCCTCCTCCAGCAGTCTAGTCTATAAAGAAAAAGGGCCAAGCAAGTAGCTCTCGGAAAAACACAAAATTAAAACTTCACGCCTCCTAGAAGTAGCCTTTAGCTTTGAGCACTGAGGGTTCTGAGACACCATCCAAATGCAGCCAGATGTGACCAACAAGATCACCCAAACTGGGCTGTACCTGAAGCCGGTTCCCAAGTACCTGGGGGACAGCTGTGCGCCGTAGGAAGCCCTCACAGGAGATCACGTTAGCAGGTGGAGAACGCGGGCCCTCAGAGACTGCTCCCCATGGCTTCTAGAGGGGGCACCACGATGGCTTCAGCCGAGGCCAAAATGGAATAAGAAGTCATACCATGAGTCTCAGACCTGACTGGGAGCAGGAACACACATCCAGGAGGTTCAGATGATTTCCTGTATCTAAAAGAAGCAGTCCACCATCATTTCATACCAGGCACGAACTTCAGACTTGCAATATCTGGCCCCCTCAGGTGGAGTGAGGGACTACACACCGTCTCCGGCTCTGTGTCGACAGTCCTGCGCAAAGACCAGTCCAGGTCTGGCCACGTACTCTCGTCTCTTCCTGTGTCCTCTGGAGGCTTGGCAAGCAGCTCTCCTACCTGGAAACTTCAGGGCTGGAGCTTCAGAGGCCTAGGATCCTGTAAGTGAGGCACCCAGGAAGCCCCCAACATCTCCACATAGCATCAGAAATGTCATCACATTTGAGGTTTATACCTGCCAAAAGTGTACACTTTCTTCCCTTCACCTGCAATTAAGACAGGACTTCCATAGGAAATCCCTTTATTTTTCCTGGTAGAAATCCATGCAAAAATATGGGATAAGTCATTTCATACAAAAACAGCAGCAAAGTATAAAGTACCAATTGCAAGTGGCAATTCCATCTGCTGTATTCTGCAAAAGGCCAGTAGAAGAGGGCTCTTTTTTTTTTTTTTTCCAGTTGAAATAACTTATAGTAGTTTCCTCACTAATTGCCACTGGGAGCAGTACTTATTACACACTGTAACTGCTAGAGTTGTCACTGATGATCCTCTACTGTGAGCTAGATAATCTCATATCCCAGGGGAAAGATGACAGACCTCTTTGCACCAAACCTGCGATTTTCAAAGGTGTAAAAAAATTTTTTAATAGCCCTTTCATTTGCTTTTGTGTTGGCCTGAAATCTTTCCCTCCTGGTGAATTTGCTTCTGTTAATTTCAGCTTCCAAAAGTGCTGGCAGGTGTCTTCTCAACAAAACCTGGAAAAGCTTCACTTTGGGGGAGAAGTTGCTGGGTCCCCCTCTGGTTTCCCAATCAACGTGCCAACCCAGGGTTTTTTTTTTTTTTTTTAAATATAAAACAAAGGTTTAAAAGAGCATACGATAAAGTTCATTTAATTAACGCAACTGACTACATCAGCCAGTGTAGCCGAATGCATGAGAAAGCGGAGCGAGCTCTTACAGGTGACCGGAGACCCGCGCACCGTGGTGGTGCTGCCTCAGCCTGAACACCATCACGGACAACTGCCTCCTGCTTCCCGGGAACACTTCACATAATTCAAATCTCTTTGAGATTACCGTGATGCTACAAACTATACATTTCCTACGTGCCTGAGCCTCGACAGATCCTTCCAACTGCTGAAAATGCAGACAACTTTAAGAGTGTTTTTAAAGAAGAGGTGTCACCACCTCTTCCCACCGGTCCCTGTGTGCCCGGTTCTGGACACACTCGCTCACACCAATCAGTATGCTCCCCGAAGGGTGGAGACAGACAAGACCCCTCACCACCCCAAGTCAATTCAGCCCCCAGGGTGCAAGGTCTGCCGCTGCTGGGGTTCAGGAATGCTCACTGGAAGAGGAGGGCTGGGCCCGAGGTGAGGTGCGCTTATACCCCTGCCTGCCGGCTTCTCCCTGCCTCTAGAGTGCCCAAGGCGAATTCCGCACTCGGTCCTGACCACAGGGCCCTTTCCTGTTGGGCAGTGACATCTCAGTTTGCTGTCATTAAAAGAAAAGGGGGCTGGGGGAGGGGGCAGGTGGTAAAATACTACCTGTTTGCTCAAGCCACCAGAGCAGAAGCCATTTCTTGCCCTTCACAGCAGGGCCGAAGGGCAGATGTGTTCAGCAGACACAGCTGTTCATAAAAATCCATCTCTGGGTTTGCTTTCATGTTCTGTAAAACAGGCTCGTGCCACTTTGGTTGAGGGAGAAAAATTTCTTCTTCTTTGACAACCGTGATTTGAGTTCTGATTTCTCCACCTCCTACATGGCCATTTTCCCCAAGCCCACCCTCCCCGCCCTCCCCCTTCACACCCAATGTCTCTAAGACACACTGGAGCAGCGGATGCTTGGGGAGCCCATCTGGGTGAGGACCTTGTCAAGCCACTGCAAAGGCCCATTCAGGTGCAGCTCGATCCAGCAGGGGGTGCTGGTCACGGTCTGTCTCCTGCAAGACATTGGGAAAGGGGTGGGTTGGGGGATGTTAAGAATGTCCAGAAGCACACACACACACGTCAGAATGCCTTTTCCCGCTTTGGTGACAGGCTTCTTCCCAGAGCCAGAGATACGGACTGCCTTGCTAGACCCTGTCCTGGAGGAGGTGCCACTAACTTGCTGAAACTGCCGGGCCAAACTCCAAGCAGGAAGGGCTTTGAGTAAATCAGGTTCTCCTGCACCAGGGAAGGACGTGGCCCCCTTAAAGAGAAACATGTAAGGCAAATTCCAGGGTACCCCAGAGGCCCCCCGGTTGCCTTGATGGGCTGCTGATGGAGAACCTCAGCCAGAGCAAAGGTCTCTCTGGTCCCCCTGTCCTGAGAGGGCACCTACAGCTCCCCTGCCTTCAGCCCCGACCTACCCCCAGCAGGCCGCGATGACATGCGTCTGCCTGATTGAGGGGTGTTTCTTACAGGGCGCCGACAGAGTCCACATGCTGTCGGTCCCCAACGTGCTGATACAATTCCCATCTATGGCCTTATTTTGGAAAATCTTACGAGCAGAGCGAGCCGTGGAACAATTACTGGAAAAAACCAAGGCACACCACACGTTTCTTTTCCCCAAAGCACTTTGTCTAAATTCGGGCTGGTTGATGACGCAGCTTGCAGGCAGGCTCCCAAAGGCCTCCACCGAGCAAAGGCTATCTGCTGAGGCCGGAGGCGCTGGTGCCAGCTGGAGGTGAGAGGCCTGGGCTCTGCTTCCAGCCACCTCACAGGAAGGGGTGAAACCTTACTCTCCTTGGCCCCGGAGGCAGGAGGAGGGCGAGGCTGTTCTGGGAAGGGGCCGCACCGCCAGTTAGGTTGCTCTGCGGCGCTGCCAGGTGGCAGTGACGTGGTGGGCTGCACAGGACTGGGTGTGCTGGCGGTATGTCCTGCACGGTGACACAGTGCCCCCAGGGAAAGGCTTCTGCCAGCGGGGGCCTCTTCCCAAGCACTTGAACCTGGAGGACTGCAGTGCTGCGCCAGGTCAAGAGCCGCTGGCCCGAGGTCACCACCCTGCTTGCTTGGCCTGCGCTTCTCCCGAGTGGAGGATTAGAAACGGGCTTGCAGACTCGGCCCTGGCGTGCCTGCCTGACCTGGGTGCCTGAGGGTGGCCCTCTAGACTGCAGTCCGAGTGCTAACAGGGATAAATGGACCTCCCGCTGGCTCTTTTCCACCGGGTCCATCTTTAAATATTTCCCTTCCCCAACTAAAAAGAAGATTAATTTTCTAACCTTTCAACTCTTGCTCCCTAAATGATTCAGCCAAGACCAAAAGGTGAGCTAAAACGTCCCTCGGGCTGGGCCTTTGGGCCTGGGCTAATCTCAGGCCATTATAACCGGGTTGTGAGTTCTCCGGCGGCTGACCACTCGGATAGCTCAACGGGTCATTCATCCCGGATTTGAGAGAGACGCCAGAGACCAAGGTGCTGTGTTCCCTGGCACTGTGGGGCAGACACGGAGAACAGCAGCTAAAGTACGGTAAATGAAAGAGGAGGATTTTATGGACCGAAATCCTCTAATGAGAATCTGACTTTCCATAAGTCATGCTCATCTGGATTTCATTATAAATGGTGGCCCAGAGCCAATACTGAAATGGGTTTGGCCTGGGTGCAGAATGACTGCAAAACAAAATGGATTCCAAACATCTGGAAAAATGAAGAGAAGGGGAGAGTAACTTGCAAGGCACTGGCTCCAGCTGACGTGCGGGCACCTCTGTGTCTGCCGCGGAGTCGGGGCTGGGCACACAGACCTGCCTCTAGGGGAAACTCCTGTCCAGGTGTGGAAGGAAAAGGAACGGGCTTCTCTAAGCCCACGCCAGAGTGGCCCGAGAGATTCGACAGAGCAAACCAGGGACACCCCTGACCAGTGCCATGTTAAAACCAGTATCTCAGAAATTCTGAAAAAATCATTTCTGAGCAAGTAAATTTTGTTCCTTTGACCACCCAAATCTCCTCCTCCCTTCCCTGCTTCTCAGTTTTAATATCCTAGATCCTCAGGGTCACCGGGTCAGAGATGGAGCCACAGAGGAGAGAAGGAACAGTGAGATGAAGACTTAACTCCCCGGAGAGGGTCTTCCTAAAACCATCTGCCCAGAACGAACAAGGAGGAAGACGCCAAGAGGACACAGTTCTAGGCTCAGCTTTTCCACAAATGATGCAACTTCAGGCTAGTCGCTTTCCCTCCCTGGGCCTTTGTTCCCTCATCCGTACAACAGGGACAATGCCAGCGTCCCCACCCAGGGTTGTGGCGAGGATGGAACGCTCCCAGCTCCTGAGAAACTGGGCGAGCACTGCTCAGCTCTTCCCTGTCTAGTGGGACTTGGCCCCGCTCGGATCCCTGGTCCCTCTGCTCTTCGGGGCAAGGGCCAGCCTCGCTCATCTCTGGGGAGCCCTTGCTCTGCGTTCTGAGCCACCTGCAGTCCCCGCATCCCAGGGACAAGCGCCCCAGCCCCGACCTGTACTCGGCTCCCCAGCCCTTGACGAAGCTCATGCGGATGGTGCACATCCGGGTCAGCTGGTACACGGCCTCGAAGCCCTGGTTGACAGATTGAGCCAGGAGGGCGGCAAACTCCTGGTTGTTGAAGATCTTCAGGTTGCATCCTGCCAACAGAACAAAAACAGTGCTCGTGGGGACGAGCATGCACTTGTCCGGAGCTCCTCTCCTGGCTAAAGCCCCCCACCCCACCCCCAGGGTCACCCGGACCAGTGTTCCCACATTAGCCACAGATTCCACGCTCAGCACCACACTGGGGGCGAGCCCACGTGGTCCCTGCCCCTGAAGCCATCACCGCCTTGATGGGGAGATGCAGCTGACACAGGGGAGGGGGGAGAGTTAAACAGTGGCCCATAAGCTCCAGTTCCCAGAGCCGTGGGAAGGCTGAGGAAGACAGTAAAGTGAGCCCAGGAACAAGGGAAACGGTTGGGAGAGGTGGGCCCTGCCCTGGGCGAAGGGGCCAAGGCAAGACTCCAGGGAACAGAGGCAGGGTCACGAGCCTGGAGGCCCCCGTAGTGTACGGGTATGGCCGACCTCCTGGGGAACAGGAGTCCTTGCCCTTTGATGGAGGGAGCACCAGAGAGACGGGCCAGCTGAGAGGCTACCCGGCCTGCCGTGCCAACAGGAGTTCCGCAGAGGGTCCTGGGCACCTCCCACCTGGGCTCCTCCAACAAATCCACCTCTGCCCGGGCCAGGAGGCAGCGAGAGATCTGGGCCACATCTTGGCCTCTGGGCACGAGGCTGGGGTGGGGTGACGTTCTCGGCAAAGTGAAGGTGTGTACCTAACTCCAGGCATAAAACCAGAGACAGGCGCACATAAAGTTTACCGTAAATCTCTTGTTCGAAGTCCAACCGCCTGAGTGCCAGGAATGTGTCAATCAGAGAAATAAAAGACAAAAAAAAGCACATGCCAAAAATGCCCAAAAAGGTGAGCTGAGGTGACACTAACGGGCCAGCACTGGGCCCCTCGGCTTGCTGCGTGACTCTGGGCTGGTCACTTTCTCTTCTAAGCCCGTGTGTCTCCCTTGTGAAAGGAGAGGCTGGCCTCAGAGGCCCCCCAGCTCTGACATCCCATGAGATAACATCCAGCACCACAGCCAGCTCTGCCGGAACCAGAGAGAGGGAGAGGGCGGGGCTGGGGGATGGGCACAAAGCCAAGTGCGCATCTGGACTTCCTCTTCTCATTTTCTGAGGGGAAGAGGGGTGAAGCAGAGCCCAAGGTGAGTTCCGGTCCCCCGCCCAGCAAGCAGCAGAGAAGCACACAGCCCTAGGCTCATCCTGGCTCAGCCACTTACTAGCTGTGTGTCCTTTGCAGGTAGCTTAACCTCTCTGAACTTGTCTCCTCAGCATGCCTCCTCGCCTGAAGAGCTAGAATAACTGGTGAGGACTAAGTGAGCCCCAAGGTAGCCGTGTGCTCTGTAAACGCAACCACACGACGTTCCAGAAATGGAGAGCACCACGAGCATCTCAAACTCTTTGCAGTCTTAAGTTGATCCAGCCCATGACCCACCGCTCCACCACCACCTGCTACTTAGTGAGCAGGAAGACATGCCACACACACGCCGCAGGCAATGGACTGAGCCACACACACTACCCAGCGGGCCCAGTCCACGCTCTGCGGCTGCGCGCCCTGGGAGAAGTGGGCTGCGGCCGGGGCGTTCTGCCTCAGCTTTCTAAGTAAAGAGGCCTTGGATGAGATCAGCCACCTGCCTGGTCATCTACCCAGGCCTGGCCCTGTCCAAGCCACCCTCTGGGGTGAGCCTGCCACCCCTTAGAGTACAGGTGGGATTCGTAGCCCTACTCAGAAAACCCTCAACAGTCCCCCTGAATAAAAGCAAAACTTTCTCATGTTCTTCCGTGGCCTGTTCCCATCATGTTTTCTAAACGTGTCGTTTAAACGGCCTCCACTGCAGGCAGAGTGCAGCCCACGTGTGCCCTGCCCTCCATCACCTCTGGGCCTTCGCCCATATCGTTCCCTCTGCCTGGGATGCCCTCACGGTCCTCGCCCCACCATCACCCTATGCCTAATGCTTACCTACTGCTCCAAGCCCAAATGCCTTCTCCTCCATGAAGCCTTTCCTGATCCATCCTAACAGTTAAATGTGTTTCTCCCCTTGGATCCAAGAGCACGTTACCTGTGCTGCTTGCGTGGTGCGTAGCACCCTCCCTTGTATTAAACACATTTGTGTCTTTGCCTTGCACACTCAGCTGATGGGTAAGGTCTGTGGGGACAGCAGAAGGACTTTCTGCACCCCTCCATCCCCCTACAGCATCTGGCATGGCTTTAGGAAGGAAGGGAGGGAGGGAGAAAAGGAAGAAAGCAGGCATACTATCTTAGCATCTATGCACACAGGCAATAAACAGGTACCCAGAGATCAAAGGCAGATGTGTCAGATGCTGCGTCTGCTCCCCGAAGGTTCGGGGAGGTCACAATAAGACAGCAGGGCAGAAAACCCAAGGGAAGCATCTCCAGATTGTCAGTGCGAACACCCGTGAGGAGAAAAGGGAAGAGAGGAGAAACCTTTTTAGCATCCCAGGCATGTGCCGCAGAGGAGAGGACCTCAGGGAAAGGGTGGGTATGTCGGTGGTGGTACCTGGTGGGATCTTGCAGACGGTGGCTGGGTGCCAGCCGTAGCGCTGGTTACAGTTGGGAGACTGGACAAAGATGGCACTGTCGCTGAGGCACTCTGCGAAGACCTCGCCTCCGATGTAGTACAGCCGCACGCCTCGCCCTAGAGAGATTCGGGTCAGAGTGGTCCTGGCACCAGCTGAGGCTACCAGAGGAGGCAGAACTGCAGCCGATGCTCCAAGTGACTGGTTCTCTGCCAGGGTCACCAGGCAAACGGGGCCCAGAGCCCAAGCCTAAACACACGGGGAAGTGATGCCAAAGCTGGGGAGGCAGACGACGAGAGGAAAGAGCATGGGTAAGTCTTAACAGCAGCCTCTGCCGATGACCTGCCATGGGCCTCGGCCAAGTTACTCAGCCGCTGAGCCTCAGTTTCTTCATCTGTAAGATGGGGGTAACAATCATACCTACCTCATGGGGCTGCTGTAAGACACACAGCAAGTGCCTGGTGAGCAGTAGTTGCTGCTGCTACTACTACTACTAGGTCCCTTCCCCCTCCAAGATTCAGAAACTCATTTAGTCAGCCTGCAGAGCTCCTCCTGAGGCAGCAGATACCCCAGGAGCCCTTCACTGCAAGGATGGCTTAATTAGTGCCACTCCCTGTACCTTTCTCCCCTCGATGCATTTTTCTAAAACATTCCATAGCTTTATATCATTTACTTTCCCTTCATCTCTTAAATCCACTCCAGATGGACAGAAATTATTTTTAAATTGGCTCTGCAATTCAAGCAAGTTATATAAACCCTCTGACAACGAGTCTCTGCTCAGCCAGGGGATGTTCTCTTCTCCTGCCTGGAAGGTCTTTGTTCCCACTCCTGGGGGCAGAGGCCCAGAGGGCCGGGGAATGGAGCCAGCTTTCACAGGCGCAACGTGGAGTGGGATGGAAACCAGGCGACCGGCTGCAGGCCTGCCTCCTCGTCCCACCACTGTCCCCGGCCCCGCCGCTCCCCAGTTCTTCCTGGCTCAGTGCTACAGGACTTGGCGGCTCACAGACACCAGGGTGCTGACAGACTCGGGGGCCACTAGGAGGCGCCCTGGAGTTATGTCGGTCAAGAGCGGGAGGCGGAGGTGGGAAGACCCAGACCCAAAGAACAAAAATGTTTGGGTAATTTTTGAAATGTTATATTTAAATACAGAAAAGTATAAAGTGGGTAAGTAAACACCTGTGTATACCACCGAGGATCTTTTTAAAAGAAAACAAGTAGGAAGCTGTCTGGGAAGGATGCAGCCTCAGGGGCAGGAGGCGGCTCTTTGTCACCGACTGTGTTACACACTTGCTGTGTGGCCTCTGCAGGGCTCTGCCCCTCCCTGGGCATCAGGTTATCACTCCCTGGAAAATAGGCGCACTGGCGCAGGCCCATGGCTTCCAAACTTTTCTTGACTGTAAAACCCTCTGTCCAAATGAAATCTTCTGTGAAGGCGCAAGATATAATACAAACGAGCAGAGGTGCTCTGGTTCACATGTGCCCAGACCCCTGCTGCCCTGCCCAGCTCCTGAGTTTCCTCTGGAACCCCTTGGCCACCCTGCGTGCCCTCAACAATGTCTGAGAATACCCACCATCTCTACACCATCTCTATGGCCCTTCTAGGACTCTGGATCGCAAAGGCTGTGAACATCCCCAGCACGATAATTTTATGAGCAAACCAAGTGACACACAGCAAGGCTTCCTCCTTCCTAAACTAAGTGATCTTTCACCACGTGCTAGGTGTCAGGAGAGAGTGTTAGCAGCAGTGGTGTCCCGGAGGCGGGCAATACTGGTCTCTCCACCTCTTCTAAGTTCCTAGAACGATTATATATGAAGTGAACAAAGAGAATATCATTCCTCCAAGGTGGACTATATACTTGTCCACCTATCAGTACTTCAAGGGTATTTTTATTAAGAGAATTGCACAGTTGCCTTTCTCAAGAAAGTCAACTGTCCTCCTCTGTGGCTCTCAAATTTTCAGAAATGGTCTCTGAGTGGGAACGATCAAGCAACCGCAACTCTGTCTGGCCCCTAAACAAGGCAATACGCAGCCCGGGGGACGGGCACGGGGGAGGCGCACAGGGGTGGCTGGTGGGTTCTGGCAGGGCCTGTGCTGGCTGGGGCGCGGGGTGGTGTCAGGGGGGAGCACGGCCGCCCCTTACCGATATGCCTCCGCGTCAGCTCCACGGCCGCGTTCCTGTTGACATTTGAGAGCAGTCCCAGGCAGAAGCGCTCTGAGTTGGAGGGATCGGTGAAGCCATCCACTGTCATGGACGGCTGTGAGGCGTGGAATGTCTCCCCGACACGCTGGTTGAGCTCGTAGTAGGAGATGGAACACCAGAAGGCCGGCTCGCAGTAGGTGACGGGCTGCAGGTCTGAGGAGACAGGCCGGGCCGCTGGGTCAGGGGGCCCCCCAGCCCCTGAGCTCCTGGATGGGGTCCCCTAGATGCTCCAGAAGCCTGTTTCCCCACCTCTCAGGGCATTAGAATCCCCCCCCCAACCCTTTTACTATGTAAAACTCGCAGGATCCAGTGGGACAAAATCCTCAGGTGTTGGGAGAAGCATTCCACTGGCCTCGGTACTTTTTATTTAGTTGAGCTCACAAAGGCCCTGCCCCGCCCGGCCTGGCCTTGGCTTGAAGTAGTCTTCAAGGAGGTGCTGGGTCAAACCCAAAAGGCCCTGAGACCAGCAAGCACCTGGCTAAACGCACCGGACAGGCCAGGAGTGCCCACTGCGGTCTGGCCACACCATCTGCCTCTCTCCCAAGGTCCCCAGAGTAACCCATGCTGATCTCTGCCTCCCAGAAGGGCTTGCAGCCTCTGGCTCTGCCTGGTCGTGGGCTAACTCCTAGCCTGTCGGGCGGCAGCGTCCAAGCCTGTGAAATGACAAGGCTGGTGCGGCCCAGGGGGTCGCGTCCACAGCCACACAGGCACCAGGCACCGTCTACAGAGTGAACTGGCTCCCTGCCTCTTATTGCGGAAACTATCTTCCAAATGTATCCAGATGCCATCTGTCGGGGTGGCTAAGACACAAACTCACCTAAAAGCAGCTCTGAATTTATCCTAGTTGGCAGTCTGTGTCTCGGTCAAGGGCTCCTCAGAGCAAACTGCTGGTTCTCAGAAGAGGTGGGAACCCCTGAAACAGAGGTTTCCCCTCACGTGCCTCCACGTTACCTTTCCCGTGATTCCCTATGCCTCCTGTCACCTCCAGCTGTTCCAGGCTCCACACCTGCCCAGGTACCCCTGCCCTCCTCCTGCCCGTCTGTGTGTCATCTCCCACCTTAGGGTCCATCCTCTTGGCCCTGAGCCGGGCCCTCGTCCTTCCTCACTTGCAGCGGTGCCACGCCTCTGACAGGACTCCCCAGCACTCCAGCCAGCCCTTCCAGCTGCTTCTCTGCTCTGCACTGCTCCCCGGGCCACATCCTGCTCTCTGCCTACCATCTGCTGGCGAATCAGGGATTCTGCTGCTCTCATTCCTCCGCCTCAGACCTCCAGCCTGAGTCACTTGCTCTGGCTCTTACATAGACGTGGAGCCGCCTGGTCACTCAGGGCGTGACTTTGTGGGAGCCAGTGAGAGTGATGGGAAGGGCTCGCCGTGCCAAGTCTCAGCACTGGCCCGAGACCCCTGCTCACCGCCCGCCGGGCAACTTCCCGGAGCGAGAACCCACGAGAACCACTGCTCAGCTCACCAGACCTCTGAAAGTGCGTAAAGCCCAGGAGAGGCCCGGGTCCCCCTGCAGGGCAAAGTGGCCCTGATCTCCTTCTGGGGTCTATGCCCATGATCCCGTCTAAGGGTAAAGAGAAGGTCAGCACACACGGGAGGAGCTGCAGCCCGTGACATCCCTGCACTCAACACACCCAGGAAGAGTCAGCTAGAGGGTCAGGACACCTACATCGGGTTTCTCAACCTCGGCACTCCTGAGATTTGGGGCCAGATAATTCTCTGTGGGGAGAGGGTTCTGTGCACTCTAGGATGTGCACAGCATCCCTGGCCTCTACCCACCAGATGCCGGCGGCACACATCCATCTCACCGTCCCAGCGGTGACAGTAAGAAATGCCTCCACACATTGCGAGAAGTCTTCCACGGGGCAAAACAGGCCCCAGTTGAAAACCACTGCCCTGGATGCTTGACCAGGTCATGGAGCACAAGCTTCAAGGCCAGATGGACCATCGTCCACCCTCTGCTCAGACACGGACCAGCTGTGTGCCGCTGAGCAAACCAGTTAAGCTCTGAGTTTCAGTGTCCACATCTCCCCCCGGGTCACCAGAGCGGAGAATCTCCTTTATCACCAGGCGCTGTTTGTGGATGGACTGAGATAATTCAAGGGGAGAGCGGGGCACACATCCAGCACTCAATAAATGGTGTTAACAGAAATTATAATAATTTTGGTTATATGAACTTGAAGAGATCCTGTTCTTGTCCTGACCTCCATCCGAAGGGAGCGAAGTGTCCTTGCCCCTCCTTCCCTTGCCAGGGCCCACAGTACTTAATGGTGAAAGTGGTGTGGTGGGGCAGGAGCGACCATGGCCCGCGGCCAGTGCCCCCGAGGCTGGGTTGAGCCACGCCAGCCACATCCGGCTCTGGCTTTGCTCGATGCTTGACATTCCAATGAGATAAGCTATATTCTAAACAATGTGGTCACTAAAATGTGAGCTATGTTGCTTTGGAAACCTTAAAAAAAAAAAAACCACCACCACCACCTAAGAAATCCAAGTGCACTCCGAGCCTTCAAAGTGGTCTGGCAACGTGTCAGGGCCAAGAGGTACTGGGGAATTCCCAGAGGCAAGCTCCGCTGACCCTGCTGTGCAACCTGAGGGACATGACGTCCCTCTCTGGCCTCAGTGGCCCAGTCTGAACAGTGACTGCAGTGTACTGGAAGCCACTGAAAGCAGACCACGTAGGTCACGGTGTTTCTGGCATGGGTCACCACGAAGAGGCAGCTATGGCTGAACTGGGCTGGCCTTGGCTTCTCTAGCCAAGTACAGAACAGAACCGTCTTCATCTCCAAATTATAAAGCCTTTTCCAGCACCCCCTGGGCTTAGTCCAGGCAGAAGTGAGCGAGCTAGGCTCCCAGGAACACTGACTCAGCCCACCCATCAAAAGAAGAGAAGCCAGCAGGCCACCCATTGGGTAACATGGGGCCAGAACCATATTCTGGGCACGTGTGGGCTTCAAGGTGTCTCGGAATCAGAGAGAGGCTTGGGGTCCTAGCCCAAGAGGCCCTCCCAAGCAGATCTGAGCCCTTATCTAAACATGCCTGCAACTCACAGACACTCACTGAACAGTGCTGTGGAAAACACAGGATGCAGGAGCCTGACACATAATTAAGAAGATGCTAGTTGGGGGAACAGAGCAGTCAGGCCAAGGCAAAGTCCGAAGGCTGCCATTTCAGAGAGTGCTGTTTGGACGAGCCGACCTACATTCAGAAGCAGCACCGCAGCCATGCACTTACCGTTGTCTGCAAACAACTGACAGTCAGCCCTGCCTTTCACCTCTCTCCCTCCCATCATCCCTCGGTGCTTCCTCAAGGCATTTCTGTAAGAGGAGCTGCAGACCCAAGTATGATCACCACCTCTGGGTTATGCCTTTATTTTAAACTTTATTTTAAACTTCATGTATGCCCTCATTTCTTTCCTACCAAAGGACTTATCCAGACCATGGTTCCGAACAAGACAAAGTCAGGACCCTGGAAAAGAGAAGACTATAAACAGGCTAACCATGAAGTTACAGCTCCTGAAAGAGCACTCCGCTTGGGTCTAAGCTTCCTAGCAGACAAGGCAAAAAGGGAGCATAATATGCTACATGGCTCTGGTTGGTGGACAGACAATTCTTACTAGTTCTGCAGGGGAAACAAAACTTGTCCTGGGCACTAAATCTTTTTTTTTTTTTTTTTTTTGCGGTACGCGGGTCTCTCACTGTTGTGGCCTCTCCCGTTGCGGAGCACAGGCTCCGGACACGCAGGCTCAGCGGCCATGGCTCACGGGCCCAGCCGCTCCGCGGCATGTGGGATCTTCCCGGACCGGGGCACGAACCCGTGTCCCCTGCATCGGCAGGCGGACTCTCAACCACTGCGCCACCAGGGAAGCTGGGCACTAAATCTTAAATGACATCTTCAGGTGGCTACTCCTCCTCCATATCAATCAGTCCAGCCAGCCAACCTACCCTAGTTTCAAGAGTTTCCCAACAAACGCAGAAGCAATTTTATGTAAGGTTGCTTCTGAGAACCCTGAACATATGCCACTCACAGGCTCCTCTGGGAGGACAACTCTACAGGGTAAAGTGACCTGCCCCAGTGGAAAGTGGTTTCGCTTCTCTAGCCAAGGACTCAGCACACCTGGAGTGGCAGCTGATGGCGTGTGCCCAAGGCCTTCCCTTCAAACGCTTCTGCTCTCGGCCAGACTGCTGAGTCTGTGCCAATCTCTCTTCCTGCAGCAGAGGCGTTGCAGACGCAGGAGCCTCCCGCTGCAGCCGTGCTCGGCCCCCTGTCCCCACCGGTGCGGTGTCGGCCAGACCACTTGAGGAGCACGGGGCACTTAATTCTCGACTGGCCCCCTGCCAGCCTAACGCATTGGCTGGCTTCGGCTCTGAGCCCGATTCCAAGCTGGCACTGACTTTCTGTTTTGTTTAAGGAAAAGAAAACAGAATAAAACCCAGAAGGCAAAGGGATGCCTATTAAAAACATGTGCGAGAGATCCAAATCCGGTAAACGAAAGGGGCGGGGGGAGGTCGGAGCGGGGAAATTAACTTTCTACTATACATCGAAAGCAGGGACTGGGCGAGGGCCGGGAGCAGCGACGCTGTAAAGCTAAAGGTCAGAACACAAACGGCTGCCTTAGTCTGCGCTCACCTGCGGAAGGCGGCTCTGCCTCAGGCCAGGAGGCTTCCACGCCCCAACCGCCACGTGCACTTCCCCTGCCTGGACTGCTCGTCCCCCTCCTCTGCCAGGACGCAACCTTCGAGGCCCAGCGCAGGTGGCTGTGAAAATATCCTCTACCCCTGTGCCTGAGCCACCTGTGTACCTGGGGGTTAGGTCCCTGCAGGCCCAGGCCAGCTGTGTCCCAGCAGCCGGGCACCAATGCCAACTTGTCTCACCAAGGATTAGGCAACAAACCCAGTTTTACACAGAAAAGACCCCACGCTCTTTCAACCTAGGACCAGTTTACTGAAACCAAGAACAGTGGAAAAGTCTAAGAGCTGGACGGACCCTCGGGAGCGTGACGGTCCAGCCGGCAGCCGACGTCCTGCCGTGAAGATGCCTGCCTGTGGTGTCCCAAGCTTACGGAAGATTAAAGCCCAACGAGGCCTCAGAAAAGAACTTCTGCAGCAGCCCAAGACACCTGGGATCGGGTAGGGCCTGTAACGTGGGCCCCTGCCCTCCCTCGGGGCCCAGGGGTCCTCCTGCTACTCTGCCACCAGGGCCCCCTTCTCCTGGCAGGACAGGAAGGCAGCCTCAGCCCAAGGTCCTCCGGGAAACCATCACCTCCTTAAACTCCAGCTCAGCCGCTGCCCCAGGACATTCCCTGGTACCTCGTTTCCCCCAGTCAAGGCCCCTCCCGAGATGTCTCACTTTAAAGCAGAGAACAACTTTACTCACCGGCAGGATCCAGCTCGTTATCTTTCTTCTCTCTCTCCGCCTCCCTCCTCCTTCCCCTCCATTTGCTCCAATCCTTGACCTAAATCCTTAGGAAATTCCAGGTGACTCATCCGGCATGATGTGTAATAACAGGAACATCACCTGCTCACATCCCTTCCCTGCAAAACAAAGCCCTGGGACCTCCCCAGAGCCTGCCCCTGGCCAGAAGCTGAGCTGCCTTTCAGTCACTCATGGGCCGCCTCCACGAGGCACCCCAAGTGGCTTTACTGTGGCAGGAGGTGCCATCTTTTGCCTGGAGGAGGGAGGAAATGAAGCAGCAGCCCCATGTCCTATGCTTGCTTTCTTTTTGTATAATAACTCCTTTACTAGAAATAATAGGTGTCCTGAGATGCCCTGTCTCTCTCCGGGGAGAACTCTCCGCGTGCCTGTCAGCATCCTACTGTTTGGGACATGCCAGCCACAAAGGAGAAACGCAGAGGCAGCTGCTGCGTGCTGCCCACCCCACCACCCTTTTATCCCCACAGGATACCTTTGAACTCACGAGGAGTTCTCTTCTCACTTCTCATCTCTGCAGAACCCGCCCACTGTGTCCTTCAGCACCTCCTCCCCTCCCTGAGGCCCCATCCTCCACCTGACCCTCAGCCTCTTCCTGAGGGGGTCCCGTGAGTCTGTCTTCAGCCCTCTTTCCTTCTTGAGCTGGGTCTCCCTCTCCACTGAATCCATCCACTCCCAGGACTTCAGCCGAACCTTCATCAGTGTTTCCAAAGTGAGATCTATGGGAGGGTCAATGGGATCGTAAGAGAAAAGTGTTCCAGCAGCGGTTGGACCCGTGGGAGAAACGCTGGACCAAACAGGCCTCCTTTCTGCAGGACTCTCAGAGGCTTTACGCTGCGGGTGCCCTGGGGGCCCCAAGAGGGAGCACAGTATAGGCTTTCCAAACTCATCTGATGACAAAATCATGTCTCTGACTCCACTCTGGGCAAGGCTGTCAAACATGCTAATAGCTTCCAAAGCTGCACCTCCTGCCGCAGCCTCTCTCCTGACCGTCCTGCCGCTTCCTGGACACAGGCAAGCAGCGGCATCTCCCTGTCACCCTTCGCCCCAAACGCCGCCCCATCTCCTGGGGCTCTGCCTCAGTTAAACTGAAGCGTCATCGTTTTCCCAGTTAAAGCTGATCAATGAATGCCAATGATTCATGACACTCGTAAATGCCCTCTCCTCTCCCGCTGCCATTTCTCTAAAGCATTCATCTCAGCCTCCTTCAGCGCTACAGCTTCCTAAGTGGGTATTTTGGTGGCGGGGGGTAGCCCCAGTAATTTCCCCTAGATTTTAAATTCCACACAGTGGCCAGATTAATCATTATGAAGCTGCCGTCAGATAACCACCAACCCCCAACTCAGAACCCACCATCTCGCCTCATCCTATAGGCAAGACAGGGCTACGTAAGGGCGGCCCTCAGGGCTCTCTTCTCAGCCCGCCAACCCCGAGCCTCATCTTCTCCACTGTGCCTCCCAACAAGCCAGCCAACCACACCGCCAGCTGTCCTCCGAGCTCACCGCACCCTTTCACGCCACTGCTTCCAGCGGCAGTGTCCTTCCCTCCTTCTCTGCCTCACCGTGTCCCACCTGTCCTTCAAGGCCCAGCTCATACAGGTCATCACAACTCCAAGGTCCCCCCACCCTACTTGGCGCTGTCCCCCTGGGCACATACAGTTCCTTCCTCCTGTGTGCTGCTCCCTTGGCACCGGGCACAGTGCATCACCGGTGGACGGACACCTCCAGCCACTCCACCAGACTGTGAACGCCTAAACGTCCTCCCTGGCTCTGGACCACCAGCATCAGTACCTACTAGGAACTCAGCGAATGGTGACTGAATGAGTTAATACATAGGAGACACTGGCCACCCTGGATGATGTCCCCACTGGAATGCCACGGTGTGCTCCTTTGAACCCTCAGGGTACTTCATCTGCACCTACCTCTTCCTTTAATTAATTAATTTATTTATTATAGTTGCAGCACACGGGCTCTTTCATTGCGGCACATGGGCTCTTCGTTGCAGCTTCTCGCTAGTTGTAGCACATGAGCTCAGTAGTTGCGGCGCGAGGGATTAGTTGCCCCGCAGCATGTGGGATCTCAGTTTCCCGACCCGGGATCGAAACCACATCCCCTGCACTGGAAGGCGGACTTAACCACTGGACCCCCAGGGAAGTCCCCCCTCTTGTTTTATATAAAAAGTATTTATCGTCCTGCCTTATTTATCCCAACAAGGCCAAAAGCACCTTCGTGTCAGGGTCTGTGACGCCTCTTTGAATTCCCCCACTTGGACTGGCATACAGTGACCAAGCAGGAAGTGCCCCGAGAATGACTGAGTGAGGAAGAGACAGGTAAGCAGGGAGGGCTCCCAGCCAGGGACAACGTGGGACACCAGGGCCCTCACACCTGACATGTGTTCCCAACTGTACATCAGTAGGTGTCTCCTTGAGCCTAGTTCTTCTGAGTGAAAAGGGGGAGAGCTAGTCTAAGGGACCGAGCAAAGGCAGGGTCCTGGGGGCACAAGTTCTGGATCCCCATGGCCTGAGTTCAAAGCCAGCTTCTCCATCGTCTAGCTGCGTGAAGGGGACAAGTTCATTAACCAGTCCGTTCCTCGGTTTCCTATTCCATAAAATGAAAAATCACAGCACCACCCCCTTAGATAGTTGTTACAAAGATTCCGTTAACAGGCATGAGCCACTCTGCACAACACTCAGTGAACAGCAAGTTCTCGAGAAACGTTTGCCATCTTCATCCATCCTTTCATCCCCTTGCAGCTACGATGCCAGAGGCTGTGAGATGGTAGGGGCCCTACCAACAGTACTGAACGGGTGAAGGCGGGGGTTCGAGGGCTGGGCAAGCAGAGAGGAAGCCGGGCCTGTCAGCGCCCGTGTCTCGCCGTGAGTCCTTCCGGGGCTTGTTGGCTGGCTTGTCCCCCACATTCACATCTTCCCAGCCGAGTGGCACCCCCTTCTCTGCCCACCAGGCTTGGAGGCTGTCCCTTCCTTTGGAAGAAATGGCCTAAGAATTCCTGACCCTCAGACGAGAGGCAAGGGAGAACTGTGCCAGCAGGGCACTCTGCCTCGGGGCCAAGTTCAAGAGCAAGCTGTCATCCTGCTCCACGCGATCTCGAGGGGAATTCACAGCGAGCACCCGCCCAGGACAACCTGCGGCCTGAACCACCAAGTCAGGCAGTGGGGCTGCCAAGGCAAGCACCAGTTCTGATGTCTGTCGACTTCAGGGCGCCCATGGCCATGGTGGGGTAAGGGCTCAGCCTCCAGAGCTGGAAGTCCAGAGTCAAGTTCACACTCATGGCCTTTAAGTTCTCAAGGGTTAACACAGCTTCCAGCCTTCAGAGTTTGTGTTTAAAAACTCCATCAGTCCTTTCACATGGGGAATGTGACCTTCCTGCTGTAGAGCCCAACACTCACAGTGGTACTATTTTACAAAGATGATAAAACAGATCCCCCAAAGTTACAGTTCACACTGCCCACTTGTCAGCCTGTATCAAAAGGTTTTCAAGCAGCTCCCCACGTTCCAAATGAGGACTTTCTTCATCTGATGCTATCAGTCAAGGACTGGGAACAACTGGGAACAAAAGCCAGGCCAATCCACTCTGATTCACCAAGCTTGGATATTAACTCCTTCTTTTCCTGAGCCACAAATCAAACCCCAGCAATACAGGCTGGAAAAGAATCAAACTCACATTTTTCTAAAGCTACCAGACCAACACAGAAAAAAAAATTCCCCTCAATAAAAACTGAACAAATATTTAATTTGTTCTGAGCCCTCCGGCAGGCCCCACACTGAAGCCAAAGGATGCTCCTGGATTAGAAAAGTGAATCTCAGAAAAATGACCCAGAAATCAAACATCTAAGGGAAGGTTGTGGAAATGATGGCCCAGCTGCTCCAAAACATCATGAGATAATGCAAGATGATCAACGAGTCATCTAAGTACGGAAATGTGTTTACAAAATAACAATGAGAAGACAGAAGGAAAAGATGGATATGAACTATCATCTCAAAGGCAAAGCGCAAGTATATGTGCCTGATCCACAAACAGCAGAGGGACCGAGATGAAACAAAAATATTTGTGTTAGGGCAGGGGGTTATGGGTAACTTGGCTTTTTTTTTTCCCCCAAATTCCTTATATGGTACTGTTTTAAATAAAAATGACATCATTGTCAGATGAGGTGCTCAGATAAAATCCGAGTAAGTGTATCTGAAACAAGTCCCCGAAAGCCGGGGGCCGCGGTTTGCACCGCTGCCTGTGGCTTTGCGTCAAACCACACACGGATGCTCACTGACCAGAGACCCTCGTGTCTCTCAAGCACAAGGTTCGGGGCTTTTTCATTCACTCGTGTCTAACCGCCTCCCTGGGGAAATACAAACCTGGCACACGGCTGCCTTCCCTGCCACCACTGTTCTCAGGTTTCCCGTTCTGTGGGTGACCCCAGAAACAATGTAACCAGAAACCTGATGGGCTGCACTGGGCGGATGGTGGGGGTCGGAGCAGGGGAGCCTCAACTTCAGGGCCCCCTCCACACACGGGCCACCAGGCACGGCTACAGCTAGAGGGGGATTGAGTCATCCAAAGAGCTACTTACCCAAGTTATTGTGTGCTGGGGACATCGGATTCGGGGATAGGTTTGGAGAACCTAGGAGGTGAGACACAGCTGTGAGACTTCGGAAAAGACTGTTGGCCTGGGGAGCCAGAGGACAGAACGTTTGCATCAAGGTGGGGCAGGAAGAAAACCCTGGACTGAGCCTCCACGGTCCAGGAGAAGACCAAACCCCACGTCCTCGCCTGTGCTTCCCCTTCCCCGGGCCCCAGCTTCCTCATCCGTGGAACCAACGGATGAGAGGATGACCTTGGAGCCTCTCCCACAACTCGATGGTTTGATGCTTCTCACCAAGCCCCCGGGCACAGGGCTGCTGCATTCCCAGCCTGGGTGCACAGACCTCACACTGACCCTCCCTGTTAACCGAGCCCCCAGAGGGACAGAAGGAGCCTCTCCACAGCTGCTCCAGACCCCGGGCAGCGAAGGTAAGGCTTGCAGCTGCCCAGACCTCACCAGTCTTGTTCACACGGCTCAGGACCTGCAAATACCAACGCAGCCTTTTCCCCAGGTTTCAGGAAACTCACTGAGCTGCCTCGGACACCCGACAACTCAGCAACCAGGCTGACATGATGACATGATGCTACACGTGGGAAAAAGTCCTAACGATCCAATTCTTTCTACTCTAATATCGTTCCTCTACCTGTTTTCTCCCCCGAAAAAAGAAAAAAACCCACAGGGAGTCAGCCTTCCGAAAACCAAGTGACTGCTCTTCCGGAAAGCAACACTGGGCTGGCCCCCCCTTTGTCCCTGCACCCATGGGGCTCCAGCTCTGGAGAGCTGCTTATTGGCTGACAGCCCTGTGATTTCAGCCCCGGCTCCACCCCCTGAAGTCTACAGTCCGCACAGCTGGGCCTTCAGCTTACGCTGCCTCGAGCTGTTAACGGGGGTCTGCGCCTGCTCTTAACTCAGCTGTAACCTTCTTGAGGACCCGGGAGGAACCATGGGTTTCTTTCTCACCCCTAGCACCCAATCTTCGGAGGGATGTGGAAGAGTCACAGGAAGAGCAGAGCTTCCGAATGTGCCACGGGGTCTGGCCATGGTACCACTTATCAGCCACGGGACTTTGGCAAAGTGGTTCGACCTCTTTGAGCCTCGATTTTTTTCCCCTCGGGTATAAAACGGGGAGAATCCCACCTATCGTGTGATTCGTGGAAATGCAGTGGGATCGTGCCTATGAAAATGCCTATACCATAGCTGGTACACAGTATGTGCTCAGTAAATGTTGGTCTTCTGATTTGTGCTGGCCCGAATGACGGAGACCCAGGAAGGCAGGGGGACCTTCTCACTGGTCTCAACAGACCTGTGTGCATGTCCGGGGAGAAGCAGGGCTGGACAAGGTGATCCTCGGGCCCCACATGAGGCGCTACCACATCTCAACTGTCAGGGAAGCCAAGTCCATGAGCAACTGGACTGGTTTGAGAGAAGAGCAGAGAATAAATAGGAGACCCCCCCCCACGGGCTGGCTGGGGTCCACAAAGCCCAGGCACACATTCAATAAATCAGTAATGCTCACAACAGGTACACTATGGGAGGAGAGGAGGGAGGGAGAGACAGGGAAGGTGGAGCAGAAAGGGAGGAGAGGAAGGGGAAGGAACAAGAGCTGAGAGGGTGAAAATGTGGCTGCTCGTCCCATAGAAGACCCTCTCCTTTGGTCTGTTCACTGTTTTTTGTTTTTTTTTTTTTTTTTGCAGTATGCGAGCCTCTCACTGCTGTGGCCTCTCCCGCCGCGGAGCACAGGCTCCGGACGCGCAGGCTCAGCGGCCATGGCTCATGGGCCCAGCCGCTCCGCGGCATGTGGGATCTTCCCGGACCGGGGCACGAACCCACATCCCCTGCATCGGCAGGTGGACTCTCACCCACTGCGCCACCAGGGAAGCCCGGTCTGTTCACTTTTATAACAGTAAAGGCAGCCCTCGCGTTACTGCTCTTTCCTTTACTGTGCTCTGCAGATGCTGCATCTTTTACATAATGAAGGTTTGTGGCAACCCTGCGTCGAGCAAGTGTTATCAGCACGGTTTTTCCAACAGTATGTGCTCACTTCGCACCTCTGTCCCATTGTGATCATTCTCACAATATTTCTAACTTTTTCACCACTATTATGTTGGTAATGGTGATCTGCGATCCATGATCTTTGATGTTACTATTGCAAAAACGATTATGACTCGTGGAAGGCTCAGATGATGGTTAACATTTTTTAGCGATCAAGTATTTCTTCAGTAAGGTGTGTATACTGCTTTTTTAGACATAATGCTATTACACACTTAATAGACTATAGTGTAAACATAACTTTTACATGTACTGGGAAACGAAAAATTTGTGTGACTTGCTTTAAAGTGGTTGTCTGGAAGTGAACCCACAGTATCTCGGAGGTTTGCCTGTACTCATTCCACAAACGTGAAGAGCAACCAGGAGGGAAGGGGGAAAGGAGAGGGAGAAGCAATACAGCATCTGCAGAAATGCTGCTTAGCTGGCTTGCTTCCCATGCCAGCGTTTCATAGCTGTACCCTTACATTGAATACAGAAAGGTCTTCGAGATGCATTCCGGCTGGGTCCACACTGTCAGCCACCTACCAGGGGTGTGTCGGGGTATGTGTGCTAAACCCCAAGGGCCATGATGCCCAGGCTACACATCAAGTGACCACGTTTACAGTAAACATGCAAGTCTCCCGCATCCTTCTTTGGGGAATTACGCTCTCTTCTGGGCTGCGTGCAGGGCAGGTGGCCCCACGGTGTCAGGCGGCTCTGCGTGTACAAGGCATGCCCGCCGTCAGGAGGAGGGAACATCTGCTCGGCCCCCTCCTCCTCACCCAACCACACGCAACACAGTGCACATGCGATGTGGCAGCTGGGGTTCAATTCAAGAAACTGCTGGTCTGGAGCCAATTTGGTCCCTTAACAAATGAGGCGGGAACATCTGGAGATGTGGCTGGAGATGACTGGGCTGGGTCCCTCACGGCAGGAACACACAGATCACATTTGGTCATCACATAAAAATCGATGCTTTGGGGCCTCGACTGCCACTAGCAAAGACCCTGCCTCTGTTTTGGCTCTCCTGAGCTATTTCAGGTGATGGAGCCCACCCTCCATCCTACTGCCGGCAGCATCTCATCTGCTTAAAGGCTGTGGGGGCTCCTCCTCAGCCCCCAGCCACACTCGAAGCCTTGAGTGCGGGGCCCTCCTGTCTCTGGAGGAGTACACTCCAGCCATCCCAGAACTCACCAGCTGTCCTGCCCACGCCCCCGACGCCGCCTGGTACACCCTCTACCTGCCCTGATGGCCTGGCCAAACCCTACACGTCTCCGACACTCCACTCGAGAGAAGCCTACACTGCAAGGTGATGCTCGGCGCCCCCAACGCCCCGTCCCCAGGCTGGGTCACGTGGCCCCGCTCTGTGCCCTGATGCCACACGGCATCCTCCAGCAGGGCACATACGAGACGGCACGGTGACTGCGGGCTGCCTTGTCGGTCTCCCCCACGACAAGGGGGAGACAAGGAGCGGCTTCGCTCCTCCTCTGTCCCAGACCCGAGCCCAGTGATTGCTCTGTACATACTGGATGGAGGGACAGAGGGAGGCACGGGGGAGGGCAGGCACTCAGGCTTAGGAGCAGAGCCCCACGAGACTCTGACCTGCGTCCATGCTGTGGTTCATCTGGTGGTCACTGGTCTCTCCATCTTCACTCAAGTAGCCTGGGGGTGGGGTTTCTGGGAATTGAAAGGAAGGTGGTTCATTAAATGGCCTCTCTGGTTTGCCTCTTGAGATGCCCTTTGCAAACTCACACATTCACACCATTATGCCAGGGGGTGGGCGCCGAGGAGCTCTGGGCCTCGGATTCCTGGCTCCCACCTTCCTCATGCCCTTCTTCCTTCCTGCTCCCCACCTGGATCATGACCACCTTTGTTCACACCATCCCTGACTCCCAAGTCTGAAATGCCTATTCCTACAGCCTCTGCCGGGCTAAACTTCTCCCCATCCCTCAAGGTTAGGTTTAAGCTCCGCCTCCCTCTCAGGGAGGCAGTGGACTCACCCCTGCCTCACTCATCTCTGTCCTCTGAAGGGCAACAGCCTCAAAGCGCCCTTTAGCTTTACTATCTACCCGTGTGCAGATCCATGGTTACCTGCTGTCTCTTGAGAGGATGTCTTAGCTCCCGAAGTGGGATGCAAGTTCCGTGACAGCAGAGATTGCAATCTATTTCTCTGAATGGCCCCCAGACCCCGACTCAGCTCTCTGCTTTGCTGGATGGACAGAGTGGGCAACCTACCCCTAGGGACCCGCACCACCTGTGAAGGATCTGTAAGCCTGGATTTGTAAAGCGGGTCCCTCCTTAACGCTCTGACCCACGCGCAAAGGCCCGCGGTCAACCTCAGCACGGTGAGCTCACTCGGGGTGAAAGGCGCGTCCAAACTAGCCAGCTCTGAAAGTAAGGCGGCACATCGCTGCCCGGCCACCTGCACTGGGACTGGCTAAGCTCCGCCAAGCCGTTTTCCTGGACGCCCAGAGTGCTGGTGATTCACACATTATTTGCATGTAAATGAGGGGCTTCTAAAAACATTTGCACTCTGCCGGCACAGCCCACTTCTCCCAGCGGAATAAAACCTCCCACCCAGCTTGTAACCCTCCCCGGGCTTACTTACAGGGCCAGTTCTCCGCACACTGCCCGGCCCTCGGCCCTCTGCTCGCCCGCTGCCTCTGCAGCCCCCAGACTGTCGGGGATCCTGCCTGAACTCCAGCCCCGGCCGCGAGGGCGGTGAGAGAAACACAGCGTTGCTATTTCCGCTTCCAAAATAAATGACTGCACTGAGGCCCGGCGGGAGGGTCACGCCGCCGCTCCTCCGTGCCAAGAAAAGCATCATTAGCGAGTGGGGAGCCAAGGCCACGGGTCCTCTCCCCACAGGGATGCAGTTCTGAGTCAGGGGCCTCGGCCCAGCGTGTGTGCAGAGACCGGGTGATGGGTCTATCTGGCCCCCGCCCCCTAGGCCGGCCTCACTGCCCACGTGTGCATACCTGGAATATTGCTCTGGGGCTCGATGCCGGCGGGGAAGTTAGTGTTTTCGGGGATGGAATGGCTGTAGTCGTCCAGCGGGGGGAACTCGGCCGGGATCTCTGTGTGGCGTGGCACCAACACAGGAGGTAGAACTGTCCAGAGGAAACAGAGCAGAGGTGGATCAGTGTCGACGCCAGGCTGGCACCAAAGCCCCTGCACCCCCAAATGCACCACAGGCCCTTCCTCACAAAGAGGACAGGGAGAGAGGGGAAAGGGGGAGGGAGAAGGGGGAGTGGGGTATAGAAAGGGGGTAGAGGGAAGGGGAGACAGGGAAAGGGGGAGAGGGAGAGGGGGAAGGGGGAGAGGGAGGGGAGAGAGGGGAAAGGGGAGAGGGAGGGGAGAGGGAGGGGAGAGGGAGGGGGAGAGGGGGAAGGGGAGAGGGAGGGGAGAGGGAGGGGAGAGGGGAAAGGGGGAGAGGGAGGGGGAAAGGGGGAGAGGGAGGGGGAACGGGGGAGAGGGAGGGGGAAAGGGGAGAGAGAGGGGAAAGGGGAGAGGAAGGGGGAAGGGGAGAGGGAGGGGGAAAGGGGAGAGGGAGGGGAGAGAGGGAAAGGGGAGAGGGAGAGGGGAAAGGGGAGAGGGAGGGGAGAGGGAGGGGGAAGAAGGGGAGGTGGAAGGAGGGAGGGAGGGAGGGGGAAGTGGGGAGGGAAAGAGGGGGAGGACAATGCCATGTAGGTAGCTGCAGACCCTACAGAGGCGGCGTACCTGGGGTCTCCACCCTCTGATAGTGGTAGGGATTCACGCAGACCTCGTCCTTCTTCATGTTGAAGGCGAACTCACACAGCTCCATGGCCCGCAGCTCATGGTGGCTATGTAGGTCGGGCCATCGCCACAGACGGCAGTAGATGACATGGGGGAGCCCCTTCCGGTGAGACACCTGCAGCCGGCCATCCAGGGACCTGCCGGGAACGGGAGGGGCAGAAACAGACAGTGAAGTGGGTCTGGCTCGCCTCCTCCCAAGTCTGGCCTGCCGAGCTCCATGAGAGCTCGCTGGCAGAGACTCAGGAAGCTCCCCTCCGCTGGTCTGTCTCACACGCAGAGGGCCAGGAGATCAGAGAAGCTCTGTGTGTGCTGGAAGGGGTCCAGGAGAAGAACACAGAGGCCCACCCAGCAAGGCCGAGGGCTCCCAGGCTGGCAGAGCTGACCTCGGACCCGCCCCATGAGGGGAACGACAGCGAATCATGCTCTGGAAAGGTCGGGGCCAGGTGGAGGTGTGCAGAGGGGACAGGGCTGAACTAGGAGACGCGAGTCCTTCAGGAGCCGATGTGAGGGCCACAGTGATGCTGCGGAGGAGGGTGACGGCACACAGCCCCTCCCCATCGCTTTCCACACTCACCCAGTTCCTCTCTCACACATGAGAAACCAGAAAAAAAAACCCGACCCTCTTTTTTTCAGTTGGTGTTTGTGATAAGGCAGGGAGGGAGAGAAGGCAATGAAGGGGAATTTTAACTGGTCAGAGGCTACGCGGCAGACCTCTCGGGAGTCCCTCTCAGCGCGAGGGCTGCTGGCAGGCTGCCCCAGGTGTCCCAGTTCAGAGCTAAGGCCTAAGCGGTCGTGCGTGAGCAGAGCAGGAACCGAGCCTGTGACTTGGTTCTGCCACGGTCCCCGGCCTGGCTGGGCCGAACCCACCCCCAACGGCAGTGTCCTGTCCCTGTGCAAACCGCGTCTTCCGTGGTGACTTAGCCTCTGAGCGGCTGAGCTAGCACCGCGCCCCCCACCCCAGGCCAGAGTGTGGTCCCTGGTGGACCAGCAGCACGGGTCCACGGAAGCTCGTGAAAAAGGCAAAATCTCAGAGACTACCCCAACCCACTATATCAGATTCTTCCTCTTTCTAAAATCCCCAGGTCATCTGCAGGACAAGAAAGTTGGAGCAGTGTCACAGGCCATGACAGCTGGGAGCTTGTGTGGCAGAAGCGCCACCAGCCAAGAGTGAGGTCGGAGGCAGGAGGCATCTGGAAGGAGAGGTGAGAGGCTTCAAGCAACGCCAGCTATTAGACAGGTGAGGAGGTTCCGTTCACACAGTCCTTTATCTAACAAGTCTTTAATGACCTCCTACTCTGTGTGGCACTAGGGTTACAGTGGTGAGGGAAAGGGAGTAAAAGAGACCACAGAGCGGTCCCTGCTTCCACAGAACTTCCGTGGGCAAGACCGACATTAATCACATGATCAGGACAGCTACAATGACAAACTAAGTGCAGGGAACCACAAGTGCATATGACCCTGGGGACCCTGCTGCACTGAAGGGCGGGACAGGGCATCTCTGAGGAGGTGGTGGTTGACCAGGAAGTCTGAAGGATAAGTAAGAACTAAGTAGTCAAAGGGGTACGGGAGGAGGGCACTCCAAGTAGAGAGAAGAGCATGTGCAAAGGCCCTGGGAAGGTGGAAAACACGGTGAGGAGGAATACCAGAATGAAGGCCAGAGTGACCGGAGAGGAGGGAGGCTGGGGTAGCAGACGGGGGTGCTTCTGCAGGGTCTCAGATGCCATGGTGAGAGGTTCTGCCTTTTTTCTAAAAGCCACAGGAAGCCTCTGAGATGTGTAAGTGGGCTGAGAGTGTGTTTGAGTGTGCGCACGCGAGACACAGGCCCCGTGATAATCCTGGCTGCAGGGACAAGCAGACTGGGGGTAGTGGAGAGTCAGAGTGGGTGAGGTGGATGCCCATCAATAAGGAGGCACCCTTCGTGCCCTGGTCTGGGAAGATCCCACATGCCGCGGAGCGGCTGGGCCCGTGAGCCATGGCCGCTGAGCCTGCGCCTCCGGAGCCTGTGCTCCGCAACGGGAGAGGCCACAACAGTGAGAGGCCTGCGTACCGCAAAAACAAACAAATGAGGAGGCACCCAGAGGCAGTTTCTTCAAGACGGCCCATCCTAGGACCCCACTGGCCAGCGGGCAGGACTATTCTAACAGCCGGGCAGGCCTGCTGGAGAGGTATTTGAAGCTCTCCCTCCCTGCCCCCACACGACTAAGGGCACCCATTTTCCTGAATATATGGAATTGATGGACACTCCGTGAGGGAGGGGCTCGCCAGATGCAACCAGAATCACCAACCAGAGAGAGAGAAACAGGAATCCGATCAAACTCTCCAAGGCACTGGCCTGGGCAGGGGGGGGAGGACAGACAGAGGTCAGAACAGGACTTGGGCACAGGGACTGACAGGGATCTGCTGACTCAGGGCAGCTCAAAGGATGTAATCACCTCCCTCCTGTGGGGCCCCAGACCAAGGAACCCCGACAGCCCAGAAACAGTAATTAGGAGGCAGAACGAGAGAAGACAGCCTGGGACTCGCCCCTGAGATACAGAAGGCAGATGGCCAGATGTGGACTCATGAGAACTGGGGTCAAGGGGAGGTTCTCCTCTTCTGGCTGTGAGACCCTAGGCAAGTCCTGAAGTCTCCAGGACCCTCAGTTACCTCATCTGTAAAATGGAACATTCTCCCCCCACTGCTGCCCCTGACCTCACGCAGCTCAGTATCCACTCAAAAGTGCTTCGTGAAGCACCCACAGGACCGTTATTCTTCCCCATCACGATGGCCACTCCGCAAACCCGGCCCCGGAGAAGTGAGGTGAGCTGTGGGGCTGAGGACGAGAGAAAGGGAGAGTGGGAGGTGATGTGTGGGGACAGAGAGGGACTCAGCTCTTCCCATTTTCCTGCAAAGCCACCGTGTGCCCATAGATAGGGAAGTGGGCACATCTGCTCTTCAGTGTTGGACAAAAGCCCCAACAAAGAGCCAGCTGGACATCTGGAGTGGCCTCTGCATGGGGAGGCCGTGGAGAGAGGCTCAGACCAGCAGCGAGGAAAGAGTGGGCTGTGGAGGGAGCCCCCAACCCCTACCTGGTTGATGGAAGGGTTAGCCCTCTTGCTTTAAAAGAAAAAAAACGCAGCGCTATTCACAATAGCGAGGACCTGGAAGCAACCTAAATGTCCACTGACGGAGGAATGGATAAAGAAGATGCGGAACGTATGTATGATGGAGTACTATTCAGCCATAAAAAGAATGAAATAATGCCATTTGCAGCAACACAGATGGACCTAGAGATCGTCATACAGAGTGAAGTCAGACAGAAAGAAAAATATCATATGATATCACTTATATGTGGAATCTAAAAAAAAATGGTACAAATGAACCTATTTACAAAACAGAAATAGAATCACAGATGTAAAAAAAATAGTAACACAGAGCAGGAGGAGAGGTGATGGTGGACAACGCAAGAGAAGGGTCCCTGCTTCCACGGGGCAGACGGCCTGAGAGAGGGCGCGAAAGGCCAAGTTCCCATCAGCCCTGCACTGGGCCTGCGCCTCAGGCAGGGCAGGTGCGGGGACAGGACGCCCTGGGCACTCCTGACTTGGAGCGACGCTCACACGCCGCCCTAACGTCCTAACCCCCAGGACTGGGACAGCCGAGCCAGAGACCCAGAGTGACCCAGGGCCTGCAAGGGGGAAGAGGGCGTGGAGTGGGCAGAAATGGGACACCTCGGGGCACATGAGGCTCAGACACGTCCTGTGACGGAGGCCAAGGTCTGGGCGTGATGTGGCCCTTATGGGCTTTGGGAGTTGAGGGATGGGAAGGAGAATCAAGGATGTGGTGAAGGAGCGCAGAAGGCTCATCACATCTGTAGGCAGAGACTGCAGTGTCCTGATTCCTCATCCAATCCTTTCTGCGTTACGTGGGCTGTTTCCTCTCAGGGCCTGAAGAGCCTGGCTGTCTACCTGAAGAAGTACGGCAGAGAGCGCTCCAGGCACAGAGGAAGGAGCAGGGAGAAGGGGTGGGGGGGAGTAAAAAGGACGGGGTGGCGGGGAGGAGGGAGAGGGGACACAGGACGGGATGATGGGAGGGAGGTGGAGGGAAGGTGGAGGCAAGTGATGGATAGTGGGAGGGGAGGAGGGGGAAGAGAAAGGGGGAGGGGACAAGGAGAGGGAGGGAGGAGGGAGGGAGGAGGGAGGAGGAGGGAGAAAGGGTGGGAGAGAGGGGCGGGAGAGGCTAAGGAAGTCCTTCGGTCAAATACAGCAAACTGAAGGGATGCATTTATCTCTGTCCTGCCCAAGACAATGGGTAGGAGAGGAGAGCAGACAATGGGCAGAGAGGAGAGTGGAAAGCAGATGGCCGAACGGGAACAGACTTAGCAGAGTGAACCTGGGAAAAGGTCTGGACTTGGGGGGACCACACACTTGTCAAGACCTGGCTGAGAACAGGAGGATGGGTTGACTGTCTACAGAAGAGGCAGGCCCCCCCGGGCCTCCCCATAAACAGAACCTCCCCAACCCTGCCAGAGACAGGTCTGCTCTCTGCCAAAAATGAATGGGAGAGCGGAGCTCTAGACAGGGCCACCAGGGCACGGCTGCGGGTGAAGGTCAGACAGGGGCTAGGAAACAGGATTTCATGAACGGAGCGCTCAGCTCCCTTGCTTACCCCATCCCTGCCTGTGGAGGAATTAAACGGCTCAGGCCACAAGAAAAGACCTGAAATACTGACATTTGGGGATTCCCCAACTAAACGGCCCTGTTTCTGCCAGTTCTCCCTATGGGGAAGCCCACCTGCCAACAGGCCCCTCCCACCACCATACACAGAACAGGCAATCGGCTTTTTACCGCCACGCTCTCAAATGTGAACGCAAGGCCAGAATCCCCAGCCATTTAAAGAAAGCCTCTAACAGGAGGCGCAGAGATAGAAATAAGTGGGGGAGAAAAAAAAGAAGTCAGAGACGATGCAGGGAGCAGAAGAAAACTTCCAAATAAAATAAAACAAAAACTACTCTCGGGGAGATGAGCTATTGCAATCCTAAAACAGGAACATTTACAGACTACTGAAAAGCACTCCTGGAAATAAAAAATAGGAATGTAAATTAAAAATTCAAGAGAGGCTTGAGTTTTTCAAGGACTTCTTGATTTAAACTACATATATAAATCATTTTGATAGTATAATTTTATTTTTTTAAATTAAGGAAGGTACTGATCAATGGAAGCTCAGAGAGTCCAGAAATAGTCACATATATATGGACAACTGATTTTCGACACAGGCCCAAAGACAATTTTGTACAGAAAGAAAGGTCTTTTCAACAAATGATGGCAGAACAACTGGATGGCCACATGCAAGGAAAATGAAATCCAATCTGTACCTTGCACCTTATACAAAAATTAACTCAAGTGGGTCATAATAAAAAGCCTAAAACTATATGACTTCTAATAGAAAACATGGGAGAGAAGCTTTGTGACCTTGGGATGGGCAAAGATACCACATCAGAAACACATTCCATTTTTTTTTTAAAGTTGATAAATTGGACTTCATCAAAGCTTAAGCTTCTGGTCTTTGAAAGACCCTGTTAAGAGAATAAAAAAGACAAACCACAAATTGGGAGACAATATTTGCAAAAAGCGTGTATCTGGTAAAAGACCTATTTCCAGAATATATAAAGAACTCTGAAAACTCACTATTAAGAAAACAAACCACCCATTAAAAAACAAAACAGGTAAATGATCTGAACAGACACTACACAAAAAGATAAAAAAGATTGCAAAACAAGTGCATGAAAAGGTGCTCAACATCACTAGTCCCTAGAGAAGTGCAAACTAAAACGACAACGAGATGCCACTCCATCATGACTAGAATGGCTGCTACGTAAAAGACGGTGCCACATGCAAGGATGTGGAGCAACTGAAACTTCGTACGCTGCTGGCAGGGATGTAAAATGGCACAACAACTACTTTGGAAAACAGTTTGGAAGTTTCTTAAAATTTCAAAACAGAAACCCACCATAGGATCCACTCAGCCCACCCCTAAGTGCTTACCCGAGAGCAGTGAAGGCATCTGTCCACACAAAGACATGTGCGTGAATGTTCGTCCCAGCTGTATTTATAATGGCCCCAAACTGGAGATGACCCAGTGTTTCCCAACAAGTGAATGAATAAACTGTGAAACAGCCATACAAAGACTACCACTCAGCGACAAAAAAGGATGAACTATGGATACAAACAACACAGATGAATCAAAAAATAATCATTCTGAGTGAAGAAAGCCAGACACGATTCCGTTTGCGTAACATGATACAGAGTAATTTAAAGTAAAGGAACAATGCAAACTTACAGTTGCATGACGGCAAGCAGGTCAGCGGCTGCCTAGGGATGGGGTGATGGGGGGCGGGCACGGGAGAGGGCGCTTATCAAGGAGTAAAGGCTACGTCTGCCACCTTGATTGTAGTGGTCGTTTCACAGGTGTATACGTATGTCAAAAGTTATCAAGTTGTACACTTTAAATATGTGCAGTTTGTTGTATGTCAACTATACCACATTTCCAAAAAAAAAAAAAAAAGGCAAGGGCTTTGGACTGGATAAACATGGATTCAAATACTGACTCTGGTCAATAACTATGTAAACTTGATCATATTGCTTATAATGTCTCGGTCTTCATTATCTTTCATCTGAAATAAGTCCCTTCGCTAGATTGTTGGGAGGACTAAACGACATTCTAGGGAAAGCCTTTGGCATATCGTTAGGACACGATAAATGGCACTAATCCATTGTCATTATTGTTGTATAACTACCACTACTCCTATTACTATGACAGCGCCTGGTAAAGAAGGTTCCCATTAGGAGGTCCAAAACACCAGACCCCTTCCCCTGCCTTGGCCATCCGTGTGCACAGCCCAGGGGGCCACAGTGAGGCCTCGGGAGGCCTGATGCTTCTAGTTTTCACAAGGCTTCCGGGCTCCTTATCTCAGAGCAGCCTCACCACGATGCAGTCAGGTCGTAAGTCAAGTCTTGTAACAGTCCCGCCTCACTATGCACCCGCTGCATCTTAGAGGCAAGGCTCGCCTCCTAGGATCACACAGCCGTCTGCACCCAGGCTGCAGCTACAGGGCAGCTCTCCTGGCTGCCAGGCTGGGCCCGACGGTGGGGAGACAGGCACGCTCTCCAGCTCGCGAGCACATGACCACCAGGCTGGCCCGGCAGCACCCTCCAGGAGTCATCTGGTCCAGGCCCCTGCTTCCGGGCCCTACAATTCCCAAACTCACGACAAGGAGGGCATCTCATGCACGTCCTTTTATGCATTGGCGGCCACTCCTTTTGGTTCCAAGTCTGGGCTGCCCAGAGCCATCCCTCGTAGGGCTCCTTTTCTCCCTCTGTCCCACTCAAAATACACAGCAATGCCTACCAAAGGATTAATGGTGAATTGGGAGTTTCAGCTGCTGCATCTAATCTAGCTGATGTGTCCGGTACACACTCTCCCCAGCCTTACAGGGTACCAAGCCCATCTTAAGTAAAACCAATAAATAAGTCTTCATTCCGAGCTGACGCTACCATAAGTGTGCTCCGCTGCAGAAAAGGGTCTATGTATGACCCACCCCTCTCCCTGACCCAGCCCTTCCTCGTCGTAACCCCAAGACCAGCTGCTGGGGCTAAGAGCACAGTCCACAGGCATCCGCCTCTGGGCTGAGGTCTCGCCCCACACCCAGTGGCTTCCTGATGAGAGACCCCCAAAAGCCTTTCGCCAGCAACCCTCTCAAGCTCCTCTGACAGAGGTTTTATTCCTTAAATATATTCTTCACCGGCCGAACCATTTCCTGCGGCAGGAACTTAGGTTTCCTCCCGTTGGCTCCAAGTGGGACCCAAAATGTATCCCAAAGTATCCCCAAATCGGGGTGGGAGCCACAGGCAAGGACATGGACATGCCAGGGTCCAGAGCTGCTGGTGAGGTGACGCCCGCCAGCACACTCGGGGCGGAGAGGCAGGGCCAGGGCCCACACGCCACTCACGGCCCTGTGACCAGTGATCTCGGACCCACAGCCATCTGGGGGCTGACATGAAATACCAATGGACTTCGACATGGGGGTTGGGGAGAAAACCGTGAGCTGAGCACGTAAGCTCCAGAAACGCACCGGGATATATTCACAGCACGAACTGCGCGCCGGGCACACTGCTACGATGCGCGAGTGCAAACATGGCTCAACCTCAGTGTATCCTACCTTCACTGAGCTCAGAGAACCTAAGGGCTTTGCCCAAAGTCGTATAACGTGTACAAGAGCAGGGCCAGAATTCAAGCCCAGGCCAGTGCTGAGAAAAGGAGGGTGAGAGGGAGAGGTAAACAGTGCTTTTTCTCGGTTCTATGCTGCCTCCCTGCCAGGGAAACTGACTTCTTATCCATCATCAAAGAGCGACCGAACACCTACCAAATCCCAGGCACTGTTCTGGTTACCTGAGCCGAAGAAGCGAACAGAAAGTAAATTTGTTAATACAATCGTATTTCTGTTGAAACCCATTTTACTGAAAACACACACACGACTAAACTTTCTAGCTTCTTCCGGAGACCAGCTTTCTTTTTCGACTTGCTCATGGAGTAGCCATAGTTCCATTGGTTCCATCTGGCCTTTAAGTGCCAGTGTCTGCTCTCAGATCTCCCACTTTGCCTCTCCTTCATACACAAGTGTCAGAATGTGCCCTTCTCTCTTCCCTGCCAAGGACAGCCCGGTACAGCTGTCTGACAGATCAAATATGAAAGCCCTGAAAACACTCCTGCCGAGAGGGCCATTGGATTTGGGGGTTCACCTAGGATCCTCTCCCTTTGGTCAACACAGCGAAAACCAAAGCATCCTTTGTTCCAGGCAGAAATACCGCACAGGGGTCACGTGTCGAGTCGCAAGGTTGCAGGTGACAAAACACAGAGGCCTAACATTCAGGGAACAAAACGTCCTGGTCAGCTAAACTCCGGCTAAGTGTCTGCCTGAAAACCTCCTCTGGAGAACTACAGACAGCTGGGACATGAGGACCTCGAGAGCATCTGGACCAATCCCTTCCTTCTGTGGTTGAGGAAACAGACTGATAGATGAAGCACCTCAAGGTCACCCAGCAACTGAACACAGAGCGAGAAGGCGGCCTCCCAGCTGCTATCTCACTGTAGCCAGGCCTCGCCACCAATGAAGTCTGAGAAACGCATGTGAGTCCACACTTTCCCCGCGGTAAGCCGAGTGCAACAAAACATAATTTTGTCTTTGTTGTACTAAATCTTAAGCTGCCCAAATTTCTGACTCTTCAGGATGGAAAAAAAAATTGACTCTCGGTGGAGGATGTGTACTATGATTCCTGTCCCATCGCTGCAACTTTCTGAGGTTTGAAGTTATATTAAAATAAACCATTACGAACAAGAAGAAATTGAGCTGTACACTGAATATACGATTCCCCAGACCCTTGTTAGAGTTTGAATAAAAAGCGACATTTCCAACATCGGCCCCTTCTTGTCATCTGGCTCCACAAAGGAGGAACCAGACCCGGGGCGGGGGGCGATCCGGGTAACTGAGGTTCGGTTGTTAAGCCCTGCTACAGTGACCACATGCCCCAGCCCAGTTTCATAAGTGTCCTCAGCAAGTTCTGTTAAGTATGCTAAGCACATTTTTTAAGGTTCCAGTTTACATTGGTCTGCGAGGAGCTGAAAACAGGATTTCACAACCCCTGATAGCAGTCACTGAACCACTTCACAAAGAACAACCCAATTCCCATCTGAACTTGCCGATGGATAATATCCGGTGCTTCAGGCTGCCAAACTGGGGGACACCCCATAAAATGCCAGCCTCAAGCCCCCCCATGCTGTACTCCAGACCAGCAGCTGGCCCTCACTCCTCCCCACTGGACTGAGTCTCCCCTCCCCTCGAGAGCTTTCCAGAGCAGTTGGCTCAGGTCCGTGACAAGTGCTCCAAGCAGATAGGGCCTGAGTGTGAGCCCCAGAGGTGGCAGGAGCCCCCTGGGCAGACCCTGGAAGGAAGAAGCCATGGAACACCTCATCCTGCCCTCTGCAGGGGGCTGGACCCCACAGGAAGCCCATCATCTGGACCTCGGGGCTTCTTTCCTCCCAAGGGGCCAGGGATGTGCAGAGTGTGTACGTCCTAGAAAAGAAGGAGGCTGATTTGGAGAAATTTGGGCTTAATCATAATCGTCTGTAAAGCACATGTACACCAAGAAACTTTCAACAGTGGGCCATGAGTAAGGCGCGCCCCCCACCCCCACGCCGTTGCTCAACCTCAGCTCTCCTGACATTTGGGAACAGATAATTCTATGTTGGGGGTAGGGGAGTAGCAGCTGTCCTGTGCATCGTAGGTTATATAGCATCTCTGGCCTGTACCCACTAGATGCCAGTAGCGCCCCCTGCCAGCTGTGATAACCAAAATTGTCTCCAGATATGGCCAAAGGTCCCCTAGGGGGCCAAGTCACTCCCCTAGGCCCCTTGAGAACCCGCGGGTTAAGGAAGTGCTCGGACGTGGGCACAGGTTGGGGAAAACAGAAGGAATTTATACCTCAGAGCAGGTGTTCATCTCGCACTTCTCACTCATTATCTCACTGGATACAGGGATCCCGGAGGGTGGGTCTCCTCACTCCCAGGTGAAGGATTCATGTGACGTTGAGTGACTTGCCTAACGCTGCCCAGATCGGCAAGAAGCAGTGTCCTATTTTGTAGCCTGGGTGTGATACCCCAAACCCAGCTGCCCATGCCTGCAAAGCACAGTGATCATTCTGTATGAATCAGAGATTCTCCTTGGGCTCTGGTGAAACCATGGTCATGGTACCCCCTTCCCTTCCCCCTCACCCATGCAAAGAAAGTAGTTAAATCTTGAAGGAGGAAGAGGGGGAGAAGACAAGGAGGAGGAAAGGGAGTGTTTCATTTGAGATCTTTCTATTTCACAGCTTTGGTGTTCATAAATTTTTTCTTCTCCAAGAACCAACTTGAAGGGAATCGCTTCTTCTCGAGTGTCGGCAGGAACACAGAGGTTTCAAGTTGAAAAGGGAAGATGCTACATACAGAAGTCTGGGTTGGTCTCTGGTTACCAAAACAAGGAGAAAGAATCGTTGCCGGGCTACACAGAACTTTCTGCATGGCCGTTTCACTCTGCCAGTTAACATTCAAGAATGGAAGTAAGTCTGAAGATCATCTACTTGTTTATTTAAAGAGACCACTCATGGAACTTTGAGGATACTCACAGCCCTTGGCAATGTTCTGATGGGCTTAAGGCAAAAAAGCATACTTCAGCCCAGCTTTTATTACAACCCTCACCCCTAAAGCTCACCTCATAAAACACGGGGAGTTTGAAATGGAAATCGTGAATCTAAGTGTGTTTAGATATCTCTGCTCATTCTACTGGGTGATTCTGGCCTCCTGTGGTCCTGGCTCTGCAGCAGGGCTGTTCACACAGCCAGCACTTAGAGGTTGCCTGTTTCCAAACTGCTTTGGGGAAACGGATTAATTTGCATTTTCAATTTGGGGGAAAAGAAAATAAAATGGCCGGCTGAAGCCCACAGGACAGAAGCACGCAGGAAGGAAGGATTCCTTCTCTCTCTGACGACGTGACACTCTGTGAGCAGTCAGGGAAAGATATTGACTAGCCTCAGAAGTCTAACTTTGGAGGGAAAAGTAAAAAGAGAAAAGAAGAGCTTTTGGAGAGTATTAGATCATTATCTCAGCTTAGACCCTTCTTTTCTGGAGAAGAGAAAACTGGGGCTTGAACTACAGATCTCAACCTTCCACTAATAAATGCCTCAAGACTGAGAAATGTCTTTGATCTCTTAAAAAATAAAAAGGCAGGGCTCCAAAAAGTCACCTCCCCTGACAACTGCTATTTCTCTTGTCTTATCTGCCAGTGAACTTCAGTATTAGCTCACTTCACTAAACAAACAATTCTTTTTACAGGACTCTTAGTCATTCTGTTTTTCACTTTCTTCCAGCAGAAACCATTAAGGTCTGAGTATCCTCTCCGGGGCTGTCTTTTCCCAGACCCAGTTCCCAGCCTCCCACCTCCTGCCCCATCAGGTTTGCATGAACCGAGCCCGTGAATCACTTCCTGTGGGCAGACTGCACGTTTGGGGCTGGGATTTTCTTTCCTCTTTTTTTTTTGGAGAAGATTCTCACAGACAGTTGGGCTTAAACGAGTGGAACCAGGCGATGGTGATGATCACTGGCTGCCTCATCCTATCAAAACAAATCAAAGTTTCCAAAGACTTATAGAAAATGTCAGGCGGGTGTTCGTGACTAGGGGAGTTGGGGGTGGGGGGGAGAGGTGAAGAGGGCAAATGAGGAGGTTTTGTGTTAATTGCTCAGTTTTGACTTCCTTAATTATGAGTCACTGGCCAGAGAGATAAAACAATGTCACAAGTGCTACAGAGCATGCAAGCAAAGGGCAAACCTGGCAACCTTCTGTGACATTCAAACTGAGAGGTAAGGCTTCTGGAAGCGCTCACTCAAGCTCCAAGCTTACCACCATGCCTAGTGAAATGCCATACAATATGGGTTAGGAAAGGAACATTCCCGCATTTCAGCCTTAACCACGTTTCCCTATTTTTAAAAGCGGCCCCGAAGTCTTTAGAATCCTCCAACCTTTCAGGGCAGCCGCTGCGGGGGAGCTGGAAGCAAGGGAGGGGTGGGAAATGACCACATTTCTAGAAGAAGTGAGTTGAAGGACCATGAAGTTACGTAGCTACCTTTGTAAGCAGAAAAGACGGCGTTTGCAGGACACGGAACTCTAACGTGCCACAGACACTCTGCTTCTCTCCGGACCAGAGCTTTAGAAGCTTACATAAGCAGTTTCCATCTAACCGGTAACAAAGAACGGGTGTCCCGTATATTTTGGGCATCGCTAGCCTGAGGACACTGAGGCAGCCAATCAGCGTTCCTTTTCGTCTAAGGGGACAGACTTCCTATTGTCCTTAAACAAAAGGTTGTGGTTCATTGGGGGCAACTGCACCTAAGACAGCCAAGAGCCCCTATGGGCAGGAAGATGGGGTTTCCAAATAAACAAGGGAGGACTTAGAACTTACAAGTCAGGGTGGCTGTTGCCTGCTGCTTAAGCTGGTCTCATCGACTAAATGGTTCTGGGCTAAAAGCTGCAGACCCCCCAAGCAGCTCCACTCAGGAGCACAGAAAAGCTTCCAGGTGAAGCTCCCTCCCCTGGGTCCACTCACAACACTCACAACTCCCTCCCATACGCAGCGCACCCAAGTCCCACCCAAGTACCCACAGAGTACCCACCCACCCACCGCCCGTCAGACCCCCACTTCCCAAACAGCTCAGATATCTGGAGGCCTGTTTTACAGGTATGGAAATGCACAATGCTTAACCGGCTCAAGTAGCAGAGGTAACACATTGCAGCCACAGCTGAGCACGGGGCTACCGCGTCCCCAAAGCCAGAGATCTTCGGCCAGCGGCGGCACGCTGAGATCGTCTGGGGGTCCAGAGGCTCCCTTCAGCCCTATGACAGGCCCAATGATGCCTCTAGCTCAAAAATTATCCCATTCTGTGGCTCTCTCTGCAGAATGACCACTCTCTGTTCTCCCCTCTTCAAAGATTTACAGACACGACCGTCCACCACTCACCGAACTCATCATCCCTTAGCACCAAAGGCCTGGGACGGTTAAGTATTAATAACTTCCATGTGTGTCTGGTTTCCCTTCCTAACTAAAACAGGAGCTCCTTGAGGGCAAGGAGACCCACCTTAACTTCCCCTGGATGGAGCACGGGGCTTGCATATGACATTTGTTCACAAGTAGGTCACGACAACCGACTCAGTCCTCTGCGCAGCGACAATCAGAAGATGGAGGCAACAGATTAAAAACCTCAGGCTGCACCCCAGCCTTATGAACCCAAACAAGACATGAAGCCTTATAGGAAAGGGACCCGCAGACGCACGTTACTGCCAGAAACCCAATACCAGGAATGTTCTCAAAGCTATCAGCTGGTATTGAGAGGTGCCGTTAAAAACAGCAAGGGAGTGACAGCCACAGGTGCTAGCTGGTTCTGCTACAGCAGCCAGTGGCGGGGTGCAGGGAGCTGAAACGCTCGTGGGTGGGGGAGTCTGCCTACTTCACTCGGCGCACCGAAGAGAGGCAAAGTCATCTGTGGCTAAGGCTGTAGGCAGACACTGGACAGGAGGCTTTGCGATAAATTTACTCAACAAATATTTGTAGAATGGAGATTTTACCAGTGTTGGGTTTACCAGAAGAGAAAGCATGCAGGCACCGGGGGCTACCCTGGGAAGTGGGCTACCCTGGAGCGTTCGTGGTCCTTACGCTGGCTGTGCTGCCGAAAAGTGAGGGGTCTCTAGGTGTGGGCATCCCATCTATAAAGTGACGGGTTCAACCAATCTGTAGTGTCTCCCTGCCTTCTAGCACTGACACGCCACATACCTGAGAAATACGCTAACTTGCAGCGAAAAGGAGCTTAAAAAGGGCTGTGTTTACACCTTCTTGCTCCTTGACTGCCTTTAGGCACGCAGGGCCTTGGAGGAAACAAACCTGAATCACCAACAGCAGTAGAGCAAATACATGATCAAGAAGAGGGAGTACCCACTTATAAACGAAACAACACACGGCAGGGGTAAAAGAGGAAACTTCAGGACTTTCAATCTTTCTGCAGGTTAGAAGAAAACGAACCCCCAAAGCCCAAACCTAACAGTGGTTTCAGCAAAACAGCGGCAGTCCCAGCTGTGATGTGACAGGGAAGAATTCAATTGGTATCAGACAGCTTCCTGCGAGAGAAGGTGGCTTCAAACCAGAAAGGTGAGGGAGGCTGCAGAGTTGCTGACCTGCAAGGTCAGAGGTCGGGAAGCGGGTGCCGTGGCTCACAGACGTGGTCACATCCGTGGCTGTGGCTTTGGTGGGACTCGCCCCAGACGCGGGGGTGAACGCAGATAACCTGGTGTGGCTTGTTCCAGGCTCAGGAATCAGAGGGCTTCGGAGCTGGGGGCGGGGGTGTGGCTCTAAAGGTCAGTCATTTCACCACCTCCCCCTTTTTCTCCCCACAAAGGAGGAGACTGAGGCCAGGCAGAGACAGCATCTCCCCAAGGACCCTTCTGTTCCTTTTTTCTACTCCAGGAATCCATGATCCCAAAACTATCTGCGACCCAAAATGGAAAACTCAGCTGTTGGGGAATAAAGAAGCTAACCCCACAGCAAAGGGCAGGGATCCCCTCCAGGGCAGGAAGACCGCCTTCAGGCGCTTCCCACCCCCCCGCACAGCCAGCTGTCAGGGCCCCAGCGCCATCCCAGCTTGTCTTTCTAGGAGGCCAGGCCCTCCCAGGCTCTGTAAACAGCTCTGTCCTCCTCTCCCTCCTCAGCCAGAGTGCAGGACACCCCCTGCCACCGGGGCCTGGACTGTTTGGTAACAATGGAGGGAACATTAAACAAGGGTGGAAGACGGGAAGTGAATCACTGAATTCTCAAACAGGCTCCTTGGAAGGAGCAGGGTGGCGGGAGGGGCCGCAGGGGGCTGGGGCCGCTTGGGGGGCCTGGTGGAGGGCACAGGGCAAAGTTTCCCGGATGTTCTCCTCTTGCCCCACAATGCGGTGCCCTCCGGCTCTGCGTGGCTTCCTGTACCAGGCAAGATCAAGTCCCTGAGTCATCCTGGCTGCTTCTAGAAGTATCCCGGGTGTTCTCTGCTCCCTGCACCAGGCGGAGATGCAGAAGGAGAGCCACTTCTCCACAATTCTGTCCCCACACCCCTTAAACAGTCTGACCCTGACACTAGGCGGGTCCTAGTCACCCAGCAGAGACAATGGGCTTCATCTCCTTTTTCCGCTGCTCACAGCATCAATCACTTACATGGAGATGTTCCTAACACACACACACGCACGCACGCGCGCGCGCGCGGGACGATGTCAGGGCATGACTTGAGATTGTATCTAAGTGAGAGAAACGTCCTCCCCTGCACCCCTCCTAGTCTGTACTGATTCCCACTCAGCCCTGGTGCCACGGCACGGCCACCTCCAGCACCATCACTCACCTCCACTGGCCGACCACCTGCCCTGGGCCTGCACAGCACCTTCAAAGTCTGGTCTCGGCCAGAATTCTGTCCTGTTTCATTCAACCAGTGTGTGGAGTGCTGCGGGCGCACGCACGCCGCTGCTCCACACCTCTGCAGGGTGAGGCTCCAGCAACCAGTCTGTACTTACCGAGGGCCTACTATGTGCCAGGCACTTAGTGAGGACCTCAGTTTTCTTAACTTTCCAAAGGATCAAGGACTAACAGAAATAAGGAAGCACTGAAGAGTCTGTGTGCAAGAAGAGCAGGGCCGAGGGCACCCCACAGTTAGTGCACATCTGTCCTTATTTTTGCTTTCCACGCTCTCTTTTCATAACTAGCTTTTCCCATACCTGCCTCGCCTTCATTCCAGAGGTAACATTGATCAGTTGCTTCCTATAAGCAAGTTCTTTGCTAAGCATTTTATGTTTATATACTTTAATCCTGCTGGGCAGGGCCCCATTTTCCAAAAGAAGACAATGGAGTTCAGAGAGGTTAAGATTCTTCCACAAGGTCACACAGCGAGCAGGAGAGCAGAGTTAACCTCTGAACTCCAAACACAAAGGCCTAGGGTCTTTCCATCGTGTCAGGCTGCTGCCCTGCACACTCACTTGCCTTGAAGGAGACATGGTGGGAACAAGATGAGACTGGGAACCAGGAACCAGATTCCAGCTCTGGTTCCTCTTTGCCACCTGGGTGACCTTAAGCAAAATGTCCCATCTTCAAGGGCCAGTTTCCTCACCAGGAAAAAAGGGGCCACCTGAGAAGACTGTCAAGGGGTTCACGTGAGAGACTGCACACCAAGGTCCTCCACACACTGAGAAGCGCTACACAACCGTAAGGTATCACCTAGCACCTTGCATTCATGTGCCAGAAAATACCACCCAACGAGGCTACTGATCATCTGCCCCTGAATTTTTAAGTTATTCCTCGAACAAGTGGGTGACAAGGTCAGGAAACTGTGAGATAAGAGAACATTACAGAAACTTCATCTGAGGACAATTTATATTGTTGGTGGTGGTGGTGTTTTAAATGGTACCAGCAGCTCTGAGCAGGGGCTGAGAGATGAACAATTTCCTCCCTAAGCCCACCAAAGTTCACCAAGTTTTCTTGAAACTCCCACCCTCGCAGATCATGCAAGTGAAGGTCTAAAGCAGTTGCCTGGGTTTCCCGCGTCCCAGTTCTGCTGTTAATGACTATGTGTGAGTTACTCCTGTTCCCTGAGCCTCAGTCCTCATCTGTAAAATGGGCAGGTTAGACCAGGTATATCCGAGGTCCCTTCTCTGACAACCTGTGACTATTAACAAGAGGCTCAGTGGTTCTTCTCACACGTAGAAGACTTCCTTCAGGAGAATTTCTCTGAACAATGAAGAAAGGAACACATTTCCAACTACCCAGCAATGCCATTCCGTTCCGGCTCCTGCTGGGGACTGCCCAAATGCCGGGAACTCAGCTCCCATGGTCAACTCCAGCCCCACCCTGGTGTGCGTGGCTTTGTGAGGATGAGGGAATCTACGAGGTTAAACTTCCTGCCTGGGCCCCTATCACGCAATGCTCTGAGCAGGAATCACAGAACTGCGGAAACTGCATCTCCAAGATTCCGTCCCCATGCCTGGCCACAGGAGAATCACGGGCAGGGAAGGCACTGTAACATTCAGCATCGGCCCCCGAGATGCCGATGGTAGGCAAGAGGGCACAGTCCTGTGTCTAAAAGCACTGCAGTTCTACCCCATGTAGGATATTAAAACCTCACAAGCAAATCAGCTGCTGGCTCTGACGTGAAGTCCTTCTGTGCTCCCAAGCACCAGCAGGAAACACTAAATAATTACTGATTTAATTAAGTGACGATTCAGGGCCAAATGCATTCTACACAAATATTTGCTCTTTCAAAGCACATTTTCAAAAGAAAAAGAAAAACGCTACTCCTCCATAAGAAACTTTTAAAACAGGCACTTCCCTGGTGGCACAGTGGTTAAGAATCCGCCTGCCAATGCAGGGGGACACGGGTTTGATCCCTGGTCCGGGAAGATCCCACATGGGGCGGAGCAACTAAGCCCGTGCACCACAACTACTGAGCCTGCGCTCTAGAACCCACGTGCCACAACTACTGAAGCCTGCGCTCTAGAGCCCGTGCTCTGCAACAAGAGAAGCCACCACAATGAGAAGCCGGCGCACCGCAACGAAGAGTAGCCCCCGCTCGCCGCAACTAGAGAAAGCCCGCGCGCAGCAAGGAAGAACCAACGCAGCCAAAAATAAAATAAATAAATTTATAAAAGAAAAAAGGAAACTTTTAAAACAAAAAGAAAACACAAGTGTACAAATTCCCCCGACATAATATTTTACGTGGATCACCTACTTCTGACAGCCTTAGCTAAAATTCTTTGCTTATTAAAACATGAAGATCAAAACTCCTCTGTTTATATCCATACAATGAAATATTACCCAGCCATACAAAGGAATTCATGACTGCAACATGCAAAAACGAAAATAATTATGCTGTGTGAAAGAAAGTACCACCCCCCGCAAAAGAGGACATCCTGAACAATTTCATTAGTATAAAATTTTATGCAATTTAAACTAACATATAGTGACAGAAAGCAGACCAGTGGTTGCCTGGGGACTGAGAGGCAGCAGGCAAACAGGAGGGCAAAAGTACAAAGGGGCAGAAGGAGACTCTGATGGACATGTTCGCTATCTTGATCGTGCTGATAGTTTCATGGGTGTGTACATATGTCAAACTCATCAAATTGTACACTTTCCAGATGTGCCAGTTATTGTACGTCAATTCTATCTCAATGCAAATGTTTCTTTAAAAAACCCTCCCTAAACTCTGTGTTGGGAAAGTTATCAGCAGCCTGATTTTAAAATGTAGTAAAGCAGGGCTTCCCTGGTGGCGCAGTGGTTGAGAGTCCGCCTGCCGATGCAGGGGACACGGGTTCGTGCCCCGGTCCGGGAAGATCCCGCAGGCCGCGGAGCGGCTGCGCCCGTGAGCCACGGCCGCTGGGCCTGCGCGTCTGGAGCCTGTGCTCTGTTGCAACGGGAGAGGCCACAGCAGTGAGAGGCCCACATACCGCAAAAAAAAAAAAAAAAAATGTAGTAAATCAGGCAAAGGGCCCAGACATCTATTGCTCCAACCGACTTATGTCAGAGATGTCTCCTCTGTTCATTGCATGACAAACTGAGAAGAGCCAATGTTGACACGTGAAAGCATAATGAATGCATTATGACGTTCTAAAAAGGTGTGACATACACATACACACTAAAGAGTTTGCTGAAAAAGTAGTTATGGTCTAGCCACTACATTAATGTCATAGCTATCTAGTTATTCACATAAAAATGTGTCCAGATCCATGACTGGATCACGTGAAGAGTACCGCTTTGGGCTGACACTGCTCGTAACAATTGTTCATCAATGAAAAGCCTTCAAAGTGTCCTAGAGCCGGTCACCAAACTTCAAGGTGGCATTGGAAAATAAATTGTACGCAGAGGCCCCCACCCCTTCTGCAGTGGTGCGGGGACTGGGGGGCAGGGTGTGGTCAGGCCAGGAATGATCCATTGAGCAAAGGGACATGCCAGGGAAATGAGGTGGTGTTCAAACGCAGGCGCAAACTGCCGGGTGTGCCGCAAGTCGAGCTCCCTCCTGCACACGGACTCACATCCCTGTGTTCATGATCAATGTGGCGGGCCCACCTGGTGAACTTCAGGGGTCTTTTCACCAGCATCACAAGACTATCTTGTATGCTTTTTTTTTTTTTTAATCTTCTTTAAATTTTGAGGTCACTACAGCTTCGCTGTCATCTAGCACAGTGGTTTTCAAATGTCTTAAGACGTCGGCAACCCTACAGGCACTCAGGCCTCCAGACTCCCCATTCCAGCCTCCGAGTCCCAAACAAACCAGAGGGGAACTCTCTGTCCATCAAGAAGCCTGAGATTTGGGGGTGGGAGGGCTGTGTATCAGGGCACATCGTTTGGAAACCTCTTATCTAGGACACGCTAAGCAGAAAAAGCACTTAGCACACTTAAGATTGACACTGGGGGGAAGCAAAGCTGGGGGGGGGCAACATTAACAAGGTGAAAAATAGAGTGCCGCCATTCCTGAAGGAAATTCTTTCCAACCCGTTGGTGATTTGTCCTCAAAAGTTCTGCAGAAAGACCTCGTTCGTTGCCAACCCAGCCCTGGGGTCTAGTGTTTCTAGTATAATTCCACACAAACCATGGAGGCCCCATAAACGTTCACAGATGGCGATGAATTCCTACTTCTGGCCAAGTGCACAGGGGAAAAAAACCTAGCTATTAAACATCTGAATGTTGACAGTCCTGAAACAATAGGGGGAAAAAAGACACGTGGAAGAATGAACACACAAAAAAAGGCAAGTAAAAACTGAACAGTTCAGCACAGTGGATAAGAGAACAGTGGAAGCCAACTACCTGGTCTAGGAGCGGGTTCCTCCCAGCCCAGCTGTGTGGCCTTGATCAAGTCACTTAAGCTCTCTGTGCCTCAGCTGCCTCAAACCATCTTGGGGGTAGGTATTATCGCCCCCAGTTTAAAATTCATGGTGCACGAGACCAGAAAATGCGAGTGACATGTCACCGCCTCAAGAACGGATTCTCCAAGAGCAATATTCCCCCACCTGTGCCCCACCCCAGCCCCAGGTGAACTGCATCTGTTTTCATCAGAGTTATACTGGCTTTTCTGGGGTGCCTGGCCCAACGTCCAGCTGCCAGAGGGTACAAATAAGCCAGTACCTGCTGGGAGCCCATTAGAAATAAGAACCATGAACCAGAGTAAGAGTCTAAGGCCCAGGAGTCTAGTGGGTGTGCAGGAGGCAGCCTCAAGGTATCAGATTTTCTGGATAATGAAAGACCAGCTTAGAGGTCATCTAATCCAACAACCTCAGTATACAGTGCTCTACTAGAAAGTTCTGAATGTACAGGGCTGAATACAGTCTGTCCCTCGGTGATTTCTGCTTCCTGGTCCTAGTACAATACAACCTTCAGGGACCTTGCAGAACAAGTGCCCCTGGCTGGGCTCTCTCTGCTCCAGGTCCTCACTCCCAGGCCTTTCTGCAGATGAAGATCACGTCCTGTGGACTTCTGTGTTAAGCTGACATCTAATGAACTTTCCAGGGCCTGAGAACTGGACCCCAGGTTCTCCTTCCCACATTCTCTCTTGAGATTTCCCTCATTGCATCCATCCTTGTTAGAGTCTCGGGGGAGAGGTATGGACCCATAACAGCGCACGATATAAAGAATTTATCAGGGCTTTTCCGGTGGCGCAGCAGTTAAGAATCCGCCTGCCGATGCAGGGAACACGGGTGCGAACCCTGGTCCGGGAAGATCTCACATGCTGCAGAGCAACTAAGCCTGTGCACCACAACTACTGAGCCTGCGCTCCAGAGCCCGCGAGACACAACTACTGAACCCACGTGCCACAACTACTGAAGCCCGTGTGCCTAGAGCCCGTGCTCCGCAACAAGAGAAGCCACCGCAATGAGAAGCCCACGTACCGTAAAGAAGAGTAGCCCCTGCTCGCCACAACTAGAGAAAGCTGGCGCACAGCAGCGAAGACCCAACATGGCCAAAAATAAATAAATAAAATAAATTTATAAATAATAAATTTAAAAAAAAGAATTTATCAGCATGAGTAAGACACAGCTGTCTCAAAGCATTAAACAGAAAACATGGCAGAACACATAAAGTGCTTTGAACATAACAGGTGCTCAAGAAACATTTACTGTGCAAATGAATGCTCCACTGAAGTCAAGACGAGCTCCTCTCTCCTCTTCCCCACTTCACTCGTGGTCAATCTGGGCAACTTCCTCAGAAACCTCCCATTGCCGGAATTTGGAGACACAGAAGACAGCCACCAATTAATTGGTCTGGCTGGAGGTCGAAAACAGGCAGCGGCCCACAGATGCTGTGCTTGGCCTACACAGTGTTTTTTTTACATTTTTTAATTAGTTGCCAAATTTAAAAGCTGGGAGATTTCATATGTAAATCTAAGATTTTTGGCTTCTCTTGAAAAAAAAAAACAGAAGATCTGGCAACACTTGTCTGGTGCTGTGTCACCAATGCCCCTTTAGATGGGAAATGAGTCCTCAAGTCCCGCTCTGTCTTTACACCAGGTCCCAGCCTCCCCACCCTCTGCCTGTCCCTGGGAGCGTTTGAGTTTGCAACTCTAGCCTGCGTTTTCAATGAGGGAAGCATTACTCCTTATAAAACAAAATGGAACCTGAAGGGCCAGGGGACTGGCCTTTGTAGGGCAGTCACACAATGACTGCTCATTTGTTTGGGATAGTTTAATTCACACCCATTGTCCTGGTGTCATTATTTATTTTTGCGGTACGCGGGCCTCTCACTGTTGCGGCCCCTCCCGTTGCGGAGCACAGGCTCCGGACGCGCAGGCTCAGCGGCCATGGCTCACGGGCCCAGCCTCTCCGCGCATGTGGGATCTTCCCTGACCGGGGCATGAACCTGTGTCCCCTGCATCGGCAGGCGGACCCTCAACCACTGCGCCACCAGGGAAGTCCCTGGTGTCACTGTTAATGGCATCCTCTTTCACTCTCAGAGTCCCGGTTTGGGTAACAAATTGTATGGCTGCCCGGAGCCTCTGCCAGCTCTAGACCTGCCTGGCTCACCCCAAGGATTCTGTACCCAAAGCCCGAGAAGGAAGGCCCCTTGCTCTCCATATAGCTTCCCAACCTAAAGATGTCAAACTTCCAGTGGGGTTCACACCACAAAGAAGGCCTTCAAACACCCTGCAGAGCAGACTCAAAGCCTCATGGTGGCTTTCTCGAGGCTATGGCAGTGGCCAGGGCCAGCTCCGGAAGGTCTGCAACACTGAGTGCCAGGCAGGGCTGAGGAGGGATGGCCAGGACTACACTTGGGGCAGGCAGAGGTCGAGAGAAACGAGAACAAAGAGAGAAAGGGGTTTAATAACAATCCCACCTCTGGGTACCATTTCCCTTGCTTGAAGTCAAACGGAGAACTCAGGCTACCCTATCCTTCGCCACCACTTTCAGTGGGGTTTAGGGAAGAAGAGAAAATGGCAGCTTTTATGGTGAGAAAAGTCATCAAGTTGTACTTATTGTGTCTTCCAGAACCTTCTACCCTCTTGGATCAAACACATTGACTTGTCAGGGCCAGCAGCATGGCTTCCACCCATGCCGACAGAAAGACAGACTTACTTATTAACCTTCAACTGAGTGAAGTGGGGTCAGGGTTTAAAAAAGAAATCTAGTTACTCAACATTTGTGGGGTCTTCTAGTGTAGGCAGGGGAGGTACCTCGTTTTAGAGGGGATGCTTGGTGAAGACACAGCCACAGGAAAGGAAGCAGGTAATGTGAGCTGCTTTTCATACCAAGTAGCAACACCCAGCCGGCTCCAGGCCCCAGGCTGCAACATTCTTAAGGATTTCCTAATACACCTCAATTAAAGCCTAAGCCAATAGGGAAGCTTTGCATTTAACCCAGAAATCAAAGTATTCCCTTCCCAATCTTTAAAGGGTTAAAGGCCAGGGAGGGAATGATTTCCCTGAGGGAGGAGTCTAGCAGAACGGCTCCCTCCTCGTAAGGAAAATTCTGGCGAGGGCAGACAGTATGCAAGAGGGGAAAGGCGAGGCAGGAAGTCAAGTATTGCTGTCTTGACATTTTATACGAAAACCTGACGTAACTAGATATCACAAGGCATCTGAGGCTTATTTTCTTTTCCCCTAATGTGAGCAAACAGAAGAAAATCTGGTTCTTAAAATCCTTAAGGTCCATGTGAACTTAAATCCCTAATCCTCTTCTTCTCCAAAGTGGGCACATCCCAGGAGAATCGCCGCAGCCGAAATCTGTTTTTAAGTTTCCTTTGGTAGCTGCGTCAGATACACCCAAGCCCATTTTACTGGGCAACAGAGAGCTAACGTAAGGCACAAGCTGCATCTGAATGGGTTCCCAACATTTCAGTCTCTCAAAGGTAATTTTGTAAACAGACACAGAGAAGGGCTTTTGCTTTGAAGTGAGCGGGGAATCGGCTACAGTTGCTTAAACACTGATCAAATTCTACAGAAAGGATAAAGAGAAAACACATCAAACGAAATGGTATTTCACATTTTCCCTGATCAAGTCAGCCAACAGCTTCGGTTTGGAGGGTTCCTAGGATGGAGTTTTAACATCGTGTGGGGAGGGGCAGAGCTGAAGGGTGTTTATGAATTCTCTGCTGGCCTTTGGCCAGAGCTGCTTTTATTGATCTAGACAAACACAAATTATGATGCCTGACATGACTTGTATATACAAATGGCCATTTGAAAACAGTCACAGACCTCATGGAAGGAGACGGCAAGAAATCAAAGGAAGGCCGGAAGGAGGGACAGAAATACTCAGATCCACGGAGCAGCATTCCAGCTGCCTGAAGAAGCTGAGCAGGGGCTTTTCCTTGGAGGGGAGGTGGATGTTCACCTACCCGGAGGAGGTCAGCTCCCCTGGGTGCAACTGTCCCGGGGAGCACTCAGAGCAGCCATGACCGGAAGGAACGAATAGCAACCCTCGCCAGCAGGCTCCCCGCAAGTTCTGTCACAGTGGCTGCTCAGCCCCGATGTCCGGCGGGGCGGCCGGGGCCCAGGGGCCGGAACCCAGCAGAGGGCCATGAGCAATGCCTCTGCTTCAACCATGCAGGGGGTTTGCTGCAGGAACAGTGGCTTCCTGACACCCTGAGCATCCCATCCCCACCCAGAGAAGGATAAAGCTGAAAGACTTCTAACAGCTCTCCAGCCAGCAACCCCGCAGACCGCACGGGAGACCGGCCCATACAGGAGAGTTAGAGGGGACCTGTCCCAGTGTGGAGCTCCTGACCCCCATCCACTGTGCCACCTGGCGTAGCAGGCTGGAGCTGCCCCTTCGGAGCAAGCGATAGGTGCTGGTGGACTTGGGAGGTCACAGGGCGGAAAGCAGGGCATCTGGCGATGGAGACAACACAGCCCTTCCTGGGAGAGGTCTGACCCCTAATAGCTCCCATTTTCTGTGTCGCTAAAAGAAAACTGTGCCGACACCCAGAAAGGAGAAATCCAGAGGGAGAATCATCCTTTACAAGTTTGTTTCAAACTCTTTAAGAAAGAAGACATTTTAACCTGTCATTCTCATCCCCACAGGCGTTCTGACCAGATGACCACAAGAAATTAGGCTTGAGAGAAATAATCAATCCCAAACAAAACTGGTAATGGCTATCATCACACACCATAGACATCTGCTGAAGGTAAGAAGTGAATTGGCAACCTTGAAACACTGCAAAAATCAACCCAGGAGAAAAAATAGACCCCAGAGAAAAAAGTTCAGCACAAAATAAAACTGGAAGCAGCTAAAACTCCAGACAATGAAAGACACTGACGAGGGACTTCCCTGGTGGCGCACTGGTTAAGAGTCCACCTGGCAATGCAGGGGACATGGCTTCGAGCCCTGGTCCGGGAAGATCCCACATGCTACAAAGCAACTAAGCCTGTGCACCACAACTACTGAGCCTGCGCTCTGGAGTCCACATGCCACAACTACTAAGCCCGCAAGTCACAACTACGGAGCCCGTGCGCCACAACTACTGAAGCCTGCGTGCCTAGAGCCCATGCTCCGCAACAAGAGAAGCCACTGCAATGAGAAGCCACGCACCGCAACAAAGAATAGCCCCTGATTGCCACAACTAGAGAAAGCCTGCTTGCAGCAACGAAAACCCAACGCAGCCAAAAAAAAAAAAAATTTAATAAAAATAAAAAATCCTTAAAAAAAAAAGTCACTGACTAAAAACTGATGGACAAAAATCCAATAACTCAGATATGCAAAATTTTACCCAGGAAAACTGGACTTAGTGGCAATAATGGCACAAAATTCTAAAATGGCAGAAGCTAAAATCGGTACCAATGGCATTGCACAGAGAACAGATGTGAACGAAAATAATTTCAGTTTAAAAAACAAAAGAGGAGGAAGCCAGGAACAGTTTAACTGCCATACACAGAAAACAGCCAAGGTATTAAAATGACTTACATATCCAGTTTAAAACGCTGAAACAAAAAATGTCCTAGACTTTTTCAGGAAAGGTGGTCAAAGGTCCAGCCTGGGAAAACCCCTGGCCTGTGGCTGCCTCCCAGTTTCCTTGAAGAGGGACCAGGACCCCTCCCCTTTGCTGGACACTTGTCATCATGCCTGGATCAGGGCCAGGTACCAGGGAGGCTCCGACCACAGCATGAAGAGCAGACATGGTAGAAAAAACATCTTCAGCCACCAGGAGATGGTCTTCTGGTCCCAACCAGGCCACTGACCTGACCTTAGGCAGGTGACTGCTTCTCTCACCTTGGTGACACACACCCTATTGTAAAATGGAGGATGGACCACTGCTTGCTAGGAGACCCTGAGGCCATGGTGCTGGCCCTACTTGGGGTACCCGGTGACCTCCAATTTTCTACCCTGGCTGAGGAGGGTGAAGAATGGAGAAGAAAACACTTCTGTGGGGCGGAGGTCAAGGGAGAAGGGCAGTGAGTGTTTTCCTCTTTACTGCTGTGTTCCAGGTTCTCTACAATCAGCATATATCACAGCTGTGATGGGGCAGGAGGGTGGGCGAGCATTAAAGAAAAAAAAGCCAAAACACCTGCTCTAAGAATAACCGACTCCGGAATGTATTTACTCGCATGAAAGGTCCAGATGACCCTGGGAGCTCCAGATGGCACAAGCTCGATTTTATTTGCAATTAAGCATGGGGGCAGGGTCAAGTTTTAAATCCAAGGCAATGGATTTATAATTTTGGAATTTTATATAAATATCAATTGGAGAGCGGGTGGATTTGCTCTATCAAGTTGCTGCCCTGGCCTTGGGTATTCAGGCTTCTTCCCCCAAATGCTGATCATTTTGTGGTTCAAACACATTCCAGTGGAGTTACTTGGCTTTACAAACAATACACTACAAAATCCTGGCTGGGGAGGACACACACCAAGTTCAGGAGAGTAAATACCTGTGAGAAGGGAGGGAGAAGAATGGGAAGGGGGTGGGATAACAGGAGGCCTTCAACAGAGTAGTTTAAGGGATTTTTTTTTTTTTTTTTTAGTAAAGAAATAAGACATTACAGATATCTGAAGTAAATATGGAAAAATATTAACACTTGTTATATCCGGTGGAAGGTCCATGGGCAAGTTATAATTTACCTGTAACTTGTATGTTTCCAATTTTTATAATACAGTGAAAACACACTCACAAAACACCAACAACAGACCAAGGCTAGGAGCTGCTTCTGGCGGCTTGGAGAGGGTGTCTGAATCAGCACACAGCCAGCTGAAAAAAATCAAAGTTCAAAGTCCTCTGGTATGTAAACACTCAGGAAATTCTTGGCCTGAGAGTCTATACACAACATTATTAATTTGTCTCTGCCTTCTAAAATTTTTGTTATCATAGGGAAAAAAAAGTTTTGTTTTCTTTTTTAAACAAATGAGTGGAAGGGAAAATGAAAACTAGTATTTAGAGACGTCCTATTTGGTACCAGGTACTTTGCAAGAAGTTTGGGGTATCAGCTCATCTAATCTTAACAACAAAGAAGGGTGTTGTGACCCCTTCCCTTCCCAGAGAAGGAAACTGAACTTTTTTTGTTGTTTTTAAAGGAGTTGATTTCTTTTCATTTATTTATTTATTTTTGGCTGCGTTGCTGCGCACGGGCTTTCTCTAGTTGCAGTGAGCAGGGGCTACTCTTCGTTGCAGTGCGCGGGCTTCTCATTGCGGTGGCTTCTCTTGTTGCAGAGCACGGGCTCTAGGCACGCGGGCTTCAGTAGTTGTGTCTCGCGGGCTCTAGAGCGCAGGCTCAGTAGTTGTGGCGCACGGGCTTAGTTGCTTTGCGGCATGTGGGATCTTCCCGGACCAGGGCTCGAACCCACGTCCCCTGCATTGGCAGGCGGATTCTTAACCACTGAGCCACCAGGTAAGCCCGAAACTGAACTTCTAAGGAGGCAACCACTGGCCCAAGCAGGCCTTCAGCAAGGAGGGCTGAGACAGGCAGGCTGGGCCCAGGGGTAAGAGGGACTCACTGGGGCCCATCTTTCTTACCCTCAGTTGGGGTTATCCACAGTGAGGTCCCCCTCTCTCCCCTACCAACCCACCCTCACAGGGTCAGAGCCCAGACTGCCAAGCCACGGGACAAGAAACCTTCCCCAAACACAGCCCTTCCCTGCCATCTTGTCTCTGCAGTTCCAAAGCCAGGCCAGCTCCACCCCCAGCACCTCTCCACACCATGCTCCTAGGGCAGTGCTGCCTGCGACACATCTTCCCCATCAGGACACTGGGAGGTTCTGAAGGGCAGACGGCTTGGGCTCCCATCCCCTCCCCATGCTTCACAAGCTCATTAAACATCACCTGTTTAGGGACTTCCATGGTGGTGCAGTGGTTAAGCATCTGCGTGCCAATGCAGGGGACACGGGTTCGAGCCCTGGTCGGGGAAGATCCCACATGCTATGGAGCAACTAAGCCCGTGCACCACAGCTACTGAGCCTGCGCTCTACAACTACTGAAGCCCGTGCACCTAGAGCCCATGCTCCACAGCAAGAGAAGCCACCGCAATGAGAAGCCCGCCCACTGCAACGAAGAGCAGCCCCCGCTCGCTGCAACCAGAGAAAGCCCGCGTGCAGCAACAAAGGCCCAACGCGGCCAAAAGTAAATCAATAAAATTAAATTAGAAAACCAAACCAAACAAACAAAATCACCTCTTTAAACCTCAGTTTCCTCATCTGTAAAATAAAATATCACGGCTCCACCTCCCACGGTGGCTGTGAAGGTTGGGTGTGATGACACACATACAGCTCTTAGAACGGGACCCGGCACAGTCACGGGCAGACAGTTATCACTAGCATGATGGACCTTAACAACTCCAGGTAAGTACAGTTTCTCTCGGCACCTGGGCTTCAGCTTCTTTGGGAGCAGGAGTCGTACCTTTAGTGACGGCACATGCCCCACAGCACCTGGCGTCGGGGGAAGAGAGGAAGCCCGAGAGGCTGGGGCGGGGTTGAGTGTCCGCCCAGGAAAGAGCCGGGCACCCTGAAGGGTCCCTTCCATCCTTTACGACATCCTGTTAGCAAGGAAAACAACAAAGCAGGGACAGGGAACTCTCAGAAGTGGCTTTTCTTAGAGTTGCTCTGTCAATCCGGAGTCTGTGTGCGTAATTAACACACACGCATGCGTGGGACTGGGAGAGATGTCATCAACAGGGCTTTACCTCGAAAGGGTCAGGTAGACAGCCTTCAGAAAGCCTCTGGTGGCTCCATGACATCTCAAAGCCGCAGTTCATCTGAGCTTAGGGAGGCGCAGGAAGAGGTCCTGCTACAAACATCGAAACCCTGACAACACACTCCCTGCTCATTAACCACCGGCCAACTTCGCTCACAAAGCAGCAGATTCTAAAGTGCAGGGCCGGGGCTTGGCTTGGGGTGAGCCCTGGGAATAACCAGGCTCCTTCAAAGGAGGCAGAAACCACCGTGTTCTCCCTTTAACCAGTATGACAGGCAGTATGCAGCAGTACAACTGACCCAAGCGTACAGAAGCGGGTGGCTCTGACACGATGATTCCGTTCCCCCCACTCTAACAAGGAGCGCCGCTTTAGACGTGAGCCCAGCTAGGGTGTGGAACACGAAAGGCTCAAGCAGACGAGCTTCCAGGAGGCAGAAGAAGCGGTGGCCGGAGCACTGGGGCGCGGACTCTGGCCCCAGCTCTGGCCTTCCTGGCTCTGTGACTCCGGGCAAGTCGCTTACCCTCCCTGAATCTCTCAGTTGTCTCATTCAGAAAATGAGAAGGTTAGAAGAGATCATTCCAAGGATCCCTGCCAGTTTTTAAGTTGTTGGAAAGGGCTCTCTTCTGAGGAATATCTGAGTCTGTTTTGCTCTCCCAAACTCAGATTTGAGTGAAAACCAGAGCAAGTCCTGGGTGTTACACCCCTCTCCCAACACACACACCCACCTGCTTCTGCCAGTTTTGTGTGCTGATCCCTGAAAGTCCTCCTAACTCTTTTCTAATTTGTATTAAATTACAAGGAACTGCACTTACATTCGGTTTGGGGTTCGCAAATGGAAAATACTAATGACTTTGTAAATTAATTTCAGATTTGGCTCCATAATTTCTGGCAATGAGATTATATTTTGTTTTCCTTCTCACTGTTTTTAGAGGCAAATGGAAACGCAGCCCACCCCTCCAAAAATATATTAAAATTTCCAATTAAGTTTTTTCTGGAAAAAAACAGCAATATACTATTGGCATCTCATGTTAAGAGTGTGGAAGATGACAGCTATAAGCCTGGAAGTGTTCAAATGGGCTGAATGGGACATAGTTTTTCTCTGGCAAGAAGATTAAGAGGTCCCGGAGGGCTTTCCCCAATCCCACCGGCAGCTCAGCAAATGCCACTGCGTTCACCCTTCCATAAAGTCAGACTGTGACAGCGGCCTGCCTGGAGGGAGGCACAGACCATGCCAGGGAAGCCACGGTCTCCGCTACTTTGGCTGGGTGTGACACTGGCCTTCCCTGCCCCCATTTTACAGTTGGTAAAACTGAAGGTCAGACAAGGTGGCACAAAAAGGGACTGAGGGAAGCTGGGGTTCACGTTGGGATCAGTACTGGACCCCAGTCACAGAGAGGCAGTAAGGTGCAGTGGCTGAAAGGGGGCTCTGGAGAGACAGGCCGGGATTGAAATCCCAGCTCCACCAGGTGTGTGACCTCAGAAAGCACCGTGTCTCTGAGCCGCAGCTGCCTCCTCTTTATGAAAGCACCGGGAGGAATCCCTGAAGTCGATGGCAACCAGCACCGTGCGCAGTGCCTGGCACACAGCAGACGTCGGCCACTATTCAGCACCCGGTAGCTTTGTGATTGCGCTCAAAGAGAACACAAAACAAACACACTGCAAACAAAACCCAAGAAATCTGGGAACGTAGCTCAATGCCTGGCAAATAGGAGCTCAATGACTGCCTGCTGGCTACACAGACAGAAAGATGGACACATGAGTCGAAACCCCTTGGTTCTGAGGGCCGGTATCTTCCGTTCAATAGCCATCTGACCTCTTGTACGAGATCTCCCCTCTTGAAGCCTCAGCTGACTGCACTGTGAAATGTGGATAACGCCCGTACTTCAGAGGGTTGCCGTGTGGCCTAACCATGCTGATGGGAGGCTCCTCGGAGGTAAAAGGCATACCACGCAGGACAAGGTAACACCTAATAATTCTTGCCCAGAGCGCGTACTCAATAAATATTTGGTGAGTGAGCGGCGGCGTGAATGCACGCATGCGTTCAAGAACCTGCCCAATCCCAGCCTCCCCAAATTCCTGGGGTTTCTCCAAGCAGCAAAGTCTCAGCTGCTTGGAGCCTCTCGAAGTGGCCGGCGTTCCCAGGCGGCAGCAGGAGCAGCGCCCCGCGCTCTGGCCTCCAGTTACTGCACATCACGGGTCCCCCAGCCCCACCTCACCTCTGGCTTAAGAACCTGTGATTAGAAGGAATGCTGCTTATACACACACATCACCTCAACCAAAGCAGACCCAGGCCTTCTGAACTGATGTCCCAAAGCCCTTGTTGAATAGGCTAGCCACGTGCCCCTCTTGTGCCCTGGAGCTTTCCTTGAGTACTTGGCCTGAATGCTATGCTGTGTGCAAATTTTCTTTCTCTGTAGAGGGAAAAACAGGCGAATGGAAGCCTCTGGAGTCAGCAGACCCTGGTCCAAATTCCAACTCCACCTCTGACTGTGCAGCCTTGGATAAGCTGCTTGGCCTCTCTGGGCCTCTGCTACCTCCTTTGTAAAACTGCGTATGCTATCCATCTACCACCCAAGGCTGCTGTGAGAATTCAACGGAATAACAAGGGTAGAGTGTCTAGCACAGTGCCTGGGACACAACAGACGCTCAGCGAATTCAAGTGTCTCCGGCTCCCATTGGGGAGGAGACCCGAGCTCTAGCCCTACTCTGCTCCTCACCGGCTGCCACAGTGAATCACAGCCCCTGTGAGCACAATGATTCCCCTCCAAAAGGCAGATGCTGTTAGCTGACCCAACAGATAAATCCTAGAGCTGTGCTGTCTGGTACAGCAGCCACCAGCCATACATACCTACTGAGCACTGGAAATGTGGCCAGACCAGAGTGAGATGTGCTGTGAGTGGAGAGGACATGCTGACTTCGAACATTTAGTATGATTTTTTTTTAAAGGCCGTAAAATGTCTCAGTAACAATCTTTAGATTGAGTACATGCTGAAATGATAATGCCTTTGGATACACTGTATTAAATAAAATATATTATTTGAATTAATTTCACCTTTTCTCTTTTTACACTTTAACATGGCTAGTAGATTCCAAAATACATATGTAGCAGTGCACCCTATTTCTATCAGACGGCACTGCTCCAGGATACTGAGCAATCAGGAGTTAGTGCTGTGGGCATTATTCTCTCCCTACATAGACTGCAATTCCTTCTGGAGAGAGGACCCCTGTTAGCGCTTTCTTTTTTTTCCCCATAGCGCTTAACACGCAGTGCTCAAGGTGCATACTGAAATGCTCTTAAGGATCTGATGAATAAAGCCTTAAGATTTTAGAAAGGATCAAGCACTCACTGTGTACCAGGAACCACATCGGAGGGTAAAAATATACACCAGCTCATTTAATCCTTACGGGAACCGCATTTGACAGATTAACAGAACTGAAGTTCAGAAAGTTTGAGCAACTTGCCCAGGGCTACCAGATGGTCAGGGACAACAGATAGGACCCAAGGCACAGAGACCCCACTCCTTGTTCAAGTGGCGCCTCGCCATCACACCCATCCTGGAAGAGCTCCAGTCCCAGCCTCGCTCTGCCTCCCATCCCCAACCTCACCACCAAAGGATTTCCCAGCAAGTCAGAAATGACACACCACCAAAGGGAGTCCGTGCATAACTCTATCAGCATCTGGCCTGGGCTGGGTTAGCTCAGAATGAGTCACATTTTAAAAGGGGTGAGTGATAGGGAAGGTGATTCTATCTTGTCGCCTATGAACTTCCTGGCCGGGGTGCAGGTGGGAGCCTGGGAATAAACAAACAGTGAACAGCAAAGGGCCTGATGAGTAATTTTTCCAGAGGAACTCATCAGCAAGACTGAGCAGCCCCAAGTTTCAGAAGCTCAATCCCATTAAAAATCGCCTCCCTGCCACTCCCAGGCCATGCTGTCCTCTGGGCTCCGGCCATCCACTCTGGCCTTACACAAGCTGCTTCTTCAGCATGAGGGCTTAGGGGAAAGGCCCCGAGCTGGACGCAGAACGAGCTGGCCGTAAGTGTTATTGGATGGGTGGGTGAGAAGATGCAGGTAGAAATGAACCAAAGGAATAGTTTTAAAGGTCCAGAAGATACAGCCCTGCATCTTAAGGCACTCACGAAACAGGGTACAAAGGAACTGAAAAATAAAGGACAAGGCAGGAGCCCCCCAGCAAGCGAGCACTGTCTGCGAACGTGAGGACACAGATGGAGAATGTGGAACAGGCCTCTCCTTGTCTAACCCATCCGAGCTCGCCAGGAGAAATGGCCTGCAGGTCGTGCTCCATGCAGGGAAAGATCAGGGTGGGCCTGGCAGTTTGGGAGGGCTTCATGGAGGAGGATGCGCCTGCCGGAGGAGCAGGGCTCAGACATGCGGATGGTTGGCTGTGTCAAGCCCGTCACTTAACCTCTCAACCTCTCGGTTTTCTTTGGGGGGGGGGGCGGGCAGCAGGCAGAGAGGGAGGAGGCAGAGTAAAAACAAAACGCCTGGCAGACGGTTCACATCCGACCTCAGACAGGGTAAATGTTTACTCATCCATTCATGAACCTGGCTCTGGCGAGTGCCCTCGAATGGGGACACCTGGGTTTATGCTGGTGTCTGGTCTTAATCTGAGGGCTGAGGTGGCCAGTGTTTAGCCGGTGGCACAGAGTCCAGCCCTACACCTTGTCTGTCTGCGAGCAACGGATGGCATTTGATGGTAGTGGAAAAAGTGACCGTCATAATGACCCCGCTGCTCACACGGAGACACCAGGGAGTCAGGGAGCGAGCTGCCCTTTGCCGAGCGCCCACCTCCAGCAGGAACGCTCTGGGTGTGTGAGTCTATGTGGAGAGCTGGAAGGGAGAGGCTGACGGGTGCGTGCATCCCTCCAGGACCCCAAGACTCAGCAAGGCCATGCGGTTCACGCACAGTCATACTGCAGGCAAACGTGAACCTGCCCAGTCAGACCATCACCTGAGCTCTCTGACACTAGCCACACAGCTGAGAAAAACAGTCAAATATTTACTGAGGGCCTACTGTGTGCCAGGCACTGTCCACGGTCCTGGGGACACAGCCATGGACAAGACAGGGAAGGAGCCTGTCCCTGGGGAACTGGCGTACCATGCGAGGAGACTGGCCCCAAACACGGAATACAAGCTTAAGATGATTTCAGTGGTGATAGAGGCTAAGGTGGGAGGTTTAAGTGGGCAGAGCCACTGGATCATCTTAGTGTGAAGGTTCATAAGAATCACCAGGGAACTTCCCTGGTGGTGCAGTGGTTAAGAATCCGCCTGCCAATGCAGGGGACACGGGTTCAAGCCCTGGTCCGGGAAGATCCCACATGCCGCGGAGCAACTAAGCCTGTGTGTCAAAACTACTGAGCCTGCGCTCTAGAGCCCAAGAGCCACAACTACTGAGCCCACATGCCACAACTACTGAGCCTGTGTGCCACAACTACTGAAGCCCATGCGCCTAGAGCCCGTGCTCTGTAACAAGAAATGCCACCGCAATGAGAAGCCAGCGCACCACAACGAACAGTAGCCCCCACTCGCCGTAACTAGAGAAAGCCCGCGTGCAGCAACGAAGACCCAGTGTAGCCGTAAATAAATAAATAAATAAAAAGAATCGCCAGGAAGCATGTTTAAATGCAGATTCCCAGAGTGCATTACAAGCAGGGATTCCATTTCAAGTCTAGGGAGTGGCCAGGAAATCCACATCTTTAGGAACTGGCTAGGAGCCTGGAGGCAGGAGCTCCTGGACCCCTAGCAGCCTGGGGTCTGGGCACAGCGCTCTGGCCTTGCTCTACTACCCATGAAGGATCACAATTCCCCCCTCAATCCGTCATCTATAAAATGAGCATCATTCTTTTCCATTATGGTTTATCACAGGATATTGAATCTAGTTCCCTCTGCTACATAGTAGGGCCTTGTTGTTTAACCGTTCTGTGGACAATAGTTTGCATCTGATAACCCCAAACCACAATGGAAGAGTATGGAAAAGGATATATATATATACACATAACTGAATGACTTTGCTGTACAGCAGAAACTAAGACAACACTGTAAATCAACAGTACTCCAATAAAATAAATTTTTAAAAATATAAGCATCATAACAGCTGGCCTGACCTCCCTCCCAGGGTAGCACTAAGATGCAAAGGAGGCTGTGAAGGTCAACTATAAAGGGCTGGATAAATGGGAGTTACGTACATTCTTAAACCACACTTCTGGTGAGAGGGGACCCACCGAAAGAAAAAAAAAAAAACCAAGCAAGCCCCCTAGAAATACCGGGGCTGCTCGTCCAACGCATAGCTGCTCAGTGACAAATCCCCCTATACATAACCCACCCTGCCACATATGATCACTCTTACGCAAGCACGCTTGCTCAACAGGGCCCGTGTGTGGGTTTCCATGCAGTCGCCCCGTCCTGTGGGAACCCAGCGTGCATGGGGTTCCTGGTTAGGTGAGCGGCTGCAATAAATTACCCCACCACCAGCGGCTCTAGCCCACATGTTGCTCTTATGGTCAGCGCACTTCATCCCCGCAGCGACCTAAGCCCAGCGCCCGTAGAATCAGTGGTAGCCTCTCCCGTTATCCCCCTCCAGCAAGCACCAGCTCACATTTCAGGCCGTTTGCTCCCCTGGGCATGACTCAGAGAGTCAGTTGTCTTTAAAAAAAAAAATGCTTTTCGTATTTCAAATCAAAAATAACTACCACGCACTCTGGATGCAAAGCCACTGCAGATGTGTCTGCTGGGTTATTCAAGTAAGAAGACCCGAGGAAGTGGAAAAAGTACAAAAAGTAGTTAATTCGTATCATCTTGTCCCTACTGCCTTAACCTACGGTGGGCTGCAAGAGTGGGCCTGAGGCCAGGTCGCAGAACTGATTTCTGGCTTGGGCAGAAACAGTGAGGTCAGGGCTTCCTGCGTTCACTGGGACCGGGAAAGAGGAAAAACAAGTACCCTGAAGGCTAATCCCACTTGGAGACATCGTGGATCCAGGCAGAGATGGGCAACGCCACCTCAAAGGGGCTCTCTGTACACACACTGGAGTGGGTCTTAATCCCTAAAGAAGGAAGGTGGGTGGTGCGCAAAAGCAGCTGCAAGGGGGCCCGTGTAAGCACCATCCGGCAGGGAGGGGCCTGCCCAGCGCACAGGGATGCACCCGGCCACTGGGGCCCCAGGCCATTCAACCAATCCGCTTCCCATGATTCCCTCCTCCCCTTACCCCGATCCACCCACACCTCTGACCATTTGGCTTCCTGGGTGGGGTGCCCACAAGGAGAGAACGCCCTGCTTAGAACCTCACCGTGGTCACACTTTTCAACAAATAAACTAGTGGCTTGATTTGTGCTTCAGCTTCTTGCTAGTTAGTGGGAGGCCGCAGTCCTGACTTGGGGCCCCACAAGATGAGGTTTCTGAATTGGTCAGGCCAGGCCCAGCTGCCAGGTCAATTCACCAAGGTCAGGGCCAGCTTCTGGCCACCAGCCTTCCCCTGGCTGTCACATCTTTCCTTCCAATCCCTCCAGAGGCACCCTCATTTGGGAACAGCGCTGTGAGGTTTTTTCAAGGTGCTCCTAGGTCACACCTGGAAGTATACCTTTGAAAGCTGAAATTAAAAGCTGGAGGTGTCCCCTCTAGCCACGTTTAATTTCCAGTCAAACATCGTTACAGGTGAGGCCCTGATCAACTGTGATACTGGGTAATGAGACATTCTGATTTATAAATACTCTCATTAACCAAGGATAACCAGAAATCTTTTTTTCCTTCTCCAGTTCCCTGTGAAAACAATTCCAGAAAGTATCTGTCCCTTCTTCTTCCTCAATGAGATGTTTTCTCTAAAGGTAAGACATTCTTTTTTAAGACTAAGGATCCCTCCAGCCACTCAGGCCCAGATCATGAAGGGAATTCTCACTGCAGAGATCAACAAGCTTGGTAACCTGCAGAGGCGCGGTCAGCCAGGTCTCCTAGCCGCCCCAGGACAGCCGCCGGCAATGTTTTCTTTCCAAGGAACAAAAAGCCTGAAGACAAAATTGATGACAACCTATTTTCCAGTGATTTGTTTCAGTCTTATTCCATAGGGTATCCTAAAAGTTGGAAAACAGGATACACTATTTTCCCTCTTTTTCTAGACTTTCTGGGCTCTCTGCGATGTTGATATTAAACCTTTCCAGGTGAGCAGTTGGACTTACCACTTTCAATTTAGAGGTCTTTGACCTGAAAAGAAGTCCAAGGGCTGCAGAAAAACACTGAGTATATTATTTGGACATGTAACTAAAAGACTGTTTCAAAATAACTCTACTGCCTTCCCCAACTTTGTGGCATATATCTGAGCACCTAACGTACTAGGCACAATGCTCTAAAATTAAAATGCTGGAAGGAGGTGATGACATCGTCATGATATTAACGGCTACCATTTAATGAGCATTTACAACATGTCAGGAATTGTAAATCTTACACGTTACAATTTCATCTTTAAAACAGTTCCAGTGAGCTATTTTATCCTAAATTTACAGATGAGGAAGCTGAGGCTCAGAAAGTTGAAGTTCTTGCCTAGAGTCCCATAACTTCTGAGTGGCAGGGCCAGGATTTGAACCCTGGTCTGTTCACCCCAAAAGCCCTGTTGTTCTCCACCCCACTGTGCTGTCTCAGACCACAGGGCAAGTAACTGCAGTGTTCTTCTCTTCATGAAACAACTATCCTTGTCCATGGAGTGATTACTTTAAGATTATCAGATAAATCCTGGCTTGAAAACAAAAGTTTAAGAACCAGTTCTGCTCAAAGTGCCCTCACCGCTCTGTACCTCAGGATTTTGGGCCATGAAACGAGTCTGTATCTCCCAAGACCTCTTTTGGCTCTAACAAAAGGCAAAAATCCCCAAGAGATCACCAACATCCATAAACCCTACAACAGGAAATAGGCCGGAGGATTTTCTGTGGGGAAAGCAAACCTAGCTTGCTGACTCCCAAACTCTGGTGAGGAAACCAACAGAAGCCTGCCCCCCCCACGGCTGGATGGGGTTCAGGGGAAGGGCGAAAGAGCGGAGCCTCACAGCACCCCAGGGCTACCTGAAGAGTCCCTGAAGCTACGGGTCAATTTCTCTTCTCTAAGAAGGAAAAAAAATAAGTATAACCTTCAGTTTCCTGATTTGTAAAATGAAAATGTCTCGTGTGTTCATTCAACAAAAGGGCTGGTATGTGAATGCACTGAAATATTAATTATAAACATGCTCTCTAAAAAAAAAAAAAGTGTAGAGACTCTGGGATAGGCAGATTTGGATTAAAATTCCAGCTCTTCCATTTACTGGCTACAAGTAAACAAGTCGGCTTAACCCCTATGGGACTCAGTTTTCTCATCTATAAATCAGACCCTGGATCAGGGCTAGAATCTTCTGTAATGATGAAAATGTCCTCTTCTGGGCTGTCTAATGCGGTAGCCTCTGGCCCCCCGGGGCTACTGAGGCCCTGAAATGTGGCCACTGTGACTGAGGACTAAATCACTATGATTCTAAATTGTACTTAATTACCTGATATTTAAATAGCCATCTGTGGGTAGTGGTTACTACATAACATAGCCTTTGACTGTAGTGATATGAAATCTAACATCTGTAAACTGCCTAGAACAGTACATAGGAAGCAGTAAGTTCAGGAGGAAAAATGCATGAATATACAGAGATCCCACTGATGGAGGTTTTTTTTTAAGCAGAATATTCTTACATCGAGAAATGGAGGCACTGGAAGCTGACAGATAGATACACGGATAGCTTAGAAAAACCTAAAGCAATCAGATATACTATAGGAATCATTTCCACAAGCGTGTAAACGGCATGGCTTAAAAGTTTTGTTTTCTTCACAAATGTTCTTGTCAGCAGATAGAGAGGGCGTTTTAGGCCAAGCTGGGTTTTTATAACCCTCAACGCCCAGTACAAACTACCCCCCGAGCAAGCTCTCACACTCAGCAAAACCTTCCATCCTGACGGGCAGCCACCCCCGGCCCACGTGCAGCCTCTCGGGGGCCCTCGAGGGAGCTGCCCACCCAGCCCCGAGGCACACCCTGCAGAGGCCGCGGGCTGGGGAGCCGCCCACAGGGCCTGGCGGGGTGGGGGGGGGTCACAGGGCGGGTGGGCGTGCCCCCCGGCGCCCACTGGCAGGCAGCCTGCGTCAGAGCCCGACAGGAAACAGGAGAAGACAACACGGGCCGCGTGGAAATCCCCGCCGGGCCCCACGCCAGAGTGTGACTCAGTGGGGCTGGCCGGCCAGCTGCCCTCCCGCCCCTCGGCCGGGACCCAGGGGGCCGGGCCGCAGGAAGCTGCGCAGCCTCTGCACAGACACGGACACGGGAGTCCTCCAGGGTTCTTCACTACGTTACAGATGCCATCTCAAAGCAGGTGAGACAGAGTAGTTCCAACCTAGCAAGTGAGAGTTCAAGGCCGTCTAGAGACCACAGCAAAATGCAGTTTCCATAAAAGGAGGTTGTAGTTCAAGTCCCAAAGCTGCCACTACACTAAGCCTAAGAAAGCCTCTGAACTTTCCCAGGCCTGACTCCTTACCTAGAGGATCCAGGGCCATGCCCAGGACCATGTTCCCATCCTCCCCGCGGAGCATCCCCCGGGCAACCCCATTCCACCTCCGGCCTCCTCCCAGCCCACCTGTCTGCACCCTCCATCCCATCCTGCGGCAGGACCTAGTCTTAGCCCCGTGATGTCAATCATCCTAACTGTGGACATTCTGCCAGGCCTCCCCTTCAGATACTAATGTCACCCAGACAGAGGCCATGCTTTATACCTTCAAGGTGAGCTGGCTACATAGAGGGATCTCCAAAATCGCTCGTGTATCCAAAGAGAGAGCACGGAACGCTTCTAAGACTGTTATCCTTGACACCCCATGTCCAACTCCAAGTCACTGCAGGTCTGCCTGGGCTGCCAGGGGCTCTGGCCACCTCCATGCCTCACTCGGGGCAAGGTCTGCCCCACACTCTTTTTCTTTCCCCCATAAAGCACCCCATCTATGCCAGGGTGCATGGCTGGTACTGACAAAAAGAAGCAACAACAAAAAACTCCTAGTGAGATAGATACAAGAGGCTTGCTAACCCGAAGTCTTTACCCTTTGAAATTACTAGAAAAATCCAACCTATGTTATTTCACTTTAATAATACCAACTTGCCTTGAGTTTTTACTCTCAGAAGCTATCTTAGGCAATTTTGCCTTTATACTGTAAACTTCTTATAAAATAACCCATTTGCCCCATTCCCCCAAGTGTGCATTGGTCTGAAGTTTATAGGTGCCTTTGGTGAGTCTGAGTACAACTCGGCCTGGGTTCTATGTACCTCCTTAACCAGTGATCCCATTCAGCTGGCCCGTGAAATCACTCAAGGCTCTCCCCTCCCATGGGTCATCCCTGACCTAGGTCCCTGTCTAGCTCCCGCCCGGTGGCTGTCCTCCCTGCCCTGGTGAGTGGGAGCAGGAGTAACCCACGCCATCTGTTTCCCCTTCCTCACCTCCTGTTCACTCTGGGATTCACTGCGTGGGCTTCCGCCCCAGCTGCCACTGTGACCCCCCTTACCAAGGCCACTAGTGACCTCCAAGTCACAAAATCCGAAACACGTGCTTTGCACACCTTAGCATCCTGGCTCCTCTGCTACATTTAACAGCGCTGTTCCCTTCCTCTCGCTAGTGGGCCTCGTCACCACACCTTCAGTGTCCCTGGGCGCTGTCCTGCTTTGCCTCGCTCTCCCTGTCCCCCGAAGGTGGCTGTCCCTCGGGTGCTGGCCTCCTTCTCGTCCCACCCTCGCACCTTCCCCAACCTGGCCTCATCCATACGATAATGACTCACAAACATGCATCTCAGCTCAGATCCCTGCCCACAACTCCACACTCACCCACCCAGCTGCCCGGTTTACGTAGCCCGTGCCAGGAGCTCCGAAAACAGTCACTGTCGTGCACTGGCAGTCAGCGCCTCTTCTGTGCATGGCACGACGGGAGATGCACGGCCCTGGGTTCAAGGGGGACCCAACGAAGAAATATTACGAATCTCAGAGAAAGGGCAGATCTCACGGGGCCGGGGCTCCCGAGGAAGGCACCACTGAGAAGGCAGCATGCGGGGTGACGTCTTGAAAAACAGTTCAGGAAACCGGCCTTTTTATCCCATGAGGTCATCAGCACTCAGCATCCCCATATCACACTGAGAGAGCACAAAGCCTTACCTGGATGTTTGAAACTGGTATTTTGCATCCTAGGTTGGATGAAAACCTCCTAGAAAAAGGCACTAAGCAGACCTCTTTTTTTTGCAGGGGCTGGGGGAGTTCTTTGTGACAAATCAATCTCCTCCCTGCAAAAGAGTCTAGTCTGGCATAAAAGTGAGACGCGTTCGGGCCAGAGTTTGCTGGCCCCAGTCCCTCCCTCCCTCTACAATGGGGTATTATCTTTTTGGTGAACATCAAACACATTAGACTTGCTTTACTCTAATGCTGGTCAGGAACGCTCTCTAAAGAGGGGAGCTCTTTTCTCCACACCCTCTCCTGCATTTATCGTTTGTAGATATTTTGAGGATGGCCATTCCGACTGGTGTGAGGTGATATCTCATTGTAGTTTTGACTTGCATTTCTCTAACGATTAGTGATGTTGAGCATCCTTTCATGTGCTTCTTGGCCATCTGTATATCTTCTTTGGAGAAATGTCTATTTAGGTCTTCTGTCCATTGTTGGATTGGGTTGTTTGTTTTTTTGATATTGAGCTGCATGAGCTGCTTGTAAATTTTGGAGATTAATCCTTTGTCAGTTGTTTCATTTGCAAATATTTTCTCCCATTCTGAGGGTTGTCTTTTCGTCTTGTTTATGCTTTCCTTTGCTGTGCAAAAGCTTCTGAGTTTCATTAGGTCCCATTTGTTTATTTTTGGTTTTATTTCTATTTCTCTAGGAAGTGGGTCAAAAAGGATCTTGCTGTGATTTATGTCATAGAGTGTTCTGCCTATGTAACCCTCTTGCACTGTTGGTGGGAATGTAAATTGATACAGCCACTATGGAGAACAGTATGGAGGTTCCTTAAAAAACTACAAATAGAACTACCATACGACCTAGCAATCCCACTACTGGGCATATACCCTGAGAAAACCATAATTCAAAAAGAGTCATGTACCACAGTGTTCATTGCAGCTCTATTTACAATACCCAGGACATGGAAGCAACCATCGACAGATGAATGGATAAAGAAGATGTGGCACATATATACAATGGAATATTACTCAGCCATAAAAAGAAATGAAATTGAGTTATTTGTAGTGAGGTGGCTGGACCTAGAGTCTGTCATACAGAGAGAAGTAAGTCGAAAGGGAAAAACAAATATCGTATGCTAACGCATATATATGGAATCTAAAAAAAAAAAAAAAAGGTTCTGAAGAACCTAGGGGCAGGACAGGAATAAGGAGTCAGATGTAGAGAATGGACTTGAGGACACTGGGAGGGGGAAGGGTAAGCTGGGACGAAGTGAGAGAGTGGCATGGACATATATACACTACCAAACGTAAAACTGATAGCTAGTGGGAAGCAGCCACATGGCACAGGGAGATCAGCTCTGCTTTGTGACCACCTAGAGGGGTGGGATAGAGAGGGTGGGAGGGAGACGCAAGAGGGAGGGGATATGGGGATATACGTATATGTACAGCTGATTCACTTTGTTATACAGCAGCAACTAACACCACAATGTAAAGCAATTATACTCCAATAAAGATGTTAAAAAAAAAGGGGGGAGCTCGATCCCTATTTTCACTCTTGCTTGCCTTCTCAAGATTCCCCTCACCGCGGAGCTGGACAGCCCCTCCCTGAGTCCCCACCGCAGTCCCCACGCTGGACGGTGCGTTATGTGCTCCTCTCCCCCTGCTGTGAGTTTGAGGGCACCCCGCACTGTGCCAGGCACGGGACCAGCGCCCACCACAAGCATGGTGAAAGGCTGAATTTCAGACTCTTAATAAGGAGTTCTTGCTATAAATGATCTCTGTGCTGTGCTCGGCGTTCTATGCCTTCTGTACTGTCACTAAAACATCACTACTTGATCATGTCTCCAGGCATTTTAAAGCAAACAGAGCTCTCTAAAGGTTTGAAAATCTGTGCTCGATAAACCACATCTCTTTCACATGCACTTGGAGGGCTTCCCAGCAGGAAGGGAAACATCCTCACACCCACCAGAGTCTCACGCCCGGCACCACCTGCTCTAACCCCACTTAGGGACCTCGTGACTTCCTAATAATCAGAAGGGGACGGCCACTCTGTGCAATGAGGGCTGCATGGGGCTGGGGCTTGGGGGACCGGGAGCTGAACCTGAGGGTGGCCCCACTATCACTTCTGCTTTGGGGCACATGGCTTCCTCCTCTGTGAAACGAAGGAGTTGAGCTGCTGGTTCTGACAGTGACTCTCTTCTACCTTCCAGGTCTGACCGAACAAAGCCCTGCCAACTAGTTCCTTCTGGGCAGAGCCCAGGGTCACCACCTGAGTGAGGCTGGTGTGGCAGGAAGTGCCTGGATTTGAGGTCAAAAGACCTGAGTGTGGGTCCTAATCAGCATTTTCAGTCTGTGAGGCCTCCACGAACTTTATGCATCCAAAATGGACTACTACTCTCCCCAATTACTCTACAAGACAGGCCAGCCATGGCCTCAGACCTCAAGGAGCCAAAAAGGAGAGGCAAAGACACATTCACAGAGCGTGTGTTTGGGTGCTGGGGAGATGGAGGGCCCAGGAGAACTGGGTTGGGGAGTCCAGAACGGCTTCCTGGAGGAAGTGAGCATGGGGATTTCCAAGCAGTTTACAACTTTTTTCAAGATAAACATTGCATTCAATTGCTTTCTTACTGCCTGACCCTCGCTTTCCAAATCAGACATAGCATCGTCTCTAGTCATAAGATTTTTCTACAACCATGAAGCAGAAAGCTAGCTGGCTGGGTCATTTCCCCAGGGGTGAGAAGCCATCTGCTCAGCTCACTGAACCCCTATTCACCCTTTGGACTACAGCTCAAATGTCACTTCCTCCAGGAAGGCTTCCCTGACCACCACTCCTTCCCCAAACGGAATCAGGTCTCCCTGCCTGCAGCTATCAGGCTCCCTCCCTGTCTTCCTCTCTCACAGCCACCAGTGAGTTCATGTCATTAAACCTTATTTCAGCCTCAACATCACTCCAGGATAGAGGCTACCGGACATCCTCATCCCCACTTCGCTGATGAGAAAACCGTGGCTCAGAGGACACGTGTCTCTCACCTGGGATCAGGTGCACGGTCGAGACTAGGACAAAAGTGCCCCCAAAAGGGTGATGGAGTTTTCCTGTTGGATTCTTCGGCAACTAGCACAGCTCTGAGCACACAGGGGATTTGGAGACCCAGGTAGACAGACCTGGGAACCCAATGACCTCCAGGATGAATCAAAACAACTTGGTTTCGTGGTTGTTGTCCAGCATCATGTTTCCATCCTAATAGATACTCAGGGGAGGCCACGCTCTGCCTGCAATTTGATTCTACTCTGCCTGCTCTGTTCTGAGAACACAGTGACGCGCTGGAAGGATACAAAGAAATCCACGAGTGTGGGTGAGACTTCACTTCCGGGGGAGAAGAGACTTTCCTTTTGCCTCATCATGCAGGTAACGAAGCGCCAAGGTGCTCCCGGCGGTGCTCACGGCAGCCAGAGTTCCAGGAATTCTCAGCTTGCTGGCGTGACGTGACACACATCTGTTCCAGTGCGGGGGCAGAACACTGGGCCCGGAGTCAGGAACTGGTTTCTAAGCCCACCTCTGACCCTGACCACCTGGTGACCCCAGGCAACTCAGCATCCCTACAGGCACAGCACCCATCCTGCCTCCTTCACTGTGGCCAGGCTTAAATAAGACTGCAGGCGAGAAACGGTCTTTGTAAGCCATAGATGGTAATCAGATGTCTATATTCTTACATGATTACAAGGCTGCTCCCAGCACAAGGCCAACAGTGCAGAGGGTGACCCCTGGGGGGCTGCTTGTTGACACCTGCCCCCACAGAGGCAAATGTAACTGTAAAGGAAACTGCACTTACCTGTCCAAAGGCAGAAAGAGTGCTGGCCTCTCACACCCCCTAAATTAGATCAAGACTGGGACCAGCCGTGAGAAAAGGAAGGAGAGAATGAAATCAGTCAGGATTCCCTGGGCTGGAGTCATCCCTTGGCATGTCACTAGCTGTGTGACTTAGAACAAGTGGCTAACACACTCTGAGCCTCCATTTCCCCATCTGTAAACTGTAAAATAAGAACCTCCCCTAGAGGCTGGTGTTCAAATCTATTTTAAAAAAAAAAAAAAAAAAGGATGCTACCAAAAAATAGTAAAGCCCTTTACTGGGGATGGGATGGAGGGGGCCACCCAGCATGACACGTGTAGTCAGTTAAAGGCGGCTTGTTGCCGTCCCCTGTGAGGGAGCCTGTCTGGGTGGGCCTCTTTGTAGAGCAACCACACCTGTGCCAAAGCACAACCATAGGTGGCAGTGGCCCCAGTTCTACCAGAAGCTGTCCGGTTTGGGCCAGGACCTCCCTCAGACATGCTGGATTTTTCCATCAGGCAGGGAAGCTGGAAGGCATGTCAGAAAGAGTGAACAGAAAGGATGCTCCGGCACTGAGGAGCTGGAAAGGTGGGTGGACTCCAAGATGGGTGAAGCAACGCTGCCTCCCTTCTAGGTCACTGCCAACTCTCAGAGCAAAGCCGCCCGGTACTTAACACTGCTTAGCCTTCTACAACGCGGCCAGGAGGGCAAGTACTTCATTTCTCTACCTGCAAATGAGCCTCAACAAATCCTAACCCGACTGTAGAAATGTCACCAAAGGATGTAATAAACATTCTGAATTTTACAAAGAATTCAATCAAGATTTTTTTAAGCACCTCTATGTCCGGTCCTCAGCACGATGCGGGGATGTGAGGGAAATAAGACCCAGTTCCTGCCTCCAAAGAGCTATCCGTCTAAACGGACAGAACTAACACAACTGAAACAATTACGCGCTCAAGAATCTCTGGTTCCTGAGACCTCCAGGAGAAATTCTCTCATGTTGAAGTCCCTGAGAATGCTGGATTTCTCCCTCAGGAAAAAAAAAAATTTTTTTTTTTAAATCTCATGGACAGGTTATGTTACTCTTGTCAGGTCACATTTCCATTTTACCTTCGACTGCCAGGAAGCTCAGAGCCAAATATGCAGGCCATATCTAACAATCTCACAAAATTTTATAACACACCATACTGTATACTGACATTACCTTTGATCTCATCTTATTTTCCAATCCTTTTCTCCTCTTCCCCTAATTTCCTTGTCTATCTCTATCCCTTTTTATTCACTGTATTTGAGAGTTACCTCAAATTCTTTTTAGAACAAGGTACATTATAAAAAATACATCTAAAAAGTTGATTAATACTACAAAACTACAGTAATCCTGACTGGCATGAGGATGAACACATAGATCAATGGAATAGAATTGAGAGCCCAGAAATTAACCCTTACATTTATGGTCGTTAATTTTTGACAAGGATGCCAAGACCCTCCAGTGAGGAAATAACAGTCTTTTCAAATAGTGCTTGAACAACTGGATACCCATATACAAAACAAGGAGCCGGACCCCTACTTCATATCATGTACAAAAATTAAATAAAAATGAACCAGAGACCTAAATATATGAGCTAAAATTACAAAACTCTTCGAAGAAAACGAGGGAGTAAATCTTTATGACCTTGGGTTAGATAATGGTTTCTTAGATGACACCAAAAGCAAGAGCAACAAAAGAAAAGAATAAATAAATTCAGCTTCATTCAAATTAAAAAGGTTTTGCTTAGAAGGGCACCATCATGAAAGTGAAAAGCCAATGCACAGAATGGGAGAAAATATTTGCTAACCATCTATCTAAAAAGGGAACTTGTACCCAGAATATATAAAGAACTCTTACAACTCAGCCAAAGAACGACAACCTAGTTAAAAAATGGGCAAAGGATCTGTATAGACATTTTTATAACAGAGACAAACGGCCAATAAGCACATGAAATGATGCTCAGTATCGTTAGTCATTAGGGAAATGCAAATCAAAACCACAGTGAGATACCACTTCACACCCAGTAGGAGAGCTAAAATAAAACAGACAATAACAAGTGGTGGAGAAACTTGAACCCTCAAACACTGCTGGTGGGATTTGTAATACGGTACCACCATTTGGAATAGAATCTGGCCGTTCCTCAAAAAGTTAAACATAAAGTAATAAATGACCCAGTAATTCTACACCTAGAGATGTAGGTGTAGAATTACTAGAGATGTACCCAAGAGAAATGAAAACATGACCACACAAAAACTTTTACACCAATGTTCACAGCAGTATTATTAATAGCCAAAAAGTAGAAAAAACCCAAATGCCTATCAACTGACACATGGATAAACACAATGTGATATAGCCATACCATGGAATTTTATTTGACCATCAAAAGGAATGAAGTACTGATACATGCCACAACATGAACCTTGACAACACTATGTTAAGTGAAAGAAGCCAGTTGCAAACGACCACATACTGTATGATTCCATCTATATGAAATGTTCAAAAGAGGCAAATCCACAGAGACAAAGTAGATTAGGTTTCCAGGGCTGGGGGGTGGGAGGTGGATTGAGGAGTGGCTTCTGATGGGTATGAGGTTTCTTTTGGGGGGATAAATATGTTCTAAAATTAGATACGAGTAACGGTTATAGAATTGTTAATATATTAAAAATCAACGAATTGTACACCTTAAAAGAGTAAATTTCATGGTATATATGCAAATAAAACTTTTTAAAGTTTTCTTTTTAAGGTTGGTTGAATAAAGTCTGGAGTTGTATTAACAGTGACACACTGGGCTTCCCTGGTGGTGCAGTGGTTGGGAGTCCGCCTGCCGATGCAGGGGACACGGGTTCATGCCCCGGTCCGGGAGGATCCCACATGCTGTGGAGCGGCTGGGCCCGTGAGCCATGGCCGCTGAGCCTGCGCGTCCGGAGCCTGTGCCACAACAATGAGAGGCCCGCGTACCGCAAAAACAAACAAACAAACCAAAAAACCCAACAGTGACACACTGATGCTGGTTTCTTAATTTTGACAAAGGTACTGCGGTAACGTAAGATGTTAACACCAGGGAAATCTGGGTGAGGGGTACATGGGAACTCCCCGTGTCATCTTTGCAATGTTTCTGTAAATCTACAGTTATTCCAAAATAAAAAGTGTATCTCACAAAAAGGTGGATCGTATAGAGCTAACCATTATGTAGTTGTTTAATGAGGCTGCAGGACTGTAGGGTACCTCCCCTCCGGACTGCAGCTAGTCAAGGGCAGGGTCTAGACCCCACAGATGCTCAGTGCACCAGCGGCAGAGGGGCTGTACATATACCAACAAACTCAGTCCTTTTCCCTCTCGCTCTTTCCTCGAAGTTTTACAATACCGGGAGGTAAACCCTGTCACCCAGGAAGGGGACAGCCCGAGGTGCTGTTAGCTTTCCATCACTGTTTATATACGTGCGATTCTGTTTGGCCAAACCCACTGTCCTCTTAAGTCAAACCTTCTGACATAGCCTGCTGTGGGCTGCGGTCCGGGGAAACCTAGCTGGGCATTCCTGACCCTCCCTCCTCATCAGAAGTGGTCATTCTCTTGATGTTCCGTTGCATATACCTTAATTGGAGCCCCGTAGACCACTGCATGTTTGAGTCTCATCCCCCAACCAAACTGAAGTCCAAGGGCAGAGACAACATTGTATTTACTCCTACTCCCCCAACGTCTCACGGATATACACCCAAGCAATAAACGAGTTCATTCATTCATTCATTCATTCACGGGTGACCTAGGAGAGTTCAGAAAGCATGGGGTAACACCATCCCCAAAGGAAATCTGCTGATCTCAGCAGAGAACGTCTAAAAAGCAGAAATTCTCTCTTGGTCCTCTCTTTCTTGCGTGGACATCCCCAGTGGGTTGAGGTTTTGTTTTTTGAGAGCACTGGGTGGGTGTCCCCCTCCAACTAGCCTGGGAGCTGTGTGGCTGCGTGTTACCCAGAAACACGGGTGGGTGGCAACTGGGCCGCAGGGGCGGGGGGCGCGGCTTCACACGCTCCGCCAGGCTGACGGCAGCGCTGCTTCCTGTGGGGCCGCTGACATCAGAGGCCGGCCGTGCGCAGGGGGCACGCGGGTGTCCCCAACAGCAGGCAGTAGGCGGGGTCATGTGAAGTTCAGCGCTGAGGCTTTCTCAGTCCATTGGGTTTTACTCATCCCCCGTCCATGAGGCGTGTTTCTCCCCCTCCCGCTCTTCTTTGTGTGCGTGTGTGTTTTAATTATTCGAGGGCTCTTGGCTCGCTTTCCTAACCCCACACTAACATTTCTCTCTGCTACTGAGAAACGAGGCATTCCACCCGCTGGAACACAGTCAAAGAGGCCGGGGGAGAATTCCAACTCTGTGCATGAATCCTTGGGGACACGATCAGTGTCCAATCGCCAAAGAGGAGGATGTGAGAATTACACGGCCGCAGGAGAGCAGGAGGCTCTTGGAAGCCACGTGGTCCACTGCCGCCTCCCACCCATTTTACAGATGAGGGTCACTGTCCCAGAGGGTTCCAGAGACTTAACACTGGGTCACCCAGCTTCAATCAGAGCAAAACAACTCAATTTTTTCAAAACTGCTACCACAAAGCATTTTTCAGTCCAGGCGAGCATTCTGCACAAAAAGCATTCCCACACACAAAGAATTTACAATGGAAATTGTGTCTTACAAACCCATGAGAATTTTCTAATCACCAAGCAGTTAAAACTCCAAAGTGCAGATTCGTCCCATGCATTCATTCAACGAGTATTTATTATGTGACCCCTCTCTTATCTGGCACGGTGTTAGGTTCAGAGGACATGACGGTGAATTTGAACTGGTCCCTCTACCTTCAAGGAGAACCTAACTGTGAGACAAAGACCAACCAATGGAAAATAAGCCTGGGACCATTAGCTCAAGATGGCGGAGTTGAAGGACGTGAGCTCACCCCCCCTGAAGAAAACACTAAAATCACAACTAACTGCTGAAAAATCATCGACAAAGAAATGCTGGAACCTACGAAAAAAGATGCCTTACATTCAAACAAGCCTGGAATTATGTTAATATTCATAATAAGTAATGCTTCTTTGATCTTCAAACTTTATCTTAACCTCCAGATGAGTGAACTCTCTAGATTTCCACTATTTTCCCTTCTTCCCAAATGAAAAGGAAGCACAACTGTCTATTTCAGTGTATTAAGTCATAAGCCACAAGGCATACGCAAGGGCCAAAAGCTCAGTTTAGAACCAGTGCAGTCCAGAGAACAGAGCTCACACAGGCAAGACCGCCCTGCAGTCCAGAGCAGTGATGTGTAATGAGTGATCCAGATGCCAGCACCCTGCCAGCCTCCGATCCACAGGTCAGCACCTAGAGGCCCTGCCCTCTAGGGCCTCACTGTCCGGGACTGAAAAGAAAGACCCAGAAACACATGATTTTGTGCTAAGACTTAGGTGTGCTCAGCAGGGATGGGGGGGGGGTGACACTGAGCAGTGGCTGGGAGGAGGGGGTGTCTGGAGGCTGTTTCCTGGAGGAGATCAAGATGGAATTACATTTTGGAGGAAGCCAGTTGAATAGGCTTGGGACATTCCATGGGCATGAGGCAAAGCAAGGAGGCAAGAAACAGCCTGGGGAAGGGTGGGGAAGGCATGCAGAACTCAAGTCAGAGTGAGGATTCTCAACCTTGATGGGCAAAGAGTGACCACTGTGCATTCCAACGATTTGCACAGATCTCTCCCAGGATGGCAGCTGTACTTGAAATCGGTCACCCCACAGATGATATCAGGGTCCATGTGAATCCCTGACATTTGCAGCAAATGTGGAACCTCAAGAGTGTCTCCAGCTGCCAGGTTGGAAAGCTCCTTACCAGAGCCACCGAGGGCAAGGCTGAGTGAGAGGAGATGAGAGGCATCATGCAGACCCCGAGGGACAAGCTGAAGTAACCCCGAGGCGCTGGGCGCTAGGATGGCTTCTCAGCAGGGAGTGCCAGGGCAAGCCTTGTGCCTTAGAGAGACTGCCCTGGGCAAGTGGGGAGAGCAGATCCAAGGGAGTGGGAGGGGAGGCTACAGGGGGAGTGCCCAAGGCCGGGAGGTTCATCCTCCAGGTGAGCGAGGATGACTGCAACCCTGATGTCAGTGTCATAGAAGCCTCAGGCCAGATAATCCTCCCTTCCAAGAACTAAACTAAGCCAAAACTACCCACGTATTTTAAACAACAGTTGCCACTCTCTCTGCAACCAGCACTAAGACAAATCAAAAAGGAGGGTTTTCTTAAACCCAAGCTGAATGGCTCCTCCTTTCTTCCTGCTTTCTCGGGCCACATCCACATGACGGGGAAAAGATGATGATGGGGCGGGGTTGAAGTGGAGGCAAGGAGGCCTTGTCTTGCAGTAACCTCAGTCAGATGGTCAGTGCCTGGGCTATGCAAACCAACGTGACCTTGGCAGGGCTCAGAGGGGCAGGAGGGGGCCGGGGAAGCCGCTCTCCCATCAGGGATTATTTCTAGCCCTTTGCTGCCGCACTGGCCTCAACCTGCAGTTGACCACAAACTGCATCAGACGAGTAGGAGGATGTGGTCACAAGACTTTCACCTCCTCTGGCACCTTGGAAAGCAGAGATGCTAAACCTCATCCTGGGCAGAAGGACACGTTGCTTAAGTGACGTGACTGGTACAGCAGGAGGAGAGATCTGGATCTAGGGGCTCTGAAACGCCAACCCCCTCTACCCAGATAAAGCTACCTCTCTCCTGGCACTATCATGGTCACTGTGCTTGAAATTCCCATCATTTGTCACTCCTCTCACATCCAAGGTCTAAACACTGACTAATGACACCAAAAGCCTTGGTTAAAGCATGAGTCATTAAAATCAACTTCTTTTAAATTCACGTAGTACACATTTATTGAGGGCCTGCCCATGGCAGGTACTGTGCTGGGTACTGGGGTGGAAGGGAGTATGATGACTAAGGCTCGGGGACCTGCAGAAGTAGATGGAAGCCAAACGTGCACATGGGGCCTTGTCATCCTGGCTAAGGAGACCAGACTCTACTCCGACTCTCTGGGAAGTTAACCGGAGAGTTTCTAAACCACTGGGGAATGATATGTTTTGATACCATCATTTTGCATCCCCTAGGGTAATAATAAGCACTATGTCATTAGTACCATTAACGCCTTAGTGTGAATTAGGTAGTCAGATGAAGTGTCACCTTGCAAAAGACTGAGATGTGGGACTGGTAAGTTTTGATGCCAGAGGAGCGAAGCCAGGAAGAGCCCGCTGCTCAGTGGCCACTCAGTGGGGATTGAAAAGCTGGGGACAGATCCCAAGGGAATCCGGGTGCTGGGGCAATGGCAGCACCAGCAGACATGTCCTCCACATACCATTCATGCCTGCAAATATTTACTGCGCTCTTGGGTCCTGGGCCCTGGGCATAGCAGAGAATAGAAGAAATGGGCCCTGCCCTCGAGGGGAGGGGAAGACAGACAGGAAACAAATAAGCACCCAGAATTAAAACTACAAACTGGGGAAGCTCTCTGAATGAAAAGAACAGCATGCCACGAGAGTGTAGCAGGAGGTATAATGAAACGGAGGGGCATCAAGGGGGTCTCTCTTAGGAGATGATAGTTAAGCTGAGACCTGATTCACACGTGCCAGCTGGAAACCGGGGCGAAAGAGTATTCCAGGCAGAAGGCACAGCACGTGCAAAGGCCCTGAGGAAGGAAGTTTAAGAAGGCCAGAGGGGGCATGGGAGCCCACTGGAAGTAGAGGTCGGACAGGCAGGCTAGGGCCAGACCCCACAGCCTTAGGGATTCGGACCCTCACCCTCAAGGCAACAGGAAGCCCCTGAGCGCTTCTCAGCAGATGTGCCAGAGATCACTCTGGCTGCTGGTGGAGAATGGGCCTGGGGGAGAGGTGGATGCAGGCAGAGGGACCAGGTGGGAGGCAGGCTAGGCCAGAGAGACCCTGATCTGGATGAGGAAGGCATAGTCGAGACAGGGGAGCAGACGGACGCTGACATTTTTGGATGCAGGACTGGGCAGGGCTTGGTGATGGACTGGAGGGTGGGGCAAGGGGGGAGGGGGGCAAGAGGACGACTCCTCCTGAAGTCTGGCTCAGGCATCTCAGGGGATGGTGGTCCTTTCACCGAGCAAGGGAAGACTGGAAGAGGCTGAGCAGATAGCAGGGAGGGTGCAGGGGAGGAGGGCAGCAGGGAGGGTGCAGGGGAGGAGGGCAGCTCAAGGCTCAGATTCGGGATGTGCTCAAGCAAGGCCCCAAGAAGTGGCCCAGGAGAGATCTCAAGGGACATTCGCAGGCCCTGTGCGGCTTCAGGCAGAGACGGGTCACTGGTGGTAGAAAATCCCATGGGATCTCCAGCCAGGGCATCCGAATAAGAGGATTTCTTGGCACCTGCGCCCAGAGACACATTTGTTTCTCCCTCTCGTGCCGTCAGGGAGGAAGGCTTTCCCTTTTTGTCAAATATGCAGCACGGGAAACCCCTTCAGCTGCCAGGGTGACTAATATTTATCACTGGTCTATACAGTAGCCATTCTTCAAGGCCATGAAATTCTGCCCATGGTTACAGCCACAGGGCTCTCAGCAGCCCTGCCCGAGCTCAGCCATGCCTCGGCATTCCTCAGGGCTGAGTAACACCACTCGCCTCCCAGAGGGGCTCTGCTTACCCTACACCACCCCCACCCCCCAGCTCCTCAGCATCCTGGACTCACTGCCTACAGGTCAAGGTCCAGAGTCTCCGCTGCGGCCACGGATGTAAACCATGACCTCGCCCAACCTGCCCCCGCAGCCTCCGTTTCCACTGCAGGACAGAGGTAGCACTTCCCTGCCGAGAGGAAGGACAGGAATGGCAGGGACTTCGGAGAACACCCTGGCCAACCTTTTTCTTTTCACAGGAGCAAACTGAGGATCAGAGAAATCAAGTAGCTTGCCCAAGGTCACACGGCAGAGCTGAGACAAAAACTCCAGGCCGGGGCTTATTCTTTGGGGTCCTGGCCATAGAATCAAGGCAGCAGGGCTTGGGTAGGGGAGACAGAGCTGCAGGCAGCTCGATACTGAGACCCCTGGGAGAAAACAGGAAGCAGATCAGGAAAAGCGGCCACTGGGACATCCCGAAAGATCAAACTCTCAAAGAAGTCTGCACATGGGATGCCACACCCTCTGTCCTCTCGACAACTCTCACGTGAGAAGCCGGTAGCCAAACCAAAAGTGGGGGAAGAACTGGGCCTTGGGAGCCAGAAGAAATGCTCCTGGGGAAAGGAGAGCTTCTCTGAGGAGGCTTTCAGCAGGACCCCCAGCTCTTAACAGAAATGGTTTCACTCGTGCAATGCAGTTTACGAATTTATCTATGCCCACAGGTCTCTGTGAAGGGAAGCCCACAGAGGAAGTACTTTCTTGTGTGACAATGACCATCGAGGAAACGAGATAACAAGATAGCATGGAATACAGCAATCCGGTGTAAACTCTGCCATCGTGCCAAGCCCCCTGCCAAGGTTATCTGCCTACAGCACCTGCCAGACGGAGCGGGGCTAATGCGAAGTCAACTGGAAAAAGGGCACTGCTCACAATTGGTATGAATTTTTATCACTGAGCGTGTGCAGGACACATTAAAGTCCCTCCTGGGAACCGAGGAAAACGGGGCCTTCACTCCTTTCTAGTCCGAGGTGTTCCTGAACTCAGGAATATGGAAGGGTGACCACAAAATGCACAAGAATGGGGACACAGAGGACAGCTTCAAAGGGCCAACCTTTCTTCCTAGAAGCTCCATCTTCTTCTATAATCAGAAATGTTGGTTAGTATTTCTTAACCCATCAGACCTGCTACTAACCATGGCTTTATATATTCATTGACACTACTGCTGTGATAAGAAGTGGAAAGTTATTCATTCATTCAAACATTCACTGAGTATGCTGAAATACCAAGTATTGTGCCAGGCTCAGGGGTCAGAAAAGTTGAAAGATACCCAGTCCCTGCCCTGGAAGAGCTCTCAGCTGTCAAAAATGGGGGTGGGGCGGGTGAAAATCCTGAAATCTGATCTTATCTCTCTTCCTGCCTTTGACTGCCACCACTACAAAACCAGCCGAGGCAGACACTTCTGAAAGTCGAAACCTGTTACACACACGTTCTCAGCAACCAGCCCCTTTCCTTCCTCCAGGTTTCCTGCCTCTACTTCTGTACCATGACCCCCAAGCATCCTTAAATGTCAACACCTCTGGAAAGGGTGAAATAGTTCTGCCACCTTAAATAGTGCAAACAGCCTCTCCTAACAGTCAAAGCGAGTGCTTATGGAGATCTAGCCATAGGCTTGGCACAAAGAAAGAGGTCCAGGGTGGTCCCTCAAGGTGACATCAAAGCTGCCATGGCCAACCCACAAGCACGAATGGTTAGAGGAAACCTTCCTGGTTGCCTCAGCTGAGTTCCTGCCACGCAGGAGTGGGGAGTCCACACCTGCCGCCCCCTCCCCCAAACAGCACCATGACCACCAGCATCAGAGCTGGAAAGGGTGGTGGAGCTGAGAAAACTGGGGCCCAGGGATGGTGAGTGGAACTCAGGGGTCCTAGACTCTGGGTCAGTGGCGTAGGGTAGCTCTCCCTGAGGCCCCTTGCTCAAGCCAGCATTAACGTCAGGTCACAGCTATTGACAGAATACCCACAAGGCCATTAACAACTCATGTCTACGCAGTGCTCTGCAGGTTTGCAAAACGCTCTCCCATCCCTCGCTCTCTCCCGATCACCACGGTCGCCTCCGGTGTAGGCAGGGTGGCTCTAACTGTCCACACGGTGTGTGGCATAAAGTGAGTCCCATGGAGGCTCTGTGACAGGTCTGAAGCCACATCGAACAGGAAGAAGTGGCCAGGCCTGTCTAACCCCTCTTCCACAGGGTGGCGGGAAGTGGGGCAGGAGCGAAAAAACGCGCCTGAGACACAGCTCCCGTACGAGGTAAGGTGGTGATGACATTTGGGAGGATGAAGGACACGCAGACGAGGTATCCCCCGCGGAGAAGGGCCAAGCTCGTGCATTCAGAAGTATTATGTGCCAGACCCAGGAGTGATTCAGGAGACAGTTTAGAGAAAGGGGAGGGGGTCACAGTGAGCTGGGACAGTCGAGGAAAATGTGAGAGGAGGTGAGACTCACTTCTAAGTTTTAAAGGCAGAAAGGGACAGAGGAGTCGGGGAACGCACCCCAGGAAACGTAAGGGTGAGCCCCAGCCAGGCGGGGGGCGTGGGGACGGCAGGCTGGTTTGGGGTGGGGGGGTGTTATGAGGGGCCTCAGCTGGTGGGAGCAGAGGGCCAGACACAAGGTCGACCCACAGAACGGGCAGCCCTAGAGTCAGCTGACAGCTGAGTCAGTCCAGGGGCTGTTCTACCAGCGAGGGACAGACAGTTTCTCCAGGAACCCAAGGAAGGTACAAAACATCAGGTGGAACAGAGCTGAACTTAAGGATCTTAAGAGGATCTTAAATACCAAGCGCGATGGGCCCTGAGTACCTTGTCTACAGAAATACAGGGTGTCCTGTCCGGTTCTGCCCAGTCCGTCCTAGGCCACCGCCTGCTACAGACCAACCAGGACCACCAAGAGGGTCAGAACTCACCTAACAGAATTCCCCGGGGCCTTGCTCCCATCTGTACCTCACCCACACAGGTCAGCCTGGGCTGGTCCTGAGCCAGCAACTGGGGCAAACAAGTTCCCGCAGATGAGGAAAGATCAGAACCTTCACAAATCCATCCCTGCTCCAGAGAAGGTGGATGTCAGACATACTTTCAAAAGGGCCACACTTTGCACATTTTATGTGGTTTTCACACACTTCTGAGCAAGTGCATGACTGCTGTGTGTGTGTGAGCATAATGAGTTTCAATAGGGAAAAAACAGTGAGTAAATCTGACTCATCCTACACACACACGCACACGCACACACAAGCATTTCCGCAAGGACTCTGATTTGAATAGCACAGCAGCGGGTGGTAGGCCTGGGGGCTGCACTGGGTCACCTGCACTCCCTCTCAAGTACTGCCTTCCAGGTGACCCATGAAAACACAATTACACTGTGAACTCCTGGAGGGCAGGAACTGGGTTTGACTCACACTGCCTTCGACAGAGCAGGGGCCTCAGAGCCCTGCTGGACTGATGGCAGAAATAAATAACCACGCACGCCAAGTGCTGCTTCCCACGATAAGGCTCCCCCAAAAGCGAAGGCCCATTCTGCTCCACAGCTCCCAACACAAACCAGTTCTCATTCGTTCTTCATTCTTCCTTTCGGTCCCTCGGCCCCATGGCTTCATAAGCCACTTCGGTGAGCGCCTTGACAGCTAACGAAGCACTTTCACATCCATCACCTCACTCAGATGCTCACACCAGCTCCAGGACGTGGGAGAAGCTGGGATATTATTCACAGGCCAAGGGGAGGAAGCCCCAGCTTAGAGACTTTAGACCATCTTGCTAAGGTCACGTCACTAATAAAACTCAGGTCCTGTCATTCCTTGCCCCTGGATCTTCCCAAGAGTCTAACCTCCAAGATTCTGGAACTCGACTTCCCTTCTCCTAAGGATTAAATAGACATTGAATTCCATTATAGCTCAGTCTCTTTAAATGGCATCCTCATCCTCCTCATCATCGCTGTCTTGCCACCAACTGGGACAGGAGGCTAGAGCCTGCCTTAAGAGAGCAGGCAGGCCTATCTACATAACCAGAGGGTGGGAGAGCCTGGGGGCTTGCTAAATTTGAAACCTTTTCTGACATTCAAGCATTTAAACAGCTCATTGACTCCCATACATAAATATTACTATAAGCTACAGTTTCATTTACGCTGTGCTGGGGCCAAGAGGGTTTGAAAGTAGAGTGAGCACAAATTAGGTACTGGAAAGTTTCTTATTTCCTGTAGTGTCAGATGTTCACAGTCAAAAAGAAAAGAAAAGAAGAAGCAGGGTCACGTGGTAAGTCCCCCATCAAACACCAAACGTATGTGTTCACATATAACTCGTTCCTTTACCTCAATGCTGAGATGAAGCAGCACAACTGGAATTGTTCCAGACACACGCCCAGGGACACAACCCAGGTCTCTGGCTGAGGACCTCCTGACAGCTGAGTCAGTCCAGGGGCTGTTCTACCAGCGAGGGACAGACAGTTTCTCCAGGAACCCAAGGAAGGGACAAAACATCAGGTGGAACAGAGCTGAACTTCTGCGGCCCAGAATTTACCCAGCGGCACAAAAAGCACTTTTCCACTGTGATTTTCCCGATGAAAAGTGAGAAAGGCTAGACTCTATATCCCAACTCCAGGTACTTTGCTCTGTGCCCTTGGGTGAGTCACTAGCCCTCTCTGGGTCTCTGGTTTCTCCTAAAGGTGGAGCCTGAATTGGAAAGCCCTAAGCTTGCTTCAGCCTCACCGCACACAGGAACGACCCCCTCCCTTTCTCTCCCACTCAACACGGCATATCTGAACCCAAGTCGGTGAGAGAGCCACCATGAGGAAAATACACTGATTAAAATATACATTGTGATAAAACGCACATAATGGGAAGAGTTACCACTTTAACCACTGTAATGTGTACGACCCAACGGCATCAGTTCATGCACAATGTCGTGCTCACCCCTAAAGAAAACACTGTACCCATGAGGCAGTCGCTACGCCCCATTCCACCTCATCTCAACCCCCCGGCAACCATTAATCTGCTTCCTATCTCTATGAACCGGCCTATGCTAGATAGTTCGTGTAAATGGAATCATACAGCACACGGCCTTGCGCGCCTGGCGTCTTGCACTCAGCATAACGTTTTCAAGGTTCATCCGTGGTGCAGCATGTACTTCATTTCCTGGCTAAAAAATATTCCACTGTATAGGGGACTATGCCTTTGAATTAACTGCTAAGGAAATCATTCACAAACTTCAGTATTGTTAGTAGTAATAATTAAATGAGATAATCTATGTAAGGTCCCAGGCAGACACTAAGTGCTTAATTAACAACAGCTTCATTCTCATCGTCATTACCATCACTAAAAGAATTCCTCCTAGCACGCCTCACTCGAGAATCCCTGGCCTGGATGCCCCCTGAGGCCCTACATAGGCCCCAGCTTCTTTGAATAAGTGAATCAAAACATTCTGCCCAGGGCTTCCCTGGTGGCGCAGTGGTTGAGAGTCCACCTGCCGATGCAGGGGACACGGGTTCGTGCCCCGGTCTGGAAAGATCCCACATGCCGCGTAGCGGCTGGGCCTGTGAGCCGTGGCCGCTGGGCCTGCGCGTCCGGAGCCTGTGCTCCGCAAAGGGAGAGGCCACAACAGAGAGAGGCCCCTGTACCGCAAAAAAAAAAAACAAAAAAAAACCAAAAAAAAACATTCTGTCCAGGTACTGCATCTTCCCCCAGTTCTCCAGGATGTGAGAACCCCTCGGAGCACCTGAGGAGTAAACCATCCTTAGGCGGCGACAACACAAGCTAGCAAAACAGTGGGACCCCTCTTGTAAGCCATCTGGCTCCTTGAATGTACCAACATAGAACGTTGCTGGGGAGATCGTGTAATTCTTCATTTTTCAAAATGACTCACAACAGGATTCCTTGAAATGGTTTTCCTGGTACACTTAAAACACAATTCAACTTACACCATCCCTGTTGCAGCAATAGACCTGCTCCATAAAACAGTGCGCGGCTGTTAAGAGGCGGGCTCTAATCCTGGACGACGGCGTTTGTTCCAAGCCCGTGGAGCTGATGTTTGCTTTCCCCTCCTTGTAATCAGCAGGCTCCACCTGGAGACAGAAGTCCTGAGTCCTTACCCCACTTTCCAGCCCTGAGACTTCGAAGAGCCCCCTCTTTGAGTGTCACTCTGCTCTTGGTTAGAAGTCACAGCCACTTTCCCTAAGGCTGGTACCAGAATCAAAAGTGCCACAGAGATGTGAATTACTGTTACAGAACTAACGTAGGCTCTGTCCTCAATTTGGGGCACAAGTCAACATTTGTGAAGCATTTCAAAACACTGTCCCGCTTTGACGGGTAGCTTGAACTTCTTCCAGTTGGTCCCCTCACAGACCAAGATCACCCTCCCATCCCATGCAGGCCCCCCTACTGTAGGCATCCAGGTCTCCCAGTGGGTCCTCGGAGCTCCACGGGGGATGCACGGGGGCCCGGATGCCCACTTCCACCTGTTTTCTGGGGGCTGTGGAGGCCTCTACAACCAAAGCAATCCTCCCCAAGTGCTCTGTGGCCAGTCTTCTCCCAACTCCCATAGCTTGTTTTCTTTAATTAGCTCTCTGTGGCAGGAGAAAAACGCGGCCCCACCCTCGAAATGAGCAGATCTGGGCCTCAAATGTACTCTGTGGTTTGCCTCTGTGCTGCCAAGCTGTTAGCCAGGGAGTGACAAGCTACCGGGGCTTAATAGGCAGGGGCCGGTGAGAAACCCTGCTACAGTAAGAGAGGCCTTTCTCTTCCCAACATCTGACGTTTCTCGCCAACAAGGCTGGGCTGCACCCCTTTCCGAGTCCCTGAAACCTGCGATTGTGGTTTGAGGAACAATTCCAAATTCTGCTGGTTTGCTTTCTCTTTTTTTCTCCCTCCTTCCTTCTTTTTTAACCTGCTCCTGGGACAGTTTAGGGTACATCTCTGATCTCAGGGATCAAGGACGGAGGCCCGAGCAATGTAGCTGCTGCTTATCTCCTGACACTAGTGAGCGTTCACCGGAGAGCTCTTCCCAACACAGCACCTTGAATTTAAGCTAAAGAAAGATTGCTACATACGTCATCTCAAATGGGCCCCAACCTGTAAGGCAGGCAGACCCATTTCACAGGTGAGGAAAGTGAGGCTTGGTGGGGAAGGGACTGTCAGAAGTCACGTGACTCGGGGTGACAGAGGATGGAAGGACAAGGACCCAGATCTTCAAATTCCAAACACAACAATTTTTCTCTCATTCTGGTAACTTCTAAAAACACAGTCTAGGGACTTCCCTGAGGGTCCAGTGGCTAAGACTCCACACTCCCAATGCGGGGGTTGGGGCGGGTTCAATCCCTGGTCAGGCAACTAGATCCCACATGTCGCAACTAAAGATCCTGCATGCCTTAACTAAGACTCAGTGCAGTCAAATAAATAAATAAATATTAACAAAAAAAAAAACACACAAAAAAACCCAGAAAACCACACAGTCTAAAGAGCTGCTTAGAAGTCTGAGGCAGAGGCTCCCCGGGCTCTCATACAGAATCTCTCAAGTTAGACCCTGAAGACGCTAATCCTTCGGTCCTAGAACATCTAAGGATTATTTACCTTTTCACCATCATGACCATTGCTATCATATATTCAACACCATGTACGAGACACGATATTAGCTCCTTTCCCTGCACTCATTTCATACCATTTTACAGGCAGGGAGACTGAGGGTCCAGGGGGCTTGAACAACCTGCCTAAGGTCCAATAACTAGTTAAGAGGTGGAGAGGCGATTTGACCCAAGAATTCGGCCTCCAAGTAGCTCACACTCTTTAACAGTTACACTACAACTGAGAGACCGAGGACTGCCCGATGAGAAAACCGATCCAGGAAGAAACGACTTGCCCCAGGAGACCAAGCCAGAGCTGGGATTCCAAGTGGGGGTCTCTCAGCCCACTGCTGGCTTGTGCCCCTACACTAGCCTGCTCAACAATTTGCAAGAGTGAATGCACAGCAGGCCTGCAAAACATCTCCAACGAGGGTATGTTTGTAGCCTCTGAAATTCCTCAACTGTGATCTCTATCAACAACAGACCCCCCCATCACCTGGAACAGCCTGGAATCTTCAGAGTAAGTGCCAGTGCTCACTTATCCATATGTTGTTTCTTGGCTCCACAACCTGGAAGAGAGTAGATCTAGCAAAGGACCTGTGTGTGCAAGACCAGCCTGAGACCCCCGAGTCCCAGGATGCTAGCCAGCGTCAGCTACATAATTTGTGGGGCACAGTGCAAAATGACAGTGTAGAGCCCTGAGCAAAAAGCAGGAAAATTGTATCATTAATGGTATTAAAATCTAAAAGTTTTCCCCTTTCTTCCAGAGTGTCTCTCTTGACTTGCGGTAGTGGGTTTTTGTTTTGGTTGGTTTGGGGTTTTTTTCCTATTTAATATCATTCTAAGTCAAGAAATATTAAAACTTTAAATTACTGGCATGAATTTTGCCATTCATGTTTATATCGTGCAATGCCAAGTTTTGAATGCAAACAAAAGAGCATTTAACTAGTATGTGAAATCATCAAAATTGCACCATTTGTATTTCACAGCTTAGATACACATATACATCATATGACTTACCAGACCAAAAGCAACACTGCATAAAACTAACCCCACTGTTTTCACTTCATTTCTTGATAGGTGCACATTCTACCGACACTCCCCCCTTGCTGCTTACTGATGAGTAGGGAAAAGCTGAAGGGAAAAGGCACTCTGGGTTGCCTGATCTTTCCTTTTCATTGTATGTCATCATTTTCGGGGTGAGGGATTAGCTAACACCAGGAAGCAACACGAGTAAGAAAGCACATGATGGGATTCCTTGGTGGTCGATGTTTCTTAGAATGACATCACCTTCTTTCTGTATCCCAAACAAGCTCTGGTTCAAGCTCAGGACTGTCAGGGTGGATCGCTCCTACCTCACATGCATGTCCACTGTCTACTGGGCTTCGCTTACAAAACACCAGCTCAAAGAAAATTAAGAACCTCAAGATGTCAACAACAGGCATTAAACCAAGCACAGGGCCCTCCTGAGCGTGGGGCTCTGTGACACCACATACCGCGTGCCTGTGAAGCTGGCCTTGATGCCAGGCATACCTGCGTCAAGGGCAGCCTCAAGACCACCACCAGGTCTGTCCTTTCCTGTGCTGGCAGGTTGGTCTAAAGCCAAATTAGCTTAAGTCCCCACCCCCAGAGTCTGTGGGTCCGAGAAATGTTCGCAACAGGCTCCAATACTGAAACACAAAAAGGATCTGTATTACAAAGCTTACCCAGCTCAGCATCTGATGGGCTGGAACACTTCCCTGGCATTTTTTACCCTTTCTGAGGCTGCCATATTGTGTGACAGTTCCTTTGTCAACACAGTAAAGCAAGTTACGTGGGCAACCAGCAGCTTTTGATCTGGTAAACACCAAGGGAAGGGAAGAAGGGACCAACCATGTACCGACTCTTAGCAAGGTGACAAACTGCGCTAAGCTTTGTATATGCATTAACTCAATCTCACAACGACCCTAAGAGACAGCAATCATTATTCCCATTTTACTGCTGGATAAACTGAGGCACGAGAAGTGATGTGACTTGCCCAAGACCCGCCCAGCCGACTCAGGCTGTCTTCTCTGAGCTTATCACCAGCTCCCGCTGAGGCTGCTTGTAATATTGTGATTTACAGTAAGAAATATATATTTGGAACGTAGCTTCTAAAATCCTTGTAATTTCCTACATAAGAGCCACAGGCGTATCTTTTGTTATAATAGTTTTTGTTCCCAGTTCCTGAAATAGCTCCAGAGCCACAAAGGTGAAATGGGCATCTTTTAGTGATTCATAACAAGCCCCTTTCGACCACACCTGAGTTGATGCAAAGCCTCCATGGATAAGGGGCTGGTTGCCAGGGAAACCAACCTTGCGATTAGAAGGTAGGAACTTTCAGCCTTAGCCCCCCCCCCAATCCTGCCCCCACCTCCAGAGAAGGGAGACAGGTTAGAGGCTGAATTAATCACCAATGGGCAATAATTTAATCAATCATGCCTACGTAATGAAGCCTCCATAAAAACCCAAAAGGACCGGGTTCAGAGAGCTTCTGGGTTGCTGAACACGTGGAGATGAGGGGAAAGCTGCGTGTCCAGGGAGAGCACGATGCTCCGAGCTCCTTCCCGCATACCTCGCCCTGTGCGTCTCTGCCATGCGGCTATTCCCGAGTTATATCCTTCATAATAAACCAGTAGAATGTTTTCCTGAGTTCTGTGAGCCACTCTAGCAAATTAACTGAACCCTAGGAGGGGGCAGTGGGAACCTCCGATCAATAGCTGGTGGGTCAGAAGCACAGGTGTCAACCTGGGCTTGTGATTGGCATCTGAAGTTGGGCTGGGGGGGGGTTGGGGAGGGCAGCAGGCCTGTGGGACTGAGCTCTTATCTGTGGGATCCGATGCTATCTGCAGGTAGAGAGTGCCAGAATTGACTTAAACTGTTAACGTCCAGTTGGTGTCCTGAGAATATGAGCATTGCTGGGTGTGGAGAAATCACCATTTCTCCCAGCCCAACACACACACACACACACACACACACACACACAAAAACACACACACACACACACACCCTACTGATCAGAAGCATCAGTAGTGAAGTTTTCTGTGAGTACCGTGGAGGGCAGAGGAGACACATGGAAGAGTTTTCTAGACACCCCTCCATGCGGCCCGGATGTCCGCCCAGAGGCCGGTAGCAGAGCTGGGTTAAAACCCAAGTGCACTGAAGTCTAGGAAACGAAAGAAAAAAGAGAGCGACGGACTCCAAAAGTTCTGGAACATTAAGTCAGTTGCAGCCTGCCAGGATTTAAATAAAGAATTACCGCGAAGGCGTCACTGAGATACCTCAGTGTAAGGTGTGGGGCAGCGTCCTTACCTAGGTTAGCACGCAGCCCCCGTTTGTTTCCCTAAGTGCCTGTAAGGCAGATCTCAGGTAATTGTGATCCTCAGATCATCCGGGCTATATTCGAAATACCATGTATTTACTGAGTTAAAAGCTCAGGTTCTGCCTCCAACACAGTTATTTAGAGCCCTTAGGACCTGCCTGAGCAGGCCCGTTCCATGTTAACACACCCTGCCCTGCCCTGCCCCAGCCTTCTCCTCAGGGCAGCGATTCTGAGCAGAGCTTGCACAATAAGATTGTTTAGTGCTGAGTCTACCTTAGGAGATGGCTAGGTAGACGCCCTCAGCCCTGCCTGGGAGGAGCTAACAGGTGGGAAGACGGCCCCCACTGACCCCCAAGTGTGGGATGAATGGAAGCAGCGTGTCCTCCCGTCCCAGAGGCTTCACATCCCATCCTGATGTCACTTCTAGTTGCAACCCAAACAGCAGGATAATGTCTGCTGGCTGGAGGATAACGCATCTTCTGACCTCCCCTGGATTTAGGCTGATTCACTGGACTTGTCACACCGCAGACCACCCAACGCCAGCCGCCTCAGGCAGACCTACTGCCTACCCTGAGGACCCCCAGAGGGAGGCTGGGAAAGCTTATGGAAAACTGCCAAGTGCTGGTCAGGCCTGGATCTAGGAAACACTTGGGGTCATGCAAAGAGCCCTGGACCAGAAAGGATGCGATCTGGGCTCAGATTCCTGGCCTGGGTGACCTCAGGTAAACCATTTGACTTCTCTAAGCCTCAGCTTCCTCAGCCATTAACTGTGGAAGGCATCCAGGTCTGCAGGAGGATGCTGGCTGGTCCTCCCACTGATCCAAGAGGTTTCTCTCAGGTGCTGCCAGAGGCAATAAGATGGGAACACTGGCTGCGTGGGTCTCTGTCGGGGAGCCAGGCTCCAACTGGCTTGTCAATTGCATCCACAGTACTTGCAGGCCTGATAGATCACCGTAAGTCAGCAGGACCTTTACCCAGTTCCCCTTTCCCTTCTTAGTAACAGCAACTCTGTGGATGACTCTGAGGCCAACTGTGCCTCAGTCTGTCCCCTCAGGACTGGGTTTGTTTACATCCTTCCTCTTCAGCTATCTGGGCCTTGGTTACTTCTTGTAAGACTCCCTCCTTGGTAAGGTTGCTGGGAGGATTGAAAGAGAAAGATGTGTGGAAGATCCCTGGCCTGGTGCCTTCCTACAGGTCACTGTTAGAACAAGGATGCACGCAGATGCCTGCCGTGGCTGGATGAAGCACCTCCTGCTTTGGGAGGAGAGTAAGAGGCTTATGGAGACGGCAAGGCTGGCAAAGGGCCCCGGTGGAGGTGTGGACCCTAAAGCTTTATATTCAAGGGGTCCGCTAAAGTTCAAGGCCAAATTCACATCCATCATCCCACCTGATCCGCACCATGGTCAGTGAGGCAGGACATTTTACAAATATGAAAAGCGCAGCTCAGATAAGTGACTCACCCAAGAAGACACAGCCAGCACGGGAAACCAGGGGTCCTGGCCTGAGACCAGGGTCCTTTCCACGGCACCAAATGGCCAGACAAGAAAGAGTGACAAGATAGTGGCAATCACAGAGTCAGGTCAGCACCACTAATAAAAACGGGGTGGGGAGGGGAAACTTGACTACAGATCTGGAACCCTCAGTCCAAGATTCCTATTGCCTTAAAGCTCACTTTCAACCTCCTAAGTGTTCATCATTGACTTTTTGACTACACCCCTCAGGTTCTGGCACCAGGGCCAATGTCCTAGGGCCCAGAAGTGGGCTGCTATTGCCACATTTCCTTCCCCAAAGCTCCAGACGACCCAACATATAGGGCACAGCATGCCCCTTATTTCATTTAATCCTCATAATACCACCACTGGGATGATCTGATATTTTTAGCTGCTGAACGAAATAGAAAACAATCACCCAGGGAAGTTAAGGGCAGGGAGAAGGCTTGACCTTAGAGGTGCACAGCCCTGGAGTCTTGGGCCTTTTCTTCCACACCACACTTCTCTCTATAAAGACCCCTGACCAACAGTACCCTCACTATCCTGTCCCCACCTTTAGTGAGGAGCAGGATCACCTGTAACAGTGGTTCTCAAATTTTAACGTGTGTCAGCGTCCTCCAGAGGAAACACAGACTTCTTCTGGGCCATGAGCCCAGGGGTTCTGAGCGGGAAGGTCTGGGGTAAGGCCTGAGACTCTAACAAGTTCCTGGGTGATGTTGATACTTGCTGGTTGGGGACCACAATTTGAGAACCGCTGATTTATCATCCATTTAAGCACTCTCCCAATGGTTAACTCTGGTACATCTACTTGAAATAATGTGTAATTAAGACCATGTGGAGACACAAGGAGATGCTTATGACAATGTCAAGTTAGAACAGGAGGCTGGTGCCCTAGGCTGGTCCAGGTGCTGTGTGTCCTCTAATCCCTTACTCACCTTCCTGTCCTCTGCTCTGTATCCCCAGGGCTGACTCCTGACTTTCTAGGCCTCGTGTCAGGGGGCTACTGGGGGGTTTGGACAACAGCAGGAACTTGTGGGAGAGTGGAAGGTGGGAGGAAGGGAGCGGCCAGGGCATTTCTCCCCTCTCTCCCTTTCTGCCTTGGGTGGGCATTTCTAACAGAAGCAGCTGCATCTGCTCTACACAGGCCCACCGCTGACCCTGACCCTGGGCTCCGGTCACACCACCTCTTCCACTCTTCCAGGAGTGACCTCCTGCCACTAAGCTCTGGGTCACCTCGCCTTTCCACGTTTGGCTTCTCAGCTTCTGTATCACCTGTGTAACGAAGGCCTGTATTAAATTCCCTTTGTGGTAAATACTTGATGGTGTTCCTGCTTTCCTGTTTAGACTTACTAACATACTGATTACAGCTACACAAAAATGCTTATGCCAACGGACAACTCTAGAAGATAACATGAAAAATTAAAAGAGGTAACAATATGAAGGTTGTCTTCCAAGAATGTGAGAAGAGTGTCAGTTATTTATCATCAATTACTAATTTTTTTTTCTTTTGCGGTCCGCGGGCCTCTCGCTGTTGTGGCCTCTCCCGTTGCGGAGCACAGGCTCCGGACGCGCAGGCTCAGCAGCCATGGCTCACGGGCCCAGCCACTCTGCGGCATGTGGGATCTTCCCGGACCGGGGCACGAACCCGTGTCCCCTGCATCGGCAGGCGGACTCTCAACCACTGGACCACCAGGGAAGCCCAATTACTAATATTTAAAACTGGTACCAAGCACACAGTTGAAGAGAAAACAAGGTGAGTCTTGATAAGGAAAAGGTTGGGGAGCCAGGAGTCCATGACAAGAAATCTAAGGAGACCAATCTCTGTACCTTCATTTCTAAAAACACCTTCTTTTGCAGAAACCATAGCCACGGCCACAATGGTACTAGCAGTTCCCCATGAAAGTACCGGTGGTTATCTGAGGGCAAGTGACTCACTTGTTAAAGAGGTCACATAACGTTATCACCGCAATGTTGGTCTCCGGACAGGGCGGGTCACACTGGGCAACACCCCAAACCACCTTCAGCCCTCACTACCACGGAGGCAGCTCCATCTCAGGTCAGGCTTTGACCTGGGACCGGTCTGAGCAATCCCTGTGAAGTAGCCAAGGGCCCGGGGGCTGCTGGGAGAGCAGGAATAATGAAAGAGGACGCTCAGAAGTTCAGAGGATTCTGTTCAGCCACGTCCCCCAAGCACCATGGCAGCAACGTGTGTGTGCCTGGGGTGCCAGGGTGAGGAAGGGGGATCTTATTTTCCCACCACTTGTAGGGTTTCTCTCTCCCAAAGGGCACAACTAAAATCAAAAGCAAAACTCCACAAAACCAGATGGTAACAATATAAGAAATTATGCTGGATTCCTGCACTGAACTCAAAGCTGAACGCTGTAGCAGATAATCAAACGCTCAAGTGGAGAAGGAGGTCCTTGGCCTTGGACCAAACACAGTTTGGTGGTCTGTTTATAATATTTTAGCCTGACAACACTGCACAAAATGGACCACAAGGCTCACCACTGTAATGGGTTACTTTCAACCCCAAGCCAAAGATCATTTAAAGCCCTAGAGAGATGGGGGTGGGGAATGCAGCAGAGAGAAGCCTCAAGGGCTTTACGAGAAATGCACGTCTACTCTCCAGAACTCTGAGTGGAACATTTCAGAGTCAGAACCGTGCTTACCATCAAGCATTCTTGGAAAACCAGGATGGTTCACATCAGGCAAGCATCAAAGTGTTTACCGCTCCGCCCCGTCCTCCCACCCGTTCTCCCCTCCCTAAGAACCCGACATCAGAGGCCTTACACTTTCATCCCTGGGTGCTGGCTGACTCCATAAGAAAACTAACTACTCGGGGACAGGGCTATTGGCCAGGGTGTGAACTAACAACAAAAGCTACCCGGGGTTCATTCAGGCAAAGCACAAGTAAACAAAACACCCAGGCAGGGGGATCAAGAGACCTGCTCGAACTCTAGCTTTGCCGCACATTCACTGTGACCTTGGGCAAGTCCTTGTTCCTCTCAGGGCCTCAGTTTCCATCTGTTGAAGGGGTTGGACTAGATAACCTATCAAGTCACTTCTGACCCGGGGAGTACCTACTGTGTATGACCGAGACTGTGGCAGGGACCCCATGCTTCTGAAGGACAGAGTGAGTACCCTCAAGCTGAGGTCCCAAGTGTTGCAAGTGTCCCGAGAGCCCACAGCTCCTAAGTTGCAGAGTTGGGATTTTCAGCAAAACCTGTCAGACTCCAGGTCTTCCTACTACCCCAGGAGAGGCGCCCTGCTCTGAAGTACCGTCTTCCTTGCACACGCCCTGCCACGTCGGCCTCGCGGTTGTGTGAGCCGAGCAGGATGGACCCCGATTCCGGCCGCTCCCAAGCAGCCTGTCCCCACTCCCTCGGGGTAGCCCTTCGCTCAGCCTGGCTGTGCCTCCGCCTCACACTTGGGGGTCCAGGCTTCCACTCAGGGCAGGGCATCCACGGTCAAGCCCTCCAGGGGAGGGTCAGGTCAGGAACCATGTCCCTGTGCGGCTTCGGAGGCAAGGACAGCAAAACTCAACGCCTCCAGCTGCTGGTTTCACCACCCCCTGCTCCGCTGGACTCTCACTTCCCCATCCAGCTGGTGCTGCCCCCTTCCCCCGGGGCCGCTGACCGGCTGGGGGGGCCTTGGGCTGAGTCACTCAGCATCTCCAGGGCTCCCTTTGCTCGTCTGGACTAGCATCGACTCCCAGAGATGGTCACAGAGATGAAATAAAATCAGGTAGATGACAGCACTTTGTAAACTGTAAAATACAGTACATAAAAGGTCATGGTGGTGTCTCCCCTTCCCGGTGACAGCGGTTGGAAAAGACTCTGGTATCATCGGAGGGACACACCGAGAACCCTCGCGAGCACACACACCTCGTGCCTTTATTTTTGAGGCCACTCGGTGCAGTAAAAGAACGACCCCGCCGAAGAACTGGTGGAAGGGTCTCTGTCCCTGCTTCTCCACTAACACAGAGACTGTCCCCGTCACCTACGAGATAGGGGTGAGACCACTTCCCTGCCTCTCCCAGGGCTGCTGTGAAGACAGGACCATGGGAAAGCGCTCTGCAAACCCTCAAGTATGCTCCGCATCCCCTCCCCACCCCGCCCACAGGAGGGGGCAGATGAAGGTCACAGACAGGAGGACACTTGGCTGCTTTCCCTGCTATTCAGAATCACCAAGAGGCTCAGAGGGAGGAGAAAGTGGGGGAAAGGACAGTGCATTGAAACAGCAGCCAGGCAGCAATGGTCGTCAGGCAGGCAGAGCTGACCGGGAAGGGGTGTGTGGTTTTCAGGGTGTCTCTCTCACCTCTCTGGGGGCTCCTAATCTGGTGTCTTCAGAAATACAGAAACAAAACAAAAGCAGCCATTTCCCCCAGCCAAAAAAAAAAAAGCCTACCTTGCAAGAGAAAGCTGCCGGCTGTGCTCACACTCAAGAATGTTTGCTGTGTGTCAAATGCTCTCCCAGGGCCTCCTGGGAGCTCTGCGCAGCCAGGTGCTGAGGGTCCCTGAGGAAGGGCCTGCCCTTCTCAGTTCACTGGGCTCTCTCTGTCCGGAGAAAAGGTCACCCCGACAGAGGTCTGAGCAGCCCTGTCCACACGGCGTGCTCCCAGGTGCCGACGGACGCCAGGTGTGAACCGCTGAGGGAGCTGCTCCCTCAGTTCATTGAAGGGGATTCTGAAACAGCCTTCCTAGCTGCGCCCAACTAGAAGGTGTGAAAAAGCAGCAGAACACTGCCTGTGTTTCCCTCATTCGAGCCTGCCCCCGCGATGCAGCCCGACAGCTCTGCTGCTCTTGTGGGTTTTCTTCCCAGCTCTGCCTGCTCTCCGCTCCTCCACAGACCTTCACCCTCACCCATGCATTTCACCTGGCCTCCACCCACGTGTTTCCGCAGTGGGCTTCCCCAGCCCCTGCCTGCCCCTCTGCCTTCCACCCCCGCCAACAGGTGAAGCAAATAACGGGGGATCCAGCAAGCCTACTGGGCGAGGCTGTTCTCACTTAGCAACAGCTGAGCCTCGTGTGTGCCCAGCCTCCAAGCCACAGTCTCAGAGAATCAGTTCCAGGTCTGGGGCTCTGGGCACTTCTGATTTCCAGAGCAGAAGCATCAACGTGGGCAAATGGGGAACAGAGAAAACAAACCCCAGACCAGAATTACATATAGATGATGCCTCCCGCGATAAAGGCGGTAACGGGGAGAAACGAATAAATGCATATCCCCTCCCACCTCGAACTCCAGGTGTCTGTTTTTATTCTTCTAGATGAGCTCCAGCAATCACCGCTGAGCCGTCAATCAGCTGGGCCAGAGGAACTCTAAGAACTCTGATCGAAACCATGGCTTCCCAAGGGCCTGGCTTTCTCCCCGCCCCCCCCTTTTCAGGCAGAGCTGGCAGCACAGCAAAACAATTTCAAAGCACAGAGACCATAAACACCAAATTAAAAGGTAAAGTAAAAAGGGAAGAGATGTTTACTGGAAACTGAAGTTCCACTGCCCAGAAAATATAGGTCTTTTTTTAAACACACATACACCAACACACACATATATATGAGGCCTCTGCCGCCCACCTCGAGAAATATGTACTTTGCTCTATATATGGCTTTCTTATCTGCCCTTGATTATGCTCAGCTTGTGACCGTGAAGCCTGAAATAATTACCCGCAGAGAAATAACAGCCTTGGCCACAGTCAGGGCCTAACAAAGCCAGTCCTGCATTTACCAATGATCACACAACTCGCTCACAGGACAAACTCGAGTTCGCTGATGCACAGATAATCATTCCCATGCATACCTGAAATGCAGCCACTGCTGAGAGGGTGCCAGGTGGCTACTGGAACCAAGAACAATCATCTTACATGATATTTCTGGGTCCAGAAAGGCTTTCGAGCTGAAACTACGCAGGAAATTAAGGTGGGCAGATGGTAATCATCAAAGCAGAGGGCTGGCAGACCACCCCTCACAGGAGAAGGAAAAAGCTAGAGGAAAATTGACTCCTGAAAGCAGAGAATTTTGGTGGGAGCCAAGAACATAAAGTCGCTCCTACTGGCAATGGGGTGCCCCTCGGGGCTGCTCCCCAAAGATAATCAACGTCGTGTTAGGAGTGAGGAGACAGGCACACTTCACTAGTGGGGCCCATGTGTCTCCCTTTCACTAGCCCAGGTCCACATCCCTATTTGTCCCGTCCCACCCATTCCAGGGCCCCTCCTTCCGAACCCCTGGGTACTCACCATGTGCCCACAGCACAGAAGACCTTCGTCCTATCCCACACTTGTGTATTCAAACCCCAAGTCAGACTGTAAGCTCTCTGAGGGCAGAGGCCGTATCTGCCATTTCTCTGAGTGCCTTGCTTCATAAACATTTAGTGACTGACGGATTCCTCATTCGTCTAAGAAATAACAACCTCCATCTGGCATCTGTGTCTACACCCACCTCTCAAACCCTGTCACTGGAAAAGCTCCTCGACCCTGCTCCCCATATGTGAGGCCCTTCGGGGCCAATCAACACCGACAAGTTCTCCTCCCTCCTGAAGCTCATTTCACACCCATTAAGCAGAACCCTTCACAATCCCACCACCATCACAATATGCCCTCCCCTCTGCCTGAAAAGATATTAGAATTGAGCTGTCCTTTCCCATGAATGTTTACTCTGGACAGCTGTGTCCCCTCAGATTGCATTTGGCTGTAGGGATGGAGTCCCCGCAGGGAAGCACGAACAACTGACTGGGCATAAACGGAAGTGTTTCGATGCGATGGCTGATGAGGGTGGTAGGATCCTCTCAACCGAGGGCAGGGACACTCACCAAGGCACAGGAAACGGCATAGCACATACTTTCACAGCCCCTCGCGTCCACCGGGGCATCGCCAAGGATCTGACACTAAGGTATGCCAGCGCTGGCTGGGGCCTCTGACTTGGCTTCATGAGAAAGGCGTGGCTGCGTGTTATGCGTGGCTGCGTGTTACGGTCTGTTTAATCCACTCCTGCTCCGCCCCTGCCCTGGCTCCACCCCCCCCACTTAGTACTCTGAGTTTCCCAAGCAGAAATAACCAACTACAGATGGTTCTACTCCTTCAGAGATGTTTGAGAAACCACTGACCCAGAGAAAGAAAACTGGGGATCCAAATCTCAGGGCAACTACTCACCATCAACAGCTGTGATTACCAAATCAACATGCTTCTCAAATCTAGAACTTTTTTTCTCTCTGTGTACTGTGCTTTTTTTTTTTTTAAACCAACCACTATCACTTTACCCCTAAAAGAGATGCCCAGAACACTGAACCACAGCTTTACTTAAGATCTAGGGCTGTTGATTCTCAATGCTGGCCACACCCCAGAATCACCTGGATAACTTTAAAAATACTGATTCCCAGGCCCCGCCTGTAGAAATTCTGAATTGGTCTGAGGTGTGGTCTGGGTATCAGAATTTTTATAAGTAACCAAGGTTGAGAACCTTCCATGGTGAGCCCGACCACCAAATGTGGTCATTAGGAAGCAGGAGTCCCAGCTGCCACGGCTTACCCCGCACCTCAAAGCTCTTTCCATCCTGTCTTCAACGGCGGGCCCCAATCTCCAGCCCCCAGAGCGATTGTACAGTGATCCTGAAACTATCCGAATCAGTTAACAGAGTTGGTCATTTCTTTGAACGCAAGCTCCAGAATTAGAATGTTTAAGGTGCAGAAACATTAAAATCCTGCTAAGTCAACGCCTCTGGTTTGTCAAGGAGGAAACCAGGGGCCGGGGTAGCAAAGTGACTCACCCAAGGTCACGAAGCTGGTTCACAATGGGGCAGGCCTAGAAACGGGGTCTTCCACCTCTGGTTGTCTCTCCTGTGCACCACCCAGGAGCCCCTGGGGTGACAGACTCCCAAAAAAAGCAGGGTCACGGGAATGGCCACTGTTTACTTCTTGTGTACTTGCAGTGGCCAGCCTCTCATTACTTCATCTCTAGAAGGCGCTGTCTCCTGACTGGCCTTAAAACAGCTGAGGACAAAGATGGTTCTTCTCTTTAAAGATTCCTGAGCGTGCTGGTCAAATCATAATCCTCAAAGAATATACTTGCTGGCTGGCTGGGGTTCATGGAAAAAGCCATTAGCAAAAAGAGTCTACCCCAGTTTTGAAAGAGCACTCTGTCGAGCGGCGGGTGTGAGAGCCCGAAAGCCAGCAGTGGATTCTGGTTTCTTGTGGATAAGAGAGTTGATTGTTGGTTTCAAAATCTCTAACCAACCTGTGAACACGCTTCCCTTCCTTCCTGTATTTTTACAGCACCTCGGCCGCAACGCAGCTGGTCCCAGAAGCACAGGAAGGCTGTGCTTTGGGCTAAATGAGAATTCCTCTTTGCCTGAAGGCTGATTTCCCCTAGCCCGGGAATAGGGAATAGAAGCCTGGCGGCTCCAGGCAGCAGGAGTACATATGACCGTCCAAATCCACACGCCATTCACACCTCCTGGACCACGGTGTCTGGCGGTACTACCACCACCAACGACAACTGAAGATGCTCCATAAGTATCTGGTGAGTTAAACCGTGACTATAATAGAATTAAATAAGGAATGGGCTGCCTCTGACGGTAGAGCATCAGATGAAAAATTACACTTGCCTCCCAGGAAAATATATGCGTCGAGAAAAGAGTGAAAACCCAGAAGCCAAGGAAGAGAGGGCAGAAAGGTGTCGTGAAGTATTAGAGCCGATGCAGACCTCTGAGGTTCTCTCTTGGAGCTTGTCATTTTCTAGATGCGAAGACCAATACCCAGAGAAGCCAAGCTGACCTTCCTGGAGCCAGAAAGCCAAGCTCCACCAAAGAGTGGCCAAGGGCCCTCAGCCTCATCAGAGAAACGGGATGCCAAGGTTCCTTCGTGTTCACGTGTGTCTGTTCTCTGACTGATTCAACACTTCACTGAGCCTGGGGGCTCCGATAATGATGAAGATGAAGACTAGTGTCGGTCACGGAAGGAGGATAGAAAGAAATGGCCCATGTTCGGTTCCAGGCATTGCTGGGATGTTCAGATGTGGAAGCCCAGAGAACAGCTGAAGCTGAGGGTCTCTAGCTGTGCAGAACTACAGATCTGGAAGTCAACCCCCCAGTGAAACCCAGAGAGAGGAGAAGCACTTTGAGCTGCAATTCTGAACTGTGATACCCAGCTGGGTAGAACGAGCTCCAGCATGTGGTTTGATTTTCTCGTCACTGAAGTTAAGGCTGATAGACAAAAAATCAAAATAAAAAAACAACAGTGGTCAAAAGGTGACATTCAAAAAGATTGTCGGATCAAAGTCCCTTTGTGAGTACTGTTATTTCACCCTCCTCTGAACGGTAACCACTTCCCACATGAGCCCCAGTAAGGCAACCGTGCAGCCCACAAGAGAGATAGAAATATGACCACACTTCCCTCTTATAAACAGGTGACGGTAAACATCTGAGACCACTGGTCCACAGCCGCGGTTAAACAAAGGGTCGGGGGACACCCTGGAATAGCTGTCAGGGCCTCCATCTCCCCATATACTAACTCTCCCTCTGAGTGGGGACCTTGGACCATTAACTTCAGAACTCAAGCTGGTCAAACAGAACCAGCCTCACCCTGGAACCACTTCATTGAGTTTCACGCCCAGGCTCACCTGGCCTCTCCTCCTGGAGACTCAAGAATTTTCAAGGAAAGCAGCTGCTTTGGTGCCCGGCCCTGTGCTCAGAGATGCCACTCTGTGAGGGCCTCGCGCAGAGGGCAGGAGGGCAACACATCACGTGTGCGCTGAAGTGTGCAATCCCCCCACTCCCACCTCCCGGATCAGCTGAAGCGATAGAGCCTTTTTTCTTTTAATAAGAAAAGCCAAAACTGCAACTTTTTCAATCAAGCAAGAAAAACAGGCAAACCTGAAACAAACATCTTTAAGTAGCTTTGAGATGTTTCCCAGGGGGGTCCTGAGTTAGCCCAGCTCCTAGATCAATAGGAAAATAAGGGCCCATGAGGCCCTGGGACAGGCTCTGTTTTCTCTGAATTGGAATGAAAAAGCATTTGGAGACCTGAAGTCAGTTATTAGCTGACTGTGACAGGAAGACTCCAGGGTATTCCGTGTCTGCAGAATGTTCCATCAGAAAATGACCCCAAAATTCTACAAACTGGCCAGCAGTTTGTTTTTAACCACCAAACATTTATAGAATTCTTATTTCTTCGTCTATAAGCTTTCAGAGAAAGTTTCCAGCAGCTTCAAAGCCAGTGAGACGCACAAAGACGCTAAACATGCAATTCAATTTCACAGGGTTTCGAAGCTAAAATACCGCAAGAACCTTTAGAAATTTTCCCCTGGGGGCAGGAGGCGCTTAGCTCTGTACCCTGCCCCCACTCCATACTCAAGGGCAAATTTTTAACCTTCATTTTGTCAACAGGAAAACAAGACTGGCAGTGGGGTGGAGACAGAAATCCGAACTTCTTGAAAGACCTTGCTTAGGTTGGAAAATGTGTCGTCCTCAGGCACAGCGTTCAGAGGCCCTGATGGTCCCCTTCGGTGAGTCTCACTTCCATTTGTCCCCCTGAGCCCCAATTTCACACCTGTTCCTAAGCTGCCCCACAGCAGACTGCTACAACCCACATGGTTGGATATTCTGAACACAAATAATGGTCTCTCCATCTTGACTGTAAGCTCCCTGAGGGCAAGATCTGGTCCCTGATTGGTTTACCAACATAACCCCTGAAATCAGCAAGACATCAGATAAGTATTCAGGAGTCTACTCAGAAAAGGAAAACAGTAATCAACAAGTATTAATTGACATTTACTAAGTGCCTTGCAGGTACTGGTGAGCCAAAGAAATAGCCTGGATCTCTGACATCAAAAGGCTTATTACAATCCATTATTTCTGCCGCCACTGCATGTGACAAAATACTGGCGAGATACCAGGAGGCTTCTGGGAAAGATTTCCTTCCTGGATTAAGAGACCCCCAAAGGAGAAGCAGCCTTTTCCGCCGCTAGATGCAACCGTGTAGAGACAGTAACTCTTGGAGCAGCTGTGGCCGTCACTGGATCATGAGGGCTGAAGATGGCAGGGCAGAAAGATGGAAGGCTCCCAAGTCCTTGCTGGTGCCCGAAACCTCCCTGCCTCCAGACTTCTTAGGGGAGATAATAAGCCCTCACACTGGTGAAGGTGTTAGTTGGGTTTCTGGTTACTTGTAGCCCAAAGCATCCTAATACAGTGAGTCTGGCCCCTGATCCAGAGTATGGGATGGATCAGAGAGGGAAGGAGCGAACTGGCTTACTGCAGTATCCAGGCGTGAGAAACCGAGGGCTGCCACTAAGGAGGAGAGGGTGGCAATGGTGAGGAGAGCTGGAACTCAAAAGATACAAAAGCACAGTCCAGCCTTACCCACAAGATGGCCTAGTCATCTCCATGAAGCCCGGGGGCCAGTTCCCACGCTGACTCTCTGATGAACTGGAACATAAATAATTAATATTCCCTGCCCATACTCACCCACACACATGCCTCCTTGTGTCTCTGGGGTTAAAAAAAAAAAAAAGGAAATGCATCTTGTTCTATTTATAAGACACAGCACAGCCACAAAGGATGACGACTAGAGCCGTATCAGCTGAAGTTCTCCAAGCAAGTGCCAAGTTTGGTTTGAATTTACACTTCACTTTTCTCAGCCTGTAACCAGTCTTCTTTGTCACTCCAGCTGCTCTCCTTGGAGTTCATCAGACAGGGCCTCGCCCACGGCAAACAGTTTGGTTGCAGAGTATAGAGAACTCAAGTCCCTCTCCAGATTTCCAACAGATTATTTGGGGCAAGAGAGGAAGCATGAGGCTTGGACGATCGCAGAAACCAGTCCCATGAACATGGGGCAGAAGGGAAGCAGTGCAAAGCCTTTCCATGTTCTCTACGGAGTCCCATTGACAGAGGGGGTTATTTAGGGCCACATACCCTGGCACATTCCATGCATTTACCAGCATCAAAGAGAGAAAAAAGGCATGCTTGCTGTTATTTTTAATTCCTTCCTCAATGCCTTCCAAAACTCTTCAGCAGAAGGTTTATCCACTACACCCCCACCAGCTCCCAGCCAGTAATATCTTTGAGGCCTCAGCGAAAATGGAGCAGGGGGGCAGGAGAGGTCAGCTCACAGAAGAAGACTCTGCTCCTGGACATGAAATCCCATCTCAGCTGCACTGCACCTAGGGGCATCTCCTGGGTTCCGAAGGGACATGGCCTGATGAGGATGCAGATGTTCTAGAGCCAGGTGAACACCCTACCACCCCCTCACTGCCACCCTCACTTCCCCCCCTCCACCTCCCACTTCTCCCCCCCTTCCCTTCAGAGTGGCCATCAGCAGAGCCAAAGGTTCCCCAACTCCTACTGCAGCTAAGTAAGCTCGGGTGCTAACTTAACTATTTTAGATTACCTCTAAGGTCTCATCCAGTTTTAAATTATGTTGCCAACTTGCTGAATGGTCTTAGGCAAGTCCCCTCACTCGGAATAGCAGTAAATAATCCAGACAGTCCCTGACACTTTAGCAGTGGCAGAGAAAGCTGCTGATGTAATCCTCCCAGTTTCCCTGGTCAGGTATCATCATCACTGGCCCAGAGGCAGGGTGACTTAGAATGACTATTTATCCAGGTTTGCCTGGACAGTCCAGGTTGATGCCCATTTTCTGGCCATCACTAATGACAGCACTGCCCTTTTACACTCTTAGAAGTGTCCTGGTTTGTTTAATAAATTATATAGTCACCCCTGATTCTAGAAGGGGCAAAGCTTCAGAGGCAAATCCAGCTCCATCTCTTATGAGACCTACAGCAACTTTCCTGAGAAAGTTCATGGATTTTGTTGTGAGGATGAGAACAGCAGCCCATTCTTGGGGAGCCTTGGGGCAGGCAACTGGGTGTCAGGAACCAGACCTGAATTCAGATTCCTGTTCTGCCGCTGACCCCTCAAAGCCTCAGCCTCCTCTTTTTTTTTTTTGCATTTTAACTCCAAGCCGTTTTTATTTATTTATTTATAGCTGTGTTGGGTCTTTGTTGCTGTACGCAGGCTTTCTCTAGTTGCGGCGAGCGGAGGCTACTCTTCGTTGCGGTGCGTGGGCTTCTCATTGCGGTGGCTTCTCTCATTGCAGAGCACGGACTCTAGGCGTGCGGGCTTCAGTAGTTGTGGCTCGCGGGCTCTAGAGCGCAGGCTCAGTAGTTGTGGTGCACGGGCTTAGTTGCTCCGCGGCACATAGGATCTTCTCAGACCAGGGCTCGAACCCACGTCCCCTGCATTGGCAGGCGGATTCTTAACCACTGCACCACCAGGGTAAGCCCCTGCTTCCTCTTCTATAAACATGGACTACTCATCCTTCCCAGAAGATGGGTAAAGAAGACCAACCAGCTGATCAGTGGCCCACCTTGCTGTCTGGCATATAGTCAGCACCCAGTCCACGCTGCATGTGCCAGGATCACTCCCAGGTGAGAGGGCTCAGGTGATCAGCCACAGGTCAGCACAGCTGACCCAAATTCTCAGACAAGGCCACGAGCACCAACTCACCTAAGCTTTTGGAACTAGACCCTGCAGCACGCACGCCCTGAGTTCACATTCCTATTGAATTTGTGCATCGTTAATGATTTTCTCTAAGGTGGCGGTGCAAATCTGGGTGTGAACTTGGAGGCCTTAACTCCATCTCTGTCAGGAAAGGCTTTTAGCAATACTACAGAGTTGTGCTTCATAAAGAAATAATGAGCGACACTGCATAACATTTCACAGTCTGCAAAGACCTTTTAACGCATAGCTCATCTAAATAAACAACTGCAATCATCCCACCAAGGGAGGCAAGGTTTTTCCCATTTTACTGCTGAGGAAAGGGAGGCTCAAAGAAATCAGGTGACCGGTCTACGGTCACCAAAGCAGGAAAGGGGAGAGCAGGGATCCGAACTTGGGTCTTCTGAATGTAAACCCAGAATGCTCCACTGCAGGAGGCTGCCCCTTCAGCAGCAGGCCTCTATCAGGGTTCTCAAAAATGGTCCATGAACTAGAATCAGTCTGTGGACACAAAACTTTTATCTTCTAAAAACCTATAAACTTCAATTAACAACAAAAAAAAGCTGACCCTAAACAGGTGAGGTAAATTGTATGCAATCTCTCAGTGGTCACCAAAATTTCTGCTTGCTCTCAGTGATAAAATATATGAACTTAAACTATTTTACTCTCTTATTAAGGAATATGATCTCTTTTTAATACATGATAGCATTCGATGAGTCTGCAGTAGAGAATTTAGGTATTTTTGCTGATTGCAGTGTGGTCTGGAATTGGAAAGCCTGGCCTAGGCGATCATCAGTGAAGACACTTAAAACACTGACCAGAGATATTCTACACAAAGACACCGTACCAGGCACAGAGAAGACCCAGGGAGAGGCGAGGTTCTGATGTTGAGGGCTCTGTATGGAGCCCAGCGACACCCTGCTTCATTTCCCAAGGAATCCATGTCAAGAGGCTGGCATGACTCACTGGCTAATTACCTGAACACTTGGGCTCCCCCAGCCCTCCTGGCTGTACAACTTGTCTTCTCTCCTGACGGCCAACAAAACACTATTTTCACCCTGGTCCAGACATAGCCTAAAGCTGTCCACATGGTGGTGTAAGGGATTATGACTCTGACCCGGATAACTCCGGCAGAAAACCTGCTCTTACCAGCCTCGGGGTGGGGGAGGAATGCGAATAGAATGGTGGCTTCAGCCACGCCACTCCCCTAACTTAAAAATCTCCTGGGTGCTTACGGAGCAAGGTCCAAACGCCAAGTCTGGCCAACTGAAGCCCTTGGCAACATCCTTCTCCCGACCCTCTCTGGCCACTCCCTCTTCCACGTTCTGGCCACCCTGCCCCACACACCAGGCCCTTCCACCCTCTGTCTGGCCAGTGCTCCATGCAGCCTTCCCCTCACTCCCACACTCCTATCCACCCTTCAAAGTCCCGCTGGAGCATCACTTCTGTGAAGTCTTCTGGGTCCCCCAGAAAAGAGCTGCTCTTTCTCTGGGCTCCCAACTACCTCTTTCTTCAGCCTTTGCTAGACTGTCTTTCCCATGAGCCCACCGTAACTGTGGTCACCGTGTCCCTTTTTGCCTCTGTGCAGTTCAGTGACAGGACTTTATCTCTGCATCTCTGTATCTCCCGAGGCCCAGCACAAAGTCAGTGCCCAATAAATAGATCCAACAACCAAACGCACTACAGCGGTTGGGCTCTTTGCTCCACCTTTAAGATGGGCGGCTGCCATACGTATCACCTTCTCCCTGATCTGCATTTAATTCACTCTGATCTGGGTTCAAGGTGAGGGAAACCAATCCCTATAGAAGTACCCACAATCCTGCCCATATAATGGTGCCACCTGAGCGGGGCCCCAGTTGTGGCTACATAACTGAGAGGAGGGTGCTAAAAACAGGCCTGCCAGAGTTCTCTGACCCCTCGGTTTTACAGCGGGATGCGGACACTCGGGGAGAGCTGGCCCTCCCCAGCATCACCCCACACTCAGAGGGGCTTCATGGACACCCATGCAGACACCCCGAGTCTGAATTCCATCCAATCCCTCCATCTCCCGGCCCTGCCCACCTTGTCAGCCTGGGGCCCACGGGTGCACACACGGTCCACGGCCGATGCAGTCTGCCCTTCCTTAGGCAGATGGGCCTGCAAGCAGGCTTGAGACCGTGTGGGCAGGGAACTGAAGGGTCGGGACCCCGCATACAGTCTGGAAGGAGGAAGTGCAGACTCTACGTGGGCCATCCCTGGGCCCTGCAGCTCTGCCCCATGGAAAGTACCACATCCAGAAGGATGTCCAAAGCATGGCCTACTAAGGGCGAGAGCCCTCTGGCCCGCCTCGAGGAGCAGCCCACGGTACCGCCATCCACATCTGGGTTATCCTGGAGCCGTGAGCTTCTGGCACCGAACAATCTCACCTGACAACCAAGCCAACTGGTGAGGGGGTACTTGGAGCTGAAACTGCTTTCCAACCAGGCCTCAGAAACACACCGGCAACAATAAACATCACGCACTTGCACACACGGAAGGGCAGGCTATCGGGGACGAGCCTGTGAGTCACGGTGTTTCTTCTTCAGGATCTTATACCCCCCACCCCAGGAGCACTGATTCATCCAAGTTTATTTTCAATACTATTATTTTTAGTCAGCCAAACAATTTTTAAAATGATGACGGAGGAGGGGAGAACCACCGAAGAATATGAATTCTCTTTCGATAGCCTTCCAAGCCGTAAACCAACAAGTGGTGTGGCTGTGGCCGCTTGGTGCGCACCTGCTAGAGGAAGGTCCTCTCACTACATCAACCCGTGTTCTCCAAACAGCGAGCCCTGAGAACAAGTGTGTCGGGGGTGGGGGGGCCCTTACTGGAATCTACTGACACCATCAGTCAGATTTCCCCCTTGAAAGGGAAAAATGAGTGTTTACTAAGCACCTACTACGTGCTGTGAGCCACAAGTATCAGTCAAGTACTTGCTCTCTCTTATCTCATTTGCGTTGACTTACAGGAGGTAAGTGGGCCCATGCCCATTATACAGATGAGGCAAATGGAGCTTACTCAATGGAAGCAGATGTCCCCAAGGCTGTCACATAGCCAGTAACGGGCCAACTCAAACTCCGGTCTGTCAGACTCCAGGGCCCTTTGTTCTCCCTTGATGACTCTGCTCTTCCAGCCCACCCACACCCCCCACTCCTGTTCCCCAAGCAATATTTTAAGACTCTCTTTGGGTAGAGATACATGGCTACACGAAACATTTAAAGAGGTAGCAAAACAAGCTCACTCACCCTGCCCTTCCAGGCGCACAGAGAAATAAGGCTCACCTCAAGTCTGAATTCCATGAGGATGCAAGAAAGTTTACAACGGGGCACATTTGAAGCTAAAGGAAAAAACCCAACTTCCATCACCAGTGCCTGCTTTCAGCCACTTGTAACTACTCAAAAAGTCCTTTCTGGGTCCATTACTCCACATTTGGGTTTAGCCCAGAGGTGATTTTTTAAGGAAAAAATGCCTTTTGGCATTTTTGAGCTGTGACAGCGTAAAAACAGACCTTTAGAAAACACACACCCAAAAAGCATTACTATTTTCAAAAGTCCAGTCTCAAAGGAAAAAAAAAAAACAAAACGGTGACACCTCAGAGCTACAACTTGGCCTGGCAGTCTGTGATGCAAGAGTTAGCAGGGAAAGCCACCAGACTGATAACGCTGTAGGTTTCAAAGGCAAACCTTGACCCAGGGTTTCTTAAACAACCCCCTAGTCCTAACTCCCAGCAAAGCTGTCAGGAGAAAAACTTGCCAGATGTAATCAGGGAGAGCCATGTGATACAGAAAAAGTGCTATTTCGGGGGAAACTCACTTTTCATTTCCTAGCTGGGGTTTCAACTTGTAACCTCCACGCCGCCCCACAAGAGGCGCACGCTTACACAATCGAGTAATAAAGGAAGCTTCCTGGGTAAACCCTGACATATGAGCAAACATTTTCCACAGGTATCCTCTATAATGCCTACCTCTCACATTTAACCATTTTTAGGCAATTGTGGTCATTAGTTTAAGTAAACTTCCTGCTCTGAGAATAGCCAAAAATAGCAACAAAAGAAGAAAAATTGCTCACTGCATCTCAAGGCACACAGCCTTCACTTCGCTACCCTCCTATTCAGTTATTTTTATATTCCTTTGTAGTTATATTTCACTGATTTAGACTCACAGGGCGAGGGAGAGGCAAGGAGGGCAGAGGGGGAAAATAACCAACATTAAAGGCTGAATTATAGTTTTATTACTTTCAACTATAGAAATTCATAGGGCCTTGGGATATTCATCATTAAGAAAGATCTGTGATTCAATGATCAACCGGATGCATGCAAAGGGGAGCTTCTAAAAGGCCTGCATGAAAACCACTTTAGAGTTAGAAAGATCCTCTGATAGAGCTCATTTAGCCCATTTTCCAGTTGAGAACATCTGAGGCCCAGAGATGGTAAGTGACTTGGCCCAGGTGACACAGCTGATTAGAAACAGAGCTTAAGTCTAGAACCTCCTCAGGTCTGTTGACTCCTGCCTCCAAAATGACTCCCCAAAGTTTGTTTATGACTAATATTTCTCTGACCACATTTATGGGGAGAAAAGGCCTGCGACACAAACTTCAGCCTAGTCCAGCATTAGCAAAACTTCTTCATTAATAGGCTTCTACCGTGTTTTCGTTTTAAACCAAGTCTCTCTGTCAAAACACTGTAGCAGTGTGCCATGGTGGCAGGTTGCTGTTTACAGCTGAGGCCTCAGATAATCACTGCAGACAGTGTGACTTGTGCTCTAGATTTGTTATTTCTAAAACTGTTAATTAAGTCAAAACAAAGAATAATGTTACACACACACACACACACACACACACACACACACACACACACACACGCACACACACACACACACACGCACACACCCATCCGGACTCAATAAACTGCAGAGCTTGGGGGATTTGGTTCTCTGGCATTAAGAAAACAGTACTTACGAGTTAACCAGAGTGAACACATACATGATTATTACAATTCCAAAGGACTCTTGTTGAGCAGCCAGTGGACCAGAGGCTACGGGAGGGCAGAATCAGGCGTCTGCCTCATTCACTGGTGGGGCCCTGCTACCTGGAGCAGGTTTGGGCACCCAGTAGGTGCACTGAAGGAAAGCATAAACATGAATTGGACAAGTTCTCTCGGATCTTTGTTCTAAAACCTGGAATACAGTAAAATTAGAAACCAGACTTCTGCAGGGTGGGTTTAAAATGGCAATTTCCAACCGTTTCCAGGAACCACTGCCCTTGAAGATGGGGAGACTGAAGGGGTCAACAGATGATGCCCAGCCCTCCTGGGGAAGAGCTAGTCTCATCTAGCACTGCACGGGACATTCGCGTCTGCAAAACGCTGGTAAGTCTCCCAGGCCCCTTCACCGGCAGCCTTTCTAGGCAGTTCCCTTCCCAGCAGACTGGTACTACCAGACATAGATTTGGGGATGGGGGCATGGTGGATTTTGGGTTTTTTTAAATATGTCAATACATCAAAGGAGACAAGGACAAAGTTAATTAGGACGATTCATGAGCCTTGTTGATTGAGAAAGCTGCATTCCACTTTAGAGAGCTTAAAGGAGGCTGGGGGACAGGTGAATAAAGAAGGTGGGAGAATAGGTAAAGGAATAAAGTTGGACTTCAAGTTTTAAAGCAAGCGCTGCTTGCAACACAGATGGACCTAGAGATTAATCAGACTACGTGAAGTAAAGCCAGACAGAGAAAGACAAATGTCATGTGATATCGCTTATATCTAAAAAAAAAAAAAAAAAGATACAAATGAACTTATATACAAAACAGAAATAGACCCACAGACATAGAAAACAAACTTACGGTTACCAAAGGGGAAAGGGGGTTGGCGGGAAGGGACAAGTTAGGAGTTTGGGATTAACATTCACACTACTGTTTATGAAATAGATAACCAACAAGGACCTACAGGATAGCAGAGAGAACTACAGTCAATATTTTCTAATAATCTATAAGGGAAAAGAATCTGAAAAAGAATATATATATATGTTATATATAACTGAATCACTGTGCTGTACACCTGAAACTAACACAACACTGTAAATCAACACTTCAATAAAAATAAATAAATAAATGAAGCAAGCGCTACTTGGTCCTATTCATAAAGGAGCTCATGCAGAGACACGGCTGTATTGTGCATCCAATGGCGTTTAGAAACCTCCCAATAAGTTAACAAGTGAAAATTCATAGTTGCTCTGTCCATTAAATCGTGTTAATTTTATTTCCAGCAATTACAAATTTACATTATTGAACCAGTATTTATTTTTCAAACTCATTTTAATTGGACTGCTGATGTGATAAGCTCAAGCCATTCTCTCAATGCCATCGGCTGCTTGCATTTCTCATCAGAACGATATGACTACTGTATTCCTTGACTTTTTCTATTATTAGAATTGTCATTTGACACTTTACATCCTTGCAAAGACTTCTTAAAATACATTATTAAAAGCTCTTATGTCCATATAGAAACTCAGGTTTATAGGATTTACTTTCAGCGAGTGTTAACCAGAGAAATGAAAAGCTAGGTCACACCAAAAGTCTGAAATTCTGAGGATCCACCATCACCTCCAAGTTGTCCACTTCTTATCGACATGGTCCGTTATATTCTGAGCTAATATATCTAAAGTCACTGTTTCCACCAAGGAAACCTGAATTTCAGGTGTGCAATACTAATGACTCTTTACTTCAAAGCGAGGACACTTTACAGTGGCATAAAATACTGAACACAAGTCACTAGTTGCTAGTTCGGTGCGAGCTAGGAGGTAACGAATTCATAGCAGTGCTCCGTTTAGGGAGAGAAGGAAGATAAAGAAGATAAAGACATCCTCAGTCTTGTAGGCAACGATCACCATGAACCCAAAAGTTCGTATGATCGTACTACAGTCCGGGAACGTCCTTTGGATAATAACTCCTGTCCTCGTGGTTTTCCACCTCACAGGGACTCCTCCCTCCTCTCCCCACCTCCTCCCACAGAATTAACGGTCTGTCCCCCTCATCCCTGGGCATTTTGTACATCCCTAGGCTGCAGCTCATGGCCTGTATTTTGGGCAAGTCTGTCTCCCACTCTAGATAGGGAGCCCCTTGAGAATACGCACCCTGCCCTGCTCATCACAGTAGGTATTTAATAAATGACTGAATAATTTAGTCAATGAATGAATGATACACATAGAGGTCTAAACATAACACATCTGCCAAACTCTCTGGTTTACCAAACACTTCCACAGGCTTTACCTCCTCCTGATTTTACAGGTGCCGGCACGAAGGCTCTGAGACATTAAGTGAACTGCTAAATCCATCCAGGTATTAAAACGGCAAGATACAGGACCTGATTTCTGTGCTTTTTCTGGAGAAAACAGATGGCTGTCATTATTTTGTTTTCTAACACAATGACCTCTGTAATATTTAAAAAACACATCATAATCCCCCCTGCCCCCCAAAAATATCACTCCATTCTAGAGCTCATACTTCTTCTGATGGCTGGGAATAAGGAAGAAATAGACACTCAATGCCTTATTCCTGTTTCCCTTACTGAAGTGTAAGCGCCTCACAGGCAGGGACCGTCTCCAATTTATCTCTGCATCCTCCTCCACTTCCTGGAATACTGACTCAGACATGGGAGGGGCTAACACCTATCAATGAATCCACAAAATCCAATCCTGTAACATTCGATGACGAAGTGTGAGCAGCGGGCTGTCTGCAACATGCACCGGCCCACACATTCAACTCCTGGGTGCGAGCAGCAAGTTCCAAGGTTCCAAATGTCAAGGGAACGTCGAGTGGCTCCTAGGTTTGGCCATACCTCTGAGCCAGCCCCACAGTCAGCTACCCGGTGTCCCGCAGAACCCTCCTCATCCCAGCCCTTGTGTGGAGCTCCCCTAATCAAGGTTAACAAGAGAAAGGAGAGGATGTCAAGCAGGTGAGCTTGCTTCCAACGGGCCACAGAAGAATGGTGCTCTGAGCAGCCGAGAGAGGAGGGAGGACAGGAGACGCCGAGATGGAGACGGTATTAAAGACGCCCCTCCTACACCCTCGGTCTGTCCCCAGAAGCCTGAGAAAGGAGTGTTAGAGATGGGGATCATTTCCCTTTCTCCCCAGGGTGAGAGCAGCCTGGCAAAGTCCAGGTAGACAACAGGAGGAGGTTGCACTGAAAGAACAGATGCACAGAAAGGGAGGAGAGGGTGTGTGTCAGACCTGGGGTCTGGCTTAATCCTCTCCCTTTTCTCTGGACCTGGTGCTCCGACGCAAGAAAGCCCCAATTTCCCTCCAAACAAACCAGGCCTAAGTTTGGTCCAGCTCTCGACAAGTGGGCCAAGTCATGGGTCCCACTGGTGGAAACACACGTTATCAGTGTCCATCAGAACAGTCATCTTGAAGTGCACCTGGTTCCTTATCACTGACATAACCTACACACACCTTCTCTACCTCTTGGTAGCAAATGCTATCACTCCATTCTTATACACTGGCCAGAAAGATACCCGCAGCTGTACTCAGGTACTCAACTAGGTGACAAGCAGGATGCTGTTACACAACTTGCCAAAGTTCTGCCCATCCTGCCAGACCTCAGAGTGCCCTGAGAGCCCCTCTGTTGGTGTATCTAAATCAGGCTCTTACCACTGCCTTGGCACTGGTCTCTTTGACATTCTTGACACCAGTGAGCCTGTACCACTCCAGCTCTCTTGATCACTGAGACAGGTTAGAGCCGGGGTGACAGAAGCAAGTGTGTGGTCTGGGGGACCCTAGTATCCAGCTCTAATCGCCCCATGGAGCTGCTGCTGCTCAAGATTTCGTATTAGCCAAAACAGGCTTGTTAAAATCTCCTTAGACTGAGGGCTCCTTACACCCCAAGGTCCAGACCTCGCAGAGTATTTTTAAGTACCCAGTGCCCCACCCCACACACCCTGTGGGATAACTAGGTTCAACATTTCCTTTTGTCAACTTTCCAAAGCCCTAGTTATAAAAGGCAGTGAGGACAGAACAGACAATTTGACAAGAAACCCCACAGCCTACAGGGCTGAGACACACCGATATCACCAGTGTGAGGCCAGCTAGCTACCTCCCCAAGATGTGGCCTTTAGTTCTCTGCCCACGACCAAAAACAGCAGTAGCTGTTGCCAAGGGAGACAAGGTGACCCAGAGGCGTGGGCACAAAATCCAGGGATGGAAATCCACTTTGTCTGGATCCGCCCAAGGAACTGGGTTTCCCTAACTGAAAAAGATGGAAAAAAATCTGCCTTAGCATTAGGTCCTTGCCAGGCAGGTAGAAGAAGATGGCCCAGTCCTAACGGAGTCATGAGAAGGCCAAGTTAACTTGAACTCTCAGAGACACCCAAAGCGTTCATATGCCTCAGGCTGCGCAGGACTTTGGAAAAGGCAGGCCGTAGCTATGCTTCCCCAGAGGGCAAACTCCTACCTTGCCAGGCCTCTCCTCCAGGCTGTCACCAGCCCAAAGACTGAACACTGGCAACCTTACCAACAAAGATCCGTGGGGCCCAATCCCCCTGGCTAACACTGCTCGAGCCGTCAGCAAGGAATGTATTCAGAACCTTCAAAGGGAGGAGCAGCCTGGGCCAGCAGAAGATGCACATTTGGTCAGAACTGCATGTTTGCTAGGCCAAGCCCTTTTCACCTCTCTCCTCCCTAGGTTTCTCAACATTAAACGTGGGATAAATCTTAGGCCTAATTACCTGATCTATTTTCCAGGAGTTTCTTTTTCTCGATCTCATAAAAGCATGTGAAAGTCCTTTGTAAACTGTGAAACACTTTACACAGCTGCTCCTTTTATAATTGATAGCTTTTTTTTTTCCTGTTTCAAAACATAAAGCACTTGTCCTCGATGTACTCAGGCAGGTAAGAAGGCAGGTTTTGCAAAGCCTTCCCCAGGCTGGAGAAGTATGACATTCATTCACCCTACTCCCCACCCTTCACCCAAAGGAATAAGGAAGAATGAAGAACTAGGGCTGGGACCGGGACCTAGGGCTCACTGACCATCACATCACACCACCTCCTGTGAAGTCAGTTCTGGCTCCCGATCACACACCCAGAACACACTTCCCGGGCGGCACACTGCCTTCCCTCCCGCTTTATGGACTGGATCCACCCAGTTTTGAAAAAAATTATTATTTTTCAAGTCAGCACTCCCACCATATGTGGCATTTATTTCCCGAGGAGGCCTGGGTTCCCGTGGACAGATGTTGCTTTGTGCCTGCCTGACACGGATGGCAGCCCTCGTACAGCTGCCCCAAGCAGGTGGCCAAGGATGGAGTCTACTCCTGGCCCAGCAGCAAGGATGACAATTTCTGTGGGGCTCTGGCCTTGGGGACCCTCTGCTCATTGCTCTGCAGCCTGGAACCCCAAGAACATCCCCTACTCACACACACGAACTCTGCCTTGCTTCACAATAAGACTTTTAAAGGGGGCTGAGAGGGAGGGAACAGGAGGCTAAGGTGCCCCCCCAAGACACCCCAATTCCCAGCCTGGCACACCTCAGCTAAGAGAAGGCCGTGGGGAGTGAAGTCACTGACCCCTTCTACCAGCCATCTGTGAGCTCCCGCCTGACCTAGCTGGCGCGAAGTGGAGGATAAAGGAGATCCAGACAGATGGCAAAGCGCTTTGGGAAGGAGGGCTCTGTAGGAATGCGAGGGCCGATGCGAGGCCCACTTTGGGGTGCGTGTTGTTATATCAGCTCTGAGCCCCGTCCTTTGGGCATCCATCCGCAATCTCAGACTGAAAGGTGGGCAAAAAACAGTCAGGGGAGGTGGAGGACAGGACCCCACTCTCTGCCACTTAACTCTCTCATCTGAAAGCCAGCGCCCTGCACTGCAACTAAAAGTGCGTGTGTGCGGAGGGGGCGGGAGATTGGCACAACCGAATCTAAAAATACTCGATAAAAATGCTAATCCCGAAGGCAAAGAGAGAATGAAGAAGGAATCTGTCAATCACGAGGCTCCCGCTCCTCACCCACAGCCCCAGCTGTACGGACTGCATTCCTGTCGAGGAGGAAAGAAGTAGGGGGACAGGAATGAAGAAAAGAAAGGGAGAGACACCACCACCTCCACGAGCGCGGGCCGCGGGGGCGGGAGGCGGCGGCGGAGGAGGGGCTCCGGCCAGCGGAGCTGAACAAAGCGGGCCTCAAGTTCTAGCCCGCAGCTCCCCGGGGTGGGGGCGGCCGATTCCTGCAGCACCCCTTTCCCGGAGGTGAAAAGCGAATGCGAGGTCTAGGAGCGCGAGTGCCGCGTGGAAGCCCCAGGCTCTGAATCTTTGCAAATATAGAGAAGGTTTTGTTTGGGGTCCCCCCACCCCCTTCCTGCCCACGTTCCCACCCCCCTTACACGCGCGCGCGCGCGCGCACACACACACACGCTATCCCTCCCGCTCCTATCCCCACCAGGCCGTCCTCGCCACGCCAGGGGGCTGGACGGGCGCGCCCCAGCGTCCCTCGGGCCCCCACCTGGGGATGGTGATGCACTTGGTGTTGACGTTCTGCGTGGTGATGGCCTTCTCCAGCTCGTCCAGCTGCCCCGTCTTCTTGAGCTTCTTGACCAAACTCTTGACCGCCTTCTCGCACCACTTCTCCTCCTGCCCGTTCTGCTCGCCCTTCTTCCAGCCCAGCAGGCGCTTCACGATCGGGGGGGTGAAGGGCAGGATGGACGACATGGCTGGGGAGGGCGCGCGGGCGGCGAGGAGCGCCCCCGGCGGGGCTGGGTGCGGCGGGACGCCGGGGGCGCAGCGGGGTGCTCGGCCGGGGAAGGCAGCGGCCGCCCAAACTTCGCCTCAACTCTCGGCGAACTTGCCGGTGCTCCCGGCCGGGCCGCGGCGCTGCAGCCGGCGGGGCTCGGCGCGCGGCCCTGCGCCCCGGGCGGCTCCCAAGGCGGGGAGAAGGGCGGAGGGGCGGCGGGCGGGCAGGCAGCAGAGGCGCGGGATCGGGAGGGCCCCGGACGCGGGGCGGAGACGGCGGCCGCGGGGCTCGGAGTGGCAGAAGAAAGTTTGGGTTTCCGCACGGGGTGGCTGTTTGGGTGCCACCTCCAGGAAGGAGAGTCCAACTCCCAGCCAAACTTTGCTCGCCTCGCTCGCTTTGATGCGCAGATCCCTCCGCCTCGGTAGCCTCGCCTCCCGCTGCCCTCCTCCTTCCCGGCTCGCTCGCTCGCTCGCTCGCTCGCTGGGCCGGCCCCGGGTTTGCGCCGCGCTCCCGCTCCCGCCCGCTGCCAGTCTGTGTTTCATGCAAATCCGCGTGCAGCCTCCTTTCCAAGCGCTGTCACCGCCCCCTTGCCGCCGGGGCTCCCCGCCTTCTCCCCCGCGCCCTGCCGCCTCCTCCCGCGGGCGCCCTGCCCGCCCCCCGCCTCCGGGAGGGCGCCCGGCCTTCCCCCGCCCGGAGCGGAGCGCGCCCACGTGGGCGTCCGGGGACGGCGGCGGCCCGGGCTGGAGCGCGCAGGACCCCGCGCGGCCCCGACCTGAAGGCCGGCGGGCGCCAGGAGGAAGTCGTGGGAAAGGAGCGGCGAGAGGGGCCCCAGGCTGGAGGGCCGGGCTCGGGCCGTGGCGTCTGCTCTCGGAACCCACACTCAGGAAGCTCAGTTGGAGTGGCGGGCCCGAGAGCGTTAGACTCGCACGAACGAGCGCCGTCCGGCCGCAGGCTGGCGGTGCACCCCCGGGAGGACCCCGGTCCGAGAGAGGGCGCGCGGAAGGCTTAGGCCCAGGAAGTTGGGGCGCGCACCGAGACGCGGGCGCGCCGATCCCGGTCAGGGGCCTTGGCGGCGCCGGTGACTCTAGGGCTGTTTTTATTCTCGCACCGGTGAGATCATACCGGCTTAGAGCCCCGAGACCGCGCGAAAGAGGGATTAGTGAGAGGCTCTCAGAAGTGGAGATTTGGGGACCCCAGTGACTCCCTGGATAATAGCTGGAGCCAGGGAGTCCCCTGGGCCTTGGGAACCAAGTGCCCGGCAGAAAATGGGCCTCAGAGACATCTGTTGAGTTCAGGAAGAAATGAATGGGGGCGCTTTAGAACTTATCTTTGGAGGAAAGGTTTCATTACAGGGTGTTGGAATCTTATGATAAAGAAAGATCCGAAATTCGACACCAAATAAATAGGAGAGAGAGCTTTGTTTTCAAAGCTGTAAACTCGCAAAAAGTGGGGCAAAAGGGCAGTATTGGGGAACCTTATGTATTCCAAATTAGTTTTGGTGGGAAGCAAAGGAACACCGGGATATTGGGGGAGCTCTGGGGTTTTTCTCCCTACCAGCACACTTCAGGGGCATCTGCCCACAAACCCCTCACTCAGCTGCTTTCAGGAGTTACCCCAGGCCCCCAGGGCCTTTCTCCTGCTGCCCCTCCCCCTACCAGGCCTCTAGGCTTTGTTTGTTTTTAACAGCAGGAAACCCCCGTGGTGAGAAAGAAGTTATCTGCAAACCCTCTAGCGGGTGGGGAGTTACAAAGCCCTGTGAGGTGTGGCCTAATCCACAAAGTCAGCCCAGAAACTGCAGGGGTCCCTGCCTGGTAGGAGAGAATGGCCTCTCACAAGCCTGTCAGCTGCTGGGGCTGAGCGCTGGGCTTCTCGCCCTCCCCTCCTTCTAACTCTCCGCCTGCTTGGACCTTAAAGGAGAATCCCTGAACCCCAACTGGGGCTTAATGACCTGGTTCCCGTTCCTGGCTGGTCCTCGGGCTAACCAGCAGCCACTGTAATCCGGTTTCACTCTCTTCCTGCCAGCCCTCATCAAAAAAGAGAAGGGAGAAAGGCGATCAACATTTATTGATGGCTTTCTTCATTCCAGGTAGCCTGAGTGCTGTCCGCTGGTTTCACCTTCACAGTGGCTCTTGGGGTAGATGTCCCTACGTCTCCCATTTACAGATAAAGCACCTGAGGTACAGAGATTATAATAAGTACTCGAGAGCCCTAGCAGCAGAGCTGGGATCTGATCCCCGTGCTTTGGGAGGCCTCAGTCCACATTCTTGCCACTGCACCCAGCTAGCTGCCTTATAGAGTCGTGGAGGGTGAAGGTGACACCACAGATGGAGCTCTTTGCAAAACAAAAGTTCTTTACACAGGTGCACTATTGTGATACTAGAAGAAATGTTTGCTCACCTGTAAAATGGAGCTAGAGATAGCTTTCCTCTCAGTCTCCTAGAGCGGTTGTGGGAATACAACGTGGAAAGCTTTGCAAACAGTCGAATGCTGTAAAGGAATAGAACCACCCCTTGGGGCCACCATTAGTGCCATGGAGAGTCGTGCGGGGCGGGGGGGGGGAGCAGGTTTCGGTTAGACATGCACATCTACGGAGTACCTCCGTGTTGCCATCCTACTCATTTCTGGGATGCTGAAATGAAAGATGAAGGTCCCTAACCTCAGGAGCGCACGGCCCAGAGAAGCACCAAGGGGTAGGAGGTGTGTACCCGCATGAAAGGGGCCCTTGCGGTCATCCCAGTAAAACATTCATTTTCACCTGAACATCGAATGAGGCAGGTCCCACTGTTGAGAGGCAGGCAGATCGAGCTAAAGGACCTCAAGCTTCATCAATGGCTGACCTGGCTTCCGATCCTGGCTCTCTTCATCCCTTCTCTCCACTGAGCGTCTGTTCTCTCAGCTGTAAGAATGCAGCACACAACTACGAATGCAGAAAGAGCATTAAAATTGTTCCCCTTCGGTGCAAGGCCCTCATTTTACACAGGCAGAAGCCATGTATGGTGAAGTGCAATGTGTGCTGTGGAGGTAAGGAGCCCGAGAGAGATCTGAGGATTGCATGTAGTGGAGGGACCTAGCGTGTCCCTAAGCCTCTGAACTGTAACATGGAAAGGGCCCCCGGTTCAGCCCTCTCATTTTCCTGAGGGGAGGCAGTAACTTGTCAGCAGCTAGTGTGGCTGAAACATGCTTTCCTGCACTTCCTTCATATCATGGGACAGGGACAGCTGTACGTGAAGAAAACAGCGCTGGACCCATGTTACAAAGCCAGCAAGCACCGTTTCTGGGCTGGTTCTTTCTTCTCTGGCCTCCGTTTCTCCACAAGAAGAGTTGGAGAAATCAGCCCAGTTTCACAAAGCAGTGAGGAGCGCTAAGGATTAGATTCCTCCGGGTGCCAGGAGGACCCCACATGCTCCCTTGACTTTGGGCAGTGAGTGGGTGGGTAGGTCCAGATGGATAGAAACTCTGTTCTGGTGCCTGGTCTCCTGGGGCCCAGCCAGGCTGGCTTCTGCAGAGGTTGTCCTTGGAAGGGACATGTTAGCCCGGTTAATTTTTCATCACGGTAAGTGCAAAGTTCAAGAGAGGTGGGATAGGGCCAGAGGCAGAGCCTCTGTTTTCCTGGAAATAGTTAGTCCTATGGGGGAGGAGCCTCACAAGCGGATTTGCCAAAAGGTTTTCATGTATTTGGAGTGGCTCCCAGGTGGAACACTGGAAAGAAACAAACACCTGCCTTCAATTCTGATGATTTTTCCAGTAGCTAAAGGGTGTTTAATCAATAAGTGAGTGAAGCAATTATACTCCAATAAAGAGCTATTTAAATAAATAAATAAATAAATAATCAATAAGTGGTGAATCTAGAAAGAGCAAGAAAATTGTTCTGTCTTCATTTTACACAAACATAAAGTGACATCTGGTGAAGGGAGGGCATTCACAACCTGCAGATAAGTCAGGATCTAGTCAGGACTAGAACTTTCATCAAAGGGCCCTCACCCGAGAGAGTGCCTCTGTCTGCAGTCAGCCCCCATTTTTTAGCTCTTTCTAGCACTTTACACACGTGAGCTCTCCTGTGGCACCAGACGGACTTGAGTTAAAATATCTAGTCTCCCGTTTCCAGCTGTGTGACTTCAAGCAAGTCCCTTAACTCTGTGCGTCAGTTTCCTCATCCATATAATGGGAGTAATAACAACATCTACCTCTTAGGATTGCTGTAAGGGCTCAAATAACCATGTAGAGAGCTTTCTAAAAGCACATAGAACATTTTCAATACACATGGCTGGTGCTCTGCGTAGAGTACTGTGCACAAGTTAGAAGCAATGTGTTCTGCGTACATGAGACAAATGGTTGGACCTTAAAAACAGTTCTAGGTGAAGACAGTAACACACAGAATGAAACAAATAACACAATGCTACTTATGTAAAAAATTACATAGACACAAAACAACTGTATACATTTTGAAAGAAGTCATACAAACAAGATAAATATTGAATCACCTCACACGCATTAGGATGGATATTACCAAAAAAAGAGAAAATAGCAAGTGTTGGTGAAGATGTGGAGAAATTGGGACGCTTGGGCACTGCTGGTGGGAATGTAAAATGGTGCAGTCCTGTGAAAATGGTATGGCGGTTCCTCAAAAAATTAAACATGGAATTAACACTTGATCTAATAATTCCATTTCTGGGCATATACCCTAAAGAAGTGAAAGCAGGGACTCAGGTATTTATACAGCCATGTTCACAGCAGCGTTATTCTTTTTTTTTGTTGTTTGTTTTGTTTTGTTTTGTTTTTTTGCTGTACGCGGGCCTCTCACTGTTGTGGCCTCTCTCGTTGCGGAGCACAGGCTCCGGACGCGCAGGCTCAGTGGCCATGGCTCACAGGCCCAGCCGCTCCGCGGCATACGGGATCTTCCCACACCAGGGCATGAACCCGTGTCCCCTCCATCGGCAGGCGGACTCTCAACCACTGCGCCACCAGGGAAGCCCAGCAGCGTTATTCTTGATAGCCAAGAGGTGGAAGTAACTCTAGTATCTACTGATGGATGAATGCATAAGCAAAATACAGTATATACATACTGTAGAATATTATTCAGCCTTAACAAGGAAGGAGATCCTGTCATATGCTACAACATGGATGAAACTTGAAGGCCTTGTGCAAAGTGAAATAAGCTAGTCACAAAAGGACAAATACCATATGATTCCATTTACGTGAGGTACCTAGAACTGTCAAATTCACTGAGACAAAAAGTAGAATGGTGCTTGCCAGGGACTGGGGGGAGGGAAGGAGGGGAAGTAAGTGTTTAATGGGTATGGGGATTGAGATGGGGAAGATGAAAAATTCTGGAGATGATGGTGGTGATGAATGTACAACCACGTGAATGTACTTAATGCCACAGAACTGTACACTTAAAAATGGTTAAAATGATAAATTTTATGTTATCTATATTTTATCACGATAAAAAATAAAGAGAGAGAGAGAAAAAATATACATTGAACACAACAAAATAAGTGTTTGAGGGTGGGCATATGGGAATTGGAGAGGAGGCTAAAGGGGGAAAATAAACAAATGGATCTGTGAACCTGTAATGATGGAGTACTGCGTGGTACTGAGGAGTATGTTAACCTCACCCTCTGCTGCAGAGCTGCAATAGTACAACGTGCTCAGCACATGGTAGTCAATATACTAACTATTCTCTAGTTTGCTCAAAAGACAGAGCCTTTTAGTTTCTAGCACCTTCCAACCCAGTGATGGTGATATCTCATATTTGGAGAACCCAGTCAAAATCATTTAAAACGCCTGCCTCAGGGCCACCCCTAGGACCATGCAGGCTCAGACACTGCCCCCACCTGACAGTTTAGGGAACTGAGGGCTGGGGGAACAATACCCTTTGCAGGTCTGCTCTATGCCAGGCTCTGGGCCAGGACTTCAAGGATAGGGTCTTGTTTGAAGTTCTCAGTCCCCAAAAGATGGTTGCTATGGTTGCTACCTCGCAGAGGAGGAACCAGAGACTCAGGAATTTAAGTTGCTGTTGTCCAAACTGGACGGCTGACCCCTGACTGCCAGCCCAGCAGGTTCCTGGGGTTGATTACAGACTGTCCCTGGGAGAAGGGGGCTGGGACAGAAGGAGCCGGGTGCAGATACTGTCCAAGGAAGGTAAGGCGAGAGACCAGTTCTGACTCGAGGAGATTTGGGGCAGGGGATTGGACTTGGGGGTAGGCATAGCCAACCGCCGCTGTGTGCAGACCAAGGCACGGGGCCAGGGCTGCGGGGGAGGACAGGATGGGCCTGTGGGCAGGCGGTTGGAGCCCAGGGCAGGGTTCACAGAGCTATTTTGAGTTCTTCTGCAGGAGCTCCTTCCCAGCGTTCAGAAATTGCAGGCCTGGGAGTTAGGGACCAGGATAGGATGCCGGTAGGTGTAGAGTTGTGTGTGTGAGTGTATGTATGCTTGACTATACCATCTGTGTATGTCCTGGTGTGTTGGTCACTCTCTCTGTGTACAGAGGTGTTGTTGAGATTCAGGGGTGTGTGTGTGTGTGTGTGTGTGTGTGTGTGTGTGTGTGTGTGTGTGTGTGTGTGTGTGTGTGTGTGTGTGTGTGTGTGTGTGTGTGTGTGTGTGTGTGTGTGTGTGTGTGTGTGTGTGTGTGTGTGTTAGATGTCTCTGTCTGCCCATGCCTCTGAGATCTGTCTTGTTCAGATCACATTATTTCAGAGTCCAGCCCCATATGTTTAAGAGAAATGGATACACGTTGTGTGAATTTTCTCCCTCGGTTCATGTGTTTTTGTGTCTTCGTCTTTGCACCTTGTACGTATGTACGTTTGTAGAGGTCACTTTATTTGCTCTTTCCTATTTTCTGGGATAATAAGAGTCACAAATGTGGCCTTGGCTCAGACCCAGGATCTCCCTCAGCCCAGTGTTCAATTTACAATGTGGCCCTAAAAAAAATAGTTGTTGGCAAATTGTTGGTTCATTATAATTGCATTTATTTTTAAAAGCACATGTGCATATGGACAAACACCAAGGAGTGGTGTGTTGAAATAAAAATATAGTTCTAGAAAGGCAGTGAGATTGTATTACTTTTAATATATTGCAAGTTGTTTTTACACTAGAAGTGAATGGAATATACTATATCAAGGTCGTACCTCAATTTAAACAAAGATTTTGAAGAAAGACAGCAAGGTGTAGGGCGAAAGCAGAGTTAGGTCTCTCCGGGATAAGGAATGTGGATTCTGGAGGGTGGAGGGGAATGAGGCAGGGGTGGCTTGGACTATCTGGTCAGGTCTGAGAGGGGTTCTGATGCTCAGGGCGGCGGGCGGGGTATGGGGTGGGAGGGCTGTTAGGGCCTCTGTGTAGTCAAACACCGGGCGTGTGAAAAGAGAAGAAAAGTCCTCACTGCTCGAAACAACACACATGTCTAGAGTACTCTGTCCCTTAGACACAACCCAGCATCTGGAAACAAACCTCCTGGGGTTGACTCAGACTTTGAAGGAATGAAATGAAAGTCACAGGAATATGGAGAAAGCTGTCCCTCTCCCAAGCGATTCAATCTGACCAAAGGGAGGGACACCAGCTAAAAGAGAGATGAGTTGGATCATTGTTGTTGTTTAAAAGAACCACGTTACAGGATTCTATTTCTATGAAATGCCCAAAATAGGCCAACCTATAGAGGCAGAAAGTAGATTACTGGTTGCTGGGGTGTCTGGTGGAGGGGTGGGGTGGGAGTGACTTCCGGTGGGTACAGAGTTTCTTTCTGGGGGAATGAAAATGTTCTCAAGTTGACTGGGGTGATGGTTGCACAGCTCTTTGAATATACTAAACCCCATTGACTTGTACATTTTTAAGCGGGTGAATTGTATGGTACGTGAATTATAGCTCAATAAAGATGTCTTTAAAAATAATAATAAAGGGCTTCCCTGGTGGCGCAGTGGTTAAGAATCCACCTGCCAATGCAGGGGACACGGGTTTCATCCCTGGTCCGGGAAGATCCCACATTCCGCGGAGCAACTAAGCCCATGCACCACAACTACTGAGCCTGCACTCCAGAGCCCATGAGCCATAACTACTAAGCCCGCGTGCCATAACTACTGAAGCCCGCGTGCCTAGAGCCCATGCTCCACAACAAGAGAAGCCACTGCGATGAGAAGCCTGTGCACCGCAACGAAGACCCAACACAGCCAAAAATAAATTAAATTAAATTAAAAATAATAATAATAATAATAATAATAAAGGCTAACACATATTGAACGTCTCACAAGTGCTAGGCCCTGTTCTCAGTGCTTTACGTGGATGAGATGAACTCATTTAGTTTCTACCACTGCCCATGGTTGGTGTTATTATCGTCCCCTTTCCAAAAGAGGACACTGAGGCATGGCGAGGTGACGTCAGTGAGTAACCTTGCTCAGACAAGCCAGGCAGCCTTGCTCTTGCTCTTAACCACGATGAAGACAAACAACCACTCACTAGAGATAAGCACACTGCAGTCCCCTAATTTTTTCATGAAACATATCATGACCATCTTTCTTTGTCAAGAAATATACATTGACTCCATTATGTTGAATGTGGAGATTCTGCCGCATGGATCTATCCTAATTTGTGAAGCCAGTTTCCCACAACTGGACCTTTAGGTGGCTCTCCATTTTATCTGGCATTGTAAGAAGTGCTGCTTTAAACATTTTTGTACGTATGCATCTGTGTACATCTCTGATTATTTTCTTAGAAGAAGTCCCTGGAAGGAGAATGGCTACTTCTGATGCTGTTACTAAACGGTCCCTGAAAAGCCATTGTACCAGCTTATCCTCACCACACCAGCTTTATACAGTGAGAATGCACCTGGGGCAGAATTTTTCTTATCGTCTTACTTAGTCATCAATAGCTCCATTCAGCTTTAGCTATGACTTCTTTGTTTGTTTCCTTCTGAAATCAACACATGAAAAAGGGTCTCTGCTGAAAGACCTCTCAGCATGGAGCAGAGGAGTCATAGGTGAGGAATCACAGGGTGGTGTTGTTGGCAGGCAGTATAAGGATGCATTTTTCGGTCTTCTTCCCCTTCCCTCCCACAGGTATTGGTGTTCCCCACGGCCAGGTACTTGCTTCTTTCCTTTTACATCCTCTCCCCTGGTGATCTTATTCACCCTGAGTCTCACCTAACCTTTATAAACTGACTCCCAAATCTGAGTATCTGGCCCAAACCCCTCTCCTGAGCTCTGGTCTCAAACTGTCCCAGTTTGACTGTGGGAATTAGAGGCCCACAGTCATCTCAAGTTCACGTTCAGAACTGAGCACATCAGCTTCCTCCATGAACCTCTTTCTCAGTCCTCCATCCTCAGGGGCATCACCATTGTCTCCAGTCACCCAACTAGTAACCTGGAAACTCCTCCCTTCTTTCTCCCCTACATCCAGTCTGCCACCAAACCCTATAGAATCTGCCTCCCATCTCCCAGCCTTCACCTTAATTCAGGCCCCTATCACTGCTCACCACCAATTATTACAATAATTTTCTAATTGTCTTCCTTCTCTACTTGCAGCCAGAGTGAGCATTCTAAAAGCAAAAATCACATCTACATCTCCCTGCTTTGTAAAAAATACTTTCAATGATTTGTAAAAAATGCTTTCAATTGTCTACAGCAGTGCTGTCCAATAGAAATATATGAGCGTGACCTATGTAATCTTAAATGTTCTTGAGCCTATGTTAAAAAAAGGAAAAAGGAACAGGTGAAGTTAATATATTTGATTTAACCCAACATATCCAGTATATTATCATTTTAACATGTAATCAATATAAAAACTATCTCTACTTTTGTGTGTGCGCAAAGTCTTTGAAATCTGTTGTGTGCTTTACGCTTACATCTCAATTTGGACTGGCCACATTTCAAATGCTCAATAGCCACATGTGGCCAGTGGCTACGCTGTTGGACAGCACAGGCCTAGAGAATAGAGTCCACAGTCCTTCATACAGAGTGAAGGCTCTGAGTGATGGGACCCAGCCTATCTCTGGCCTCAGCTCTCTTGCTGTGCCCATATCACATCCTCTCTCCAGGCACATCACAAATATCCCTGGTTCTTCTCATACCACTGTGTCTTTGCTCATACCACTCCTTCTGGCCTTTGGTGTCCTCTCCATCCCTTCAATCTCCACATCCCACCCCTTCAACTAGATGAACACTCCTCCCATCCAAGACTGGGTTCAGGCATCACCCACTTCGTGAAGTCTTCCCTTCTCTGACTATCCTGTTCAGACCCCTATGCTGATACGTAGGACCCATTAGGGCATTTATCTGTTTAATTAACTGATTCATTACAGTAGATTTTAAGCCCTTGAAAGTCCAAGACCTCGTCATATTTTTCTCTCTGCAACACCTGTGCCTGAGCCCACTGAAGGTACTTAATAAATGTCTGGTGATGAACTGAATTAATAATGAGGAAGCCGAGGCCCATAAAGATTAAGTGATGTTCCCACAGTCTCATAACTAAAACCTGGTATCCTGACTTACACCGCAGGCTCTCAGCCCCGTGCTTATTGGGCCACTGGGTTAGGGGATGTCAGAAAGCCAATCTGTAGGGTATGCACGTAAGGATTTACATGAAGATCGGTTTGAGGTGCCAACGTCTAAAATCCAGGCAACCTGGACCACAATCTTGCTATTTCTGGTACGGACTCGGCTTCTGTTGCACTCTATTTTACTGCCCTCAAACAATTACGAGGAAATGACGGGGACCAAAAGAAACATAGGAGCAGAGTGCCTGATGGTACACAGCCCTTCATCTGGACTGACCTCACCCACAGATGAAGAGAATGGCTGTGACTTGGGGAGACATTTTCTCTGAAGTGCTTGAAGCCTGGTTAAGTGGCAGGAGAACTGATCGACTAGACTGCCACTGGGGAGGGGATGGGGAGGGTGAAGGGTCTGGTTCTATCAATGGACCTGCTCTAACTCGCACATTATTTACAGCCCCAGTCTCAGTTTCCTCATCTGTAAGATGAAGGGATTGGATTGGCCTTGGGTATTATAAATACAAGACTCAAATACCCTCCTTTGCCTGACCTATGGCAGACATTACGAATGGCTTTTGAGTTCTTTCCTGCCTTGGAATTCTTCTTTAAACTCTGCCAGAGGCTGTCATTCCTCTAGCTGGAGCCTGCCTGCCTCTGTGCCTCTTCTAGCTCCAACCTTCGAATTCACTGATAGAGACACATCCTCTGATCTCTGGGAATCCCCTAACTAGATGCAAATGACTGTGGGAGGAAAACACCTCGAGTTCTTGTCAGCTTCAATCGACAGCTAAATTCTCAGGGCCCCTTCCTGCCATGGCCACCCAGGAGGCCCAGAAGTGAATTCTAGGAGAGGGGGTGGTAGGAGGAAAGGGTGTGCACTTGTGAGCCTGTTGGGCCCGGCGCCTGAGCTTCCACTGTAGGCACCCTTGTTCAGGGCAATGGGTAGAAGAAATGCCCAGGGAGGGAGAGCCTGGCCTCCTGCCCTTGGGTAGCGTGCAGCTTAATTCGGGAGCCAGAAAATACAAGTGCTGTTCCCACTGACTTCAATACGCAGAGCAGCACTCATCTGTCTAATTAACGGATGTGTCACCAAGTGTCCAGGACGAAGCAGCCTCGCAATAAATATTTGATTGAATTAATGAAAACAAATGAACGTACGCAGGCACTAACGACGCGTAAGCTTAGCTGGCGAGGGTGGAGTTGAACTCCCAGCCAGCATGGACTCGTATTTTCACAGTTCTCTCCCTCCTCCCCTCAGATTTTTCCAAGTGAGGCCGTGTTACCTTAACTTAATGTCTAAAACACACACAATTATACACTTCCCTCAAACTCAAACCCCACTGGCCATGGTTTTGTGGTGTGTTCCACCTTCATTAAGTGTATTTTTGCCTCCGATTTTAGTTTTTAAGCAGATCCAGGGCAGTTTTAAGTAGGAAAACATTACCCATACGATGCATCTACCTGGGGTTGCGTCAGGAAACTAAATCCCCTTGTGGAATTGCATCTTCTGTGAAGAGGTGGCTTCCAAGCCCAGCATTCTATCCATTCCGTTCAGGGCTAGGAGTGGATCCTTCTGTGGGAGACTTGTCCACAAGAGACAGTCAGCGTCAGGGGTCGGTCCACGCCTGGGCAGGTGTGGAAATCCCAAACTTGGATGTTAATTAGGAGAGGGAATAACACGTTTTTCTTTTGCTGTCCCTTTAAGCTGGAACTAAGGAAGGTTGCTGAGGCCACACATATTCTCCCCCCACGCCCCCTCCATGTGTGCGCATGCGCACACACCCGTGCTGGGCTGGCCCGGACTCCCTGCCCACACCTCACACAGTACTGCTTAGACACAATCCTCTTCTGGGAAGGGGGCACACCTCACCCAATTTAGAAGATGGGGGCTGAGCACCCACTACGTGCAAGGCCCCCTTGGTAGATCGGGGGACACAAGAGGCACAGCAAGAGGGCGCTTAGGCCAACCGCAAAGCCCCCTCCCCCTCCTGCCCCTCTCCCAGCCAAGGAGAAAAGTTCAACTTCCTTGCATCCATATAGGATTTTTGCAATCAGAATCTCTAGAAAGGAGCTATTTGGGTCCAGCACGTATGGATGGGAGGCACATGATCAGGTTTAGACACATTATCAGGTATTTGTTTGAATTTCGTATGAGGAGGCTGAATGTCTCAGGGCATCTCAGGGTCTGGTCCCAGCCCAGTCCTTGTGCAAGATGATCAGAAGAGGCCCCCAGGACAAGGCCTGCACGATGCGATAAACCCAGCCTCTCCAAGCTCCATCCCATTGTCCTAAAGCTGGTGAAGAGAAGCAGGGTTCCCTGTGACCACACAGCCTGGGCACCACAGTTCCAGAGTCCTGGACAGAAGCCAAATGTAGTTCCCATGTTACTTGGGACCAACAATAATCACGTCCGGGACTAGAGGCGGCATCCGAGAACCACTCTGCTGAAACCAGGATCTGCTGAACGAGGAGTCAGGGACTAAGGTTCCTTTCCCAGTTCTGCCAGGAATTCTGTTAAGATCTTATGTCCAAGAGTCCTTTGCAAATGCAAACCCCATTGTCCGTGGTTTATGATCCATTCCGCATTGCTACCTCGAGCACGTCACAGAGCTTCTCTGCGAGTCAGGCCCTCGCCTGTAAGATGAGGTCATAAACACACCTGGGAGTGTAGATGTGAACACCTTTGAAAAGCTCTGTGGTGGCAGGCCAAGATACACCACTTTTAGCAACTTCTCTCTTTCCCACGCCTTAGTACCTGGGACAGTTGTAACAACAAGGGTGCTCTGCCAGGCACTGTATCCTCATTTACATAACAGCTCCTAAGCCCCTCCCTCCCCTGACCCAGGGCTTTCCTGAGAAAGAGCCAACTCCAGAAGCTGAAGGAATTTAGTTAAGCCAGGTGTTGATTCTAGCGCCCATTTTACAAAAAGCCTGAGGATAAAGCAGAGCTTCCCTACCCCATGGGCGTGTCTTCCTCTGCCCTTAAGAAGCTGGTGGGAAGAGGTGGAGGCCATGGGAGACAGGGTCCTGGGCCCTTGGAGCTCACTCGCCCTCTGCCCCGGGCACAGATGGATTCTGTCTATCCTCCCTGGGGCCCACGGGGAGTAGGACCAGGGGCAAGAGTGTTCCCCAGACTTGAGGTGGAGGGTAGAGTGAGTGCTCTGAAGAGTAGGTTTTAGATTTCACTGACCTGGGTCTAAAACTCCTCTTCCCCATTCATTTCACCAGGTTAAGACATGGTTCCAGTGTGAACTAATTTCCCCCGTTTCTGGGCTATGCTATCGCAAATAACTTACTCATGAGTAATGTGACCATGTTTGTGCAGAGTTTATTTAGATAAGAAAAACAACCCCAGGCCTCATGGGAGGGGATGCTCAGCAGTTCAGAGCCAACCCTGTTTCCTGGGCCTGCCAGGGAGGGTGAGGCCTTAGGCTGCTGGAGGCTGGACTTGGAGGGCTGCTGAGAAGCCGGACTGTCCCCAGATGCCCCCAGGCCCTGCATTAGGGAGTAAAGGTGAGGGAAGGAGTAGAGTGGGCTGGGGAAATGGAGCTGGACATTGAATGCAGCTCAGTCACTTCACAGTGTGTGGCCTTGCGTGAGACACCTCCACCCTCTGAGCACTAGTTTCCCCCTCTTTGAAAAGAGATAGGTTGCATCCACCCCACAAAAGGGTGTGGAGAGCGCTTGTAAACTGCAGAGGGGAACGCACAGGTTACTTATTAATTGATGTCTGGATTAAGGCTGTGTTTTCAGGGCACACACACCAGTGGAATGGGCCCAGTGCCAGGATTCAAAGGCCTGGGTCCAAGTCCTGAACCTGCCACCTACCAGTCACGTAACCTCAAGCCTCTTCACCTCCCTGAGCCTCGATATTCACCTCTGTGAAGTGGGAATAGTCATTCCTCCACTGTGTAAGCCTCAAAGCTCTGACTAGGCTGATCTGAAGGGAAAGATAGATATAAAAGTGGTTTGTCCTAAACGAGAAAAGAATCTGAAAAAGAATGGATATACGTATATGTATAACCGAATCACTTTGCTGTACACCTGAAACTAACACACCATTGTAAATCAACTCTACTCCAATATAAAATAAAAAATTTTAAAAAATAAAAGTGGTTTGTTTATGAACTGCAAAACGTACAGATATGAGATGACAATGGTACCAGGTTATTCAAAAGTTTATCCATCAGTTAGTCCGTCAACAAATGTTTACTGGACACTGAGGATACAGAAATAGAGTCTAGCTGGAGAGAAGAAAAGGGAGGCCTGCACGCGAAGAGTCAATGAACAGCGCAGAGCAAAGTAGCAGAGGAGCAGACTGGCTTGGCCGAAGGGGGAGCTAACCACCTCCTCGCAGTTGACACAGTCCAACGGTACCTGTAACACTTTGTGAACAATGCCTTCACTCAGTTACGTGTTTTCACGCTATTTTTGTTTTTTAAAGCAGAATCCATTTTTCAAACCAAAGCGTTAAACAGAACCCCGGGTCCTAATGCATGAAAGCAAATCTGTTCTAGCTGAAACGGGTGGGGGCCCAGAGCCAGGACTACCCAGCACCCGCCACCGCCATCCACCCACCCATCTCTCTCCCCAGTCCGGCTCCTCGGTAGCCCTGAGGCCTCTCCTCAGAGTGCTGAGTTTCTACAGCTCTAAAACCACAGTCTCCTCTGTGAGGCACCCCACAGACTCTCTCACACAAGGAGGCACCTGCCTGCGGATTCATGGGAGCATTGTTTGTGCTGCTGAGCACTGGAGGCGAGCAAACATTCATCAGCAGGAGAAAGGGTTTTAAACAGATGGCGTTATATGTATACAGCGTAATTAATTTTGCTCGTGCGAAAGGGAATGAGTGAAAGCTACACTTGTCAACAAAGATTAACCTCATGAATGTACCATCGAGTACAGAAAGCAAGTTGCAGAATGTTATTATATATATTACTGTGTCATAATACGTTATTATATATTATTTGTATAAAACAAAAAAACCCTAAAAATATACAAAACAATAGCATATTTGCTTATGATACATGGAGTTAGAATATAAAGATGTGCATGGGAAATAATAAAGCTTCTAGAGGAAAACCTAGGAGGATATCTTCATGCCCTGGGGGCAGGCAAAGACTTCTTAGGGCACAAGAAAGCACGAGCCATAAACAAATTGATAAACTGGGCTGCAGTAAAATAAAGAAGTGCACGAAAAGAGACAATGACAAGAAACAGAAAAGTAACACAATTTGAAAAGCAATTCAAAAGCAACACAGAGGGGGCTTCCCTGGTGGCGCAGTGGTTGAGAGTCCGCCTGCCGATGCAGGGGACACGGGTTCGTGCCCCGGTCTGGGAAGATCCCACATGCCGCGGAGTGGCTAGGCCCGTGAGCCATGGCCGCTGAGCCTGCGCGTCCGGAGCCTGTGCTCCGCAACGGGAGAGGCCACGACAGTGAGAGACCCGCGTACCGCAAAAAAAAAAAAAAAAAAAAAAAAAGCAACACAGAGGAAAAGATATTTGCAACACATATACCTAAGGACCACATCCAAAATTCATAATGAGCTGCTACAAATCAATAAGAAAAAGACAATTCAATTATTAAAAATCTAACTTGCACAGGCACTTCAGAAAAGAGGCTATCCAAAGGCCACTGGGCATATAAAAAGATATTCGACATCAATTATTAGGAAAATGCAAATTAAAACGGCATGCCATACCGCTACACACCCATGAGGATGGCTACAATTTTTTTTTTTTTTTTTTTTTTTTGCGGTACGCGGGCCTCTCCTGTTGCGGAGCACAGGCTCCGGACACGCAGGCTCAGCGGCCATGGCTCACAGGCCCAGCCACTCCGCGGCGTGTGGGATCTTCCCGGACCGGGGCACACACCCATGTCCCCTGCATCGGCAGGCGGACTCTCAACCACTGCGCCACCAGGGAAGCCCTGTTTGTAGATTTTTTGATGATGGCCATTCTGACCGGTACACACAATAATCTTATAAGTGAATTTTACAAGTGAAATAAACCAGTTATAAGAGAGGAAATACTGTATATCATTCATATGAAGATCAAAGGCCAGCAAAATGAACCTATGTGATAAAGGTCAGACTAGTGGGACTTTGGGGAGGTGCTGCCGGTGAAGGGGTTTGAGGGGACTTCTTGAGTTCCTTGATCTCAGTGGTGGTGACACAGGCATCACCTGTGTAAAATTCATCAGCTGTACGCTTAAGACTTGTGCACTTAATGCAAGCAATCACATTACAAACTTACAGAATTCCCTGGCGGTCCAGTGGTTAGGACTCTGCGCCTCCACTGCAGGGGGCACAGGTTCAATCCCTGGTTGGGGAACGAAGATCCCACATGCTGCACGGTGCAGCCAAAAATAATAACTAAGTAAAAATAAAAATAAAAAACTTACAAAACATACAGATGTGTATGGAAATGAAAATCACTCAGTTCAGGATAAGTACTACATTCAGAAGTGTTTCTTATGCAGGGAGGGAGAAATTACCTTGAATAGCTTCATGGAGAGGGTAGGGCTTTAACTGGACCTTAAAGAATATGACTGGGGCAGGGGTCGTTCCAGGAGTGCAGATTGGACAGTGAGAAAGCACAGACGTGTTTAGATGACAGGGAGAAAGAGGATGTGGCTAGAGCAGAGGACTCAGGGCAGGGCAGCGGGGAGAGGAACCGCGCTGTGAACTTGGGTCTGGGAGTCCAGGTTCAAATCCTAACTCCATAACCGACCAGCTCTGTGACCTTGATAGTCACTTAACCTCTCTGAGTCTCCATTCCTCCCTTTGTAAAATGGGAATTGCTATGAAATAATGCATCTAAGCTGCTTAATATAGTGGCTGGCACACAGTCCTCAAGAAACAGGCATGCCCCCATCTCGATCATTACACTAGGGAACTCTCCTAACAAGGTGCTACAATGGGGCGCTTGCTGTCTCTACCTCAGCCATCACCCCCAAAGCCCTGAAATAACACAACAGGTGTCAAGAACCTCCACATCCTAAAGCAGGGGCCTGGGCTATCTGTGCGAGACAAGCTAAGACACTGTAGAACATTCTGCCAGCACCTCCAGGGTAACAAAGAGTAGAACACAAAGAGCACAGTTGCGAGAAATTCTTTGAAGAGAGCTGCAAGTGTGTCCTGTCTTCCCCAGACATGCAGGCAAACGGAGGTAGTGCTTCAAGAGGGCACTTGGAAAATCTGATATGTGACCCCAGAGTTTGGGGGACACAGGGATGGTGTCTCACACCTGTCTAGGAAATCGAAAGGTGAGAAGCTGGCTGGACAGGCTGGAGCAGGGAGAGAGGGGGCTGCCCTGGGAGGGGGCATCCCAGTGCTATCGGGTCAAGGACAGCCCAACTGGGGTGTCCCCAACTGGGTTTCACTGCAGATGACACCGGGAAGGGGGAAGGGGTCTAACAGGGCGCTGATCAGTTGAAAGCCCAGGGCTGAGGGGGGTCGTAAGCAGCAGAGGAGAGAGAGGCACGGGCATGGCAGGGTACCACGTGAGAGGATGTGACGCCAGGGTGCCAGTGGTGGGTGACCTTTCCTGCCCCTCACCTCTCCTCCACCCCAGTGCCTGCCCTGCAGGGGCCAAAGCAGTGACCAGTGGGACAGAGGTGGAGTGAAGAGAGCCAAGTAGTGGCCATGGCTTCCACTGCCATGTCTGAACCTTAGAGTAGGGCTGAGCTACAGGAGCGGAAAAGCCTTAATTCGACCAGAGCTTGGAGTTTTGATATTAAACTAGACTAGATTTTCTATTTACTGAAATGAAACTCTTAGAGAATAAAAAGGCCCAGAAAAGCTCCCAGACCTGAGGTTTCATTTAGGCACGGGAGGAAAGAGAACAGTCTAAAAAGGACAGGGAAAAAAAAGTGAAGTTGATCTCTGTTTGCATATTGAATCCAGCTGGAACCATAAAGTGGCCACATCTGTGTAAAGTGCCTGGCACACGAGGTGCACCTACTCTTTCCCCTGGACCCTGGGAGAAGCCGCTTCCCAGGCCCCCTTGGCCCTGTTGCAACCCGAGAGGTACCTCCCACTCCCAGAAAGGCCTTGCTCGAGGCTGGAAGCTGACAGGGGAAAACTCCTCTGCAAAGCGTAGCCTCAGCCTCCAGAATTTACACTTGCCCCACCGCCGTCTGCTAAACACTCCTGCCTGAAATTCCAGCCGAACCAAGGAACAACCGCTCTGGGAAGGCCCCGCGACTGGCAGGGGCTGGCAGGACTCTCCCAACTTCCGAATTGCTGTCCGAGGCTGTGACCTCACTTCCTCAGCCCAGTTCAGCGTGGGCCTCCTCCCCACCGGCCTGGATGCCGTGTGGATGCAAGGATCAGACGTGGCTCAGACCCCCTCGGGCTGCTGAGCGGGCTTGGTGAGGCCAATGCCATCCCTCACTCCCTGCTCTAGAGAATGCAACACCACGCCCTTGTTCAAAGTTACATGCACAGAGGAAATGCCCCGTGCCAGGGGAGTTGGGACCAGGAGGGGTTCTCCTGGCTCAGCTTTTGAATTCAGGAGAAGGGAGGAAAGGAGCTGCCATTTATTGGGTGCTTACTGTATACCAGGCCCCGTGCTAGGTGCCTTCCATGGGCCGTCCTACACTCCTGAGGGCAGCCAGGTGACCTGGATATTGCTATTCCCATTTTACAGAAGAGATGGAGAGATGCCCCAGGAGTTAGAAAACTAGCGAATGGTGGGGCTGCATTTTCCACATGTTCTTGCCACACCATTATGCTATTCTGGATATGGTAACATTCTCACGTTAATAAGCCCCTCAGCCATTGAAAATTCAGATTATTTTTTCTGGCATAGAATACTGAATGGAGTACTACAGTGTTAAAAGACAAGGGCTGGGGACTTCCCTGGTGGCGCAGTGGATAAGACTCTGTGCTCCTAATGCAGGGGGCCTGGGCTCGATCCCTAGTCAGGGAACCAGATCCCACATGCATGCCGTAGCTAAGAGTTTGCATGCCACAACTAAGGAGCCCACGTGCCACAACTAAGGAGCCCACGTGCCACAACTAAGGAGCCCACGTGCCGCAACTAAGACCTGGCACAATCAAATAAATAAATAAATATTAGAAAAAAAAAAAAGACAAGGGCTGGAGTCAGCCTGCTTGAGTTCCACTGCTTATGAGCTGTGTGCCCGTGAAAGAGTTACTTAACTTCTCTGAACCTCGGTTTCCCTATCTATAAGGAAGAATAATAATAATAGTACCTTCTCCATCGCATTGTAAAGATGACATGCAATGGTGCCTGGGAAGTACTAGTCCAGAGCTCCGCGTGTTGCATGTGCTCAGTAATTAATTATCACTTGTGATTACTCTTATCACAGACTAGTGAGGGGATGGGACAGACTAAAGTTACTCTGTGTTGAGAGATGATTAGGACTCTGAGGTTCAAAGCTTAGATGATATCCAAAGTCACACATGGTCACTGAAATGGCCCTAATCCACAGCCTGTGTCTCCACAGGGTGCCTCAAGGGTCCCATCTCACCCTGGAGCCCTCCCATGGGTTTCTGAGCACTTGCCAACACACCCTCCCCTCCCAGCCTGCACACAGGGGGAGGCACTGAGCCATGTGCAAAGATGGAGAAGATTGTGTAGGTGGCCAGTGCCGCAGGCTACCAGGGAAGGCTGGTTCTCTGTACTCTGGGGAGCAGTTTGCAGGGGTGGGAGGGGCTGGCTGCCGGGGACAGACAAAAAGTACAGAAGGCTCCATAGGCGAAAAGTTATCCCCCACTCTTCTGCCCCAGTCCCTGCAAGACCCCTCTGTCCTCACGATTAAGTCCTTAACATCGTTGCACGTCACGTTCAGTTTTTTCCTAGATCTCTCCATTTGATCCCTTGAAGCGTTACACTGAGCTTGTCCACCCATTTCTTCCCTGGGCACCCCCTAAACACTCTCACACTCATACACTGGGAGCTCAGTTCCCCCCAGGTTAAGCTAGAGATCCCCCCACTCATCCTCCAGTGGAAACCAGCCCAAATCTGCATATCTGGGCATCTGGACCATTGCCATCCTGGACTTTGAGAACAATAGCAAATCTAGGAGCCAGCAGAGGAACCCAGCTCCTTCTGAGTAAAAATAACCTGTCAAATCAATTACAGTGGCAGAGCCAATTAGGGTGACCGCAGGGGAATAAACACGCAGTGTTCAACTTAATCATCTTTCTGTTCCAAGGCATTCTGGCAGGGCTGCATGAGTAGGCAAATGACTATTATATAACTGATATTTTTATTCTTTGCCCCTTCTCTTCAGAAAGAGAAGCCGTTAAATTTCATTTTCCTTCAAAGTGGGGGGAAAAAAGACAAAGGAAAAGAAGATTGTCTCTGAACTTGCACAAATGATAAAAAAAAAGAAAGTCTAGGACCTTCCATTGTGAATAAATACATGTAAAACTACTCATCAGCTATGTGACCTCAGGCAAGTCAGTTTTCTTCTGTGATTCCCCATTTGTGAAGGAAGGCGTTTGGACTTGTGGATCTCCAAGGGCCATCCTTACACATTCTGGCTTTCTGTTCCCTCGGACAACTTTGACTCTGAAATTCTGCACAGTCTCGATGGCATCTTATTTATCTTTGAGTTACCCTACTGCTCCTTGGACAGTGTCTGTATACTGAGATGTCTAAACAATACTTGCTGAATTGAATTAATTGGCTCACTCTTTATTTCAGTTATTTCTGGTCTCTCGGACACTAGTCAGGCACTGGAAGACAGACAGCCAAATGGTGGAAAGAAGAGTGTTCTCCATTTGAGTTAGGTTAGGTGCGTCGCTGTGAAATGCCAGAGTCTTGTGCGATCAGGTTAGATGATGTCAGAGGCAATAGATGTTCAGAGAGAAGAGGAAGATTTCCAACCCTGGGATGGTGAGGAGGAGGTACTTCCTGGAGGAGGTGAGGTTTGGGTTGGGCCCTGAATTCTGACAGATCAATTCAATGAAAGGTGCTCTCAGGGTATCTGCAGGAATGGCCTATGCAGAAGTGTGGAGGGAGAAAGCCTGACGGCACTGAGGGTTTGTGTTGGAAAATAAGGTATTTTGGAAGCAGACCAAGTTTTGGAAGCTGGGGCGGGGGAGGGGGGGTGTTAATATCCTGGATGCAATGGAGAGGAAGGTGGCATAGAGTCTGTAAGAACATTATCTCCCCTTCTGGCTAGCGGATGAGCTCACCATTCTGACTAGTTAGAGGTGAACTCGGTACCAGCCCCTGGGAACAGTCTAGAGGTTCTAGAATCATGGGGAAAGAGATAGGGGCGTCATTGATTGCAGAAGATGCAGTCCTTACACTCTGCTCATCATACCAAGGCCCTGAATTCACCTACTTTGCCCAAGTATGCTTGGGCAAAGCTATATGCCTATAGCTTTTCAGGGCTGGGGGAGATTTGAAGGTCAATGATTATAGAGGTGTTGTCAGGGCCTTCCCTCTGTCTTGTCAGCACTCACCCTGACACTGAGGGCTGCTTCCTTCCAATACGTGCAAGCACGGTGGGCCATTGTGGGGCAAAGCCTGAAGTGGCCCAGAACGAATGCTTCTGGAAACAGCCCTCTATTAAGAGGGATGCAGATGTGGTGGGTTAATCCCCAGTTTGGGCAGGAGAACTCTGAGGTGTGCTCCAACTCAGTCTCCCAGAACCCCCCAGCTAGATGGAGCCCCAGTTGCCATGGTGATGACATGCTCAACAGCACACCCTGGATTGGTTTCCTTCCCTAGGTCTCACTTCCACACCCCTCGACCTGAGTTTCCAGGAACTACTTACACTTGAATCCTTGACTCAAGTTCAGCTTCTGGGGCAAACTAAACCAAGACAGTTAATGAACCTCCCTCAGTTTACAGCTGGGAAACTGTGGCCCAGAGAGGAGAAGGGCATTTGTTCATGGTCACCAAGAAGCTGGTTGAGTTGGAGTGTGAGCCTGGGCCTGCAGGCCCCCAGCATCAAAGACCAGACATGTCTTTGATTAGCTTTCCCCCCCACCTCTGCTCCCCACTTAGACCCCCCAGAGTCAAAAGTGAGTAGTAGAAGTTATTCTTTCTCCACTCCTGTTTGAACAGGAAGCAAAAGGCCTCAGCAAGGGGGAAGGGGCGCGGGTCTGAGGCTCCCAGGTGTGGCCCTTGTTATCCTGGGAAGTGTGCTTTTATCTCCATGGTAACCAGGGCAGCCTCCGCATTTATCTGTTTCAGCGAAGCAGCTGTATTCTTGGGTTCCAACTGCTGGGGCTTAAATGGCATGTTTGCAAAATGGAGTTATTAGCCTCAAAAAAAAAGGGGAGGTAGGGGACACGAAGCCTGGGGTCTTTTATGTCAACATTAAAGTGTGATATCCAGAGAAACAACTTTAAAGGAGCCAGAGCAACTCCACGTAAAGACAGCAACCGGAAAAATGGAGTGGAGGTGGATAGTGGTTTCCTTTTTAAAGCCAGCAGAGACATCTTACAATAGTGAAGCTGTTTATCGTCAGTGAAAAGAATCCGAGGGCAATATCACTGAGGAACAAAGACACTTTCTGTCTCTTTAAATAACTGAAGGCAGCTTGACATCTTAGTCAACAGAAGGAACAAAGATATTATGTGTTCAGGGAAAGGAAACTATTTTTCTCCTGAAAAGAAAGCAGATGTTATCACCTAGCTCTGGAGAAGTTTGCAGAACCTCCGCACAATTTGACACTTTTCCAGGTTCAATAAACACTGCTTTGATGTGCTAACAACCCCTAATGAAGCTGTTCAGTTAAATGAGCTAACCTCTAGGCTACTAATAGATTGTTATGACAGTGTGCTTTTCACTGTATGGAACATTAAACTGCAGACGCCTTGAGCAAATCATTCTGTTCCTGCCTTGCCATGCAGTATTTGTGAAGCGCTAATTGCAAATTCATTCATTCATTCATTCATTCACTCAGAAAATTCATTGTTTTTACTGTATGGTTGAAGAAATAAGATATATACACAATACAGATGATGGATTAGATTGGTCACTCTTATTACTATGTATGGTCAAAAAAGTGCCCCAGAGAATCATGTTGCAGGCATGGCAGGGAAGTATCACTATGTTCAGGGGAAGGAAAGGGATTTCACTGAGACTAATTATCTTTTTGACTGATTATCTCCCTCATATGTTTGGGGAGAATATGAATAAATAGGTGGGAAGGTAGCCAAGGCCAAAGCCGAGGTAGTTTGGCTGGGGCTGATGGTATAAGGTGTGGAGTTGTCGGAGATGAAACTGGAGACATAACTTGGGTCCCAATTAGCTTTTTCTTTAAGGCAACAGGGAGCCACTGAATGCTCAGGGTCACACTGGGGAGGAAGACTGGGCTGAAGATGGTTCCCTACTTACTCCAAAGGACACTAGTTAATTTCCCTGGTACGGTATTGACATGATGAGCTGGTTATGAAGGCCATTCACACATATGGCTAATTTGGGCGGTGGGAGGCAGAGGAAGGAAGGGAGTGGATTATTAAAGATTTCAAATTACTAAGTGGAAGAGGAATTTCTCAACTGGGTTAGACAGCAAGGACACACTCTCCTTGCTGGGAACCAAGACCCAGCTGCTACCCAGATCTGGTGCACACCGTGGAATTAGAGCAGCCCCCATTTGAGTTGCTGGTTAAAATTCTGCTGGGTTTTCCCTGATTAACTCTTAAGACACTTAACATTTAGTTATATGGCTCATCCACAAAACTTTTGTTTCAAGCTGGACCTCAGCCTGTTACTTGCTTAATTAATTTGTTTTTTTTTCCGGCATCCTTCCCAAATCTATCAGGGGGAGTAAAACTTTAGCAAGGTCTCTTGCATTTCTGATTATTCGGGGTTTTCCCCTTCTACTCCTCTAAGGCCAGACTTCGGAAATCTAATATGTTTCAGTCGATAGCTCTTAGGCAGAAAGCTCAGGGAGTGAGGGCACGGGGGTGTATGGGGTAATGAAATTTTCTGGGTAATGGACAGATCTGTTGATAAAACTCAATTTGTTTCAGTCTTCTGTCTGGCTGCTAGTTATTAAAAAAACGTCTGAGACACTTTTTCTGCCCTGCGATTGTGATTAAGTGGATTCTTGCTGAAGAGGGTTCTTGCGGCCACAGAGGAGTGGTGCGGTCATCAATAACCACAGGCTGGGGCTAGAGGAGGGCATGAAAAAGGAGAAGGACACGGGTCAGCCGCACCCCCGACCACGTGGCCACAGGGCACCACGGGAACTGAAGGCCAGCTGCTGCCGCATCCCTCACGGCCCCCTCCATCCTCCTCCTCCCCTCGCATAACCCAGCAGAGGAAGCAGGGTCAGAATCATGGCACAATCTTGTTTCTTGCCTAATCTTCCCCCGACTTTCACAAGGGAAAAGACAGATATTGGGGGAAACACTGTGAAGGAGATTTGTTTTAAATGGTAACTTCCAGGGGAAGTCCTAGGGGTCTGGACACCCTGGGTCAAATCATGTATTAGGGAGAACACCACCCATGAGCCAGAAGAGTTCATTTCTTGCCCTGCTCTGCTGTTCATTACCTGTGTGGCCTTGGGCAAGTGGCTTCTCCTCTCTGGGCCTCACTTTCTGCCTCTATAAAGGGAGGGGTCTGGGCTGCGATCTGCAGGATCCCTTCCATGCGGCTGTAAAGTTGGGGTAATAATGCCTTTCCTGCTCACCTCAGGGAGGTGTGGCAAGATCAAAATAAAAAATGATAAACTATAAAGCCCTACGTCACTGGGAGAGGTAAGTCTCCGCGAGAGGCTCCCCTCAGCAGTCAGGGACTTCTTGATGCAAACCAGGTGTCAGTGTGATCAGATGTGGGGGAACGGGGCCTGGGGAGACCCGTGGCCTGGGGGAGGGGGGAGGGAAGTCAGGTGGGCAGCCTGGCCTCCCAGAATCTCCCGTCAGGCAGGGCTCCCCATCCCACCCTCAGTCTCTGTACCCAGTATGACCCCCACCCCCTCCCCCTGCTCATGCCCTGTGATGCTGTGAGAGCACCTCCCACGCTCCTGTGATTCTGTACCCTGGGTCCTCAGCACATCCCTGGTGAGGAAGCAGGCAGATATCTTCATCATGCTTCTGCCCAGAGGAGAAACTAAACCACCTCCAGAGAGAGGTTAGGTGATGGGCCCCAAGCCCCCTGGCACGTCAGAGCCTTAACTAGCCTCTGCAAAGTATTATGGGAAAAGCACTGGCTCTGAAAGCAGAGGGTTTTAATCCCTGCTGGGCAAGCCTCCCTTACTAGCTGTGTGCCCTTGGGCAAGCTATTTTATTTCTCTGAACTCTACTTTCAGACAAATCTGGGAGGCCTTCCGTATGCTTCTCTGGAGGTTCCAACTGAGTTGAGCCCCCCTTTGCCCACAGCAGTGAGCTCAGCAGTACCCCCCTATAATGGACAATGCCTGGCAATGGAGAGGCACTTAAAAATGCCAGATGCCGCTGCAGCTGTAAAGTGCACTGTTTTTCAGATGGCTTCCATCGAAAGCTCTGAAAACCTATCCCTTCCCACTGCCCCTGCCACCACGCAGACCCTGTCTTTACAACCAGACCACACTCTAGTCCACTATGACTCCCATACAGCTTCTCTTCACTCCCTCCATCTTTGACCTTGAGGCTCAGCCGTTCTCATGAGGGTGTTGGGACAGATCCATAACTCTGGGACATCACCGCTCCTCAGAGGTGCAGGGACGTTTTCGGGAAATAGAACTTGGGGGGAGCCTGACTTTGGCCAAGAGGGTTGTGCTTTGGTCCCTTGAGCTTGGAGTATAACAGAACCTTAAGACATTTGGCATCTGTGTAAAATCTCTGCTCTGTGTCCCCAGCTGCAGGACAATGGGGGCCATTTATAACTTTGCACATGGAATGAGAACGTCTGGTTCAAATAACACACACACATACACCCCAGCAGGAACACATTACAATAGAGACAATCACTCTTAAACTGAATGTACTCTCCTGCCTCTCAATTCAGGGACCACAGGAAACCACAAAGAAGACACAAGCCCTGTCCTGGAGGAACTGGTAGGGATCGTTTTATCTAACACTGCTTGCTTTAAAGTTAGGATATCTGAGATGGTGAGTGACTGGTGTGACGTCACACAGTGGGACCGGAATCTAGGTGGCTCAGCTTCCTTCCAGGCTGCAGGCTCCCCCAGCTCCACACGCGTGTACTTCACCCAGGCGAGAAGCAAACAGGCCCTCTGCTCTTTGGAGTCTCAAGGACAGAGAGAGGCACCCTCTTCCACCAAGAAGTCAGAGGTTCTCAGGGTCCCCAACCAGCAGATGGCCTTTTATCACATGCAGCAAGGCCATCTGTGACGCCAGTCCTGACACCGCAGAGGGAGACCCCAGAAGCATGGAATCTGCAGGGAGGTGGGGTGCTCCGCAACCAGCCAGGCCGGGGTCACAAGCCCCAGGGTGTGCAGGGCCCCTCCTCCAAGGGCAGCGCAAGTGGGTGCAGGTGTACCCAGCGGGGTGGGCCCAGGTGCACATGCCTGGTGGAGAGTAGATGGGTGTGCCCACCGGCCCGCCGAGCATGCACTCCCTTCATGGAAAACATCTGCAGAGCTGGGCTCTTTTCTTGCCCTATTTTGTTATAATTTCTTGATTTCTCTGGTTCTCCCTCTTTCCAGGGTCCCTCCATTAGGTTTCTGCTGCCCCAGGTTCCCGCAAGGAACTTTGCCTTTCTTCTTCGTTGGGAATCACTGATTTCTGAGGCCCTGAGGGAGGAGAAACATCCCTTCATAGTTACCCCTTCCCCGTCTTCCCAGAAGACTGTCGCCCCACCCCCTGTGACCTCATAGATGGCTCCATTAAAACCAAGTACAGGGCTTCCCTGGTGGCGCAGTGGTTGAGACTCCGCCTGCCGATGCAGGGGACACAGGTTCATGCCCCGGTCCGGGAAGATCCCACATGCCGCGGAGCGGCTGGGCCCGTAAGCCATGGCTGCTGAGCCTGCGCGTCCGGAGCCTGTGCTCCGCAACGGGAGAGGCCACAACAGTGAGAGGCCCGCGTACCGCAAAAAAAAATGACCACACAAACAAACAAAAAACCAAGTACACCCCACAGCGAGCAGAGGGAAGCTGATAGCCATATGGGGCCTGAGAGCTACCAAGGAATAAAGGATGATGCTTACGTTTATTTATTTATTTATTCATTCAGTCAGTCAGTCGGTCATTCACTCACTCACTCACTCACTTAGTTACTTACTTACCTACCTACCTACCTACCTACCTAAACAGCTAGAAGGACGGAGTTGCCATCAACTGAGATGGGGAAGATGTGGGTGACACAGGTTGGGGCAGTGAAGATCCGGAGTTCCATTTTGGACCATATTTTATGGGACTTCTCAGAAGACAGTTGAATGTATGAACCTGGAGTTCAGAAGAGAGGTCTGATTGGAGAGAGACATTTGGAAGCCCTCAGTATAGATGATATACAAAGCCATGGGCTGGATGGGGTAACCTAGGGAGTGAGTGTCGGCACTTTACCCCTCTTCTCTGAAGTGGGGTAACAAGAGAACCTTTCCCACAAGAGATATTGTGGGGATGAAAAGGGATGATGAATGTGAGATGCTCAGCCTGACAGCCTGAGGTGCCTGGCGCCTGATACTTAGCTATTACAGGAGGATACAGGGGGGATCAGAGAGGGAGGTGTGGTCAGCAGGCACCTTGGAAAGGGTAGACTAGGCATAGATTATTAATGGTAGACCCTGAACTTGGTAGACCAAGACTAGGCATAGACTATTAATGGTAGACCCCTGGTAGAAGGGGTCACTGTCTCTGCAGAGATCAGATTCCCAGGAGCCCTCTGGACCCTGATCCTTTAATCCAGGCTGTCTTACCAACAAGTCCTCCATGCAGGCAGTACCCAGCTAGAGGGAGGTCTGGACATCCCAGCCCCGTCAAGACAAAACCCAGGCCCTGCTTCCCTCATGTTCACTTTACATCCGCTACTGTCTGGTGGGTCTCTTGCTTCTGACTGCTGGGGGCTTACCGTTTCCCTGCCTGGTGTGCTTACAGATCGGATGTTTCCCACCCCTGCATCATCCCATTCTATCCCCACAACAAGTGATCCGGGAGATTCGCTTGTTACCCCACTTCGGAAGGATGGGTAAAGTGATAGCCCTCATTCCCTAGGTCATCTCACCAGTCCCACGGCCTCAAACTTCATCTACGCCAAGGGCTCCCAAATTCCCCCCTTCAATCAGACCTCTCTCCTGAACTCCAAACTCTTAATCTCTGCCTAAATCCATTTCGTCTTTCTCTACTTGGTTGACTGTTACTCCTCCTTCGTTTCAGCTTAGATGTTCCATCCTTCAAGACACCTCTAAAAGTCTCCCCTCAATCTGGACTAGCTACCTTCTCAGAGTCCCCACAACACCCTGTCAACACATGCCATTGACTTCATCTATTTTTTGGCTTCTCTACATCTCTAGATTTGGTAAAGTTCATTGCTTAAAATACAAAGTATAAAATAGGTAAATGCCAAAAGACCTACTATATAGCACAGGGAACTATCCTCAATATCTTGTAGTAACCTATAATGGAAAAGAATCTGAAAGAGAAAACATATATATATGTATTGGCCTTGGCCTTCAGCCTCCTCTCCTGGGCAGTAGACCCAGGCCCAGACCCCATTTTGGCCTCACTAGTCTTAACTGGGAGCTGACTGCTTACAGGGACCACAGCCTCACCACTGGCCCAAGGTAGGACAGGCCCTCCACCACCAGCCTTTAGGGCTCAGTGCAGCCTCACCTCTTCTGTGAAGGCTTCTTCATACTCTTGAGTCCTCGCCGAACCCCCTTCTTTGAACTCTTAAAGCCTTAGTATCAATAAAATTTGCACCCCTCATTTTAGTCCTTAGTTATATACTTTAGAAATCAACTGTTTTTGCATAGCGTGGTGAAAAAGAAGGCATTCTTTATAGTCACTAAATCCTGGCTCTGCTGAGGGATTTAGGCAAACAACTCTACCTTTCTGGGCCTCAGTTTCTGCATCTGTAAGATGGGAAAACAGTAACCTTTCTCACGGGGCTAGTTGTAAGGATTCAGTGGGTTTTCACATCAAGTGCCTAGCACAGAGCCTGCCACATAATAAGTGATCAATAAATGGTGGTATTATTACCTATACGGAGGCAGAGACTCAGTGTGTGTGTGCTCTATGGCTTTAACTGCGCTCTACCGCTTACCAGCTTTGGGATCTTGGGTAAACTTCTTCACCTTTATAAGCTTTGATTTCCTCATCTGTGAAATGGGACTAATAACGTCTATTTTAATTTTTATTTTTTTTTAAAGATTTATTTATTATTTATGTAGTTTTGGCTGTGTCGGGTCTTAGTTGCCACACGCAGGATCTTCACTGAGGCATGCGGGATCTTTCGTTGTGGTGTGCGGGCTCCTCTCTAGTTGTAGCATGCGGGTTTTCTCTTCTCTAGTTGTGGTGCGGAGGCTCCAGGGTGTGTGGGCTCTGTAGTTGTGGTGCGTGGGTTCCAGAGCGCGTGGGCTCTGTAGTTTGCGGCACGTGGGCTCTTTAGTTGAGGCACGCGAGCTCAGTAGTTGTGGCACGTGGGCTTAGTTGCCCCACGGCATGTGGGATCTTAGTTCCCTGACCAAGGATCGAACCCGTGTCCCCTGCATTGGAAGGCGGATTCTTTACCACTGAACTGAATGAATTCTTTACCACTGAAGTGGTACTCCAATACTGTCTGTTTTTAAAGATGAGGAAACTGAGGCACAGACAGGTGAAGTGACTTGCCCCAGATTATGCAGCTGGCAAGTGTCAAATACAGGATATGAAGACTCTAGAGCCTGTTCACTTGACCACTGCTGCAGAATGACATGAGGAACACACAGAGGTCCCTGCAACAAGGAAGTAGAGAGGAAGGAGCCATCATTTCTGCAGGCAGAGTCGGGGGAAATGGGGAAAGCTTTAAACAGAAGGTGAAAATTGCTCTAGTCCTGGAGAGAGAGTGCGTGTGGCTGAGAATGAGGTTAGAAAGTCATCCCAGATGGGAACCCTCTTACACTTCTGTTGGGAATATAAATTGGTGCAGCCACTATGGAAAACAGTATGGAGGTTTTAAAAAAACTAAAAATAGAGCTACCATATGATCCAGCAGTCCCACTCCTGGGCATATACCCAGACAAAATTATAATTTGAAAAGATACATGCACCCCTATGTTCAAAGCAGCACTATTTACAATAGCCAAGACATGGAAACAACCTAAATGCCCATCAACAGGTGAATGGATAAAGAAGATGTGGTGTATATATACAATGGAATATTAGCCATAAAAAAGAATGAAATAATGCCATTTGCAGCAACATGGATGGGCCTAGAGATTATCATACTAAGCAAAGTAAGTCAGAAAGAGAAAGACTAGTACCATATGCTATCACTTATATATGGAATCTAAAATACAACATAAATGAACATATCTATGAAACAAAAACAGACTCACAGATATAGAGAACAGACTTGTGGATGCCAAGGGGGAGGGGAGAGGAAGGATTGGGACTTTGGGACTAGCAGATGCAAACTATTATATATAGGATGGATAAACAACAGTGTTCTCCTGTATAGCACAGGGAACTATATTCAATATCTTGTAATAACCATAATAGAAAAGAATATGAAAAAGAATATGTATATATAACTGAGTCACTTTGCTGTACAACAGAAATTAAACACAACATTGTAAATTTTTTAAAAAATCCACTTGTGAGCTTTAAATGCTTTTAATATATATGTTTAAAAGCTAAAACAAACAAACAAAAAGTCATCCCATACAGCTGCACAACAATGTGAATGGGCTTAATGCCACAGAACTGTACACTTAAAAATCGCTGAAATGCTAATTAAGATTTTTTAAAATTAAAAGTTAATGTACAATTTTCTTTAAAATCACAACTTACTCTAGTGATATATATTTTCTGTGAACATTCAGACGATAGAGATCGTCAATCAAAACATAAATAAAATAGGGACTTCCCAGGTGGTCCAGTGGGTAAGACTCCACGCTCCCAGTGCAGGGGGCCCAGGTTTGATCCCTTGTCATGGAACTAGATCCCACATGCATGCCACAACTAAGAGTCTGTATGCCACAACTAAAGATCCTGCATGCTGCAACTTAGACCCAGTGCAGCCAAAATAAATAAATAATAATTTGTTATTCTACCATTCAGATATAAATAGTGTAATTTTAATGCACAACTCACTGGGGTTGTTTTTATACATATGTTTTGATGGTTATTTACTAAAGATGGGAGCTTACTGGATTTCCCTACATACACTTTTGTAACTTACTCTTTCCACTCACTAAATTAAAAAATTTCCGTATCATTAAAGTAAAAATAAAAAGAGAAAGTCTCCAATAAAGATGTTAAAATAATAATAATAAAGTAAAATACCACATTTTAAAAAAAGAAAGTCATCCCAGGTAGGAGGACTGGCCTGAACAAAGGCACGGAGGGATGACAATGCAAAGCAAGTCTGGAAAAAGTGAGGAGTCCAGAGTAGCAAGAGCACAAGTTACAAAGAGGAATATAGTGGAAGAAAACCTGGATAGGTCACTTGGATCTGGAGATTAGAGGGCCTTAAAGGCTAAAAAAAAAAAAAAAAAATTATGCCAGAAAATCTGGGCTAAAGGAGGACACTACACTTTATCACAAAACTTAGCTGAGGCTCCTGGTAGCCAAGGCGAAAAGAGAAATGTGAAAAGGAAAAGAGGTTTCCATGTTACAAAGGAATGAGAGCACATGCTCTGGAGCCTGGCTCCCAGGACTTAAGCCCTGGCTCTGCCATTTAGTAGTTGTGTTGCTTTGGCAAATTAGTTAACTTGTTTGTGATTCATCCCTCTACTTATAAAACAGGACAAATAGCAGTGCCTACTTCATATGGTTGTTGTGAGGACTAAATGAGCTAGTACACTTGAAGCACTCAGAGCCTGCCATACTGTACACTCCCAATAAAAGTTAGAAATAATTTTTATCAATACCTTTTCCTGGCTGAATTCTAAGACGAATGTATCTTGAGGCTTCCTTATACAAAGAGCTCTAAGCAACGTCAGGGACAGTATTTTCAATAAAAATGGGACAGTAACCACGCCTGTCCTCTCAGTGAGCCTGTGTCTGACATCTGGAAAGAAGCTGAAGGGCTCTAAGAGAGAGTCGGTGCTCACATCCAGGCCCCGAGCTTCCGGACTGCCTGACCTGTGCCAGGAAAGGAAGGATTTTCACTCCCTTCCTGCCTGCCCTCTCTCACCCTGTTCAGGTCATCCTCTCAGCCTGGCTTTCTGCCCAAGTTGTTTCCTGTTTCCTGAACATTTATCTCCAGCACGTTCATGCTGTTTTCTCCTATCATCCCCCTGCCTGGAATACTTCTTCCTTCCAGAATCCTCCTGGCAAACGCCTACATGTCCTTCAAAACTCACTTCCTGTCTCTGTCATTCCCTGACTCTCCAAGTTCTTCTCTGCTCCTGGATGACTCTGCACCGCCCTCTCTTCTGGGTTGTGTGATGGTGATAAAGATAGCAATGAAGATAGCAGTGATGAAGATGGCGGTAGCTTACCTTTTTCAGCCTCTTCTTATACACTGGGTACTATGTTAAGTACTTTCCAAGCATTATTTCAATTTACTTTTTGCAACAACGCTATAAGGGAGTTGCTATTTGTACCCCCACTTTATAGAAAAGGAAACTGAGGCAGAGAATGGTGAAATAACTTGCTGGAGCTACACAACTAGAAGCAGAAGAGCTGAGATTTGTACACAGGGAATCTGTTTTCAGAACCAGTGCCCACAACTATTATGCCAAACTGCTTCCCTGTATTATTATTTCTCTTTTTATTGTTATGGGGCCTGGCACCAGGCTGGACACCCAGTGAGCAGTGAAGGAAAAAAAACTGCCACTGCTCGGTTGAAATGAGTCAAAGCTCATTTCAAAGGCCTCCTCCTCCCTGCTGGACCCCCTGAACCATGCCAACCAGATCTGAGAGCTCCTTTCACTGAGCCCCTTTATGGCTTCACGCATCTCCAGTGGCACTTTTGGTCCTGCAGTGCACACGGGTGTATACACACGCTGAGGATTCTTCCAGAGGGTGCAGGAGCAGCTGCCACGTGGTGAAGCTCTACTACATGCTCATCAGCGTGCTGGGGACTTACAAACCTTATCTCATTGAACCCTCACTCAGTTTAACGAGGTGGGCATTGCTATCCCCGCTTCACAGACAAGGAAAGCAAGGTTTGGAGCTGGTAAGGGACCACGCTGGGGTTTGACGCCATCCTTCTCTGGCTCCAAAACCCATTCATCCTTCCTTCCACGTTTTCCTTAGCGTGTCTCCAGCATCCCTGGATTCCCACCCCTAAATCCTTCTACATGGGGCTCGGCACACAGTAGCCCTGCAATCAATATTGGCTGAATTGAAATGAACTAGATTAGGGTGTGAAATGAACTAGATGAGAGCGCCGCGACGCAAGCATTTCAACTGAAATGCATAGTTTCCAAACCCAAGCATGGAGGAGCCCGCTATTTTTGGATGGCTTTGCACGAATGTTGTACGGGCTTCCTTTCTGCTACTAAATGTCACTGCGTTCGTTTCCTAGTTTCATTCTCCTGCCTGGGCTGGGGAGGATTATGCAACCAGGGTCTAGGAATGAGTCACTGCTGGCTCAGCTGCCGAACTGTCCACGATTGCCATGATATGGAGTCTTTTTTTTTCTTTCCAGGTTATATGTGGGTGGTTTTGTTTAACTTTTACAGTCTTTCTTTCTTTCCTTTCTTCTAATTTTGCATCTCCCTGTCTTTTGCTTTGAGGGTATGAGCTAACGGTACTGAAGGCCTTCCAAACTCTGGCCACTCTGTGTCTGCCAGTACAAGTCCATCTACTTTCTGTGAAATCTACACGGGGAAGAAAACCCTTCTGGTGACAATATTATGAGGAGCTGACCCACAAAGAAAGATGGGCGCCCTCTTCAGGGTGCACGGGGGTTTCCCTCCACTAGGCCAGCTGCTGCCCCCACCTCCTCCCCTGCAAGCCTGATGGGAAACAAGCAATACTGGAGATGAGCACCCCAAACTATGGCTGTGCCCTTCACACTCCTTCCGCAAGCCTGTTTCCTGGATGTGTCGAGGCTGGCTGTTTACTTACAGCAGGACCTAGCGGCCTTGAGCCAGGGCAGCCCTGGGGTCAGCCCCTGGCCCTCACTGGATGAGCAGGGCAGACCCAGCTGCAGAGGCTAGCGGCTGTGGGCCACACAGAGGGGCAAGGCCCAGTGCTCAAGACGACTAATGGGTATGTGGCCCTTTCTGTGTGCCAGGCACAGCGCTGGGCCACCCGATAGGAAGGGTGACCTGATATCCAGCTGTGTAGGTGCTTCCTTATACAGGTTGAATGGTCTGCGAACCATGGCAAGGTTGGACCTGGAGTTGAAACCAGCAGATCCACACGTGAGGGGTGGGAAAGGGATACAGGAGCTGGCACTGGAACCTTCCTAGATGAATACCAGCTACCAGCAGTGCTCAGCCCAACGCAGTGGAAAGACTGTCAGGTACTGGGGACCTAGGGTCAGGAAGAATCGTTAGGAGCTTCTTATTAAGCTACCATAGTGCTCACCATATGTGCAATACTTGATCGTTTCCAGAGCACTTTCTGGACCTGCTCTCAAACGATGCTGTAGAACAGGTCCAGATCCACCCAGCAATCCAGATGCACGAAGAGCCAGCCCTGTGCGCCCCTTTCCCAGTCCTCTCGGGCAGGAGCAGAGGTTTACACGTGAGAGAGGAAAGAGCCCTGGATTAGAAGGAAGAAGAGTCCAACTTAGAGTCCTGGCAGCTCATGCTGTGTGTGTGCAGGCAACTCTCTTAACCTTTCTGAACTTCAGTCTCCTCACCTTTAAGATGAGGCTAATAATACAACTGAGAAATGAGCTAACAGTGGTTTATACAATGTGTGGTGTCATGCTTCTGCCTGATACTTTCCAATGGCTTCCCATCTCTCAGAGAAAAATCCAAAGGGTTCCCACTGGCCCAGGAGGTCCTGCATGATCTGCCCCATCCCCCCACTGACCTGATCTTCCACCCTGCCCTGCTCTATCCCTGGTTTTCCAAACACATCTGGCTTCACCGCCCCTCCACCCGCACCTCAGGGCCTTTGCACTCTCTGTTTGCTTTGCCTGGAGCACTCTTTGCCCAGGTATCTGTGAGCACCCTCTCACCTCTCAGGCCTTTGTTCAAACATCAGCATCTGAGTGAAGCCTTTAAAGAACTCCCTAAAAGGCATCATTTCTTCCCCACACACTCTGCCTCTTCCCTCCACTAAACTATTAGTTCCACGAGGGCAGGACTTTTTCTATTTTGTTCTCCACTGTAATCCCAGTGTCTGTATAATGCCTGGGGGCACATACTAGTGACTCCATAAATATTCTCTGCATGAATGAAGCAGTAAGTGAATAAAGAGGGCTTTAGTACTAATATCCTAGAGTCAAAAGAGCCAGCCTCAGTTCTAGCATCCTGACCCCACTGAGGCCAAGGTCTTGGCATCTTCGAAGCCATGATCTCATGAGGGAAAATGTAGCCTCTTCTCTCTCACAGCTAGTCTGAAACTCCAGTTTGATAAAACAGAGTGTCAATTTATCCTGTAGCGGGTGGCTGCATCTTGAAGTGCATCACGCTAATGGTTTGCTAGTGAGAAAATGGGCGCTTAGCCTGTCATCAGAATCAAGTGGGGTGAGAAAAGCTTCTTCAAATGCCCATTTTCCTAAAGAGAGGAGCAGTCAGTTTGCAAGAAACAAGCCAGTCTTTCATGACCAGCAGAAGTGGCAAGCCCAGCACCCCCTTGTCTGTGTGTCCAACAGAGGAGCAGGTTTGGAGCACGACTGTCTGCCTTGCTGAAGTTGACTGGTAAGCACTTGAGAGCTGCAGCCTGCTAGGAGAATGCTGGCTGACCCTCCGACCGCAAGAGTCCCAGGAGTGGGTTCCTCTGGGGATCCTTTTTAAAGCTGATTGTTCCCCAAGTGATAGCGCATTTTAATCTCTTCCTTTTGAAGACAGATCTTTTCCCTTAAAACTCTAGCTAATCTTTCCATGAAAGTGTTGGTTTTCCTTTTATATAAATTCTAGATTTTTAAATATTCTCCTCTCTTCTTTCCCTCCTTACCAACACTTCTTCCTGAATAATTAAAGCATGTTGGGGGTTGGGGGGGGAGATGATTATATTTTGGTAACCAATACACTTCACCAAAATGACATATATATATATATATATATATATATATATATATATAATTAAGCTGGATATATTTATAATTCATAGATTTTGAAATCTCTTTTCATTCTCACAATCTTCCACCAGTGCTACCTTTGCTGGTTGAATGTTTTGAAGATTCCAGGTATAGGTCAGGTATACCCGAAAACCAGTGAAATAGAGACGTACTATTCCCCAACGTTTGCTAGTGTGCTCGCTGGACAGAAAGCCAGCTGAGGCCCCAGCAGCAATCCTGGGGTGAGCTGAGGCCGGAGTGCCAGCCAGAGAGCAGGCAGGGAGCCCATACCTGGTCCCCCAGCAGAAGCTGGGTTGGGGCAGCCTAGGACTCTGCCAGGAGGGGACCAGCAGCTCTGGGATCCGAGTCTGGAGAGGCTGACAAGGAAGCAGGCCCAGGAAGGTGAGCTGCTAAATCCATCCGGGTGGAAGGCCCGAGCTCCTTGCCCCTCCAAGTCTCAGAGGCACATCTCAGCAACCCTAGAATCAACAAGCTGATCCCAGGGAGGCATTGCGCCTCTGTCAGAGGCCAAGCCCCCACGGTGACACAGGACTTCCTGATTCCAGCACCACATGTGATGACAAGATGCAGCTGTTACTACATGTGAATGTCCTGGCATCCACGCTGGTTTGAAAAGCTGAACAATGAATGCCTGTATCATCCCTCAAATAATAACGGTAACGATAAAACTTTCCTGAGCGTTTTACTGTACCACAAGCATGGTTCCAAGTGCTTGACATAAGTTAGGCCAGTTATTCTCTACAGCAACCCTATGGGTAAATACAGATACTATACACATTTTATTTTTATTTATTTATTTTTTTGGCCACACCTCGAGCCTTGCAGGATCTTAATTCCCTGACCAGGGATTGAACCCGGGCCACGGCAGTGAAAGCGCCGAGTCCTAATCACTGGACTGCCAGGGAGCTCCCTGTTATACCCATTTTAAAGCTGAGGAGACTAAGGCAGCTGGAAGGTAGGTAAGTTGCTCCAGGTAGAGCTGGCGATGAAGCCAAGTGTCTGACTTTAAGATTTCTTAACCCTGGCATTACTGACGTATTGGAACAGATACTTCTGATCGTTCTCTGGTGAGGGGGCTGTCCTGTGCATTGTAGGAGGTTTAGCAGCAACCCTGGCCCCTAGATGTCAGTGGCACGTCCACCCTCACCCAAGATATGACCACCCTAAGTGTCTTCAGACATTGCACGATTTCCCTCCCTACTGAGGACCTCTGGTCTAGAGCCAGGGCTGTTCACTGCTAAGCCCCTCCACCCAAGCGAGCTGGATGGCGCCGGCTGTGGAATCTGAGATGTGTCCAGGAGGGACGCTCCAGGTGGCTGCTCACACCAGGGCTCCCAGGGGGATCCTCACAAGGGTCCTTGGGTTTTCAGTTTTAAAAATCCCATTTATCAGGTCATCTAGGATCAGTTGGTCTCGGGGAAACAATCTCCCCCCCAGTGCGGCTTGCAAGCCAGCTGGACAGACCGAGTCTTGCTCATGTACCGCAGGGGAGGGGTGCAGATGGGTGCTCTGGCTGGCTGACCAGACGGAACATTCACCTGGGCAGGTGACCGAATTCTGGAGCAGCAGGAGAGCGTGGACGAGGGGCTAGGTTTCTTCACTACGTTCTGGTCCGGAGTCCTGGGCTGTCTCCTAGTTTTTCTCTGGGTAGTTGATCATGGGGGGCTTGCCTGTTTCCTGCCTTGTGAGGTAGGTGAGTCTGGTGGCTGGTCTGGCCCAACACAGAGCAAGGATTGTTTGCCCCTACTTCTGGCATGTTCCTCCCACCACACGCTGCCCTGTGAGGACGCTGGGACCCCTCTAGGCCTCCCCTCCCTGCAAAGGAATCCACTCCCGAACTTCCAGGTTACCGTTTGGAGACTGAGGCTGGGAGACCGGTGTGTCTCTCCCAGAGTCACACAGGTAATTAGTGATAGAACAAGGACACAGTTCCAGGTCTGGATCACCCCCTTCCATGCTCATTGGTGGGTCTTCTCAGAATGTTGAAGAAAGAAAGTGGTCTCCAGAACCTGGGCCTAACCTCCCTTCAGGATCAAATCACACATATTTATTGAGGTCTTACTGTGTACCCAACTGTGCCCGGCCCTGTGAAGGATGCCGAGAGGTGCAATTCACAAACCCTGACCTCAGGGAGATGAGTGTGATTATGACATGAGACAGAAGCCAAGCAATTAATCTACAGATGAAATGAGAGAAGGAAGGAGGGGAGAGAGGTACCATGGGTAGCCCCCCAGGTGGTTTCGGAGATTTGGAACACAGGTGGAAAGACGGGGTCCAGGGGAAGGTGATGACTCCATTTGAGCCCTGCTGATGTGCAAGCCCCGTGGGATACCCAGGGGAAAGTCAGGTGGCCAGGCCAGCAGTTCCAGCAGAATTCTGCGCCTGAGAGGAAGATTGGAGGGTTTAAAGATGGAGGTGGAGGACTGACCTGCGGCAGCAGGTGAGGAGGCATAGGGAGGGTGTGCACAAGGAAGAGGGCTCGAGAAAGGAAGAGCTACAGGGATGATAGAGAAGGAGCAGCCGGAGAGGAGGGGGAAAGCCCAGGGTGGGCAGTGGCCCCCAAACCAGAGTGTCCTGCCGGGAGGCCCATGAGATGAGGACGGAAGAGGACTAACTGCCATTAGGAACAAGGAGGCCCTCACGGTCTCATCAAGAACAAGTGTACGTGGGCGCTGGGGGCAGAAGCCAGAATACAGCTGACGGAGGAGGGAGTGGGAGGTGAGTACAGACTCCCCCTTCAAGAAGTTTCACTGTGTGCATCTATTTTATATATAGTAGGATGTATCTGTTAATACCAAACTCCTAATTTATCCCTTCTCCCTACCTTTCCCCTTTGGTAACCTTAAGTTTGTTTTCTATATCTGTGAGTCGATTTCTGTTTTGTAAATAAGTTCATTTGTATCATTTTTTAGATTCCAAATATAAGTGATATTATAGGATATTTGTCATTCTCCATCTGACTTATTTCACTTAGTATGATAATCTCTAGGTCCATCCATGTTGCTGCAAATGGCATTATTTCATTCTTTTTTATGGCTGAGTAATATTCCATTGTATATACACCATATCTTCTTTATCCACTCATCTGTTGAGGGACATTTAGGTTGCTTCCATATCTTGGCTATTGTAAATAGTGCTGCTATGAACATTGGGGTACATGCATCTTTTTGAATTAGAGTTTTCGTCTTTTCCGGATATATGCCCAGGAGTGGGATTGCTGGGTCATATGATAGCTCTATTTTTAGGAGTTTGGGATTAACAGATACACACTACTGTATATAAAATAGATAAACAACAAGGACCTAATACACAGCACAGGGAACTATATTCAATATCTTGTAATAACCTATAATGGAAAAGAATCTGAAAAAGAATATATATATGTATAACTGAATCACTTTGTTGTATACCAGATTCTAACACAACATTGTAAATCAACTATACTTCAATTTTTAAAAATAATTTTTTTTTTTTTTAAAGAAGCTTGACTGTAAAGGAGAGGAGAGAGGGCGAAGCTTGACGGAAAGGCGGACTCTCACTTTCAAATTCCTGCCACTTGACTATCAGGGGAACTGGAAGATGGGGGAAGCCCCGATGAGATATTTCCCCACACAGCTGCCAGAGGCTGCTTCCTCCAGGGGTTAATTCCACTTCCTCTGCTACCAAGCGCACTGCTGGTGCACCTCTTCTCCCACCTACAGCCTTTCTGATTTCGCACAGACCTCCTACCCTGGCTTGGCTGTCAAGTGCACGGTGAAGAGGAGGCTCAAACTAGGTGATGAATGAAAGATGCCCTGGGGTTCTCAGTGCGCTCGAGGGAGTTCAGATCCAAAGCTCCACGGAGTCTAAGCTGAAACGTTTTTGCCAGCGCCTAGTCCAAAGCATCTCAAATTTTTCCAGTGAAGGACCCGTATTGGCACACGGGAAAGAGGTCCTACCCCAGGGATCAGGGGTCAAAATGGAGTACAGAACAGCAGCCTAGCATTTCTCTAGTTTTTCTAAAGCCTCATGCTTAAAAATCCATGCAATTTTGCATTCTCCTCCATGATACTTTTGGAGTTTTAAAATCACATTCTATGCTAAACTGACACTCAAGGAAGATGTGCCAGCTTTGCCCCATGGTGCCCCCAGTTAGAGTAGCAGAGTCTGACCACTCTGCCTCTGCCTCCCTGTATCTGCATGCACAGACACACAATTTCACAACTGAGGAGATACTGAGGCTCAGAGAGGGGAGGTCACGTGCCCAAGGTCACACAGCAAGTACCTAAACTAGAATCTAGGTCCATCGACTCCCTATTCAGTGCTCCTTCTACCCAACTCTGTTGCCAAGGGAAGCGAGGATGGCATAGCTTTCTTGGGGGGAGGGTAGCAGGAAATTGAGAGTACAAAATAAGTAACTTAATCATATGGGCTCCACAACTAGGTTCTGACGCTTTTAAGACTTGACACTATTAGAATTGATAGCCATGTCCCAGGGAAGTTTTGACAGACCTCAAGAAGGCCTTTCTGCTCCAAATTATCTCATCTCTTCTGGCGTTGAAAGATATGAAATCCACCTTTCAGCTAAGCATTACCTTCTCCCCCTAGGTCATTGTTTTGGGGTGAATTGTGTACCCCCCCAAATTCATATGCTGAAGTTCTAACCCCCAGTACCTCAGAATGTGACCTTATTTGGAGAGAAGGTCTTTACAGAGGTAATCATTAAAATGAGGTCTTTGTGGTGGGCACTAGTCTGATATGACTGGTCTCCTCATGAAAAGGGATTTGGACACAGATACACATAGAGAGAAGACTAGGTGAAGAGAACACGGGGAAAAGACAGCCACCCACACACGGAGCAGAGTGGCCCAGGACAGACCCTTCCCTCATAGTCCTAAGTAGGAACCAACTCTGCTGACACGTGGATTTCAGACTTTTAGCCTCCAGAACTGCGAGACGATACATTTCTGTTGTGAAATCTAACACGGTCACCTTTGTGGAGGCGTGTGATCCTGGGAAGGGATGCACAGCCAGATTCATGCAGCAGAAAAGGATGATCTCTTAGCAAAGGGAGCTTCTGTTTTTGATCTGAACCCTCTGCTGGGTGCCTCCACATGGCATCTCATTTCCTCTTCACTGGAGAGATAATAATAACAAAAACTGTTGTTCATCTTTACTGAGCATTTACTAGGTACCAGGCAGTTTTTAATGCTTTATATTTAATACTCCCTGCCAGGAGATCGGAGGCAGTATTATTCCCATTTTATAGATGAGGAAGTTGAGTGCCAGTGAGGCCAGGTGCCTAGTCCGAGGCACTCAGCTAGCAGTAAGTAGTTGGACCAGAATTAGAATCCACTTTCCACCCACCTTTCTATCTACTTTCAGGGTGAATGAGCTTTCCCTGGGCTTTCCCCCTGAGTGATCGATGGGGAACTGACCCGAGGCACAGCCGGATGATGCAAAAGAAGAGGAAGGAGAGACGCCTCCTGGTGCCTGAAACCCTGCACCTTCTGACCTGCCCACAGCCCTCCCGCAGGCCCCCTGCAGGTCTAATGGGCTTGGCCAGAGTCCAGGCTGAGGTCAACCGCCTGGAAATTCCTCTGCCCAGCGATCAAGGCTTGCAGAACAAAAGCTCCCACTGCAGGAAGAAACTTCCTGCTCAGCCCATAGCGAGAGGGTTCAGGTTTCAGCCACAGCCGGTGAAGTCATCGGTCGTGGGCCAGCAGAAGAGGTGCTCCTGAGGGCCGGAAGCAGTTGGGCGGAAGGCCTCACCGATCTCCCCCTCCAGGCAGCAGGGGCCCTGCAGGTTGTGGGGAAGGGCTGCAGCCTGGTCTTGTCAAGGTCCTTTCCCATCTCTGACCTCGGCCAGTCTTCGCATCCATAGCCATATCTTTTGCCATTGGGGAAACTGAGGCCCAGAGAGGTGAAGTCAGTGGCTCAATGTTATTCCGCAAATTAGAATTGGCTGGGAGGACTTGAACACAGTCCTTGATCCCTCCTAGAATTCTTAAGAGGAGCTGAGCTCCTGGTTCTTCGATACTAAGCAAAGGGGGAAAGAGAGGTCCTCCAACAAAGACCTGGGTGGAAAGAAGACAAATTCCAAAGACCACCCTCCCTTGCCCCAACCGTCCATCTGCCCCCAGTGGAGCACTGAGGGCTGGGTGGGAGAACATTCACTCATTCACTCATTCATTCATTCATTCATTTAGCATATCAGGTACCCACCAGGTGTGTGGGCCAGGTGTTGAGCTCTGGGTGGGGTCAGCCTTGGTGCCTTGTGTGTCCAGCTAACTTACAAGTCAGCTCAGCCAGGTGGGGCCCACAATCAAAGCAAAGGGAGAAAGTCACTGAGAAAATGGACACAAAGCAGCCAGAGACATGAAAGACATTATCATTAACAAGCTAATTCCTCACAGTCAAGCACCAGCTATGAACACAGCCTGGTGTCACAGTACTGCATCTGCACCTAGGCTATGCACCAGCCACTTGCCATGGAATCTCATTTAATTTCACAACCAACCTATGAGGCTGTGGAGTGGATACCAGGATCCACAAGCCCTTCTTTCTTTGGAACTCGGACCCCTCCTCCATCCAGATGAGCGATTCCCTGAGGCCATGTTTGTATTGAGTGGCCCTGCCCCACGGTCACAGATGATTAGATTGGGAGTGGACACACGACCCAAGCTGGGATGATCAGATTCTCCTTCCTGAGATTTGGAATTTGGATGTCCTACTGACTGAGGCTCACAGGAATCGGGTCTGGGAGGGGGATGAACAGTACAGCAGGTATGCTGGGGGCAACAGAATGGTTGGCGATGGGCTTCCCTGGTGGCGCAGTGGTTGAGAGTCCGCCTGCCGATGCAGGGGACACGGGTTCGTGCCCCGGTCCGGGAAGATCCCACATGCCGCGGAGCGGCTGGGCCTGTGAGCCATGGCCGCTGAGCCTGCGCGTCCGGAGCCTGTGCTCCGCAACGGCAGAGGCCACAACAGTGAGAGGCCCGCGTACCGCAAAAAAAAAAAAAAAATCTTTGTTGTCTCTGGTGATGGATTCTCTTCCAATATGATAAACGTGGATTTATACTTTCTTGTCTTTTTTACGGTTTGTTTTTCAGATATGCACAAAATCTCATCTGCAATTTATTGCAGTAAATGTATAAGGTATAACTTTTCTCTGTATTAATTACAGTTCTCTCCCAAACATTATATGGTAATTACTTTCCTCATTGTTGGATTATTTATAGTTTTACTATATACTGAATTAATTTTGGATCATTTAATCTCTTCCACTGATCTTTTTCTCCCATTGTTACCATATGGTTTAGATAATTGTCTCTTTGTAACATGTTATGAAATCTGGTAAGCTAAATATACTATCAGACCCTTTAAAAAGAAGCTTTAGTTTTTTTAACCATTTAATCTGGGTAACTGAACATCACTATTCATTTCTCAAACTCTTCTAAAGTATCCCTTGGGAGCCTTAATACGTAGTGCACTAAATCTATATAGAAACTCGAGGAAAATTGTTGCCTTCGCTATTTTTAATCTTCTAGCCTGGCGTTGGTGGGCTTTCCATTAATTTTGATCTTTCTTTTTTTTTTGCGGTACGTGGGCCTCTCACTGTTGTGGCCTCTCCCGTTGCAGAGCACAGGCTCCGCACGCCCAGGCTCAGTGGCCATGGCTCACGGGCCCAGCCGCTCCGCGGCATGTGGGATCTTCCCGGACCGGGGCACAAACCCGTGTCCCCTGCATCGGCAGGCGGACTCTCAACCACTGCACCACCAGGGAAGCCCTGATCTTGCTTTATTTCTCCCACTAGGGTTCTATAACTTTCTTTGAAAAAATCTTATGACTTGAAGTAAACTAATGTCAAGCACTGGGTATTTGATGTTAAATGAAGGAAACACCTTTTCCTGTCTATTTCCTATCTATGTAGGCCTGGTATATGGGCCAGAATGGGAGCTCTCGGCTTAAGGGAAGGTGTCAAAGACTTGGAAACTGGGCGTTCACGTTGGAGTGTGGCAGGGGCCTGGACAGCTGCAGGCAGTGGAAGGAAGGTTCCCTGGCGGTGGGGGGCGGGGGGATGGTGGGAAGATCCTGGGTGCCTGTGGGAGTCCTGCAAGTGGGAAGAACCCACTGGGAAGTGTGACCACATGAACGGGCATGGCCTGTCACAGAGGGCCCATGCAGGAGGTAGGCAGCAGGAGGGCTCTTTGGTCCAGGCCTCAGATGTAGACTCTTGACATTAGCTCCAAATGAGATTATTTACATTATCAGTGGGTCCCTTCGAGACGTCTAAGGGTATGACCCCCTCAGAGTCTCTGTTAGGCTCTTACCCAAAATGCTCTTTGGTATCTCAAAGCTTGCTTCAGCGGGAAACAGGAGTCTGTAACTGCTGTTGAGTGCCTACCATATGTACCAAACCCTGTTCTTGAAGCTCTAGTCTTGCTCTCTTCTTTAATCCTCATGACAGCCTCACGAGGTAAATATCATTAAACCCATTTTGAGATGAGGAAACTAAGGCTGCAAGAGGTTAAGGATGAAGCCCAAAGGCACACAACTAGTAAGTTTCAACCTGCCATTGAACTTGCTGTTGGCTTCAAAGCCCATACTCTTTCCATTCACCATTCTGCTTTTTCATAGTGCAAGGTCTCAGTGAGTGACTTTCGCTTGGGAAGGAGTGAAACATGAGCAAATCCATGTTGACCAGGTCATTCATTCATTCATTCATTCACTCATTCACCCAACAAGAACCTGTCAAGCATCAGATATGCCCTCCACCTCTGCCGGGGTGAAATCATCCTCTCCATGGTCTCAACCACCAATATGCTGAAGGTACTCACATCTATTCTCCCAACCCAGACTTCTTTCCTAAACTTTATACTTGAACAGCCAACTTCCCATTGGTAAATCTAGCAGGATGTCTCATGTCTCAACGTGTCAGAATGGAACTGGTCATTTCTCCTTCATCTCCCAAACTGTTCCTCTATGTTATTTCTCAGTGAACGATGCCACCATCTCTCCTCCTTCTAGTTCATTCCTTATATCCAATTTTTCACCAAGGCTTACTGATTTTCTTCCAAATTATGTCTAAATCTGTGTCTTCCTCTCTGCCTCTGCAACCACCCCTTTACTGAATCCTGCCCATTTGGTGTGAGTTTTCCCCTTGGCTATTTCCTCCAGAGTCTGACCGTGCTGGTATCCCTTGTATGGCTCAGATGGACCTTCCCACACCAGGACTCTGAAACCTTCCTAAGCTGAGAATTGTAAATTCGATTTTGGTGTGAAATCTCCAAATTGGACGTTTATGCCAGCCATATCACTCACAGCACCTGCCCTTTAAGCCCCTTTCAAGGGGCACTGGCCCACTGTTACCACCTGCTCAAAGAGCAATCGTGTTTTAGGCCATGCCAGCTGACTGAACCAGTGCCGGCCACCCGGCCCAAAGGCAGCTGGCCGACGGGCTGGCCAGCAACACGTGACATGTTCTGGTGTAAGAGGCATGTTTGGTCAATCAGATTCTCTCTAGAAAACGTGAGCAAAGAAATATTGAGAGAAGGGACTACCCTGGTGGTCCAGTGGGCGAGACTTCGAGCTCCCAATGCAGGAGGCCCAGGTTCAATGCCTGCCGCAACTCAAAGATCCCGCAGGCCACAACTAAACACGCTGCAACGAAGACCCCGTGCACCGCAACTAAGACCCGGCGCAGCCAAAATAAATAAATAGTTTTTAAAAATCGAAATATTGAGAGGATGAGACAGTGAGCAGTAGAAACAGACTGGTAAGTCATGAAGCCACCATTAGCACCTGTGCAATGAGTACAGCGAGGTGGATGGAGTAGTAGAGAGCATAGGAGCCATGGAAAGGACGCTGAGCATCATAGAGTTCCGTAAGTGGAATACTTTTAGCTTCAGGAAAAACTCTCCATATTGCCCTTATTTTCTTGTTTTGCTCTAGGTCAGTAAAGATCACAGTGGGATGCTGAGGGGGTCCCTCAGCCTGGCTCACATCAAACAAACCCTCTTTCAGACTAGGGGCTAGAGAGAGGCGGTAGAAGTCTTGCAGAACAAGAGGAGTGACTTCAGATCTTCCCCCTGGGGAATCTAGACAATTGCAACTGTCAACTTTTTCCACTAAAAGATCACCACACGTGGTGAGGCATGGACGCTCCACTTCAATATTTAGACTTCGGTGCCGTGGAAGTCAACGGTGTTTGTTATTCTGGGGGCTGGTGTTTGGAGAAGCACATTGTCTCCACGGCGATGCCTGGTGCTCACAAGTTGTTCCATTGTCTCAAAGCCCCGCCAGCATGAGATCACAGGGCTGGTCCAGCACGTGCTCTTTCTGATAAGGCCCCAGGAGGTTGGGCTGATCTAAGTCTCCAAGGGAAGCTGGTTCACAGACTCTGGGGGTCAGTGTGGGACCCAGGGCCAGCCCGCTGAGACTGTGGGCACTTCCATGTTGGTGTCTGGAGGAGGGGTTCACGAGCATGGGCTCTGAAATCAGACTTCCTGGATTTGTAAACTGGCTCTATCACTTACCAGCTGTGTGACCTGGGGTAAGGCACTGAATCTCTCTGTGCCTCTGTCTCCTCATCTGTAAAATCAGGCTAATGATAGTATATACGTCACAGAGTTTTATTATGATTAAATAAAGTTATGTATTAGGTTGATCTATATGAAATTGTCAAAATTTTTATTGGTCAAGAAATGGTTTATCCTCATACAGTTGTGACTAACGCATACTAAGTGCTTAATAAATGCTAGCTGAAAGTGTCAAAAATAGAATTAACATTTATTATTATTTCAGCCCTTCTCTGACAGTGAGTACCAGCCATTTTTGACCAGGCTCTGCCCAGACTGGTACAGAGAGGGCAGGTTGTACTGATGCCCACCCTGTGTTAGAGGCACCAGGAAACTATGGATTCATTAGTGGTTTCCTCTCCAAGCTTCTTCCTCTGACAAAATTGATGATATTGGACAAGTTCGTAAAAATCCCTTCTAGCTCGGATTATCTAAGTGTTCTCAGACCATAGCAATCTGTCGCTCCTTTTCACTTCTCAGCTCTTTGTGTCACTGGTGTGCCACTTGCAAATGAACAGCTCAAGGACCTAGTCTCACATTTGCCCCGGGTTACTGCCATGTCTAGATAGCTTGGGAGACCCTCTCAAGCCTGTGACAACAAATTAATGCTATAGTTCCTCTTGTTACCCAAAGGATAGTTGAGGCCACATTCAGCTTTGCTGTAAGAAATACTGGCTTTTTCACTTCCCCAAATACAGTAACTATCGCTTATTTATCACAGTCTCTATATCAGGCATGGTTCTGGGTGCTCACATGTATGAAGCCATTTAACCCTCACAGCAACTCTATAAAGTATGCACTACAATCCCCATCTTACTGCTGAGGAAACTGAGGGACAAAGTATCTGTCCAAAGGTCACGTAGTCAGTAAGTGGCAGAACTGGGATTTATACCAGAGTCCATGTTGTTGGTCATACTCTACTCTCTTGGCAGTTCCTGTAAGTTCTTAGCGTTCCATACATCCCTCTTGTTCCATACACCCCTCCCTTGCCACCTTTGCCAGCGGTCTGGCTCCAGAATCTTGTCCCACGTAGTGACTCGTTTCTACTGCGTCACACCCTAAAAATCTTTAGAGGTACACTGTAACAAAATAGTACTCAGGTACCAACTGTGACCCTGCTGAAGTATTAACAAAGGGTTTCATGGTCATACCCTCCCTCAGCTTCATCGTTAGACCATGATTTCCTGAGACATCCCTGGATTTGCTCTTTGCTCAGAACTCATTTCTTAATGTTAACATTGTTTGCTATCTAGAGTGGTGGGGATCTTCATAAACAGCAAGTCCTATCTCCTTTTTTTTTTTTTTTTAAGTCTTTCCTTTAGCTTATTTCTCTCCTCTAGCATTTTGCTAAAAGCAGCAAGGAAACAGGCAGCACCTTCAACAGTCTGGATGGAAATCTCCTTAGCCCAGTTCATTATGATCGTTTTCTACTTTCCATATAACTACAGGTGACAGTGTTGCTAAACTTTCTCCAACCAGATATCAAGAATCTCCCTTCCTCCAGTTTCCAAGAATATGCTCCTCATTTTCCCTTAAGTCCTCATCAGTAGTTCCTCAAAGTCCTTTCAACCCCTGCCCATTTCTCCATTCCTAAAACACTCCCAAATTTAAAGTTTTGTTAATGGTAGCATCCCATTTCCAGATACCAACATCTGTATTAGTTATCTGCTGCTGTGTAACAAATTACCCTGCAAAACTTATCAGCATTAACCAGGAACTTTTATTATCTTATCAGTTTCTGAGGGTCAGGAATCTGGTGTTAGTTGGTTCAGACTCAGGGCCTTCCGTGAGGTTGCAATCAATTTGCTGTCTAGGGCTACAATCATGAAGATTTGACTGGAGATGGAGGATTCACTTCTAATACGGCATCTTTCACATGATAGTTAAAGGCTCAGTCCCTCACTGGCGAATGTCAGGAGGCCACAGTTCCTTGCCACATTGCTTCGTATGGGATCTGGCTTTCCCCCAAACAAGTGATTCTAAAGAGAGTGACCAAGATGGAAGCCACAGTGACTTTCTATGATCTAGTCTGTGAATTCACACAGTCACTTCCCTGTTATTAGATACATAGGCCAATCCAGATACATATAAACTAGTGAAGACATGAATACCAGTAGGTTAGGGTCATTGGGGCCATCTTGAAGACTGGCTACCACAATGATAAAACACTGAATATGTTCCTCTAAGACCTGGAATAAGGCATGGTTGTGTACTTTTACCCTTTCTGTTCACATTGTAGTAGAAGTTCTAGCCAGTGTGATAAGGCAAGAAAAGAAATACAATGCATACAGATTGGAAAGGAAGAAATAAAACTCTTAATTTGCAGATGATACAATCATCTCAGCAGAAAATTATAAGGAATCTACCCAAAAAAAGCTACTAGAAAGAATAACTGAATTTAGGAGATTCACTGGAAAAAGATTAATTTTTTAAAAGATTTTTTTGATGTAGACCATTTTTAAAGTCTTTATTGAATTTGTTACAATATTGCTTCTGGTTTTCTTTATGTTTTGGTTTTTTGGCCATGAGGCATGTGGGACCTTAGCTCCCTGACCAGGGATCAAACCCGCAACCCCTGCATTGGAAGGCGAAGTCTTAACCATTGGACCACCAGGGAAGTCCCAAAATTAAAAGATCCCACAATACACCATGATCAAATGGGATTTATCCCTGGGATGCAAGGATGGTTCAACATATGCAAATCAACAGATGTGATATATCACATTAGCAGAATAAAGGATAAAACCCATCAGATCATCTCAAAAGATGCAGAAAAAGCATTTGACAAAATTCAACATTCTTTTATGAAAAAAAATTCTCAAGAAATTAGGTATAGAAGGAATGTACCTTGACATAATAAATGCCATATATGACAAGCCCATGACTAACATCATAGTCAATGGTGAAAAGCTCAAAGCTTTTCTTATAAGATCAGAAACAAGACAAGGAAGCTTACTCTTGCCACTTCTATTTAACATAATATTGGAAGTCCTAGCCAGAGCAATTAGGCAAGAAAATGAATAAAAGTCATCCAAATTGGAAAGGAAGAACTAAATTTGTCTCTGTTTGCAGATGACGTGATCTTATATATAGAAAACCCTAAAGACTCCACCAAGAAAACTGTTAGAACTAATAAATGAATTCAGTAAAGTTTCAGGATATAAAATCAACATATAAAAATCAGTTGTGGGCTTCCCTGGTGGTGCAGTGGTTGAGAGTCTGCCTGCCAATGCAGGGTACACGGGTTCGTGCCCCGGTCCGGGAAGATCCCACATGCCGCAGAGCGGCTGGGCCCGTGAGCCATGGCTGCTGAGCCTGTGCGTCCGGAGCCTGTGCTCCGCAATGAGAGAGACCACACAGTGAGAGGCCCGCGTACCACAAAAAAAAAAAAAAAAAAAAAAAAATCAGTTGTGTTTCTATATACTAATAAGGGACAATACAAAAAAGAAACTAAGAAAAAGATTCCATTTACAGTAGCATCAAAAAATATTTTAGAATAAGTTTAACCAAGGAGGTGAAAGATCTATACACTGAAAACTACAGAACATTGATTTTTAAAAAAACTGAAGACAAAAATAAATTTTAAGATATCCTATATTCATGGATTAGAAGAATTAATATAGTTAAAATGTTCATATTACCCAAAGCAATCTACGGAATCAATGTAATCCGATCATAATTCTCATGGCATTTTCCCACAGAAATAGAAAAAACAATCTTAAAATTAATATGGAACCACAAAAGACTGTGAATAGCCAAAGCAAACTTGAGCAAAAAGAACAAAGTTGAAGGCATCACACTGCCTGATTTCAAAATATAATAAAACACTATAGTAATCAAAACACATAAAAAGAGATATATAGACCAATGAAACATACTAGAGAACCCAGAAATAAACCCACTCATTCATGGTCAGTTGGCATTGACAAAGATGCCAAGAACACACAACGAGGAAAGAACAGTTCTTCAATAAATGGTGTTGGAAAAACTGGTTATCCATGTGCAAAAGAACGAAATGTGTCCTTATTTTACCCTATCTCACTCCATATACAAAAATCAACTCAAAATGGATTAAATACTTAAATGTAAGACCTGAAACTATAAAACTACTGGAAGGAAACAGAGAAAAGCTTTTTTTTTTTTTTGCGGTACACGGGCCTCTCACTGTTGTGGCCTCTCCCGTTGCGGAGCACAGGCTCCGGACGCGCAGGCTCAGCGGCCATGGCTCACGGGCCCAGCCGCTCCGCGGCATGTGGGATCTTCCTGGACCGGGGCACGAACCCGTGTCCCCTGCATCGGCAGGCAGACTCTCAACCACTGCGCCACCAGGGAAGCCCGAGAAAAGCTTTTTGATATTGGTCTGGGCAATGATTTTTTTGGATATGACCCCGAAAACATAGGCAACAAAAGCAAAAATAGACCAGTGGGATTGCTTCAAACTAAAAAGCTCCAGCACAGAAAAGGAAACAACCAATAACGTGAAGAGACAACCTACAGAATGCGAGAAAACATTTGCAAACCATACACCTGATAAGAGGTTAATATCCAAAATATATTAAGGAGCTCAATAACTCAACAAGAAAATAAATACCCTGATTAAAAAATAGGCAAAGAACCTGAATAGACATTTCTCAAAAGAAGGCATACAAATGGCTGGAAGGTATATGAAAAGATGCTCAACATCGACAATCATCAGGGAAATGAAAATCAAAACCACAGTGAGGGGACTTCCCTGGTGGTCCAGTGGCTAAGATTCCTCCCTCCCAATGCAGAGGGCTCGGATTCAATTCCAGGTCAGGGAACAGGATCCCACATGCATGCCGCAACTAAAGATCCCACATGCCACAATTAAAAAGTCCACATGCGGCAATGAAGATCCCGTACATGGCAACAAACATCTCACGTGCCGTAACTAAGACCCGGTGCAGCTTACATAAATAAATAAATACCTTTAAAAAACCACAGTGAGAAATCACCTCACTACTATTAGGACAGCCATTATAAAAAAAAAAAAAAAGACAACAAATGGTGAGGTTGTGGAGAAAAGGGAACCCTTGTAATACACTGTTGGTGGGAATGTAAATGATGGAAACACAGTATGGAGGTTCCCCCCACCAAAATTAAAAGTAGAACTACTATATGATCCAGCAATCCCACTTCTGGGTATATATCCAAAAGAAGTGAAATCAGTAACTTGAAGAGATATCTGCACTCCCATGTTCATTGTAGCATTATTCACAATAGCAAAGATATGGAATCAACCTAAGTGTTCATCATCAGATGAATGGATAAAGATTACACACACAGACACACACACATACACACACAGAAGAATATTATTCTCCCTTTTCTGTCATTTGTGACAACATGGATGAACGTGGGGGACATTATGCTAAGTGAAACAAGCAAGGCGTAGAAAGACAAATACTGCATGATCTCATTTATATATGGAATCTAAAAGAGTCAGACTCGGGACTTCCCTGGTGGTCCAGTGGCTAAGACTCTGCGCTCCCAATGCAGGGGGTGGGGCCTGGGTTCAATCCCTGGTCAGGGAACTAGATCCCACATGCCACAACTAAGAGTTCGCATGCTGCAACTAAAAAGATCCCGCACACCACAACTAAAGATCCTGTGTGCCGCAACTAAGACCTGGCGTAGCCAAATAAATAAATAGTTTAAAAATAATAATAAATAAATAAACAAGTGGAGTTAAAAAAATAAATTAATTAAATAAAAGAGTCAAACTCGGGACTTCCCTGGTGGCACAGTGGTTAAGAATCTGCCTGTGGGCTTCCCTGGTGGCGCAGTGGTTGAGAGTCTGCCTGCCGATGCAGGGGACACGGGTTTGTGCCCCGGTCCGGGAAGATCCCACATGCCGCAGAGCGGCTGGGCCCGTGAGCCATGGCCGCTGAGCCTGCGCGTGCGGAGCCTGTGCTCCGCAACGGAAGAGGCCACAACAGTGAGAGGCCCGCGTACTGCAAAAAAAAAAAAAAAAAGAAAAAAGAAAAAGAATCCGCCTGCTGCCAATGCAGAGGACATAGGTTCGAGCCTGAGTCTGGGAAGATCCCACATGCCACGGAGCAACTAAGCCTGTCCGCCATAACTACTGAGCCTGCGCTCTAGAGCCCATGAGCCACAACTACTGAGCCCGTGCCACAACTAATGAAGGCCGCGCACCTTGAGCCCGTGCTCCACAAGAGAAGCCACCACAATGAGAAGCCCACGCACCGCAACAAAGAGTAGCCCCCACTCGCCGCAACCGGAGAGACCCCGAGTGCAGCAACAAAGACCCAATGCAGCCAAAAATAAATAAATTTAAAAAGAAAGAGTCAAACTCACAGAAGCAGATAGTAGAATAGTGGTTATCAGGGGCAGGGAGGTGGGGGAAATGGGGAGATGTTGGTCAAAGTATACAAAGTTGTAGTTATACAGGATGAATAATTCAAGAGATCTAATGTACAGCATGATGATGACTATAGTTAATAATAATGTATTTAATACCGGAAATTTGCCAGAAAAGTAGATTTCAGGTGCTCTTATCACACCAAAAGAAAAAAGAAAAGGTACCTATGTGAGGAGATATGTTAACTAGCTTGACTGTAGTAATCATTCCAACATGTACATGTATACCACCCTATGTTCACAGCAGCACTATTCACAATAGCCAAGACATGGAAGCAACCTAAGTGTCCATCAACAGATGAATGGATAAAGAAGATGTGGTACATATATACAATGGAATATTATTCAGCCATAAAAAAGAACAAAATAATGCCATTTGCAGCAACATGGATGGATCTAGAGATTATCATACTAAGCGACGTAAGTCAGAAAGAGAGAGACAAATACCATATGATATCACTTATATGTGGAAGCTAAAATATGACACAAATGAATTTATCTACCACAGAGAATCAGACTCACAGACATAGGGGACAGACTTGTGGTTGCCGAGGAGGAGGGGGGGATGGGGGAGGGAAGGATTGGGAGTTTGGGATTAGCAGAATGGATAAACAACAAGGTCCTACTGTATAGACAGGGAACTATATTCAATATCCTGTGATAAACCATAATGGAAAAGAATATGAAAAGGATATATATGTATAACTGAATCACTTTGCTGTATAGCAGAAATTAACACAACATATGTAAATCAACTATACTTCAATAAAAAAGTTAAAGTATGTATATCAAATCATCATGTTGTATACCTTAAATAGATACAACTGTTATTTTTAAATAAAATAATAACAACTGGTTCACAAAAGTGGGGAAAATAAAAGTTTAACACACACCTACCATATAATGCATCTCATTTACTCCTGTGTTTACAAAACACATGTCCACACATAAAATATTATAAACATAAGGTATAATTATCATGGGATCTGTTTTAAAAGTGGTAAATAGGTTGTTCTAAAATAACACTATGTATTAGGCATTTGTGCTTTGATGGCTCCTCAGCTTAACACGGACCTTTCATTCAGCTTATGATTATAGCTGAAACTCACAGAATACATTAAGGTATTATTTGAGCAAAAACAATACAACTACACTAAGAGGAATCAAAATGAAATGGAAAATTCAATCATGATCCACTTTTTCTGACAAATCAACTCATTTTTCCTTGTTCCCATCTGGTACTTGTCTGCATGCATAAAACATTTTTACATAGTTGTGAAACTCCAATTTTGCATTCAGCTTTGGAAAAACAATTGTAACATTGTAAAGTGTTTTCCGTATTGCTACTTAGTTTCACAATTGTTTTTAAATGACCATGTTGTTTACTTTATGGATCTACTACTCTATAACATTTCCCATATTGCTGGACACCTATATGTCTTTTAAAAATGTTCTACTAAAAAAGAATGTGGTAATATCTTCATGTATAAAAAATGTTCTCTCCCTTTTTTTTTTTTTTGGATAACTTCCTTGGGATAAATTCCTAGAAGTGGGGTTATTGGATCAAAACATGAACATTTCTATAGTTCTCAACATATACTGTTAAATGCATGTCCATTCATTCATTCATCAAATATTTCTTGAGCACTTTCTTCTGGCCAGACACTGATTAAGCACTGGGGTTACGGAAGAACATACAGTCTACGCTCATGGGCCCTACCCTCTAGCTGGGGACATGAACCTGATCAGGTCATCACACAGATGGATAAAATTCTATCCATGTTAAGCATTACTAAGGAGAGAGACACGAAGCTATAAAAGCATTTCATGGTGGAACCCTACTTTGCTTGGTGGTTAACAGAAGGATTTCCTAAGGAAAAAGTGATTGAGCTGGGGAATAAGGATGACTGGGAGTTAATTTGACCAAAAGGGAGGAAAGAACAGCATTCTAGACAGAGGGAGCAGCGTGTACAGATGCCTTTCGGCAGAGCTGAGGAGACCACAATAGATGGAGCTCAAACTGCTGGGAGAGCCTGAGGCAAGATCAGGCAGGGCCTGCAGAGCATCAGAAGGGTGTTGGTCTTTATCCTGAGAGCAACGGGACCCTCCTGAACTGGGTGTGGGCTTTGAAACACTCAATATGGCTGTAGTATGTAGGGGGAGGTAGTTTGAGAAGGGATGGGGGTATCAATGGCCAGCTGTTGCGGTGGTCAAGGTGAAAGGTGATAGTGGCTTAGAGGATGTGAATAGGGATAGAAATGGAGATAAGTGGACATATTTAGGAAATATTGAAGAGGTAAGATTGACAAGACTCGGTAGCAGATTTAAGATGTGTGGGGAAGAGGAAGGAGAAGGATATATGAGGGGCAACGGCTAGATTTCTGGTATAAGGAACAGGATGAACAGTGATGCCCTTCACAGATCCAGAGAACAAGGGAAGAGGACCAGTAGGGGGCTGGTTTTGTACATAAGGAGTTCAAGGTGTTTTTGAGATAGGCAAGTGGAGCTGCCACGTGAGCAGCTGGACTATGGGTCTGAAACTCAGACCAGAGTTTGGGTTACAGCCATGAATTTACGAGTCATCAATGGACAAACGGTGACTAAAGCCACAGGCATGGATGAACTTGCCTAAGGAGAAAGGTTGAGGGTGAACAGAGTCGAGACCAGGTGAGCGAGGAACTTTCACTTTCAGATGGAGGGATACAGCTGGCCAAAAAGACTGAAGGAGACATGGGAGGAAAGCCAGGGGGACATGATGTCACAGAAGCCAAGGGAAGAGTGGTAGAGGGAGGAGAGAGTGGTTACCAGTGTCAAATGCTGCCGAAAGGTCCCAGCAAATGAGTCGAGATCAATGGTGACCTTGGCAAGACATGTAATGATGGAGGGGCAAGCAGCCTGGATAAATGAATGGGAAATAAGGACACTGGGATAGCATGTCTATACAGACCTTTCCAGAAGCATGGCTGAGATGGAGAACCGGGAGAGTAGCTGGAAAAGACAGGGTGAAACCTTGAGGGAGGGTTTTTGGTTTTGTGGGTTTTTTTTTTTTTTTTCCCCAAAAAGGAGGACTTGTGTGTATGGTGAACGCTGGTGGGAAAACTTGGTTGCGAGCAGAAGAGAAGTGACAATAGATAATATAGTCCCTGAGCAGGTGGGAGGGATGAGGTTTGAAACACAGGTAAAGGGATGGACTTTGGGTCGGAGAAGGGACACTTCTTCTCCCATAACAGGGCTGTACTCATTTATACAACATCCAACAAGGACTTAGACGAGTCCGGTTTAATGCTCTGCTGTTGCTGTCTTGAAATTATTAATAATTTTTGAACAAGAGATCCTGCAGTTTCAGTTTGTACTGAGGCCTGAAGATCTTGTAGCTGTCCCTGCTTTCCACAACAGTTTAACCATCTAAAGGTTTAACCACCGAAACCTTTTTTGTCATGGCTGTTAATCTAATAGGTGGAAGTGTGCACCTACGTTGTTTCAATTTGCATTTCTTTGATTCCTGGCCAGGTCGGCTGTGTTTCCTCACATTGGGTTACTAACCATATTTCCTTTTGTGTGAACTGCCTGTGTCCTTGGCCCATTTATGATGTTTTCAAATGCCAAAACCCAGTTTCCTCTGTGGGAATAAATCTCCAATTTGTTGAAATGTAGGGAGAGTGTTTTCTGCAGAAACAGTATGGGGTTTCAAGAAGGCAGGCCTGGGCCAAGAGTAAAAACGCTTCACGTTATTAGAATCACAGTGGTACATGGACACAGTGGTCTTTCAACCAAGCACCTTCCCATCTAGGTTCTCCCTCACTTCTCTGTCTGAAGGCAGGAACTCACTACTCTGTGCTTTGCCTAGGCTGTTCCTCCTGCCTCTAGGGCCCTTTTCCCCTTGACTTCTCGTAACCAGACCCACAGTATTCTATCCATGCTGATATAGTCAAGTATGTATATATCACATTTTACTGTAATGGTTGATTTCACATGTTTCCCCTTCTGGGGCATGAGCTCCTTCCTGCTACAGACTGTATCTTCTCTCTTGTTTTCCCTCTCTCTTGCTCTCACTCTTTCTGTCCTCATCCTCAGTGCCTCACAGGGTGGCTGCACATACCAGGCACTCAGCTTCTGCTGCCAACTGAATGAAATCAACCGATGGGTGATTTGTATATAAAACTCTGCGGGCTGCTTGCTTCTCCTCCTCCACAATTCTTTCACGCTTGACCACATCTGAGCAGCGTGTTCCGTCTGGGATACCAACTTTAAGGAGTGAAGGTCCCTGAGAGCAAGGTCCTAAGAGAACAAGGGAGCTGGGACACTGTCATCAAATATGTGAAAGTCTGTGGGTTCCTCATCATGGTGGAGGGGCAGGTGGGTGGGACACCAAGGCTAATGTGTGCTCAAATCCAGTTCGGCCACTAGCTGTGTAATCAGGGCAAGGGGCTTAACTCCCAAGTTTCTGTATCCATTACAAGGGACTAGCTTATTTCACAGGGCATTGGGAGGATGAAATGAGGTGAAATGTGAAAGCACACAGCCAAGTGCATGGTGCATACTATGTAGTCATTCATCCCAAGTTGGTTTAGAAAACTGCCCTGCAGATACCTCTAGTTAGCACTGGAACCAATGAATGGAAGAGACAAGAAAAGGAAAATTTCAGCTAGAACTTTCCAACAGTCAGGGCTGCTGATGGAATGAGCTCCTTGGAGGAAAGTGAATTCCCTGTCACTAGAGATGTGAACATAAAGACTGGGGTATTATGGGGGGGATTCAGGCATCATATCACAGGTTGGACTAAGTGATCTTTAGGGTCCCATCCAACCTTGAGGGCCTTGGATTCTGTGACTGATACAGGAAAGTCCAAGGTAGTAGACATCTTTTGGGTGCCCCCCAAAACATCCATTATCCTCTTCTCCTTTCCCCAAAGGCCTCTGGCCTCCTTACTAAGCCAATCAATTCATCTTATTCCCTGGCCACAGAAACTGGTTCAGAAACAGGCATTTCAGGCCAAGATACAGGGAGGTGTCTGCTTGAGGCTCTGGAAAAGAACTGTCCCCTCTTATTTATAGGAGCTACCAAACAAAGAGGGGCAGGGCTAGGCTTAGGATAGGGTTGTCTCATAAAATACGACACCCTGAGGAATTTGAATTTCAGATAAACAACAAATAATTTTTAGTATAAATAGGCCCCAAATGTTGCATGAGACATATTTATACTCAAAAAAAAATTCATTGTTAATCTGAAATTCAAATTTAAGTAGACAGCCTGTATTTCTTTTTTGCTAACTCAGACAACCCAGTGATTCAATGGAAGGAAGAAAAGAGAGACAGAAAGAAACTGGATTCTTAGTGCCATACATATGTATATATATATATTTTAAATAATTTATTTATTTTTTCCTGTGTTGGGTCTTCGTTGCTGCACACGGGCTTTCTCTAGTTGTGGTGAGCGGGGGCTACTCTTCGTTGTGGTGCGTGGGCTTCTCACTGCGGTGGTTTCTCTTTGTTGCAGAGCACGGGCTCTAGGCACACAGGCTCAGTAGCTGTGGCTCGCGGGCTCTGGATCGCAGGCTCAGTAGTTGTGGCGCACGGGCTTAGTTGCTCCACGGCATGTGGGATCTTCCCGGACAGGGCTCGAACCTGTCCCCCTGCATCGGCAGGTGGATTCTTAACCACTGCGCCACCAGGGAAGCCCTCTTAGTGCCATATTTGAACCACGGATCAAGCTTTGCCTGCCGCTCACACTTCTAACATTTTCAGGTACAAAAACCAATACATTCTTTTTATTGTTTAACTAGATTGAGTCTAGTTTTCAGTTCCTCAGAACCGCCCTTAACCTACGATTGATCAGACGCTGAAAGCTTTGATCTTGGGATGCAGATCTTGTTAGGAGAAGGCTTGCTTTGCACTCTTTTCTTAGCCTGGTTGCCCTAGTCAGGAACCTCTGCGTGGCTGCATCCCTTCTTGTGATGTTAATTTTCTGTATCAACTTGACTGGGTCATGGGGTACCCAGATATTTGGTTAAACATTATTCTGTGAGGGCATTTCCAGATGCGATTAACATTTGAATCAGTACTGATTCAAATCAGTACTATATGTATGTTATATATCTACATGTATATGTTATATATACCCATATGTATATGTTTTTATATATACATGTATATGCATATTTATATATTCCATTAGTTCTGTTTAACTGGAGAATTCAGATTAATACACTTCTCTCAGACCAGCATCCCTGCAGACCCTCACTAGGTTAACTCTGCCTTTATTTTTAGAGACCTTTACGAGAAGCGCAGTTGTGTCTTCAACTTCTTCTCCCTCCACCCAAGTGGTCTGAGCTGAGGCCAGCGCCCTCCGAGAAGTCACGGAGCTGTTACGAGCCAAGGGGTGCTGCAGCCTCAGACCTGCACACAGACTGCCTAGTGTCTGCTTGGCTCCAGGGCAGTAAAGAGCTGCCTTGGGACCGACAGAAAATTGACCAGTTTGTTTATCTTGGGGACCAGAAGAAACCAGCTTCTTTTCATTCTCAATGGCCAGGCTTGGAAATCTAGCTTTCCAGAAGCAGTCCTTTGGGAAGGCTCTGACCAGGGCATTAAAGAGGTAGGACTTTGCTGGAAATTGTGCTCTCTGGCCAAGACCAGGTAGAAAGATCAATTTGGGCTTTATGAATAAGTCCCTTCATTTTTCTGGGTCTGCTTTTCCTCATGTGTATAACAGATGGGGCCGTCAGGCTGCAGAGTGGGTACCAATCAGGGGGATCCCAGTTACCAAGCCTTGGGCTTGAGGCAGGCATTGGGTCGAGGGCAGGACGTAAACGCCAGGTGTGAGGCAGGTTCCACTACAAGAGCAATGGCTGCAACCTTCAAATCAGCTCAACTCACAAGAACAAGCTCGGCCTAACTGCACTGCTTTCAACAGGCCCCAGTGACCCATCCCCCTCTATCTCTGACCCTACTTGGCCCAGCTCCTAACCCTCAACTCCATTTTCACCCCACAGAGCTTTCATTTCATATTTAGGCACCTTGGTCACAACATCTTGCCTCCTCCAAGGATGCCGACTGAGAACTGCTCCTTTGGCCCTTCCTGCTTCAGTCCTCCTCAGATGGGAGAGTCCCTACTCTGGTGTATTAGTTAGGTATTGCTGCTGTAGAAAATAGACCCCAAAGGCTTCCCAGGTGGTGCAGTGGTTAGGAATCTGCCTGCCAATACAGGGGACACAGGTTCGAGCCCTGGTCTGGGAAGATCCCATATGCCACGGAGCAGCTAAGCCCATGCGCCACAACTACTGACCCTGCACTCTAGAGCCTACGAGTCACAACTACTGAGCCCACGTGCCACAACTACTGAAGCCCGCGCACCTAGAGCCCGTGCTCTGCAACAAGAGAAGGCGCCATGAGAAGCCCGTGCACCGCAACGAAGAGTAGCCCCCGCTCGCCACAACTAGAGAAAGCCCGCGCGCAGCAACGAAGACCCAATGCAGCCAAAAATAAATAAAATAAAATAAATAAATTTATTTTTAAAAAAGAGGAAAAGAAAATAGACCCCAACATATAATGGATAAACATAAAGGTAGTTCACTTCATGTCTCATCTAACAGTCCAGGGCCGTCCTAGATTGGAGTTCAAGTGTGGTGAATGGGGAAGGGGACCATCCTTCTCCATGTACTCAGAGACTGTGGTTGATGGCAGCTATGCCACCTTTAAAACATCTTCCAAATTCGGGCTGGGGGATCACCATCAGATGACCAAGAGAAGGAGTATGGAAAGGTTTTATTGGTCAGGCCTGGAAAGAGGACACATCTATCATTTTTCATTGATGAGAACTGTGCTGCATGGCCTTGCCCAACTACAAGGATGGAGTCTAGCTGCGAGCCCAGGAAGATGAGGAAGTGGGTTGGGTGAACAGCTGGCCAGTGTCTGCCAGGCCCGACTTCAGCCCATTGGCATCTTGGGTACCCTGGGTTCGTGGCTCATGCTGGCTTGGATGCTGGGCCCAGCCCAGGGTTCCTGAAAGTCCTCTCACTGGGAATGGGAGTGAGCTGGGATTTCGGGAAGTGCTGCTTCTATCTCAGATGGTTTAAGGGGAAGGGTGTGGAGCAGCGAGCCAGCCAGGATGTGGCACCACTGCCATCACCACTTTCTCCAAACACCATCATGAACCACATGCCCCCCAGGCCTAAGGAATGTAGCTTTCCCCTGCAGGGAGGACAGGAGTGAGGATGAGCTCACTGGTGAGCTCCCCAGAACCTCAGGAGGTGTTTCTCAGCCCCACGGCTCTGACCTTTCCCAGGAAAACTGTGCACGTGTGTGCATTGTGCGCGTGTGTGTGTAGATGACCACACAAAATAATCACAGTACTGCACAGGTATTATCCCCACTTCACAGATGAGAAAACTGAGGCTCAGAGAAACCAACTTTTCAGGGTGCAAATTGTAAGCCAGGGTTTGGAAACAGGTCCTATTTCTCTCCCTGTTATCACACTCCTTCCTCCTTTCTCTCGCTCATGTGTCCTTAAGTTTATTCAAACGCCACGTCCCCACGAAGTCTATTACTTCTGTCTCCACAACCCCATTGTCCTTCATCTGTGTCTCTTTAAAGTCTACCTTGGGATAGGATTTTTTGTGTGCATCTTGTTCCCCTGTAAGCCTCTTGAGGACAGACTATGTCAAATTTGCCTCTGAACCTCTCCCTCCTGAATTTTTATATATATATATGTAAACACACACACACACAAATACCCATTCAGCGAATGAATACTTTAGTCACAGAATTCTTGAACTCAGTTAAGTGGAAAATCTAAGTCAACTATGAAAGAAAGATCAAAGGACGATTTATAGTAAACCACACACTCGCTCCTGTATTTTTTCTTCACACCCTGTTCCCTTCTCTCATATCCTGGTTCTCCCCGGCGGGCTTTCATGGGGCTTGGCTCATTCACTCTGGCTAGAGAATTTCCTAACATTTTGTTTATTAGTAGTAGTAGCAGTAGGACTATTACTATGAATAGCTGAGATTTACAGAACCTCTAAATGGTATCTTCCCTGAGTGTGGGGCCTTTGTAGGCCCTTGGCCACAGCACGGGTCTGGCCCACTCTGTACTTTCTTTTTTTTTTTTATTGAAGTATAGTTGATTTACAATGTTTCAGGTGTACAGCAAAGCGATTCAGTTCCATATATAGAGATGTGTGTGTGTAAATATATATATATAGAGAGAGAGAGAGAGAGAGAGAGAGAGAGAGAGAGAGGGAGAGGGAGAGAGAGAGAGAGAGAGAGAGAGAGAGAGAGAGAGAGAGAGGGAGAGAGAGAGAGAGAGAGAGAGAGAGGGGGAGAGGGAGAGAGGGAGAGAGAGTTCCCTGTGCTATACAGTAGGTCCTTGTTGTCTATCTATTTCATATACATGTACTTCCAATATGTGGGATTTTTTGGATAAACAGACCTGTTTAGTGCCAGGCATTTGGGTCAGACTCTCTTAATACATTACCTTTAACTTTCAAAACCACCCAGAAAGGAAATTATTATAATCATTATTTTACAGATGAGGAAACTAAGGCTCAATGAGGTTAAGTAATCTGCCCCACATCACACAGTTAGGATGCCACAGAGCCCAGTGCCACGCAAGGACGATCCACCCGCAGGGTGCACCCTTTGTTATTAAATCTCGAGGCCTCCTGGCACCCTTTGCAATTGTATCCCAGTCTCTCTCTTTCTTTTACCTATTCACTCCCTTAGGAAATATTTCTGAGCATCTATTACGTGGGAGATGCCAGACAGGGATGAATAGTGCAGAGGTGGTTTTTGCCCTAATGGAATTCATGGTCCAGTGGTCAAGGTAGACATTAAACAAGTGAGGGCACAATTAGAGACCCACCTTCAAGTACGGTAAGCGCCATGAGGAAAGGGAAGAATGCCATGAGGGACTTTCTTGACTCGGATGGTCAGAGAAAGTCTCTCTAAAACTTGGACGTGATCGATAAAGAATTACAAAGAGCCAGCCTAGTGAGGAGAGTGTGTTCCAGGCAGTGGGAACATGACTGGGGTGGCCCTGAGGCAGGAAAGTGGTGGGCACAGAGAGAAGCACAGAGAAGGCCAGTGTGGCACACCAAGGTACAGAGGACTCCAGGTGAAGATGAGCTGTAAGCAAGGACAGATGTCGGGGTCACTGGCTGAGGAGCCTGGGTTGTTTTCTGCGTGTGATGGCGGACCAGGGAAAGGATTTCAGCAGGGGAACTTCTGTGTAGTGAGGGGGTTGGATGAGACCAGAGTGGAAAGAGGAAGGAGGCTATCGCAGTAATCCAGAAGAGAGAAAGGTGGTTTGAACCAGGGAGAGGTAGTGAAGGTGGAGAGGAAGTGACAGATCGGCAATGGAATCGAGAGGGCCCAGTGTTGGAGCCTTTGCAGAGGAGCTGGGATTTCCATACAAGCCTGGGGGGCTGGGCTGAATCCAGTCTGTACGGACAGGGAGGCCCTATACTAGATTCTCCAAAAAGATCCTGATGAAGAGGTGCAAGTTTATCCCACCGAGTCAAAGCAGCTGAGTCTTCATTTTGAGCATCTGTGACAGAAGGCTACTCGAGGAAGTGCTGGTTCTGCCTGTGAAGGTATGATTATTACAGAGTAAAGGCCTGACACCGAGATGGGCAGGGTCACCATGTCCCATCAGAGGAAGAGACAGGTCAGTGGGTCTGCCCCACAGGGCTGCCCACTGGCTCAGGATGAGCTGGACCAGGATGAATGGTTGGAAGGAGGTATTTTTATCCTGGCCCAGGGGAGGGGTCCAGAGATCCAGGCAGAGTGGCCATGTGTCAGGAAGCAGGCTGTGTCTGCAAGGTGGAGATAAGCAGTGACTTAGGGGACAGAAAGCCCAGCCTAGGGGTCACTGGCTGAATGGAGCTAAGATGTTGCTCAACGGAACCCAAGGAATTGGGGACATTTTCATGATTCATTTTCCAACTTGAGAAAGGTTTAGGTGTATTCTCCTCTCTGCCCTCTTTCCCTTAAACTCACCTGTGGATACCCCAAGTGCCGGTTGTATTTGGGGGAAGACTTGCTAGGAATGCCTTCATTTAATTTCTGGGTTTAGCCAAATCCACTGGATTTGCCCAGCTGCTGGGTGAGATTGGCTTTCTGTGGCTTGGTCGTCGCTGGGTTCCAGTTCAGTAAAAATAATGGGAGTTCTTCAACTAATGTCTGCCCTCAACCTCCTTCTCTTCTCCTGACCCCTTCACAGCTCCCTGACTATGGCTGTACCCACAGCTCAGCTCTGGGTGGGATATATTCCCTGCCAGACCCCTCCTCAGTCCTGCCCTGCCCCAGCCTCCTGCCAGGGCAGGGGCTTAGACACCCACCACACTCTCTGAGTCCTCTGTGTCAAGAAGACAGGTCCTGCTAGCCCACACCCTTTCTCCTGAGGAAGCCAGGCCCTTTGAGCAAAGCTGTGATGGGCCACACGTTTCCCTCTCCTTTAAAAATAAGCACTCCCTGTGGCTCAAGCTGGCCTTCACCCTGGTGAGGTGACTCCCTTCCAAAAACCTATGTCAGAGCATCCTTTGTAACGCTTGGGGAAGAGCGAAGGTGGAAAAAAAGGCTTCTGTTTATCCGGATGTTTGACATCCAGAGAAGGAATATTGTTTCTCCAGTCAAATACTGGGGCTCCATTGAAAAATATTTTCAATCTCCAGCCTGAAGTCCAGCGTCTTTGTGAACCTCAGCCAATACACACAGTCCAGGTATTGGATCCAGGCCCATCTGTCCCAGGCAGCCACATTCCTGTCTGATGTCCTGAATATGGCATACCTGGTCTTGGTCCCAGAGGCGACTGCTGTGACATTCTCCCATCCTATCAGTGGATAGGGTTAAGGAATTCTCTCCCAGTCATTACAGGGAGGCTAGGGGCTGCCAGAGGAAGGATGGAGTCATGCCAAGGAAGGCTCGTGCTCTGGAGGTTACAGAAATGAGGTGGCTGAAATCTCCTTCCGGCCAGCCAGTATCCTCCCAGATGTAGGACAAGCCTACCTAAGGATGTGGCTTTCAGACCTCACCTAGTCTCTCCCTCTGCCTGTCTACATTAAAAACACTGGGGTTGTTTTTTTTTGGGGGGGGGTACTTTTTCTTATACTACAAATGCAATTTAGAAATTATAGATAAGCAAAAGGAGAAAATGAAATTCACCCAATTTCCCATCTCTCAGAGATAATAATAACTATGTCCATTATACTTTATATAATTCAAGCATTATTTTTATGCATGATATATAGCTTTTAAAAAACACTAAAATGAAATCAGCCAGCATATACTATTTTATAACTTGCCTTTTCCACTTAATAGTGTATCATGAATATCTGTTTAATAAATACTCTTCTAAAACATACATAGCTACAGAGTATTTAATTCAACTGATGGAGTGATTAACTGAGAATTAAACAATCCTCAGTTAATGGATACTTAGGTAGTTTCCAAGTTTTGACTACTATAAACAATACTATGATGGACATCCACACAGCTAAATCTTTGGGAGCACCTGTAATTATTTGTTAAGAATGATGATAATATACCACAAGCAAACCAGAAAGAAAAAAGAGTGATGATGATAGTTACCGTATCTTTAGTGTTCACTCTACTTTATCTGGAAACAGACATGTAGCTTACCCAATCTACCCAACTGTACATGTCAGAGGCAGAATGCATACCCAGGTTTGTCTGACTCCAAGTCCAGATCTCCAAGTAGCATTCCCCCTGTCCTACTAGGTTGATGTTTTAGAATGATGGGGAACATGGTGAGACTAGCTAATTCTAGGAGCACAAGCCTACGGATGCACTTCATTAGCTGTGAAATGAGTTTCCCAGTCAGAAGCAATGCTGTGTGAAATGCCATGATAGTAGATAAGATATTCTGTAAGTCTACGGATGGTGATATGGGCAGAAACATCATGGGCAAGGAAGACAAACCCGTATCCAGAATATTCATCTCCCCCAGTGGGAGAAACAAAAAAGTGCTTCCAAAATGGAAGTGTTCCAATGTAATTGACCTGGTCTCTACAAATAGTGATGCCACATTGGGAGCTCCGTGTTGGTTTCTGCTATGGTAGGTAGGTTGGGGATTCAGAAGTGATTGTAGCCAGATCGGTCTTGGTGAGTAGAAGTCCATGTTACTGGGCCCGTGCAAAATCTCCATTCATGCTGTCATGGCTGCTTTGTCTATGAGCCCAGTGACACACACAGAATGGGTCATCTTGTTGACCTGATGATTAGGATCGTTCTGTGCCAAGACTGCCCTTCGATGAGTATTCACTTGGCATGCAAATATCTTCACCTCTGAGCCTACTTTGAGAGACCCATCCAAATACTTCTTTCTCAGACCTCCTCGCCATTAAATTTCCAATTGTGCTCTTTCCAAGTCCCTGACCAAACCATTAGCCACGTCCATGACTGAACATAGATCCAAACCCCTAGCCATATTTCCTTCCAGGTAAGATGAACATCTAGGTGTCCTGCTCGAAGTTCTGCCCACTGGGAGGATTTCCCTTCACTACTGCCCTTCAGGGAATCTCTGAGTGGACCCATAGTGCTGGAGAGCTGCCACCAGTGGCCTCAGCATAGCTCTTATGTCCCTTACCCGTGGACCTCTCTCCACAGGCCCTCATGGTGGGATTCCTAAGGAACTCCCTAATGGCAACTATAATAGAATTATAGAAAGTGCCCAAACCCCGTAGATTTGTATCTGGGAACAGCCACTCAACGACCCAGACATTGGGCTGCTTTCTCAGCTTCATCTTGGTGGTCCTAAGGCAGAGACCATGTTTATTGACCCCTTTCATCTAAGAATGAGCCCCTTTTCCACCAGGGATGTTCCCCGAGGGTGGCAGGGACAAATCTACCTCCCTGTCCTGGTAGCATCCAGTTTCCAACACCCACAGCACTCAGCAAAAAGCCCAGGCCCCTCTTCACATATTTTTCTCCCCAGGATACAGAGGCTGTAGGTAAATCAAGTTTATCAGTAGGAAGGGTCACAACCAAGACGCCCCTGACCTCCAGGGTAGAGAGCTGTTTTGGCTAGTGTAACTTAGGAAGCTGTCAGAGTATTTCTAATCTTCTCAGGGCTGAGCACAAATCCCACCCACCCGCCATTTTATCAATTCTGAAGCTGACGTATGTCTTAGTGTTTGCATTTACTGTAGGTTCCCTGCCCCCCAAACAAAACAAAACAAAGCTATTCTATCAATGGTGAATATCTTTCAGTTACGTTATTTCTTGGCATTGAGGTATTAGGGAAAATGATAGCCAAATTCATGGGAATGGGTGAAATTACCTAAGGCAAAGAGGTGAGGTAGGAAGAGAAGAGAACTAGGAAATAAGATAAAATAAAAATTATTAGTGTTGTAATATCAGTTAACAATTAATTGACTGCTTACTGCGTGCCAGGTACTGTTTTAAAGGCTCTGCAAACATTAAGTACTTTAATTCTGATTATAACCTTATAAGCTAGGCATTGCTTTCATCATCAGCATCCCCATTTTACAGATGAGAAAATTGAGGAAAATTGCCCAAAGCGTACAGCTAGTCAGTGGTAGAGGTGGGACCACAACTCCGGCAGTTCTGGTTCCAGAGTCCTCTCCCAACTTCCGTGCTATGTCCACATCAGGGGTAGGCACTTAATCAGGCATTTTCCAGACTGGGTACCCTGTATTTATCCATCAGAGTTCTTAGTTGCAAGCAATAGAAACTGACTTCTTTCTTTAAGAAGGAAAGGGATTTGTGAAGAGGCTATTTGTCTAGGCATCAACCAGCCACAAGTGCTAAGCCCATGGGAGAAATGTTAACAACATGTCAACCCCTGACCAATTTCAGCTCCATGAAAAGTGGGATGTCTGGACATTTATGAATCCTGATCTGATGCACCACCTTACCAAAATAATGAACCTGAATCTGACCAAGCTTCTGAGGTAATTACCAGTTTCCAGGGAACGCAGAGGCCAGAAGACACGTTAAACAAAACTATAAGATAGCAATCACCCATGACCGGAGCATAGAAGAGTCGCTAGGAAAATTGACCATAATTCCTCAGGAAATAAGAGGCACAAAACCATAAAAGGAGGAAAATCTTTAGAAATGGAAAGTCATTTAAGAGCATGTTAGCTAAATACAATGGGTGAATATTGTTTGGATCATGATTTGAATAAACCGACCATAGAAATACTTTTTCAGCCAATTAGGGAAGACTGAATACGGCCTGGGTATTAAATGATTTGAAAGAATCATTGTTGGTGGTGTAGGTTGGCATGGTGGTAATGCAGCTCTTTGTGTGGTTGTTAAGTCCATATCTGTTAGAGACATATACTGAAGTATTTATGAGTGAAATGATACGATGTCTGGAAGTTGCTTTAAAATAAATTACATAGATCCTCCACGCTAAAGAAGGAGGCACACAACTCCCCACTGTTTAAATGTGGGCTGCACATAGTGACTTTCTTCCAAAGAGTACAGTGCGGAAGGGATGGGTGGGGAGAATGAATAACTCTACCGTGGAGAAACCTAATGAGCACTACTTCAGCCAGGTGAATAAGGCCAACATCAACTACAGTAAATCATGTTGATGGTATAGACTCTTAATATGGAGTGATGAAAACAGCACTCTACCTAGGCCATCTTCCTCCCCAAAACCCATCACCTCAGTCTAATCATGAGAAAAACAGTAGACAAATTCCAGCAGAGGGGCCTCCTGCAACATACCTGACCAGTACTCCTCAACACTGGTCAAGGTCATCAAAAACAAGAGCAGTCTCTGAAAGAAAAACGGTTTCTCTCAACCAACAACACTTCTGACACCAAATGTGTGGATTTTCCGCACCAAAAAATTCTCCAGTTTTCTTTAGACACCCACTGGGTGTACTATAATTTAATTCAATTCTGACATTAATGCAGGCCCTGCAGGTTAAGGGCTCAGGCCCACAAGACTGCCCCCACTTCCAAGGCCAACCACAAGTGGTGGGTGTCCAGGTCACCCACACTTCTGTCTGACTTGGCTACAAATTGAGGGTTCCCATGATCCTCTCCTCAGGTTCAATAATTTGCTATAGGGCTTCCCTGGTGGGGCAGTGGTTGAGAGTCCGCCTGCCGATGCAGGGGACGCGGGTTCATGCCCTGGTCCGGGAAGATCCCACATGCCGCGGAGCAGCTGGGCCCATGAGCCATGGCCACTGGGCCTGTGCATCTGGAGCCTGTGCTCCGCAACGGGAGAGGCCACAACAGTGAGAGGCCTGCGTACTGAAAAAAAAAAAAATAATAATTTGCTATAACAACTCACAGAATTTAGGGAAACACTTAAATTTACTGGTGGCATTTAAAGGAACAGCTAGTTGAAGAAGTACACAGGATGAGAAGGGTCCCAAGAGCAGGTGTTTCTGTCTCTCCCATGTGGACATCCCAGCACATGCAGGTGTTCACCAACCTGGAAGCTCTTTGAACACCAAGCCTGGCTCCTGGGAGGCATTCATTCAAAACTGAATGGTTGAGAGGATGTGGCTGTAGAAATGATCTTGCCTCTTAGGGAGAAGGTGATGAAATCCTGGAGTTGTGAAGCCAGGGTTCTAGCCCTGACTCTGTATCCTACTGACTGTGTGCCTTGCAGGGAATTACTCTCTCTCTCTCTCTGAACCTGCCTTCCCTCCCCCTGCAATAAAGGAGGTAGACCAGATGCTTTCTTAGCTTATCCATTCCTCGGCCTAGGCCAACGTTACTGCTGGACAGAGGGTCCAGTCCAGAGGCTCCTGCTGTCAGCAAGGCTGGCTCACAGCTGACCCGGTGACTCCCCATGCCAGCCCCCCCCTCTTTACTGCTAGAGGGGAGGCAGGTGTCTGCCACACACTGGCAATGGGGCCTTCAGAAGGGTCTCAAGGGCCCTGGGGACTCTCTCCAACAGGGGGGAGATGAGGGTTGCGGACCAATCCCCAAGGACTCTCCCTGTTCTGGGATTCTCTGGGTCATCACCAAGCCCACATGCGAAGGCCTCAGTCACAGACGTCCTGGCTCAGGAGCACCTGGAGAGAAAGCCCAGGAGGAAGGGCCAGGTCACAGTGCTGTTTACTCTGGACCTAGGGTCTGTCCGATGCTGCCCCTCCTGGCCCAGGCACTGGCTCTGTGGGAGTGCAGGAGAGCCGGGGTGGATAACACACACTTCCCTCCAGGGGGAGGGAGGCTTAGAGAGGAGCGAATCCCAGAACATAAATCAAATGAGGTGTAAAATTGTTCCAAGCCATGCTTCGTTAAGCTGCTGCAACATGTCCTTAGCAGCGGCCCCAGAGCCGGGAAGACACACAGGCAGGCACCTGGTGGGTGGGTAGGGTAGCAGTTAGTCCAGGAGTGATGATGTGGGGTCTCACAGCTCATCTGGGGGGCACTACTGACCCACGCTGGACCTCACTATCCCTCTAGCAGGGCATGAGGAAGGGGGCTGAAGGGCAGATCTTAAGGCTGGCTTGTCCTTTCCAGCCCCTCCTCTGAGTTCTCTGAGAATCTCACTTTGGGCACCGCCCCTACATCTCAATCTACAGAGGGGCCGAGGCCCCAGGAAGGGCTGTCAGCAAGCCATCAGCAGCTCCAGACGTGGCCAGGGCCCAAGGTGCCCAGCTTGCCTTCTGGACTGAAGTCAGCAGTCTGCTAGTCCTCTCCTGTGATCAGGCCTCTTAGCCAAAGGCACAGGGAGGAGCCTACCTGGGGTGACTTGGGACCTGTCAGTGGTCCCCAGACCTAGATTTCCAGGGTGCAGAACTTCTTTTGTTTGCTCTTTTGCCAAGTAAAGGTATTTTTTTAAACCCTACAATCAATTATCAGCATTATGTAGTCATGTTAGTAGCAAAAACTTACGATCCGCGTAGTCACGTCCCTAAATTCACTGTATCATCCCCACTATTCTCATTTCATTGTGAACTGTGAAAATTCTATTGCCACCTCCAGAGGTCAGTGGTTTGACCATTGCCTTGGTGGCCCACCAAGAATCAGGTCACCGCTGTGCATCAAATGCGGCTGAGGGTCCGTCAGGGGTCTTCTAGAAAGAGGTGTGAGTTAGGGCATGTAGCCCTTCTCACCTTCCAGCCTGCATCTTACCTTTCCTGCAACTCTAACAACTCTTATCAGGAGAGCCTCCATCCAAACTGAACTGTACTTCCAGATCTACAGGAATCTGAGCCAGGTGTTCAAGGCCCGATTTTTCAGGGATGGGTGTTTCAGGCCCTGGGGATTGTATTCTCTTATGTAGTAAGGGTAGTCGTGTTAGCAAGATAACCCTTTTTACTACATAGCTTTTGCAGGCCAGGTTCCCCTGAAGCAGTTGGAGGTGAAGTTTGGGGTGCAAGATGTTATAGAGACCATGCACGAAATGAAAAGACAACCGACTGACGGGAGAAAATATTTGCAAATGATATGGCCAATAAGGGGTTAATATCCAAATTATATAAACAGTTCATACAACTCGACATCAGAAAAGCAAACAGCCCAACTGAAAAATGGGCAGAAGACCTGAATAGATTCTTCCGAAGAGGACATGCAGATGAAAAGATGCTCAATATCGCTAATCATTAGGGAAACGCAAATCAAAACCACAATGAGTTATCCTCTCACCCCTGTCAGAATGCCTACCGTCAAAAAGAAAACAAATAACAAACTTTGCCAAAGATGTGGAGAAAAGGGAACCCTTGTCCACTGTAGGTGGGAATGTAAATTGTTGCCACCACTGTGGAAAACAGTATGGAGGTTTCTCAAGAAACTAAAAAGAGAACTATCATATAACCCAGCAATTCCACTCCTCGGTATATATCCAAAAAAGCCCTGAAAAGACTAATTCAAAAAGATACATGCACACCAATTTTCATAGCAGCATTATTTACAATTGCCAAGATATGAAAGCAACCTAAGTGTCCATCAACAGGTGAATGGATGAAGAAGATGTGGTATATATATACAATGGAATATTACTCAGCCATAAAAAAGAATGAAATTTTGCTATTTGCAACAACATGGATGTACTTGGAGGGCATTATGCTAAGTGAAACAAGTCGGACAGAGAAAGACAAATACTGTATCACTTATATGCGGAATCTAAAAAATACGACAAACTAGTAAGTTTAACAGAAAAGAAACAGACTCACAGATACAGAGAACAAACGAGGGGTTACCAGTGGGGAGAGGGAAGAGGAGAGGGGAAATATAACGGTAGGGGACTAAGAGGTATAAAATATTATGTATAAAATAAGCTACAAGGATAGATTATACAACATAGGGAATATAGCCAATATTTTATAATAAAAATTGTGAACCACTATGTCGTACACTTGTGACTTATACTGTACATCAACTATATGTCAATTAGAAAAATAAAAGATGTTATGAAGGCTTGGCCAGTGCCCATCAGAGTGTCCCACATGGACCCACATGGCTGGGTCTTTATGCCCCCAGCTTGCTCTGTCCCTGGCTGCAGCCTGCCCCCGGGGAGGGCATGATCTCAGGCAGGGCGGGTCTCTGCAGCTGAGACCAGCTGAAGGCGCTGATAGTTGGAGGCCATCTGGCCACTGACCCCACTCCTGGCAACGCGGGAAGTGGGCGGTCATCTCTGTGTCCACCAGCATAGTTTTCAGCACTTACACATCTCTTGAATCTTGCAACCACCTTGGAGCGCAAGCAGAGCAGAGGTACTTACCCGACTTCACAGATGGGCAAACTGAGGCCGCACATCAAGTGAGATAGTGCTGAGCAGGTCCTCTAAGCCAGGTCTTCAGGGTCCTCCTCCAGTGCCTCTATGACCAAGAACAAGGACTCAATGAAAATAACAACTATTAGTACTGCAAATGCTAACAGTATTAATCACTAGGTGAACGGCCAGGCGCTGTGTCATAAACTTTGCATATTAGTTCATTTAAACTTCCCAACAATCCTATGAGCTGACTTCTAGAATTATCCCCATCTTGGGGACAAGTAAACTGAGACTCAGAGAGGTGATGACTCTTGCCCAAGGTCACTCAGCTAATAAAGCAGGGTCAGAGACTCACACCCGGGTCTGTCAGGTTCCAGTGCCTGCAGGGGCTGTGCTCTTAAACACCGGGGTGATCTGAACCCCCCGCCCAGCAGGTGGGGCTTTGAGGGCTGCAGGCTGGTGCTCCAGGTGTGGGCAGGCTGGATGGAAGAGCCCAAGAGACAGACATCACTTACCGAGGGAGGCAGTGCTGACTAGCTGGTCCTGGTGGTGGAGCCTGAAGCAAGTCCCTCCCACTCAGGGCCTCTGGGAAAAATGAGGGTCTAGCCCCTGTGCATTCTGAAGGATCTTCCCTAGAACTCCTGACCACCCGGGTTTCTACTTTGGACTCATATCTGGAGCCACCCATGGCTTTCTAGGCCCCTTAGGAAACCCCTTGTATGGCCTGGCCCCTCTCTCCTCCCAGCTTCCTGTCCTTAGGTTGGCCTGGGCTGTGAGCATCATATCTGGTTCTGTGCGGCGATAAGTCAGTCTCTGCGCTCTGCCATCTCCCTTCTCCACCACACTTGTTATTTACAAAGCACATTTGGCCCTGGGTCTGGTGAACCCTGCCTCCCCCAGCCCTCCTTTCTTGGGCTCTTATGAGCCCTTTGGTTTGGGAAGATACAAAGGTGGGTGGGAGGAAGAGGAAGCAGGAAGCGGCATGTGTGTGCGTGCACGGGGAATGGGGGAGGCACTGCAGGGGCTCCACGTTCCTCAGGGAACCTCCTCCAAGAAATTTCATGCTCCAGAGAGAACCCATAAAATCAAAGATGTGCTTCCATGTGCAATAATTTATCCAGAACAAGTGATGAAAGCTTCCTACCCATTAATCATTGGGCAAGAGGCTAATTGATTTACAGGCATGTGGTCTGTGCAGAGCTCTGGAGGGTTACACATGGCGTGAATATGGATGTGACATCATCTGCTCTCAAGCTCAGCTTTCCAGGCCCTCCCCACCTCCACCTGCTTACTCACGTCCCGACCACTCATCACACTGCACCCGAACTTCTAATACTTTCTTGAAGCTGCTCTTGCTGTTGAAAAACCAGAGCCAGGGGTTCTGACTGTGCCAGATGGGTTTTGGCTGCTTTAAACTGGTCACAACAGGCTCAAACCACTTCTAACCAGTCCAAGCAGGTTCTAGCTAATTCCAACTCTGACCAGATCAGGATGAAAACTGGTCCAATGTGATCTGATAGGATCACACCAATGGCGTCCTTTTAAAGTAGATTCTGGCTAAATCTAACTAGATCAAACCAGCACCGCTCAGATCAAAGCAATGCTGACTGGTTTCATCGAGCCCAGGTGGGGTCCAGCTCAGCCTGCCTCTTCTGCTCTAAAGCTGTTCTCATTGAAATGGCCTCTCCCTTGGCCTCCTCTGGGAAGGTGTGACCCTGCTGACTGTTCCTAAATAAAAAGAGGGTGGGTTATATGTTCTGAGATGATCTAGAGAGGGAGGCTGTTATTTTACTAATAACTCTGTTTACAGTTTGCTGGGTGCCTTTACACACACTGGTTCACATGACCCCCACAAGAAGTACCTGGGCCAGAGGTTCATATCCTGCGCCCACTTGGCCTTTAGAGGGACTGAGAGATAGACTCGAATCTCAACCTCCCCACTTAGCTTTGTGGCTTCAGTTTCCCTTCTCTGAGCCTCAGTTTCATGCTCTGTAAAAGGGGATAATAATAGTGCCTACGATTGTCATGGTAAAGACTGAGAACGATAATCTAGGTCACAACACTTAGAACAGTGTTGCGACCCACAGCAAGTGCACATTAATTATCAGCTCTTTTTAAAAATTATTATGATTACTGTTGTTACTGTATGATTATTACTGTCATCGTGTAAACAGAAAACTACCTGGACTCATCCTGCCTTTCAATCTCACTTGAACCCTAACCCCGCCTGGGCCATGGCCTCTGGCTTCCTCTCCCGGAAGGCTCACAGGAAGTTAGAGAATTGATTTCCACAGTGTTTTCCACTCTGCCCCACCAGATGAGACCCAGGGCTATCCTGGGATGCGTTTTCCAATACTGCTCCTGAGAATTCATCACTTCTATATTGTCTTCTGACCACTGGCCGAGGTTTCCTCTTCACTGAGAGCTTCCTACGGTTAGGTGAACTCCCCTGGGACAGAGGAAATGGAGCGAGCTTGCAAGGGGTGGGCAAAGCCAAAGACCCTGTGTGGGGAGTGGGCTTTGAGGGGCCTCTCCTTGGGCTGAGGAGAGAGCCCTGAGCTGAAAACTCGGGTCCTGGGTGTCCCTGCCCGCCTCCAGGCCTCTGTATGGGGAAGGGGGGGGACTGGCTGAGAGGGGAGGGTGCTTTGGGGGCCCTGGGCGTTCTGGGGAGCTGGGTCTTCGGGCCTCTGGCCCCTGCTCTGATGGGGGTCAGGGCTGGGGGGTGCAGGAGGTGAGGGGGACAGAGTGTGGCAGGCACCTCACCCCAGGAACGATGCCAGCAGGACCCTCTGCTTCTCCCTCTCTCAGTCCCTCTGTCTCAAAAACAAATTATGCACACTCTACTCAACACTCAAAAGCTAACAATTTATATAAACTACCTTTGTCGAGGGTTCGGTGTGTTCCAAGCACTTTCCTGCATCTGCCGCTTATCATCACACCGACCTCACGAAAGAGGTGCTGTTATCACAGCCTCTCACACAGGAAGACGTGGGCTCAGAGAAGGGAGGTCTAACCCCCGGCTTTGGCCTTAACCCTCTACTGCCCTTCTTTCCCCTTCGTTCCTTCTCTCACCACCGCCCCCCTTCCATGTGGCAGCTTCTCAGCTGGTTCCTCTGTTGCTCATCTGAACCCACTGGAAGCTCTTGCAGGGCCGGGGCCTTGTCTGGGGAGGCCCGTGGCCCGTGCTCAGGACCTGGTCTGAATGGGATGTAGGTGCGAGGGCAGAATGACCAGGACGTGAGCACGGCTGCTTAAGATGGTGGTGAGACAGGGCTCAGACACCAGCGAAATCCCTGGTGGAGAAGGGAGTTCAGAGACCACTCCCACAGCAGCGCTGGGCTGCCAACCTCCGCTTGTATACCACCTCTGCCGAGAAGCTCACCACCTCCCACCGCAGCCCTGACCCCACGAGCATTTCCAGCAGCTCCAGCTGCATCTAACACCCACTGCAGCTTCAGCTCCAGGGACCACCCCTCTTAGGAAAAGGGACAGGAAGGAGGCGCAGGATTTATTAAGTGTCCTTTTCACTTCACACACGGTACAGAGCAATGGAGGTGATCATCTCATTTAATTCTCACAACAAACCCATGAAGTAAGATCTCTTGTTGGCCTCATTTTTTTTTTTTAGATTAAAAAAATTTTAACTGTGGTGAAGTACACATGAAGTACAATTTACCATCTTAACCTTTTTTTTTTTTTTTTTTTTGCGGTACGCAGGCCTCTCACTGTTGTGGCCTCTCCCGTTGCGGAGCACAGGCTCTGGACGCGCAGGCTCAGCGGCCATGGCTCACGGGCCCAGCTGCTCCACAGCCTGTGGGATCTTCCCGGACTGGGGCACGAACCTGTGTCCCCTGCATCGGCAGGCGGACTCTCAACCACTGCGCCACCAGGGAAGCCCCATCTTAACCCTTTTTAACTGTACAGTTCAGTGGCGTCCAGAGCACTCACATTGCTGTGCACCCAATCTCTAGAACTCCTTTATCTTGCAAAACTGAAACTCTGTGCCCATTAAACACCCACTACCCAGCTCCCTTCCCCCAGTCCCTGGCAACCACTGTTCTACTTTGTCTCTGAATGTGCCAACTCTAGGCACCTCGTGTAAGTGGAATCAGACGGTTTTTGTCTTTCTGTGATTACTAGCACCATTTTAAAGCAAAGAGATGGAAGCCAGAGAGACTAAGCCACTTACCTACTGTCACCAGCTACTACATGACACAGCCAGCACCGGAGCGCAGGCTGCCTTTGCCCGCACAGGCCCACGCTGCCCTTCTGACTCAGCCGGGCCTCACAAGCCGTCCCTGCTCTGGTGGAACAGCCGAGGCCCTTCAGTGTCACAGGTGCAGGGGCAGTTGTGGGGAAGCCCGGACACCTGGGTCCAGGCCTAGACATACCAAGGAGAGGCTGGTTCTTATTATCACCCCCTTGAATGCGGCATGAAGGTATTTAGCCCATCCGGGCCCCCTGCCCTAAATCTTCCTCAGCTGCTCCCTGAGGCCTAACCTGCTCTTCCAGGCCCTTTTCCTCAGGAGATGGTGCCGGGGTTAGACAGCCTCTCAGAAAAGGGCATCGGGAGACTTATGTTCCTGAATTTCCACTTATAGCCAGACGCTTATGGTTCATTCTGAGGGACAGATCTTTGTGAGTCCCCATCAGTCAGGATGTCTAAGTTCGGGGCAGTCAGAGAGCCTCAGAAAGAGACCCTGGCCTCGAAGAGTTCCCTGAACTAGGAGGGGCGGTGTCACAAGCATAAGTGATTGCAGGCAAGATGGGGCTAGAGGAACACTCCGTGAGAAGCATGGTTAAAGGGCTAAGGGAGTCTGTGGGCAGAGGTCATTTCCAGGTGGGGCAATCAGGGAGGCCTTCCTGGAGGAGGTGAGCTGGGAGGATCCAGACAGGGTCGGCGGTGGTGGGGCAGGGGGAATGGAAGTGTAGCCCAAATGGTGGAAACAGCCTGAGCACAAGTACAGAGGCCTGTGAGTGTCCTGTCCCCACAGTTAGGGCAGAGCCCAGGTCCTCACTGTGTGTCAGGAAGTACTCAGTAAATATGCACAGAACATGAAGGTTCCTGGAGAGGGGGAAGAAGAGGGGAGGAGACTTATCCCCTGATTCGCCTGTCTTCCTCTTCTCCCTCCCTATCCCATCAGGGTGCAGACTTTGCAAAGGTGGTCCCCCTTCAGAACCGAAGCTACCCCTCTGATGTCTGCAGCTCTCTCTAGGGGAAAAGAACAACTGAGGGCGCCAAGAGCCCTGGGAGGCCCCTTCAGCACCTTGCACATAGCGGCTCTCACAAAATGCCTTCCTTATGACTTCTGTTTGGATGGAAGGGAGACAGACCAGGTGCTGCTCCTGTTTGCTGCCCGGAGTGCTGGCTGTGAGTCACCTGGAATTTCCTAAGTGAGTCAGAAGTAGAGGAAGGGGAAGGGGTAGGCATGTGGAAAGAGAATAAGAAAAAAAACAACAACGATGCACTAAAATACAGAAGAGGCAGAGAGCACCCCCTATTGTGGGGAACTGCGAGGTCATCAAGGAGGTGGGAGTATTAACTAAGGTGGCCTTTGAAGACAGAAAAGGTTTTGAGAAGTCAATAGGGAGAGTGGAGGTGAGGGCAGGCACCCCACATGGAGGGAGGTGCATGGGCAAAGGCCCGGGTGGGACGGTGTGGGCCATACAGGGACAAACACATGTTCACCTTGGCTGGAACCTAACAGGAGTGACGAGTAGTCTGGAAATTGAGTTTGGAGATGAGCAGAAGGGCCAGATCACAGACACTCTGAAGTTGGACTCTCCTGGGAAGCCTGCAGAGGACTTTTAGAAGTTCCTGAGCTGAGAACTTTAGGAAGAGCATGCTGCCAAGTTGTCACAATGCACTGGAGCCCAGAGAGGAGACTTGCATGGGGTCCCTGCAGAGGTAACACAAGACGGACCTACAATGGCATTGCAGGGAGCAGAGAAGGAAGGGAGACCATTCCACAGAAACACAGACTTCTAATCTATCTTTCTGTTTTTCAGATGGGAAAAATGACAAGAATTGCCCCAGGTCACCCAGCTGTGTAGGTAACTGACCTCCATCCGCTACATCAGGGATGGTGATCATCAATCGATTGGTAATGGTTACTTGAAGGGCTGTGTAGAGAAAGATTCTGAACTGGAAAGAGCGGTGTGATTGATTAATGATGTCTGCCATGAGCAAGGGAATAGAGGAGTGCAGCCTAAGAGCAGACTGTTTGCTCTCTCTGCTCCCTTAAGCCCCAGGGTGAATAGTTCTGCTCTCCCTCGCTTACATAATAGCTGCAGGGATCAGCAAAATCACGTGTACAAAAATGTTTTGAAGACTACTGAGACTGCATAAGTAGGAGGGGTTGTTCCTATGGTTATGCATGCCTCTCTTAGTCACCCTGATCCTGGTGCCAGAAAAAACACACAGCCCCCCGATACCCTCGACAGCTTTCACCCACCGAATGTCCCCAGCATGTTGACTTGCTTGTTGACTAAGGTGGGCTTAGTCACAGTTGGCTGCACAGGGCCTGAGTTTGGGGAGCATATGGAAGGATGACATATTTTATAACCACAGACCAAGGGCACCGTAAGTCACCCAGCTCCCTGGCACATGGAACTGAGGCAGAGTCCCTTTTGTGATCAGCAAGGGCCTGACCCTGGTAGGATGTGCAGCCGTGTTAACCATTTCTGCCACATCCTGTCAGTTTCCAGCTTCAGCTCATCATGGGCTTCACTCTGTTCCTGAATTCCAGTGTCACGATGGATAGAGGCTCATCCTCCTGTTTGTACACCTGAGTGATGTCACCTTACCTACTCATTTGCTCCCAGAACAGTGGACCCCCAGGCCTGGAGAAGTCCGTTCCTGCAGGGTGGAATCCAGAGGGATTTTCTTTTCATGGGGGTTTTGTAGAGAAATGGCTTGGTGAAGCAGAGACTAGATTCAGACTCACAGGATTGTGACCCAGGCTCTTCCACTCACTGTTTGTGGGACCTTGGGTACATCACTTAATCTCTTTGTGCCTCAGTTTCCTCATCTGTGAAATGGGAATAAACTCAGCTGCTCTGCCTAGCTCCCAAGGAAGGGTAAGATTTCACTCTGAAATAAATTTATGTTCTTAAAGGACTGCCAGGTTTGGAAAGACCTTTCATACCCACTTTCATATTTGAGCCTCACAGGGCTACTGTGGGGTAGGCAGAGCGTGTTTATCATGCCCATTTTACAGATGAGGAAACCGAGGCCCAACGTCACATGGCTAGTTAGAGGTGGAACCTGGACTTAATTCCAGGTCCTGTTCTCTGTTCACAATGATGCCAGGAGGAGGAGAGATGTCAAGATGCCGTCACAGGTGGGAAGGAGCATTGCAGAGACAACGGGGCCACAAGAATGGGATGTGGAGCCAAATGCAAGCACCTGGCCACGGCCCTGGGTGGAGAGGCCCTGCATGAGGGCTCCAGGTCAAATGCTGGGCCTGCCACACACCCCGGCCTCTGCAGCCACCACCCTCCTGCTGTGGGGCCCTGCCCAGCTTCCACTGCCCAGCAGTCCCTGCAATCTGTCTTGTGTCCTCACATGCCCTCTCTTGCCCACACTTGGCCCATCCCTGTGCCCTCGCTTCTGCTGGTTCTCCTTCCAGAAACACCTTCCCTCTGCCCACCTTTGAGTCCAGGAGAGCCTCCTTTCCTGCCAGAGGAACTACCCTGGTGGGTTCGGGGCTTGAACCCCATCACGCCTAGCTCCACGCTCATCCCTGCTGTCAATTTACCACGTAACACGTATGGACCCGGTGACGCTCAGACTCCCCAGCACCTGCCACGGGGCTGGGCATGCCGGAGCCGCTCAGGAAAGGTTTGGCCAATTGAACCGAACGGAGGATATGGCTCCTCTCCCTGGGCCTCGGTTTCTACCCCCGTGGCACGTGGTTCTCAGCAGCTGCTGTGCCCACTCCCCAGCCAGCATCAAACTGAGCATACGGAGACTCGGGGTCTTTACAGACTGACAAGTAGTGAGTGAATTCCAGGTGGTTGCTCCTCATGCACTGTCCCCGCTTAGCTCTCACCTCTGAAGTCCCCCCAAAACCCAAGCCGGCACCAGTGCTCCCAGAGGCCACTTCTCTTTAGCTGGGTGGTGGGTTTTCTTCCGCATGCCTAGACTGAGGGTTCCTGGGGACAGGGACCCGGGCTCTTAGCGCTGGTTGTTCCTGCATAAAGAGCCTTCCCTGAGGCCACAGGTGGCCAGGTGCCCATCAGCTGCACAGGCCCCTGGGCTTCCCCAGCACAGGCATTTTAACCTGGGCCTGGAACCGCCGGAAAGTGTATGCAAAATGCGGGGGTGTATGTACAGATGCTCACGTGTGACATCCCAGAAAGGAGGCCCACAGCGCTCGCTGGAGTCTCCCAGGGGCCCAGCACCCCCACAAGTGTCACAACTACTTCTGTGACCTCCTGTCACTGTCTCATCACATGAGCTGGCCCCGTGTCTGTGACCCCAACCAGACCATGACTCCCTGTTTTCATATTATGAGCACTGGCCTGCAGGCCTGCCACACAGTGTACTGGCTCAATACGCTGAATTGGGAGCTGAATAACTGTACATTTGCTGCCCCCGAAGGTGGCCATGGCGACCCCGTTAGGGACCTTTGCCTCTTGTGTCTGGATGTGGAACAGGCTGCCCGAGTCATACGCTCCCTCTCAGCTCTCCTTGAGTCACCAAAGAGATCACATTTGTGGAGTACCTGCTGAGTTCCAGGCGAAGGCTGTGCACATTCACCTACGCTACCACACAATCCTCACAACTCTATGAGGTGGATCAGTCAGGGAAGTCAGGTTATGCTGCAGTAACAAAGAGCCCCTCACAGCTCATGGTCTATACCAGACTTGTCTCTCACTTATGGTCTTGCAGGCTGGCTGGGACTCCTGTTCCACTTCATCCTTGTTCTCACTCTGAGACCCAGAATAACAGAGCAGCCACCATTGGAAATACTACTGACCGCGGCAGCAGAGCGAAGAAGGTTCTGGAGGGCCTTGCATCAGTGATTACACAATCAGGCTCAGAAGTTACACACATCATTTTAGCTGACAAATCGCCAGCAAGAACTAGTCACATGGCCCCACCCAAACACACAGGTGCTGAGAAACACCTGGCAGCAGGAGGAAAATTGCATGCATCATCCCCATCTTACGTTTGTGGGCATGGCAGTTAGCAGCCCACCCAAGAGCATGCAAGGGAGCAGCTGGGCTGGGAGCTGATGCACTTGACCACTGCAAAGCTGGGGCTGTTCTTTGGTACCATCCTGCCCCTGAGAGGGGCTGCCCAGGGTCCAGGAACAGCCTGGAGCTGGCTGAAGAACCTTTAGGGGATAGGATGTGGTCAACAGGCCCTTGGGGTCGAAGCCTTGGTGGGGATGCTCTAATTTGTGGAGTGTTGAGTGAATGACAGGCGGTAAGATGTCACAGACCCCCTCTGTCCATCAGAGGGGTACTGAGTTTCTCCCAGATGTCCAGCTAGAGTCTGACAGTCCAGCTGGGGAGGAGGGATGGACGCAGATGACAGCCCCAACGTCAGTCTGTTGTAGGGGTGAGGGAAGGGGAGTAGGTCAATGTGGCAGATTAGACACCTACATCTTCTTTTGCTGCCCACTCAGTCCTCACCACAAAAACCAGAAAGGGTGACTTTTTTTTTTTAAGTATAAAGACTGGGGGACAGGAGAAGAAACAATGGCCACAAAACTTTGGGAGACAGAAACCCAAGACGATGGAACAGTGACACAGTGGTGTTACTTGAGGAAAGCCAAGCACCAGCTCAGCTTGCACCGCAGAACCTTCGGAAGGTTCCGGACCTGGAGGCTCCAGAAGCTCTGGAGGGGCAGAGCAGAGAGGGGCTGACAACGGGAGAGCTGAGGGAAAGCCTAAGAAAAAGACAGGCCCGGCTTCTCTCGCTCCACATCTCAACAGCTGGGTTATCTTCTTGGGGGGTAACATCGGAGGGTCTCTTGATGGGAGAGCACCAGCAGAAGTGGAGGGTAGGGTATATACCACCCGCTGGAGAACTGCGTGAGCGTATCATAATACTGCCAACACCACCTCCACCCTAACCCTCTGCCCCATGCGGCCCCCGGAGCCCTGGCAGCCAGGCTTCCCCCTCCAGGCAGAGACTGGAAAAGTCTTTCCTGCAGAATCTGAGCTGCTCAAGAAGAGTGGTCTAAAGGTCCTGACATCAGGAGTTCCCCAACCAAATGACCCAGTGGCTGGCCCACAGGGACTCTCATAGCTGATGAGCTCTCAGAGCTTCCAGTGAGCTGGTTAATTCCTCACCGTGACATGTGAGCCTGCGGCCAGGGGTCCCCAGACACTGAAGAGAGACCCTGACCTGAAAGACCTCCATCTATCTATAAACAAACAGAAAAAGCAATGTGGAGGAATCAGACTCTGCAGTTAGAAGAAACTGCAAAACAAACAAGCAAACGCTGTCATTAATACCCTCAGAAATATACAAGATGAGATTATAATCATGAAACAAAAACAGGATACTATAAAAAGATAACAGTTAATTCCATACAAAAGCAGCTCTTCCTCCTCACCCTTCTCCTCTGCCCCTCCTCAACAGTTCAAAGGTCATTAGGTGGAGCTGGATAACAGGTGTCTTCTTGGGGTCAGGCACTGGGGTGGAGGCTACACAAAGTGCTGAAAACCATGTGAGGTGAGGCGGGTACCCCCACTGAGGGGCAGCCTGGTGAGAGGGGAGGACAGCATCCCTGTGGAGGAAGGTGGCTGCAGTGACCTACAGAGGGGTGTCAAAGCCTGGGTGGGGTGAGGCGGGCATCGGTGGTGGGAGGTGGCAGAAGTGGGAGACTGGTTCCATAAAGAAGGATTAATCAGGTAAGTGAATATTAGAGAGAATGGGAGGTAGGTTCCTCAGCATCAGAAAAGGGAGTTACAAATATGAAAAGGGACAGAACTAGATGGAACTGGGGTGGTGACTGGAGTGAGAAGTTTCAGGTTAAACTAATGGATGGATGGATGGATAGATAGACAGATAAATAGATGGATATAAACACATTGTGTATTGCTATAACATGTAAACACAATAAATACACATATATCTATAGATAGACAGATAGATGGATATAAACACATTATGTATTGCTATAACACATAAACACAATAAATACACATATATCGATAAATAGACAGATGGATATAAACACATGTATTGCTATAACACGTAAACACAGTAAATACACTTATGTCCCCTAGCCCCAACCACAGAGAGGGCCTGGGAGCAACAGCACGCCAATAGCAACAAGTACACCTAGCCCCCAGATCCTGGCTTCGAAATACATTCTCCACTTTGGGACCCAGGGCTCCTTGGAGAAATGCCTGATTCCAGAACTGGGGCAGAGAAAGTACCAGATGAGCCTGAAACATCTTGTGGTGCCAGAAAGCAAAGAAAGGCTCAAAGAATGAGAGGAACGTGCCAAAAGGACGCAGGTGCCACCTGGAAGGGACTCCCACTAGGCAAATCGGCAACAGTTTGAGCACCGAATTATGTAATGTTGGTAACAGATTATAACCCATTGAGCAGAATCAGAAACCTTGAGTCCATACTCACACAGATAAATAAATGGAACAGGATACTTACATGATGTCAAAGTACCTCCCACAAAATACTTATCCGTTACAGACGGCAAGAGAATAACACTGCAGTGGAGCAATCTGGCAGACACCACCCTCATCAAGTGATCAAAGTGAATGTCATCAGGAATTGGACACATTGAATCCTGTCCATTGGTAGGATGCCATGAGAAGACAGCGTCAGAGAAGAGCACAGAATTCCTGCCACGGACGCAGGACCTGAATCTAGTCATGAGAAACGTCAGACCACCCCCAACTGAGGGACATCCTCCAAGAGCCTGGTACTTCTGAAAATCAAAGAAATATGAGGAGAGACTTGACAACTAAATGCAAGCATGTTTCTGTTCTGGCTATCTTGCTACAAAGAATATCATGGCAAAACATAAAAGGAGGCTGCAGATTAGGTGACAGAGATGTTTCAGTGCTGACTTTCTGATTTTGAGGGCTACAGTGTGGTTAAGAGTATGTCCTTGTTTGTAGGAAAGAACACAAGAATTCGGTGTACTTGGGGAATCATTTCAGCAACTTATTCTGGTTCAGGGAAAAAAACGACTTGTACTGTACTTGCAACTTTTCTTTATGTATGACGTTGTTTCAAAAAGGAAAATATTAAAAACGAAAACAATCGAACAAGTAAAAAAAGTAAGGCCTGGGCATCTCTGGTGGCGCAGTGGTTGAGAGTCCGCCTGCCGATGCAGGGGACACGGGTTCATGCCTGGGTCCGGGAGGATCCCACATGCCGCGGAGCGGCTGGGCCCGTGAGCCATGGCCTCTGAGCCTGCGCGTCCGGAGCCTGTGCTCCGCAACGGGAGAGGCCACAACAGTGAGAGGCCCGCGTACCGCAAAAAAGAAGAAAAAAAAAAAAAAAAGTGAGGCCTTTCTTGTCTCAGCAGCCGTGGGAGAACTTTATATGGCATGTGTCTTTGTTGGTGCAAGGGCGCCCTCTTGTGGTTTTTATAGCACAATGCAGCACCCCCGCACTCGGTTGGGTCTGGGATTCTGCTACTCTTTCCCAGGTTTTCACGGCCTCAGAGGTCATCTCATCCAGTCCCCTGTCTCAGGCCATGGTTTCTCCTCACCTAGATCACCCTTAAAGAATCACAGAAAACAAATCCTGGACTGAGCTAAGCCCATCTTAAGTGGCTGGGCACTGGCTAGCAGGGAACTTGTTCCTTCTCCAGAAATCCAGGAGTCTGGGCAGGCAGGTGGGCCCAAGGGGCCTTGGAAGTTAGGTTACACGTGACTTGTTGAAAAAAATTTTAATATCATACTTTTGTGGTGGAGGAAAATGAAAGCATCTCTCACCGTCTCCCCGGGAAGGGGAGTCCATGACTATGAGTTCCAGGGTCAGGGAGAGGTGGGCAGAGTGACAGCCTTTGATACGTTTCAGGGGCCGTCACCAGATTTAGTCCATCCAGGGGGTCGGGGGAGAGCATGGGGGCTAGAGAGCCTTGAGGGTCAGAGAGGCGGTAACTTGGCACCTAGAAGATGGTGGGTTCCTCTCCACACCCTGCTGGGAGGGGTGGGAGCTGTAAGTTCCGAGGTGGCGTCCTGTGCCTGCTCCCCATGTGGACGGGGGCTTGATGGGCTGGTGGTGGAGGTTAGGGGGGTGGACAGGGGTCTTCAGTGGCTGTAAGTGCAGCCAGCCCCAGGCAGCAGGGAACGGAGGAGAAAGACCAGGCCCCACGCAGTCATGTGCAGGGGAAGGGGCAGAGGCCACGTCAACAGCCACAGCCCAGACGACAGGTCAGGCCCTGCCCTATGTCCCCAGACGCCATGTAATCAGACTTGCTATAGGATCTAAGAAAGGGATGGAAAATAGGGTGCTGTAGAAATACACAAAATTGGCCCTTATAACGGGTTCAGGAGGCGTGTGGATTCAGGCTGAGCTTGATTTAGGAAAGCAAAGAACAGTGAGGTTTCTGAGATCCAAGTGTAGAGGAGACCTCAGACCAGTCAGACTTGGGTTTCCGCCTGGGATGGGTAAGAGGGTAGCAGCCTCATCCACCTGTCAGCAGGACTGGGGCACCAGGCAGAGCCCAGCCCCCAGCGCAGCGCTGAGCACGGGGTACACGCACAACAGAGCACCAAGGATTGTTAACGAAAGAAAATGCACTCAGGGCTGGCTGGGGGGCCTGCTGAAGACGGTGAGACTTGAAAGGCTTCCAGTGGAAAGAGTAGTGGTAGAAAGAGTGGTGGCTGGTCCCTGTGTGGGCCCTGTAGGAGTGAAGGCACAGGGAACCATGGAGAGATGCTCTGGGTCTGGGAACCTTGGGGAGCGAGTAGGGGGAAAGCAGCTGTTAGCAGTTAGCACGCCACCAATGTTAAAGAGAAAGCCAAGTTCTGGCTCTGGAGCGGGGAGAGGGCACCTAAGGACAATGAAAGGCCTCAAGAGAGAAGCTGGGACGACAAAGGAGAACGGTAGTGATCATGAGTATCGCACGGCATCAATTACAAACACTCACAGATACAGTCTTTTCTCAGTCTTCCTCACAACCCTGTGAGGCAAGTCTTATCAGCTCCTCAACTTCATTTTCGAGACCATACATTGCAACCCCCTCTTTTTATAGAGGAGGAAACCGAGGCTCAGAGGGGGCAGTGATTTCCCCAAGGTCCCCGTGGCAGCATCAAGACTCCACCCCACGTCTGTGGTTTGGAGCTTGTGATCAGGGGAAGCCGGCAGGGTGAAGCCTGGGAGCTGCAGTGAGCTCTGCGGGCTTGGGTGACAAGGCTTGGGCGACAAGGCTTGGGCTGGAGTGGAGGTCTGCCCTGGGGAGCCCCCGGGGGTCCAGTGGTGACCCTGAGAAAGATGGAGAGGTGGGCTGGGAGGCAAGGCGGACACCTGACAAAATGAAAATGCCAAAGCCATCCCGCCCGACTTCCTGCACCAAGTTGCTCAGTGTGTACGCAGCCTCCTATGGGGAGGCTGGGGGCAGAGCTAGCCCGAAGGGTCTGGCAGCAGGGTCTGATGGACAGAGCTCCACTCAGACATTGCCTCTGACATTGGGTGAGACCTCTCTGTGTCAGACTTTTTCACACAACTCCATTCCCCCAAGAGGACATTATAATCGCCACTCTACAGTTCAGATGAACACAGAGGCCCTGAGAAGTGAAGTCACCTGCCCAGGGTCTCAAGAAAGTGGCAGAACTATTCCTCAAGCTAGGATCTTCTGTCTCTAATGCCACCTTCTTTCCAAAACATGATCCGTAGTTAATGAGAATTGCTGACAACTGAGTAGGAAGCAGGTACAGTGCCAGGTGCTTTATCTAGATTACCTTTGATCTATATGACCCTCCCTCATCTTATGGAGTGGGAATCTCTGCCTCAGAGGGGTCCAGCTCAGGTCTTCCTCGACTCCAAAGCCCATATTCTTTCCTCTACAGCTTGTTTCCCAAAGCGTGTTCCATGAGATGTCCATTGCTGTCTCGGAAAGGGCGGGGACGGGCAGTTGTTGGTGGACAAACGTTTTGGGAAGCATTGGGTTAGACAACCATCTTTGCATTAAGACTTCCCGGAGGCTGGAATAATCTATTTTTTGAATCTCTGACAGTGGAAACTGGTATGCTGCCACTTACTTGGTCCCCCTTTTATCACAAAACATTGTATTAGTTAGGAATGTGCTGAGCTGCGGGTTGAGAAACAGCTCCCCGGTAGTAGCCAGGAACCAGCACAGAGACCGGCAGTCCAGGGCCGATGTGGTGGCTCAGACATGGCACTGGGGACCCAGTCTCCTTCCAGCTTCCTGCTCTGCCATCCTTAACACGTACTTTCCACCCCACCCCCCACCCCCCGGTGGCAAAATGACTGCAGCCCTTTCAGGCACCACAATTACACTGCAGGCAGGAAGAGGCAAAGAGCAAAGGTGAACTGAACCTTTATATCCCAGAAGCTCCCCCCAGCAGACTTCTGCTACGTCTCATCAGCCGGAAGCATGTCGCATGAGCACCCTAGCTGCAAGGGAGCCTGGAAGGTTGAGTAATTTTAAGGGCCCATTATCAACCAGATGGCATTGGAGGTCTCCAGGTGAGGGAGAACAGGAGAGTGAATATAATAAAACTCCTGGGATGGGTGTTCCATGAAACTGTTTTGGAAAATGCTGCTCTTCCCTCATGTCATCTCCCCTTATTGTTCTGCCCAGTGACAGTCAACTCATTCTTTAAGTCCTACAAATGGCCCCTCTGCAGGCAAGGCCCTCATGTTCCTCTGCCTCCTCTCCACCCCTTGCTCCCTGGCAGGTGACGTGGTCCTATCAGTCCACTGCAAGTTGTGCCAGGGTGAGGAACAGGGACGTCCATCTCCCCTGTGGATAGGATACCTACCCTACCGGCTGCTGGAGGGCGAGGACATGACCCGCTCGTGTCTGTATCTACCGTACGGCAAGCCCTGGCACCGATGTCAAATAATTGCATGAACGGCCTGCAGAAGAAGAAAGTGGTTCAGGAGGCTTTGCTTGGTTAGCTGAAGAAGGCACCAATCTAAGCTACCGTAAACGGAAAAGCAGGCATTATAATAAGGATCCGGGGGGTGGGGGGTGCTTCTGGGAACAGAGGGAGGAGATGTGGTCAGGGCTCAGAAAGGGATGCTGCAGAGCCCGGAAGGGCACTGGGATCCCAGGCAGCCTCTCTCCACGTGGGCTGCTTCATCCACATGCTCTGAGGCCTGGCCTTTTCTGCTTCTCTGTCCAGGGGGGCAGCAATAAGACGCCACACTTCAGCTCCCAGGGAGATCGGCTCCAGATGCAAGCTGACCCTCTTGGTCCGAATGCCAAGCCAGGGGGAAAGACTCTGATTGGCCCAGCTTGGGCCAGGTGTCACCCTGGTCCAATCAACTGTGCCCCTCAACAGCTGGGGGGAGGGGAGGTGGGGCTCATGTTATACAGTGGGTGGGAGGGATAGTAAAGGCAGACACCGCAAGGTGTGACTACCTGAATTTAGACTATAGCAGGGGTCAGCAAATTGTGACCCAGGCGCTAAATCCAGCCTACCTCCATTTTTAGAAATAAAATGTTATTAGAACACGGCTACGCTCATTCATTGAAGTACCGTCCACAGCTGCTTTTGCAGTAAACTGCAGGGTAGGATAGTTGTGCCACAGACTGTGTGCCCTGCAAAGCCAGGTATTTACTATCTGGCCCTTTGCAAAACAAGTCTGCCAAGCCCCATATTACAGGGAGGAGCTCGTCTGCCTAGGAGCTTGTGGGAAACTCGACGGCAAGGATGCGTCATTTAGAGCTGCATCCCGGAAGGACACAGCACAGGTAGCTGGGTGAGCAAAGGAAGGAAGGGATAGAGGGAGGGAGGGAGGAAGGGCAAAGGCAGAAACGGGTGCCCTCGCTGGTTCCCAGACCTCTTCTCTGGCTTTTGAGCAGAACGGAGGGATGTTGGGGAAGGGGGTTTCTCCCTCTTCGTTCACTCCGCCCCCTACCTGCTCCTAATTGAGGTGTACCGGTACGAGCCTGATTGGGAATAGCAGGTGCTGGGACGTGGTGAACATTAGGGAATCGTCACTTGGCGGGCTCTGGAGCTGCCAAAACGGAAGTGTGCCGATGGGCCAGATGTGCACTCATTACCATCCGCTCTTCCTCAGAAACGTTTTAAGGGAACATTTGCGTGTGGAGGAAACACAGCTGTTCCCAGGGAAACGCGTTTCCCTCCTTTGGGCAGAGGAGTGGGGGAGGCGGCCGTCGGGGGAGGGACACTGGAGACGCCTCGGGTGTGTGGCAGCTAAAGGCTGGTCGGTCAAGGGCAGGGGTCCGTGAGGACAGCTCTTCAGAGGCGGGACCGTCCTAGTATGCCCATCGTGACTTTCTCCACACTCGTGTGCAAGAGAATGTCAGAGAAGGAAGCAGAGGCCATCTCTCCATATCTCAGAGAAGGAAGCAGAGGCCAAGGGAGGCCATGTGACCTCAGCCGAGGCCACACAGCCAATTAGTGACCGATCCCAGCCCCAAACCCAGCCTCTGTTCTCCAGGACCACTGCTCTCACACAGGCCTGTCTCCATCCTCGCGGCTCCGTCTGCAGCACATCCCTGATCTCAGTCTTAGAATCTCTGTTTCCCAGCCTGTGTGTGTTTCTGTCCCTGCATCTCATTGCTCATTTCCTGTCTCTCTGTCTCCAACTCCCTATCCCTGCGCCTCTGTGTTTTCCACTTGATTTCACCTGTCTCCCTCTCTGCCCTTCTCACGGTGTCACACCGGCATCTGTGGGCGAGTGGCTCTATTTGGTCCTTCCCGCCCATCTCTCTCCCTGCTTCTCCCTCTCCATCTCTTTATGCCCGAGCCACCTGGGTGACGTCTGTAACACCTCAGGGTCTGAGGCCAGGTCTGTGTGACTTTGCCTCCTTGGAGTTGCTTGATTCCTTCCCTCTAATTCTCTCTCTCTCTGGCATCTCTTCCTGTATATTTTCAGAATAATGTTTTTCAAGTTGTGTGTTATGACCGTTGGTAGGTCATGAAACCAATGTATTAGATTGTGACCAGCAATTAAACAAGCAAACAAAAATAAAATAGAAATTACCAGAATGTGTTGAACATACTATCCTGTGAATTGTTTGTTTCAATTTTCTATCAATACGTGACTGCGTGTACTGGGTTCCAATATAAAATATTTTCACGGGCTTCCCTGGTGGCACAGTGGTTAAAAATCTGCCTGCCAATCAATGCAGGGGACACAGGTTTGAGCCCTGGTCCGGGAAGATCTCACATGTCACGGAGCAACTAACCCTGTGCGCCACAACTACTGAGCCTGCGCTCCGGAGCCCGCGAGCCACAACTACTGAGCCCACGTGCCACAACTACTGAATCCCGTGCGCCACAACGACTGAAGACCACGTGCCTAGAGCCCACGCTCCGCAACAAGAGAAGCCACTGCAGTGAGAAGCCCGTGCACTGCAATGAAGAGTGGCCCCTGCTCGCCACAACTAGAGAAAAGCCCACGTACAGCAACAAAGACACAACGCAGCCAAAAATAAATAAACAAAAAATAAATTTAAAAAATAAAATGTTTTCACTATGAGATTTGATAAAACATTTGAAAACCACTGACTGGAGATGCTTTGGCCGCAAGTGCAGAAATCTCTGACTCAAACAAGCTCAACGAGATTTATTATCACCACTATAAAAAGTCCAAGGGCAGGGCCCCTCCAGGGCTGGTTAATCAACTACCAGACAACATCATAGGGAGTCAGGTACTTTCCTTTCTCCCTTTGCCTTCGGCCCTCCTCAGTAAGCCAGCTCACTGTCCTCATGGTCACAAAGTGGCTACCGGGGCTCCATCTACCCCTGACAAGTCCATGAGAGGATGAGGGATTGTCTGGTCCCATACATTCCTTTTTAGAAGCCAGGAAACCTTTCACATCTCATTGGCCGGGACGGGGTCACATGCCCACCCCTTAACCGATCACTGGCAGAGGAGACAAGGCTCAGCATGATTGGCTTAGACTACTCAAGAGGGAGTCTCTTCCCTGCACAGAGGAAGGTGGACACCAGAGGCCTTGGGCCTTCTCCCGCCAGGATGAAGAGGGAAACGTCTATGGGCTGGGCTGTCACCCACATCTGCCACAGCCTCTCACTGTCCCCTCTGCCTGGGTGCTGGCCTCAGTTTCCCTCCTAGTCCTGAAGGGAGACCATGGTAAGTGTGGGGTAGCATTGAGAGCCTCTGTATTTGTTTTCTAGGGCTGCTGTAACAAATGACCACAAACCTGGTGGCTTAACACAACAGAAACGGATTCTTCCACAGTTCCGGATGTCAGAAGCCCAAAGCCAAGGTGTCTGCAGGGCCACCCCCTCTGAAGGCTCTAGGGGAGCTGGCTTCCCTGCTCTCCCGGCTTCTGGTGTCTCCAGCTGTTCCTTGGCTAGTGGCAGCATCCCTCCTGTCTCTGCCTCTGTCTTCACATGGCCTTCTCCTCTCCTCCCAATGTCTCTCCTCTGTGTGTCTCTTAGAAGGACACTTGTCTTTGTATTTAGGGCCCACCTGGGTAACCCAAGATAACCTCAGCTCGAGATCCTTAACTTAATTACACCTGCAAAGACCATTTTTCTCAAAAAAGGTCACATTCACAGGTTCCTGGACGGGAACATATCTTTGGGGGCCACTATTCAGGCCACCACAGGGCCTCTGCTCACCCCAGCCCAGCCCAGCCCCGGCTCTTGCAGGGGCAGGGCCTGGAGTCACAGACACTCTCCCACTGGCCCCCAAGAGGCTTGACCTCTGAGCGGCAGCATTCTCGTCTGCCAAACAGAGACCTGAACGAGTGAGTAACGGAGGCGAAAAGGCCTGGCAAGTTATCAGGAGGCAACATGTTGTCCTAACGCTTCTTGTCCCTTAAGATAAAAAGCAGGTTGACATTCCCACCCATTTTCCAGGGAACTAAGGCCTTTTTGGGAACTGAACTGAGGCAGTGGGGCCTGGTGCGCTGTTAGTAAAACACCCCCAGGTCCCCTGTGAAGGTCATAGGACCTTATTCAGCCTCTGGTTCCCAGTCACTCCCTTGAGTCAAAGCATGAGGCCTCTAGAAGCCTCCTCTGATACAGCTGCACCTGTTACCTGGGAGGGGCTAACCTAGCCACAATCACAGCGATGGTAGGAGTGAGTTACTGCCCCTCAACCCTGCCCGAAGCCCCACAGCTCCCCCAGGGCCCCCATACATCGGACTCTAGCAACAATCCTAACGGTTCAGGTAAAGTGACTGAAGTCTATTCACTCATTCAGCAAATATTGATGGAGCACCTATTTTGTGCCTATCAGGCACTGTTCCAGGCCCTGGGGATCATTTATCAGTGAACAAGAGAAACATCTCTGCCCTCGTGGAACTGAAGTGTCACACAGAGAGGTTAAGTAATTCTCCCAGGGCCACATGGAGCTAAATGACCAGCCCACGCCCAGAACTGGGTCCCCAGGCTGTTCACCAGTGGATGAGTCAGTGGCCTCCTAGGAAAGCCTCTGGGAGGAATGGGATAATGGCAGCAATGTTGGGATGATGTCTCATAAAGAATTTGGCTGGCCTTTGTCCCCTGTCCCTGGGAGGTGATTTCTAACCCCTTGGAGTTTCCCCAAGGGTAGGGGTGTCTCCATTATTCCCTGTGGGTCCCTCAGACCACACCTGCTAGTTTATGCTAACAAGGTGACCCATGGTGGGCCTCTCCGTGGTTTATGCTACCCAGATAGCTCAGGGTAGGGGGCTGGCTAGATCAGAAGGACCAACCATGTGATTGGAGGGCTGGGGTTTTGAGTCAGTGATGTCAGCCTGACCTGGGATGGGGGCGGGGGCGGGGGCGGTGGGGGGTGGCTGGAGGTGGAGTTCAATCACATGGCCAGTGATATGACCAATCGTGCCTGAGTAATGAAGCATCAGTAAAAACTCTGGACACCAAGCTCAGTGAACTGCCCCGGCTGGCAATACGCTTTGAGTTTGTCACCCTTCCATGCGGAGGGTAACACGTGTAACACATCCCTGAGGAGGACAGCAGCTTTGCATTTGGAACCCTCCCAGACCTCACCCTATGTGTCTCTCCCTTTGGCTTGTTTGGATTTGTAACCTTTTGCTATAATGCAACTATAATCATCAAAAAGAAAAATATTTATGATTCCACGAATGAAATACCTCGGGTAGTCAAATTCATAGAGACAGAGAGTGGACGGTGGTTGCCAGGGCCTGGGGTAAGGGAGGAATGGGAAATTAGGGGTTTTTTTGCGGTACACGGGCCTCTCACTGTTGTGGCCTCTCCCACTGCGGAACACAGGCTCCGGACGCGCAGGCTCAGCGGCCATGGCTCACGGGCCCAGCCGCTCCGCGGCACGTGGGATCTTCCAGGACCGGGGCACGAACCCGCGTCCCCTGCATCGGCAGGCGGACCCCCAACCACTGTGCCACCAGGGAAGCCCAGGGAAATTAGTTTTTAATGGGTACAGAGTCTCGGTTTTGCAACATGAAGAGAGTTCTGGAGATGGGCTGCATAACAATGCGAATGTGCTTTATGGAACTGTACGCTACCCCAGGCCCCGCCCACACTCCCATCTGTTCCACTCACTCTCCACTTGACTCCCTCCTTTCTGTGGTGTGTGTGTGTGTGTGTGTGTGTGTGTGCCTGTGTGTGTGTTCATTCCCCATCAAAGCTGTGAGCTCCTCTAGGCCTGGAACTACACTTTCTAGTATTTTGCTGCTTCCACCACCGCAGGGTTTCTTTGTGGATGAACTGAACAGCCTTCCTTTGCCCAGTCCGAAGCACTGGCCTCCAGGGGGCCCCTGTGGTGGCGCAAACTCCCTCTTAAGAGTTTGCTTCCTTGGTTTGGTGCAAGATTGTCCTTTGGAGGCACCTCTCACGGTCGGGCACAGGAAGGAGGAGAGTTTTCAGCTGTAACATACTGCCACGGCAGCCCCCCAAGCTCACCACCCCTACCTCCGGTCCTGAGGCCACTGGAAGAGATCAGACCCTCCTTCCAGAGGATGGCCTCATCCCCCTGGGGATGTGGACTGTTTAATTAGAACAACTTCGGTCGGAAACGCTCATCCACTGACGGGGAATACAGACACAGGCTTTTAAGGACATGCCATAAGTTTTACAGTTATTGGATTTTTCAACTTGTTTACAAAAGCAATATTGTTAAATAGCCAATGGCCAGGCCCAGTTGTTTTTCCTCCTGTGCCTTCTGACGACAGGAAAGCATTTTATCTCCCCCAGCCAGCTCCCAGGAGGTGTGTGGAACAGCATTCCATTTTGCTGTCTAATTATCCATTCAGCCGGGCTTACACGAAAGCTCTTCCTCATTTGTTCACAGCCAGATCTGTTCTGGAATGCAGCAAAGAGCTCCTTCCCCATTCCATACCCCCTGCAGTAGCTCCTGCAAGCAGCTTCACTCAAAGAAAATGCCAACCTCCTAAGAACCTGTCCCTTTGGAACAATGGATTCCAAAGGGGATGAAGGTAGTCTGGGTGACCTTGACACTTGACTTCACATCCCTAGGTCAAGGGCTCCTCCTTGTTCAGAGAAAGAAGACTGCTTTGGAAAAGCCTTTCCAAACCAGGCTACTGGACACCAGAAGCCACTAGGGAGGTTTTAAAAATAAAGGTTGGGCTTTCTTAGTGGCACAGTGGTTAACAATCTGCCTGCCAATGCAGGGGACAAGGGTTTGAGCCCTGGTCCAGGAAGATCCCACATGCCGCGGAGCAACTAAGCCCATGCGCCACAACTACTGGGCCTGCGCTCTAGAGCCTGTGAGCCACAACTACGGAGCCCGCATGCCACAACTACTGGAGCTGTGCGCCTAGAGCCCACGCTCCGCAACAAGAGAAGCCACCGCAATGAGAAGCCTGTGCACCATAGTGAAGAGTAGCCTCCGCTCATGCACAACTAGAGAAAGCCCGTGCACAGCAACGAAGACCCGACACAGCCAAAAATAAATAAAATAAAATAAATTTTTTAAATAAATATAAAAATAAAGCTTGCCATGCCTGGCACTTTCAGATTCTGATTTAAAGGGCCTGGGTCCTCAAATCTGGATTGTTTTTTAAAGCCCCCTCCCAGGTGATTCTGATAAACTAACAGCCAGATTTAGAGGCTTCTGGACTGGAAATCTCTGCCTGCCTCTGACCCTGAGGTTCTGTGATGCCCTATCCTGGTGGAGGGAAGGGTGGGAGACCTGCCTTTCCTTCTTCTCTTCATGCCAGGACACAGAGGAGCTGCACAGCCGCTCGGCTGGCTGAGCTCGAAGAAGCTCACACCTGGTGAAAAGTCATCTTGGGGAAGCGCCCAGGTGGACGGGGCTCCAGAATCACCCAGTAGCTATAAGCGAACTGGGAAGCGCCTACGAGCTGCCGCGAGGGTGTTGTGAACGGTCTTATCGTGGAACGCCTGCACTGGCTTGGCAGGCGTCTGAAGGGCCCGGGAAAATGTGTCCCTGCCCAACTTTTGTTGGGAAAGCGCCTCTGGAAAAAGGTGGACTCCCCAACTGTGGCTGGCTTGGAGAGAGGAGACGGACGCAGAGAGGAGGGTGAGGGGTGGAGAGCTGGAGGTGGGAGCCCCCTCCCACTCCCCCAACTCCCCAGCCCAGCAGCACTGGTTTGTCCCCAGAGAAGTCGCGGATTCAGACCTCCCCACCCATCCTGTCTAGAGCAGTTGGCATGGGGACAACCACAAGGGTAGTCACACTCGACCTAAGGCTTAACCTCACGACGGCACTTAATCTGTAACACACTTGCCATCCATCATGTCCCTCCGTCCTTACAACACCTCTGTAAAGGAGAAAGGGCAAGCCCGTTGGACAATTGAGGGGATGCAAGGTCCAAGACACGCCTGAGTGACTTGAGAAAGATCACAGGCTGCCAAGTAGAGGAGCAGGAATCTGCCCTCAGATCTTCTAATTCCAGGTCCAGAGCCCACAGCCTCCTCTAGTATAATACACCACTTGGCTGTCATCTTTCTCAGACTGCTTCCACATACGTGACTCTGTCTGACTAACTGAGGTAAGCGGGGAAGGTTTCAGATCTTCAACCAACAACTGAGGAAACTGAAGGTCCAAGAAGTTAAAGGGACCACACAGCTGTACCCCTTGTAAACCAGGAGCTATAAGCTGGTAACGCTGGCAATGGGGGTGGGTAGCAGAAAGAACGTAAGGTTTTGAATTGCACTGTAGCTCTTATAAGCTGTGACCCTGGGCAAGATATTTACATTTTAAGTCTTGTCGTCTATGTTAAAGGATAATTTTTTAAATGTAAAATTTAAAAAAATGTAAAATAACCACTTTAATACCAATGTAAAGATGAACAAATGTCAAAAAGACTTTATTTAGCTAATTAATGAAGGAACCAGTAAGGTGCTAAATACTGGTCCAAAGGAGAATTCAAAGACCTTACACACATAAGGCAATCTGAAATGAAGTTATAAACTGGTGCAAAACTGTCAATAACCTCAGGGCAATAGTCATTGGCATTCCAAAAGGCAAAATTTACTTCCATCCCTGCACAAGAATCATTTGTATTATCAGTTTGCTACAACTTCTGGAGTTGCAAAAAAGCTCAAAGACAATACAGTAAAGAGATCACCTAGAAAGGAGCCAACCAAGACGTCAAGCAATCTTTTTTTTTTTTTTTTGCTCATTTCAAAGACTTTCACAATTTTTCCTAACATTGTAAAATGGGGATGATGCAAAGGGCCGTTGGGAAGATTACGCAAGATGGTGCGTTTCCTGCTGGCGTGACGCAGATGCCTGGTAGGGTTCCCTTCCCTGCTCACGTCAAGGATCTTCCCTTCTAGGATGGCTTCCTGATTACTCAAGCCCAGAAGCTTTCTCGCTCCGCTGAGTCTGGTACAGGGGAAAGGGACTGGGCCTTGATGTCACCCAGACTCGGGGTCTGGTCCTGGCCCTGCCACATCCTCGGACAAGTCATTTCTCTGCTCCTTCGGCCTCAGTTTACCAGCAGTAAAAACGAGGAGCTGGACCAGATGACCTCAAAATTTAGCTCAATAAATCTTGGCCGCACATTGACTTACACAGCACAGCCTGAACTGTGGATTTTCTGAGACCGATTCATGGCATAGTTGACAAACATGGACTTTGGAGCCACACAGATGGATGTCTGAATCCCAGTTCAGCCCCTACTATCTGTGTGTCCTTGAGTAAGTAGCTTGACATCTCTGAGCCTACACTGCTTCTCTGTCAGATGAGGTTACAACAGAGGCTCCAGAGGTTGCTCTGAGGTATGTGCTACCACATAGTTAATGCTAGGTGTCAGTTTCCATTCTCCACTTCCCTACACCCACTGGGCCCTGCTTTGGGTCACAGGGTCAGATATCCCCTGCCTCTGCCACGGTCACTCAGTAGTTCCAGAAACAAGCCCTCACTGCATTCACCTCTGACCATGCTTTGCAAGAGCGACTACACTTCACTCCAGCACTCGGGCAGTTGAAGTCTTGTCATGGATCTAGGCTGAGGACACGGCTAATGCCAGAGGAGAGAACTCAGTCCTTAGAGGGGGCAGGCCATGGGCTGGGAGAGGTCCCAGGAGGTAGAGCTCACTTTGGCAGTGGTGCTAGGGTTGGCTTCCAGGATGAGGTGACCGTTGAGTGAGCACGACAAGACTCAGACTCAAGAAGGTGCTTCACGGACACAGGGGCCACTCAGACAAAGGCTCTTCGACCATCACCACCCTGATGACCTGTCTCCCCTGCTGCACTGTGAACTGCATGAGAAGCACTGTAAAGAATGCACTTTGGGGCTTCCCTGGTGGCGCAGCGGTTGGGAGTCCGCCTGCCAATGCAGGGGACGCAGGTTCGTGCCCCGGTCCGGGAAGATCCCACGTGCCGCGGAGCGGCTGGGCCCGTGAGCCATGGCCGCTGAGCCTGCGCGTCCGGAGCCTGTGCTCCGCAAGGAGAGAGGCCACAACAGTGAGAGGCCCACGTATGGCAAAAAAAAAAAAAAAAAGAATGCACTCTGCACCCCCAGCGCCAGCCACAGGGGAGCTGCCTCACAGCGTTTGAGAAACGAACAAGGGGCCGCACACAGAGCCCACACCCACATATAAACCAGCGGTTCCCAACCGGGCAATGTTGGCCCCAGGGAAGCCAGGCAACGTCTGGAGACGGTTTTGGTTGTCACACCTGGGCTGGAGGGGTAAGAAGGGGCTGCTGGCCTCTGCAGGCCAAGGAGGCTGCTACACATCCTCCAGTTCACAGGACAGCTCCCACAAAAAGGTTTCTTCAGCCACAAATGTCGAGAGCGTCAAGGCTGAGAAACCTTGGCGTGTGGGGACAGTGACCACACAGGGACACGGTACTTCAGGGGATGCTGGCTGGTGGGGCCCTGACAGCATTTACTAGAGAAACCGAGACCCGAAGCGGGTGAAGTGACTTTCTCTGGGTCACACCACAAGTTAGCAACAGCCTGAAAAGAGAGGCCCGTCTTGGGACACATCAACGAGGGCCTTCTGTCACCACACTCCTCACAGCCTCTTCACCCCTGTTGTCACGTCTCAGAATCATCCTTGCCTCACCTCCCTGACACAGGTTAATAAGAACACTTCATTAGCAGTGTCTTGAAAAACACCAGCTGGCTCAGACCTTTGAGACTTTGAACATGTCACTGACTGCAGGATTGAGCCCTTTTCCCAGGCCTGCGTTTGTGGAAGTATTCCCAAATAAGAATTAACTTCAGAAAAAATGTAAATGTTACCAAATAAATAAAGGCAAGCAACAGTGAGCTAGTAATAAGACACCTTGGGATGTTCACGATGCTGGACTTCTGGACAGTTAAACTGGTTAATGCATTTCCCTTTGGCCTGTGCATCAGTCTTGGCAACAGTCAGGGATACGGCGGCCACCCTGTTACACGTTACAGCTTACATGCCTCACTGACATCACTGAGGTCCCGCTCTCCAGGTAAGGGCCTGATTCATGGATGGCAGAGTGGAGGAGACAGATGACTCTATTCGAGCTGCCTGGCAGGCCTCACCCTCTCTTGCACCCTCTCGTTTGCACGCAGAGCCCCCCAAACAAGCAGTTATATACATGCAAGTGAAAGTGATTTACTCAGTTAAATATCTCCTGTCACTAATTCATTAATTCCTGTAATCAATTATTTCCCGTAATTCGTGCGCATGGGGAAAATCCTCACGTCCTCTCTCCATGGGGAGTTTCATTTGAGAGGCCACAAGCGGTTGGCATGGCCCAAGGAGGAGTGCTCAGAGTGGGAAAGTGGGATGGACACTGGGCAGAACGTGTGCAGCAGACATCTGAAGCGGGTGGTTTCCTCTCTCAGGGCCAGGGGTGAGGCTCAGAGCTCATGCGCATCGTGAAAACCCGGCCTGGGCAGCACCTCTGTGAATGAGATCTAGCTCCCCTTTCGGTTTCCTTGTCTGTTAAATGGGGGCTGATAACCTTCCTTCCACCCATCATCTCTTCCTTCCTGGTGTGTACAGACTCTGGGCTGGGCACAGGGAAGATAACTGCAGAAGAGGAAGAAAGAAGAGGGATGGAGAAGGGGCCCAGCACGGGGAGGCCCCAGAGAGAGGGTGCAAGCTGGGTGAGTCAGGTGGGAATACTATTCAGTTGGGACAAACCCTCAGGCCCAGGCCCCACCTGCGAATTCATGGCCTTCCCCTCGGGCTCTCAACACCCATGACCTGCCACTCCCCCAACCAGGCAGTAACCAAGGCCAGGCTTTCCCCTGAGGTCCCTGCCTCCTGGGATGTCATGTCCTCCTGGATCTGCGGTAACCTTCACACCTCACACGCTCCTCTTTCTACCATCTGCATGTCCCCTGTCTTCTCATGGTTGTTGATGTTTTCACTGTATTATCATTGGTTAATTTTCACACGTGCTCAAAAGCTAAGCTGTACCACTACGCGCTCATTAGGATGGCCATTATCAAAAACAAAAACTGAAAATAAACGTTGATGAGGACGTTGGAAGGACTGGAACCTTTACATTGCTGTTGGGAACGTAAACTGGTTCAGCCACTGTGGAAAACAGTGTGGCAGCTCTTCACAGAATTAAACATAGAATTATCACTTGATCCGGCAATTCTACCTCTGGATATATACACAAAAGGAGTGAAAGCAGGGACCAAAAAAGATATTTGTACGCCCATGTTCACTGCAGCGTTACTCACATTAGCCAAAAGATGGGAACAACCCAAATACCCACTGATGGATGAACAGAGAGACAAAATGTGGTATATACACACAACGCAATATTGTGCAGCCTTAAAAAGGAATGAAATTCTGATACATGCTACAACATGGATGAAACCTGAAGACATAAGTGAAATAAGACAGACACACAAAGACGAAGATTATAGTCAAATACATAGAGACAAAAGTATAACGTCGGCTACCAGGGGCTGGGAGGAGAGGGTGATGGGGAGTTATTGTTTAGTGGGTACAGAGTTCCAGTCTGGGAAGATGAAAAGAGTTCTGGAGGTGGACGGCTGTCATGGTTGCACAACAATGTGACTATATTTACGCCACTGAACGGTACACTTAAAAGTGGTTAAAATGATCAAAATTTTATGTTATGCATATTTTACCACAATTTAAAACAACTGAAGAAAAAAAATAAACCTAAGCCTTGAGCTCCTTGTGGGCAGGGCCTGTAGTTTTTACGTCTTTGGACTCTGTTCAGTGACACCAACAAAGGCAATGCCTGTGTGGAGAGAAGGGGAGGAGAAAGGGAAGGGCATCTCTGGGTCCGCGGCCCACCAGGTTCAGACATGGGAGCTGTGGGGTCCATCCGCTTCTCGGCCACCACAGCATGCATCTCCCGTGGGCCCTTCTTCCAGATCCGCGGTCCTGACTCCACCCTCTCCTGGCCTGAAGCAGGCACTGCAGCCACACATCCCAGGCCTCCATGTACCTACCAGACCTTCCCTGCTCCATTCCTGCTGGCCTGGAAGGCCACATTCCTCACCACTCCCCTGTACCCCCTGTGCTCAAATCACACCCAAACACGTTGCTCCTAAGTGTGCCGTATTCTCCCCACCTCCGTGTGCTTTTGCAAGGACCATAACTTGCAAAGTCAAGTCTGGAAAGTCCTGCCTTACCTGCTACCTGGTAACACCCACCTCATCCTTCACATTTCACACCACACCTGCTCTCTGAGGCCTCCCCTGAACTCGTGTGCCCTCTTCTGTGCTCCCACAGCGCCCTACTCAGCATCTCAGCACCTAACACCCAGATCTGTAATCGGCTGGACGGCGGGATGGTGGAGCAGTCAGTGCCGATTGGATCCACCCCTCCTTTCTCTTCCTTTCTTAGAGCCCAGGTTTTGTTCAGCTGATCCCTTTCTGCCTGGCCATGTCAGTGACTGCAGCCAGAACCACAGGGCAGCTCCAAGAAGACGAAGCCTGATTAGTTTACACCAATCACAGTAACCCATTCCCTCCCCAGGTATTGGCTGGGGAAGGGGCATGGGATCTAGTTCTGGCCAATGAAATGTGAGGGGAAATTTGCATGTTTCTCTGTGCTTAAAAAGACGTGGGACCGGGACAAGAGGAAAGAGGTCTTTTTCTGCCTCTAGGCCTGCTCGTCAGTATTTGTCAAGTGGAATTGCTGCAGCCAGCCTGTAACCCTGAGGGGCGACGTCACCTACACGTTGCGGGTGGGAGGGCAGATAGATGCGTTATCAGGCAGGGTTCAGGCAGGAGGTAGGAACCATACCAGTTATGTTAGGGAGAATTTACGGTGAACAACTGTTTAACTAGAGAATGTTAACTAAGCAACAGAGAGGATAAAAAGGGAGGTAGCGAGATACAACTTTTAGGGTTGGGAGAACAAAGGAAAGAGGCTGGAATCCTTAGCACTTACTTAGAGGAGAGATGCGTGGAGCTGAAATGCAGACCTCTGGGAAGGGGCTGCTGCGTGCCTGCTGCTGGCATCTCTGAGCTTGAAGGACGAACCCACTGGGGCCTGGGCCCAGGCTCTGAGGAGGGGATGCAATGACGCTGTATCTGTGAGAGTCAGAAGAACAGCACATTAATTCAGCCTTCGGAGGAATGGCCTCTGCCATGGTGAAGAGACCTTGCCGGAGCGATGCTGGCAGGAGTGGGAAGCCCTCGGGAAGGTAACAGGAAGTCCTTCCTCCAGCCTTGCAGGCTCCCTCCAGCGCCCAGTATTGATGGACTTGACAGGGAGCAGCTGGCAAAGCAAAAATGGAGTTGGTGGCATTCCAGTCTCTGAGTCACAAAGCGGAGTGTAGGAGGATGTGTCCAGAGCTGAGACAACAGCCTAAGAACTGATACAAACGGAGAGGGCCTGAATCCTGGAAGACAGCGCTAAGACCCTGACGTAAACAACCCGGGAGGGGCTTCCCTGGTGGCGCAGTGGTTAAAAATCCGCCTGCCAATGCAGGGGACACGGGTTCAAGCCCTGGTCCGGAAAGATCCCACATGCCACGGAGCAACTAAGCCCATGCACCACAACTACTGAGCCTGCGCTCTAAAGCCCGCGAGCCAGAACTACTGAGCCCGCAAGCCACAACTACTGAAGCCCGTGAGCCACAACTACTGAAGCCCGTGCGCCTAGAGCCTGTGCTCTGCAACAAGAGAAGCCCCTGCTTGCCGCAACTAGAGAAAGCCCGTGTGCAGCAACGAAGACCCAACGCAGCCAGAAATAAATTAATTAATTAAAAAGAAAAAGAAAAAAAAAAAAAAACCAGGGAGCTGCCCTACCTCAGATTTCCTGTCGTGAGAGAAAATCACATCCCTGGGCATAAGCTGCTCCTGGTCCTGTAACTGACCCAGCATGTGTACAGCCACAGCGCTGCCTTAGCTCTGGTCCCCCACAGGGCCTAGTGCGGGCCCTGCCGACTGAAAACATTGATGAGGTTCAACTGAAGGCCCGTGCAGCCAGTGCGGTGCCCAGGGGCCGGGACTCTGACTCCTGGGTTCAATCTCTGCTCTCCATATGCCATTTCAGGCCCACTTTCACCGCTGCCAGCCTACATTTCCTCATCTACACAATGAGGGCATTAAGAGCAGGTGTCTCATTGGATCCTGGTGCAGACTTAGCCAGAGGGTCTGTGTCGGTGCTGATGCGCGACCCCCTCACGTACACTAAGCCCTCTGTTGGCTACTGTTATCAGTCATCAGCTCACATGCTGCTATTCTGACAAATGGGCTTCGAACTGGCTCTCAAAGAACCCAGTTCCACCCCACGCCTCACAGGTAGAGCCGGGCTCTGTGCCGTACCTCCCTGGCCTCCCTCCCGTCACTGGCTCCATAACCTGCCTCGTGCCTGCCCCCAGGCCCCCTCCCTGTGTCTCCGGGTCAGAGAGACACCTTCTTGTTGCCACGGCTCTGTCACACGTGCTACATGACCTGCAGATGCCATGTCTGCTGTCAGCCTGGTCTTCCTCTCCTTGCAGCCGCATGTGGTCCTGCTCTGCCTTCTGCTGCCCTCCCAGCAGCTTCTCCTCTCCCCGTCCCTGGACCCTCCATGGCCTCCATAAGATGGATCAGGGTGCTTACTTCCATGGAGCTGCTCTTCAGCAGTGTATTGATTTCCTAGGGCTCTTGTGACAAATAACCACCAACCTGGCAGCTTAAAACACCAGACACGGGCTTCCCTGGTGGCACAGTGGTTGAGAGTCCGCCTGCCGATGCAGGGGACGCGGGTTCGTGCCCCGGTCCGGGAGGATCCCACATGCCGCGGAGCGGCTGGGCCCGTGAGCCATGGCCGCTGAGCCTGCGCGTCCGGAGCCTGTGCTCCGCAACAGGAGAGACCACAACAGTGAGAGGCCCGCATACCGCAAAAAAAAAAAAACACCACCAGACACGTATTCTCTCACAGTTCTGGTGGCCAGTCTGAGATCAAGGTGTCAGGAGGGCCGCGCCCCCTCTGAAGGTCCTAGGGGAGAACCCTTGTCTCTTCTGGACCTGGTGGCCCCAGTCATTCCTTGGCTTCTGGCAGCACCTGTTCAATCTCCACTCTGTCTTCTCCTGGCCTTCACCTCTGTGTCTCTGTGTGTCTGTTCTGTCTCCCATTGGATTTAGGGCCCACCTCAATCTCAGTCCTCACCTTAATCACACTTCTACAAAGACCCCATTTCTGAATAGGTCACATTCTGAGGTCCCAGGTGGATAAGAATTTGAGGAGGACACTATGCAACCCACTACAAGTGGCAAGGTCCACATCCAGAGAGGAAAGCTGAAGACGGAGCAGCATCTGCCCCGCCCAGATAAAAGGGCTCCTTCTGGAGACAACTGTCACCTGTGAGGCAACCCCAACATTTCAGCCCCTGTAACCACCCAGGCCCTGGCGGTCAGCGGCCACTGCTAGGCCCTCTCGGGAGGCTGCATGATGCCCCCCTTGCATCTCACCTACAGGTCGCTGGTAAGGTCTGTCTGTCAAAGCACACACTGTAAATGAAGCCTTTTCCATTTGGGGCCTGGTGGCAGAGCAAAGGGAAAAGGAAAAGAATTAAACAAAGGCAAAATCTTCATCGTCCACAAAACAATACGCAAAAACCGGGGCATTCCTCTGGACCATCGACAAATAATCCAGACCACAAAAATAATACGTTAGACAGCTTGTGTCATGGTAGCACGTGAAAGACTGTGGAACTTACTAAAATGAATTTTCTTCATTTTAGTTTATTAAAATTGCACTCATCTATCTCCCCTGTTAAATATTTTATTTTTTCATATTAATGGCTGCAATTTCAGCTTGTGCCTGTTTCTGTCATTAACACTGTACAAACTTAATATCATTAGTAGTTTTTCCCTTAATTATGTGACTAGAGAAGAAAAACATCAAAGTTTCCATGAAATTGGAATAGTATATCTAAATTGCCTCATGTTTATTTTAACATTAACAGTGAATGAAGCTAATGGGCTTTTATATTATTAAAAGCACTCATTTGTGTCCTGCCTGTTCTAATATATAACAAAGCTTTAGAAGATGTTAAATAATTAGTTATTTAATAGGGACGGGTGGAATAGATCAAGCAAAAGGAAAAGCTGAGGGTAACCAATGCACACAGTTGAGGGGTCTGCCACTTTTAGGCCTTGCAGGTGGGATTCTCCCTCTCCGCGGGTTCCGTGCCCCACCATTAATGTGAGAGCTCTGATTTATATCGACCCTGGAGAGTTGAAGCAACAAAATCTATCGCTGCAGCCTCGCAGAGGACACACATGTGGGAGGCGATAATGTTTGCAATTATTTCTGGGCAATTTGCATCCATAATTCAATACCTGCAAAGGCCCATGTTAGGCTGGGGCTTGGGAGGTCCTCTGCAGGTGGGAGCCATGGAGCTGCTGTTGGGCCACCTCCTCCCTTACAGCCTCCTCACTGCTTCCTGGCAGCAGGGTTTCCTCGGCTTTAGAGGATGCTGATGGATGGAGGCATTGCTCTGCATCAGGAGCCCAGTGAGACTTAGGGAAGGACTCTGGCTGGTGGGTCTAAATGCGGTGCCAAACTGCGGTCACTCTCCGGCTCAAAAACCTGCAAGGACTCCCTGTGGCCTGCTCAGTCCAGGCCAAGCTCCTTGCTTGGCACTTTAGGCCCCCCTTATCCGACCCTAGCTCTTGCTCTTTCCAACATCTGTACTCTGTACCATCCAGCTGCTTTCCCCACTGGGTCCAGAACATGCCAAGTTGTCCCATCTCCTTGCCTTTGCTCAGCTGTTGCCCTTACCTGAAACCACATTCATCCTTTCTTCCATCTATCCAAATTCTAATCATTCCTAAGCATTCGAATTCCACTTCCTCCATTAGTCCTCTCCTGGTCCCTCTGTCTCCTGAACTCCTAGAACAGGGGTTCTCAAACTTGAACATGCATCAGAATAACCGAGGGGGCTTGTTACAACACAGATTGCTGGCCCCCACCCCTAGAGTTTTTGATTCCATGGGTCTGGGTGGGGTCTGAGAACCTGCATTTCTAACAAGTCCCCAGGTGATGCTGATGCTGGTGATTTGGGGACCACACTTTGAGAACTACTAGAGCATATGCAGCCAATTAGGCACTGTGCTTGTACTGGCTTGAAAGGTTCTCTGATAGTAGCATGTAGCCAGGATTTGTCTCCTCAAATAGACAGCAGGTTCTTTGAAGGCAGGGACTCTGGGCTACTTCTTCTTTTTTGCGGTACGTGGGCCTCTCACTGTTGTGGCGTCTCCCGTTGCAGAGCACAGGCTCCGGACACGCAGGCTCAGCGGCCATGGCTCACGGGCCATGGCTCACGGCATGTGGGATCCTCCCGGACCGGGGCACGAACCCATGTCCCCTGCATCGGCAGGCGGACTCTCAACCACTGCGCCACCAGGGAAGCCCTGGGCTACTTCTTTATATCCCTCGAGACATCCCTAGCTCAAGGATGGGCTCATGGTGTTTGAGCCAATGACTCCTGATGAACAGATGGGCTAGTTACCATGAGTTTCATTCAATCCTTGATGAAATCTCCATTTTACAGGTGAGGAAGTTGAGGCTTAAGAGAGATGAAGTAAGTCACCGAAGGTCACATAGCTATTAAGTGACAGAGAAGATTTGATCCCAGGTTCATTTCCAGAGCCCTGGCCAATGTTTCTTAGTTGAGTGATTTCAGACATGAGGACTTGGGAGGACAAAGCACCTGTGTTAGAAGGAAACGGACTTCTTTTATCACTGCTATGCTAAGGATTTCGGACTTCCAACAGAGTTGTATCTAGTAAGGGAAAAATTGAGATGATTTCCCTTCTGTGGACTTAGTTCTCCTTTAGTCTAGTGCAGAATACGCACGGTAAACTAGCTGCTACTCTCCTATTCTCCTCCAGTCAACTACTGCACTTGGACACCCTGATGTAGGGCAAGTCTCAGAATCCTTCACACTGTACCAACTGATTGGCATTTCTATGGCAGGATGAAATATATTTGCCATTCATAATCTAGTCCGATTTCTCCACCATGCTGGTGAGAAAACTGAGACCCAGAAAGGAAATGCAACTTGGCTACACTGCAAATTAGTGATGTGTATTAGTTATCTCTTGCTGCGTAACAAATTATCCCCAAACTCAACAGCTTGAAACAGCAGATATTTATTGACTCATAGTTTCTGTGTGACATGAATTTGGGAACAGCTCAGCTGGTTGGTCTGACTCAGGGTCTCCCATGTAATTGTAATCAGGATGTTGGCAGGGGATGGAGTCATCTAAGTCTTGACTGGGGCTGGAAGATCTGTTTCCAAGGAAGCTCACTCACTTAGCTGTTGGCTGACAGTCCAAGTTCCTCATCACATGAACCTTTCCATAGGCTGATTGAGTCTCCTCATGACATGGCTTCCCCCAGAAGAAGAGATCCAAGAGAAAACAAACAATGAGGAATTTACAGTACCTTTTATGGCCTGGTCACTGAAGTCACATATCATCACATCCATTTTATTTGATTTGTAAGAAACAAGTCACTAAGTCCAGTTCACATTCAAGGGGAGGAGAATTTGGTTCCATCTCTTGAAGGGAGGAATACCAAAGAATCCGTGGACATCACATGATAGAACAGGGTCTAGAACTCAGATTGCCCAATTTTTTTCAATTGGGAAATAAATCATGCAAACATACATTAAATACACATATACAGTGTAAAGCAGTGTAATTATAAAATGAATACCTGAGCGATCACCATCCACATCACTAGACCTAGAACTTCGTCAGCACCCCGAACTCCTGTGTGCCCCTTTGTGATTACAACTGCTTTCCCCCCCAACATATAACCACTATGCTGACTTCTATGCTTTTTATTGCCTTAAAGACTATGCTGTTTGATATTAATATAGCCGTACCAGCTTTCTTTCAGTAAGCATTTGCACGATATGATTTTTTTCATCCATTTGGATGTATTCTTGCACTTTATATGTTTTTCTAGTATTCTTTAAGTAGCCTGATAATCTTCAGTTTTTTAACTGGAACATTTACTCCACCTACATTTAATGTAATTCCTGATATATTTGGATTTATTTCTACTACATTATTTTGTGCTTTCTATTTACTCCACTTTTTCTATAGTTCTTTTACTTTCCTTTCTTATGTTTTTTGGATTAATGGAATATTTCTGACCATTCAGAATTGCTCTTTTAATTAGTTCAAAAGGTATATTCTGTTTCCATTCTTTCAATAGTTAACCTAGAAATTACAAGAACATGTGTTCAAAATTTATCAATAGCTGCTATTAATCAATACCTTTACCCTCCTCCTAGACTCTACAAGCATCTTAGAACACTTTAAATCCATTTTACCTCTGATTTATGTGTTTTTATATTTTAAAGTCTATATTTTAAAATCCCACACAACACTATTATTATAGCTTAAAGCAGTTGATGTTCATTGAGTCTTATCTACACAGTTACCAGTTTCTGTGCTCTTCATTTCTTTATACACTTTAGTTCCTCCTGCTGGGATCACTTTCTTTCTCCCCTCAGTACAACCTCTGGCTTTGCCTTTAGAGGCAGCACTGCTAATGGCAAGTTTTTTTCTTCTTTTTTATCTGAAAAGCCCTAATGTTACTTTATCCTCGAAAGAAATTTTCACTGACTACAGAATTCTATGTCTGTGGTTGTTTTAAATCAACGTATGCTAAGCTATTCTATTATTCTGGCTCCCACAGTTGCTGCTGAAAGTCAGCTGCTAATCTAGATATTTCTTTTGAATAGATTGTAACCTGTTTTTTCCCTTCTCTGGCAGCTTTAGAAAGCTTTTCTTTGTCCTTGGTGTTTTCCAGTTTCACTATGATTAATCTACACGTGAATTTCATTTATTTGACCTTCACGGGATTCATTCAGCTTCTAAAGCTATCAATCAATATCTTTCTTCAGGTCTGGAAATTCTTAGCCATTATTTCCTGAATAATTGCCTCTTCCCCATTCTCTTACTCTTTTCCATTTGGAACTCTGATTTCATGTATATTAGATCTTTTCATTTTATCTCCCATATCTCTTAATTCCTCTTTCCTATTCCCCAACTCCTTTTCTCTCTGTTGCATTCATCTAGTTCACTGATTCTCTCTTCTGCTATGTCTAATCTGCTATTATACACATCCATTGAGTGTTTACATCAATTATTTCTAAATATAATATTTCCTTCTTTTTAGAATCTAAGTTTCTCTTTCTCTTTTTTAACATTTTTCTGCTCCCTGAAGATATTGTCTTTTTACTCCTTTCAAACAGTAAGCACCATTGTTTTATATTTTGTAGCTGATTATTCCAATATCTGAAATCATGTAGATCTGTTTCTGCTGTTTCCTCAGGTTCTCATTTCTGGAGACTTGCTTCCTTGTGTACTCAGTTATTTTTTTGTTCATTTTCCTTAGAAAATTATTTTTGGTAATTTTTTGAGGTCTGGGATGAGAAGATCTGTATTTACTTCTGCCAGGTACCATAAAGACATTACCAATCCAAGACAGTTTGTTTTGTTTGTTTTTTAATAGACAGATAGATAGATTTGTTTATTTATTTATTTATGGCTGCACTGGGTCTTCATTGTTGCGTGTGGGCTTTCTCTAGTTGTGGTGAGCGGGGACTACTCTTCATTGCGGTGTGCCGGCTTCTCATTGCAGTGGTTTCTCTTGTTGCAGAACACGGGCTCTAGGCGTGCGGGCTTCAGTAGTTGTGGCATGCAGGCTTCCGTAGTTGTAGCACACAGGCTCAGTAGTTGTGGCACGTGGGCTCTAGAGCGCGGGCTCAGTAGTTGTGGTGCATGGGCTTAGTTGCTCTGTGGCATATGGGGTCTTCCCGGACCAGGGCTCAAACCCGTGTCCCCTGCATTGGCAGGCAGATTCTTAACCACTGTGCCACCAGGGAAGCCCAGACACTTTGAATTAAGTTCGTGGCTATAGTTATTCTGACCATTCAGGCAATATAGACTCAGGCTGCAAATCCACTTTTCAGGAATGGCTCTTTTCCTGCCTGCCCTGCTCAGAATTAAGGCAACCCTTCTTACAGTCCCTGGGTGTGCAAGGGGTAAGGCAGTCTTTCTTCTGATTCACACTTAACCCTGAGGGTTTCCCTTTGGAGTCTCACCTTTATGAAGGACAACCTGTCAATATTAGATTCTGCAGCTCTGGTGAGCCCTGAGTTTTATCTTCTCTCCCCAGATACCCTCAGCCACGTCAAGACCGAAACTAAAGTTTGTTGGTTGGGCAAATGCCCACAGGGTATAAGTATTATAGCTTCAGTGCTTTCAGAGTTTCCACTCTCACTTAGCTGTTGGCCTTGTAGCTTCTTATCATCTTGTCAGCTCTTTAATGCTTTTAAGAAAATATTTTTCATTTTATTCAGCATTTCTAGTTGTTTCTACCAGGAGGGTTGATCTAAATAACCCAACCTGCCATTAGCAGGTGTTTTCTCGATCGAAGAAACCAAAACAAGAAATGGGATGGTTCAGTCCAGTGGGTGGTGGGGTGACTGGGTGGTAGGGTGGTGGCTGTTTGTCAAAAAGTCCTCCTGGGCTGGCCCTAGCTGCCCTGTCTGCAGGTGCCTGGCCTGACTGCTCTGCCCCGGTTTCCTCAAGCACTTGCCCTACCTCTTGCTACCATACTCCAGCTCTTTCTTATTTAAAACCCTTGCTCCTCAGGGTTTCCAGAGGCTACCTTCAGCACCGGCAGCGCCCTGGCAGCCGGTCACAGGCGAGCAAGGAACAGGAGGGAGCCTGGTCTTCAAGGCCAGAGCCAGGCCTGGGGGCTACGGCCCTGCCAGCCTTGACTCCAGCTTGGAGTGGCCAGGAGAACAGGACTCTGCTAAGGTCTGAGAAAGCACCTGCAAAAGGAGTCCTCTCCCTGGAGCCCCAACTCAGGAGATGAGCTCTCAGCCAGAAGTGGAGAGCCAGCACAGAGGCCCGAGGCTGGGCCCGAGGTGCCACCGTCGCTGAAGCAGGCAGCACAGGCTGGGTACCAGCGCGGTGTCAGCCTCCGGCTCTCGCCACATCGATCATCCAGTCCTTAAGACATATTAAAATGGATTTAAAAAGACATTTTGCATTTTCTCTCCTTAACGCCCACGTTATTGCCACCCATCGGCTTTTGTTTTAATTAAAATCAGTTTTGAAATCCTCCATGAAACTTCAGCGGAACTGTTAAAGGCGGCAATTTCCTTATCGGCAGTGCACCCCCACAACAGACTGTAATGGTTATTTCACAACAAAGCACAAGTCTTATTAATTTAGCTCAATCAAATCAGCACCACGTTAATTTATGGGGCTGTAAAAATCTGGCAGTCCCGCTCTAGATCAAGGAACTTAGGGCAGGCAACACACCAAGTGGGATGTTTATTTTGTACAATGGTCCCTAACTGCATTTCTGTGATTTAAAAGCTTTCCAAGGCGTGCGATGATAATATTACATGCATATAGAATTGTGTGTTTGCTATGCCTCATTACTCCCCACAGAGACCCAAAATCATTTGGTATTCAACTCCTACCTAAAATATTTCCTTTTACATACAAATATTTTTTCTGCTTTAAATGGCTTCTCTATGTTAAATTTTTTTTTTTTCCTGGGGCTGTGAAGCAAGATCCTTTCCTACGTGGGATTCTATTTTGGTCCAGTATTGATCTTTAGTGGTGGTTACTAAGTGGGGCTGGCTTTTCCTCCTTTGCCTCTGGCCAGTCCCTCCAAATTTGAAGCAGGTGAAGGTTTCCCTGGGTTTGATTTTGCATTTTCTGCCCTTCCCCCATCTTGTTTCCTGATTCCCGCTTCCCGGTTTACTCTCACTGATGTCTAGGAATGCTAGGAATGCTTCTCTCTTGCTCACATCTTAATAACAAAGCTTCACAGGGGGCTTCCCTGGTGTCGCAGTGGTTAAGAATCCACCTGCCGATGCAGGGGACACAGGTTCGAGCCCTGGTTTGGGAAGATCCCACATGCCGTGGAGCAACTAAACCTGTGCGCCACAACTACTGAGCCTGCACTCTAGAGCCTGTGAGCCACAACTACGGAGCCCACGTGCCACAAGTACTGAAGCCCGCGTGCCTAGAGCCCATGCTCCACAATAAGAGAAGCCACTGCAATGAGAAGCCCGTGCACAGCAACGAAGAGAAGCCCCCACTCGCCACAACTGGAGAAAGCCTGTGTGCAGCAACAAAGACCCAACGCAGCCAAAAATAAATAAATAAACTAATTAATTAATTAAAGTAACAAAGCTTCACAGTAATAATTATAATGATTTGCCAGGAGATACAGCATAGCAGCCAGTGGAGGATTTGAAAGGCAGTGTGGGATGGAGAACTGCAGCACTTGTGGGGTAGAAATGGGGAGATGGAGGCTCAGAGAGGGCAAGTAACATGAGCAAAGTCACACAGCAAGTTAGGAAGAGCACTGGACTCTGGGACTCAACCCGGATCCTCTGAGCCCCAATTTTTCCGTTAATAGAATAAAGACCCTAAGAATTCAAGACGGTCACTCACATGAAGGGCCTAGCACACGGCCTGGCACACAGGGGGTCCTCAGCAATGTTAGATACGGGTATAGCTGTACTGTCCTTCCTCCACCCCAGGTCCTGTCTTTCAAGTGCCTGGCTCTGAATTGCAGAGCTCGATGATGCTCAGGCATAAGCTAAGGGCAGCTGACATCCCACATGCCTATGCCTGCAGAGCTACTCCAGTGTACAAAGATGAGTCTACCCGCTCCAAGAAGGCACACACCTGCTCTGAGGATACAGACTAGGCACTGAAATACAGTGTTAACTGATGGACTCAAGACAACGTGTCAGGGCTTCCCCGGTGGCACAGTGGTTAAGAATCTACCTGCCAATGCAGAGGACACGGGTTCGAGCCCTGGTCCAGGAAGATCCCACATGCGGCGGAGCCACTAAGCCCATGAGCCACAGCTACTGAGCCTGCACTCTAGAGCCTGCGAGCCACAACTACTGAGCCCACACGCCACAACTACTGAAGCCCGAGTGCCTAGAGCCCGTGCTCCGCAACAAGAGAAGCAACTGCAACGAGAAGCCCGCGCATCACAACAAAGAGTAGCCCGCGCTCGCCGCAACTAGAGAAGGCCCGCACGCAGCAATGAAGACCCAACGCAGCCAAAAGTTAATTAATTAATTTTAAAAAAAGATTATAAAAAAAAGGCAACCTGTCAAAAGACAGGCGTGAAACCCCATTTAATAGAGAAAACCGAGACTGGTAGTGAGTTTGGATGACTGCTCTCAGGTCAGACAGCTGATGGCCAAGGAGAGATTCCAAGCCAGGACTATGGACTCCAAGGTCAGTGCCCTTTCTAGCACACTGGCCGCCTTGGGCTTCCTGGCCGGTCCACAGGAGCCCAGGGAGATCGTGGCTGAGGCTTGGGCAGGAAGCAGGTTTCCTGTTGGTGGTATAAACGGCTGCTGATGTGACAGCATTTAAGAGGCCCCAGAAAGCACCCCTGGTTCCCTTCCGACTGTGGCCAAGCCTTAAAGAGAAGTGTCCTCTAGGTTAAGTCTGTCCTTTTCCCCACATATGTGTTTGTTTATTTTAATTATCTAACCCACACCATTCACCAACGGTCCTTCTCTGGCCCATTAGTGAGCATGAGTTTCTGGTTAGTCTAGACAGCGGGAGAGCTCCCAGTGCCTGGAAGGGGTCTTTGTGTTGGAGGTGGAGACTCCAATGTGTGACTCCCAGATGCCATCGTATCTTTAGTGACAAGGACATGGAACTCACTAACTTCAGAGACAGTCCACACCATGGCTCGACAAAGCTCTAGTCTGAAATTGACCTTTCCTGGTGGAACCCAAACCAACACTGTCCATAAAGCGTTATCACTCCCTTATGAATGGCAGGCATGCGCTCTTGATCTGCCCAATGCCAAGAGCTTCCAGAGTCACCTGGAGAGGGAGACTGTGACAGCCAGGCCAAGCGTCAACCCATGAAAGTTAGCTGAGGCCAAGAGAGCTGTCTCTATGGACCTAGACAAGTAAGGTCCCATGTCCTAGGAACGGGGAAAAGCAGAGGTGAAGTTACAGGAGAGAAGACATGGGAGGGGGTTCCAGACCTCGGGCAGATGCATGTGCCGCGTGCGTGGCCCCGAGGCCTCCCATGAGGAGTGGATTCAGAAAAGTCCCAGCCAAGGGGCCAAGTTCTAGGCAAATCCAAACCCTCTGGTTAAGTTCCAGAAAAACACTATCAAGAAGGCAAGATGTGAGCCGGGATGAAGCTGCAGAGGAGGCTTCGTGACTGGGCAGTGACGTCGAGACTGAAAGCTTCACTGTTGGCTTAACTCAACAAGTACTTTGGAAAACGTGCTATGTGCCCAGCACCAGGCAGGCTCTGGAGAGAAGAGGAAGCAGCAGGCGTTCTCCATGCAGACGCGGTCCTCCCGGGGCAGCCACTGGCCACAAGTCTGCGAGCTCCAGGCCCACCCTTTGTCCTGCTGAGAGGGTCAGTCCCCATTTCCTGCCGAGTTTGGTTCCTCTGTCTGTGCTGGCTCTGGGGGCTGGGCCCAGGAGGAAATGGAAATGTTCGCAGGAGACGCTGCTCTTTGGACAATCCTAGCTCAGCCTCGGCAAACAAACGTTAAGCCTGTGCAGGGCCAGGTCCCAGGCGTGAACCAGTCTGGGAGGCATCCGTCACCACAGAACAGAGGCAGCAACTTGGTTGCTTTCAAAATGGCTTCTCTCAGACGAGGCCACAGTGAGGTTATAGAGTACCTTGGTGTGAATCCAGAGAAGGCACCCCCTTGGGGCAGACACGGCCCCGCAGGACCTCAGACTGGTGCATGGATCACAGGAGAGACTGCAGCCTTTATAGCCCCCTGGGCTGGGCACACTTGTGCAGTGAACAACTTGAACAACTGTAGTGGGTGACTTTGCCCCAGACCCCAACCACATGGCCAAAACCACAAGACCTCTGCAGTTACTGGTGAGAAGATCCAGGCCTCTGCTCCCCCTAGATCACCCCAGATCTAAGCCAGGACTCCCCCCAAAAGAGGAAGAAAGCTGTGCTCTAGCCCTTCCACCACCGAAGAGCAACTCACTCAGAAACTCAGCATCACTACACGACCTCTTCCATCATTCCTTCATTCCTCTCACGGAGGGACAGGTGGACACGGCCGGGAGGAGAGGAAAGACCCCCGAAGCCCCTTTCCGCAGTCAGGGCCAAGCCTTCCCCTTCCTCTTGCCGCTCTTAAGAAGCTTTCTAAAGAAGAGGAACCTCCCGAGGTAGCAGATGGCGGATAAGTAGGAATGGTAAATAGTTTTAATTACTGCATAATGTAAGTGAGACAATAAAGGGGAGACAGTGGAAGCAGGCTGCTGCCGCTGAGGCCCTAAAACTGTTCTGGGGCCCAATTCGTCTGGCGTGTGCTGTTCTCAGTCTTGGGAGGGCTTTAAACAGAACGCCGAAAATATTAATTGCCTGCCTCGCTGGCCCATCCATCTTCACAACTGAGTAACACGCTTTTTTAATTTCAGGGGAATCGTTTTCAAACGGGAATCATGCAAATGAGTATTTTAGCTATTCATTTGTTTTACTGCGAGCGCTTTGTGAGCAAATGGCCTACAGCTTGCAATGAATTAAAAGACATGGGCACTGGAGACCGATTTTTAATACAAAGTCTTGACTCGGAGACGACCCCGACCAGCAGCACAGAAAATGTTGGCATAGCAACTTTGGGTATTTTCATGCAAATTGGCTTCTATATAGATGATACGAATGCAATGTTTTCCTTCAACTAATCATCATAAAATTAGTTTCACTATATTTAAATGCCTCCACTTAATGCATTATATCCATATGCATGAAATTGCCTCTGCTAATGCAGTACATAAAATGCCAAAGATACAATGGATAGCCAAATTGCAAGCAGTTATGTTATCTCCCATAAAAATGACTCCCCTCCCCCCTTCCTTTTTTGTGAGTGTGGGCGTTATTGAATGTGCGGGAGCCAATGGCATCTATCACAAATTGCTATTAACACAGAGACTCACACACACACACCCCAAAGTCCTCTACGGTTAAGTAACGTTAAGATTGTAACACAATCTAACAAAAGCCAGACGAGGTCGGGGCTGGGCTGGTTGTGCTCGCCTGGATTGGGCAACCTGCCCTCACACAGAGCCGGTAGCCAGAGGAGATGGTGGAGCAAAGAACACTTGCCTTATCTGGGAATTAGGCCCAACAGGGGGTGGTGCCCCTCCCCACGCCCCAGTCAGTCACTGAATTGGGAGGCCTGAGAGGGATGTGTCTGAGCTAATCTGGAGAAGACCAGCTGGACCAAGAATTCAACTGGAAATAATCGAAGGGGGAGCCACTGGTGGTGAGAACAGCCCCCAAAGACTGGCCCTGGTAGCCTGGAGAGGTGAAAACTCTGGAGGAACGTGAACAAAGTCAATAATTGAGAAAAGACTGGTGAGGAAGGAAGGAGGAAAAGTAACATCATGGAACCCCTATGTTCTGGGGGCTGCACTTGGCACTTGACACCTGCCGTGTCATGTCATCTTTACAACAATGGTGAAAAAGTCGACACGATCATCGCTGGTCTTGTGCACCCTGAAATGAGTCTTGGTGAAACTGAGAAACACGTCTAAGGTAATATGACCAGTAAGCACCAGAGGAAGGATTCAAACTCAGGTCCCTGATTCCAAAGCTGGACTTTCCTTTGTGCCAGGCTGCCCTCTGCAGGGGACATTGAGCAACGGCAGGAATGAGCTCTGGGTTTTTTTTGTTGTTCCAAGAGGAGCTGTCCTCCTTACCAACAAGGCAGGTGCTGTGAGGGTAGGAGATAATAGTTTTGTGGGTCTTTCCTTCAACACTAAGGCTTGATTTTCCTTCTGCTTCTGCTGAGTCCTCAGTATGGACCCCAAATTCCCCAGGGTCAAGAGGATTAGGCTTCATGTGGACAGAGGGCATCACCAACTAACTGGGTCCCTAACCCTTCCAGTCCACCAAGAAAGTCAAGGTTCTTCTCCAAGCCAGCCTTCGTGGATTTGAAGTTTGGCTTAAATATACGGGTGCTAGCCATGTCCAAGGTGGGCGTTACGAGGGAGAGAAGCAAGAGGTGAATTTGGAAAAACATAAGCCCTTCCTTCCCGCCTGGAGATGGAGTTCCACCTCAGGAATTCTCCAACTCTCATTCCTTGGGGGACTTTGTGTTTGGCTTGAGTAGGGTTGGCATTTCCTCACAAAAATGCATGAGGTTGTGGTGGAAACAGTAATGGTGGTTTCTCAAAAAGTTAAAAATAGAATTACCACATGATCCAGTGATTTAATTTCTGGGTATATACCTAAAAGAACTGAAAGCAGGGCCTCAAACAGATATTTGCACACCCATGTTCATAGCAGCATTGCTTACAATAGCCAAATGGTGGAAACCACCCAAGTGTCCATCGAGGGATGAACGGATAAATAAAATGTGATATATCCATACAATGGAATATTATTCAGCCTTATAAAGGGAGGAAATTCTGACACAAATTATAACATAAATGAACCTTCGAGACATTGTGACTGTAAGTCAGTCACACACACACACAGAAAACCATTGTATGATTCTACTTATATGACGTACCTAGAATAGTCAAAATCATAGAGAGAGAAAGCTGAATGGTGGCCATCAGGGGCAGGGAGGAGGGGGGAATGGGGAGTTACTATTTAATAGTTACTGAGGTTCAGTTTGGGAAGATGAGTGGAGTTCTGAAGATGGATGGTGGTGATGGCTGCCCAACAATGTGAATGTACTTAAAATTACTGAACCATGCACTTAAAAACGGTTAAGGTAGTAAATTTTACGTTATATGTATTTTACCCAATTAAAAAAATGTTTTTTTAATGCATGAGGTAGGAAGACATCTTCCCCAAGACCCCAAGCATGTCACAGAATTCAGGGGCTAAACTCTCTGAGGAGCCTGAGGAAGAACTGAGGACACCTCTCCCTGATGGCTCAGGACCGCCCAGCTCTTGTGAAGCACTTCTGTGTTCAATACTGGCTTGTTGAATTAAATTAAGCTGAATTAAATTAAGTAGTAAAGTGAGGGAGACCCTTAAGAGTAACAGAATTAACTGAGGTCTAACACAGATCGGGAACTCCTCCAATCTCCTTAAGTTGGCCCATTTTCCTTTCCTTCTAAATTGCTCCCTCTTGGCTTCTGTCTTGTCTGGACAACCCCTCCACCCATCCCCAACACACACAAACACTCCTATTAACATGTCTTTCCATTGGTCTTTTTTTGTTTCCGCTCCACAAGTGGTTGTTCTCACCACCTGGAATTGTTTATGGCTACTGTGACTCTACAGACACTAAAGCAAGTTGGCATGCTCGCTTGTAATTGGAATGTTGCATCCTTTGCATTGCTATCCTTACCCATGCTTATCTGTTAACACTGGTCCTGTGATTCCAACAGCAGCCACCAGGTGGTGTGTTTTGGAAAACCCAACCTTTATCAATTATGGCAAATACCGCCTCTGGCAGTTGTAGTGAGATCTGCAGGTAGGATGCCTAGGTGGCAATTAACCAGGACTTGAGGGGACACAGCTGTATTCAAAAGCCAGCTCCTTTCAGTGACGGCAAGGAGAGCTGCTCCTGAAGACACCCCACAGCTCTGGCTGCTGTCATGTTCCCTCTGGTACCCTTAGCTCCCAGCAGAACCAGTGCTGCATGATGTCTTCTTGTACATAACCTGCCTTTGGTGCAGGGCTGCACACTTCAGTCCTAGCAGCCTTGCATGGGCTGGATCCCGAGATGAGAGCAAATGTTCCAGCTCATTCTGTTTCTACTATCTTTTGCAGCTTCGGTTTTTAAATTGTGCTCTCGTGGAAAACCTCTTGTGGTTTTGTTCTTGGCATGCTGTCCCTGACGTAGCTTCCTTTGCCAGTATCGACCATGTCTGTACTTCCTCCTGCCGCTCGTGGGGGAAGCTGGGTCTCCTGCTGCAATGGAATCATGTTATCCTTGGTCTGCAAAGTTGCTGCTTCCCTTTATAGAACTTCCTTTTGCAACTGATGATATTCCTCTAGTTTACAGGCAGTTAGAAAAACAGAATTGGAGACCACTAGGAATGAGCGGGGATTCACTAGGCAAAGCCATGCCAAGTGCACCTGATTTCCCTTCCGATGGGATGCTTTACACATAATGCATTTTGATTCCTGCATTTTGTCTTTCTTGTTAGCCTTTGGACAAAATGGAGAGATGGGGCAAGATGACAGTTTAGATATACAGATTCACAGCTGGTTAATAAACCCCACACAAAGAATACAGTGCAATTGATTGGGAGGAGTCCTCTGGTGAAATGTCGTAGGGCCCGTCCTTAACTCTGTTCTACTCTACATTTCACTGCCTTGAATGAAGACTCTTCAAAGCAGACTTTGCACATTTCCAGGCATGGCAGAAACACTTGAGTGACAAAATATAGGCTGGAGGGCTTCCCTGGTGGCACAGTAGTTGAGAGTCCGCCTGCCGATGCAGGGGACACGGGTTCGTGCCCCGGTCCAGGAAGATCCCACATGCCGCGGAGCGGCTGAGCCTGCGTGTCCGGAGCCTGTGCTCCGCAACAGGAGAGGCCACAACAGTGAGAGGCCCGCGTACCACACACACAAAAAAAAATGTATAGATAGATAGATATAGATATAGACAGATTGGAAAAATATTTAACAGCCTATGAAAAATACGCTGAATGCATTATGTTGACATTTAACAGACAAAAATGTAAAGTTTTCCATTTAAGTTCAGTCAATTGGCTAAGCATAGGATGGGAAATATTTGGTTTGACAGCAGGTTCTTGTTGAAATTCTCCGTGGTTTTATTTTTATTTATTTTTCTTTTAAAATTACTTTATTTTTGGCTGCATTGGGTCTTCATTGCTGCACACGGGCTTTTCTCTAGTTGTGGTGAGTGGGGGCTTCTTAGTTGTGATGCGCGGGCTTCCCGCTGCGGTGGCTTCTCTTGTTGCTGAGCATGGGCTCTAGGCATGCAGGCTTCAGTAGTTGTGGCGCATGGGCTCAGTAGTTGTGGCTCACCAGCTCTAGAGCGCAGGCTCTGTAGTTGTGGTGCACAGACTTAGTTGCTCCGCAGCATGTGGGATCTTCCCGGACCAGGGCTCAAACCCATGTCCCCTGCATTGGCAGGCAGATTCTTAACCACTGTGTTACCAGGGAAGTCCCTCTCTGTGGTTTTAATAATACATAAGCTGATTCATTACTAAAGATGGTATATAGCTGCTAAAGGAACTAGTGCCAGCTTAGGTGGTATTAGTGCAAGTGTGGTAAAGATGGTAGTGGTGCTGGACCCACTAAGTACTCTGGGATGAGTGACCAAGATGGTCAGGATGCTGCAGTCATTTGCTATGAGTAACCTTCTAGCTTGAGCTACAGAAGGAAACTGGGACAGATCTAGTCCCTGGTGGACAACTTTGAGGGAAAGGACCACATCCTTTTCACTTTTTCTTCCCCAATATCCACTAAAGTACCTGAGAGACAAGAACGTGTGGTTATATTTGTCAAAAGAATGAATGCATGAATGATTGGAGGAGTCAGAAGGCTTTCTTTGAATACTGGAAGGACTTGCACAGGAAAAAGGAAGTCAGGGCCCAACTATGATGGGGGCCCAGGGATACCAGGGCCCCCTTTCTTGTAAGCCCACCCACAAACCCATCTGTGACAGTCCATTCCCAGGAATCCAATGATAAGTAATTTGCATATTTTATAGTGGAAGGAGACATCCACTCCTGCGTTTAAACTCTATCACTTCCTATGTAAGCCTGGGCACATTAACTTCTCTGTACCTCTTTCCGTAACTCCCAAATGGAAGTAAAACTACTGCCTCTTTCAGAGGGTTGTTGTGAGGATTAGAAGAAACGGATTATGTGAAGAACCTGGCACACAATAAAGGCTCCCCCCAAACTGTGCAGAATGAATGAATTTCCTCTGAACACCTCTCATGCACCCACTGGTTTCCATGAATAACAAAGACCCCTCTGCCCATAAACTCTGCTCTTTCTTCACAGGCAGAGCCTCGCCTTATCCACGAGGAAATCTCCCTGACCACATGCAGCCATGATTCTCCTTGCCTCTTCTGGTTCCCCAGCTCACTATCTGTTCCACACCCTGTTCCCTGACTCCGCTGGGAACTGGGGGGCAACTGCAGGGACGACCGTCTGAATCTGGGTAGAGTGGCGTCGGGAACAGGACCCTGACTGGGGACTCAGGAGACCGGGACTCTAGCCCCGGCTGCTAGAGAATTGGGCAATTCCAGTCTCCACTTCAGGTCTCATGAAAGGTTCTCCAGACTGCCCCTCACACGTGGTGATTCCCTGGAATACTCTGGCTCCATGGTGTTCTCTGTAACTACAGGTAAAGACGGGTCCTTGGAAGAAGTGGGTACCTATGTGGGCGCCATCTTTATCTTCCAAAGAAGACTCAGGTACTTGGAGTCAGTGACACGCTGCCCCCCCCACCCCCCCATCATATTTGTCCACATATTTTCTTAACAAATGAGGAGATCAGTTCTTTAAACCCCTTCAGCATATACTGATGTCCCACGTCAGAAGGATGTCCTCTGAGCCTCCTTGAATCTCCTGCTGGTTTTCTCAGAAGTAGAAGCGCCCTGGCTTTGAGTCTCTAATTTCTGGGGACCTTGGGAGGCTCCTCTCCCTCTCCAGGCCTCATTTTCTCCACCTATAAGATGAAAGGATTCGGGTGGAGGTGCTCTGAGGTTCCTATCAGCAACAATGTCAAAGTTATTCTTTCAGGGTGGCCCTAGCCCAAGTAACTGAGGCAGAGATATCAAAACAGGATCTGGGGTTACTAAACAAAGCTTATTAAATGGAACCCTCAATTATTCTTCCAGTCTCAATCAAGAGACCCAAATAATCTGGCATCTAAATTTGCTCTAGCAATTTCCTTGAATTTCTGCCGTTGATTAGTCTGGGCAGCCAGCTAATGGGGTCTGGCACACCAAACCCATTCATTTTGTTTTCTTCAAGGCAGGCTCCATCTTGGAAATCCGAACCAGGAGGTAATGGCCTTTTTTTTTTTTTTTTTTTTTAAATTTATGGCTGTGTTGGGTCTTCGTTTCTGTGCGAGGGCTTTCTCTAGTTGTGGCAAGTGGGGGCCACTCTTCATCGCGGTGCGCGGGCCTCTCACTATCGCAGCCTCTCTTGTTGCGGAGCACAGGCTCCAGACGCGCAGGCTCAGTAGTTGTGGCTCACGGGACTAGTTGCTCCGCGGCGTGTGGGATCCTCCCAGACCAGGGCTCGAACCCGTGTCCCCTGCATCAGCAGGCAGATTCTCTACCACTGCGCCACCAGGGAAGCCCCAGGAGGTAATGGTTTTTGATGTACTGTCAACAGGAGAGCCAGAAATTCTCACGCAATGTCGTCACTGCCTGGGATCCCACAAGGACAATGACATTGAGAATGAGGATGAAGAAGGACGGGGAAGAGGGTGCCCAGCCATCACTGGATATGGGCGGCGTGGGTGTCCCGTAAGACACGGCTGGCAGTGGCAGAGCCCAGGGTCAAGATGGTTGGGATCTGGGGTGTCCAGGGGTGTCACGGCAGGAGAGCAGAGGGAATTCACATTGGTTCTGACAGGCTGAGCCAGAGAGGAAGCAGAAATCCTAATTCCAGAGACCAAGCTCACTTGCCACCACCGAGAGCCGGCAGATGTCAGAGGCAAAGGCTCAGGGCCCGACTGGCTCAGAATATGTCCATTCATTCAACAATATTGATTGAGGACCTACTACATGCCAACCACTGTTCTAGGCACTGGGGATACAGCCATGACACAAGGCAGAAGAGCCTGGCCTGCACAAAACTAATTCCAGTTGGAGGAGGCAAAAAACAAAAAATTACATAATGTAATGTCAGGTAATGACTGATACGGCTCATAAAAAATATCAGGGCAAAAGAACGGAGAGTGATGGGAGCTGCTGTGTTAGGGTGGTCAGGGAAGGTTTCTCTGAGGAGGGGACAGGGAGCAAGGACCTCAACTAGCAGGGAGTGAGCCATGTGAATATCAAATGAATTTCACCAAAAGCTGCTCTTGTCACCATGGGTGATAGAGCTGCTAGGATTGCATTCAAGCTGTGAGCATCGGAAAATCCAGCTAATTGTGGCTTGAGCAGAGAGCATTAATTTCAACACACTGTAAAAGAGATACAGTAGGCAGCCTAGGGCTGGAACAGAGGGTTAAAGGGGCCTCGGGGACCCAGGCTCCTCTTCTCTTTCTGTTCTGCCATCCTTAGCGTCTGGCTATTGTCCTCAAGGTCACGGGGCAGCTGTTCACCTCCAGACACAGAGGGCCAGCTCAAGACATGAAGGGGGAAGAGGAACAGGCAAAAAGGCCAAAGGGACATCAGCTGGGTCTGTCCCCATTAGCCCCACCCAATGACTTCTGTGTCTTAATGGCCAGAACTGGGTCACATGGTCATCTCTGTACCAGTCACTGGGAGAGAGAAGGGGTTGTGTGTGGGGACTGGGTTAGCCAGTCAGCACCATCCCCCCTGGGTCATGTTATTAGGATCTCCCTATGTGAAGGGTGGCTTGCAATGGCTTTCACCCTGGGTCATCTTAAAGGCTCTTCTCTCCTCTGACGAGTAGAAAAGCCCTGTAGGGAACCAGGAAACTGATTTCCAGCTCTACCACAAAGCTGCTGGGTAGCTTCAGGCCAGTTGCTTCCCGTCTCCGGGTCTTGCTGGAGCAATCATGAGGCTGCAATTTGCTTTAATGGTCTAGGATTCTAAGTGTCACCCCTGTCTCAGCTGCCCATAAAGTCTGCAACTTAGAGGCCCTAAGAACCCAGCTGGGTCCTGGAGTGGCACACAGAATGGCCATTTTACCAGATAAGACACAAACCCTGAGGGACAACCCAGCTGGTAGGGCTGGGACTAGGGTTAGGAGACTGAGGCCCTCACCTCCAGGAACACAATTTAAGGAGGCCTCGAAAACCACAATAATCAAGATACACGGTATTTTAATGTAATATTTTAAAAAATCAAAATCAATGCAAAAAAGTCCATAATGAACAAAATCTCAAACTTTTAAATAAAGACAGTATCAGTATTACTGACTGTCCCCTTGGCTCCAGACTCAGATATGGCTCAGCATGGCATGGCATTGATACTAACCCCATCTTTATTTAAATTTTGTAATTTTGTTTATCATTTTTTTACATTAATTTTCATTTTTTAAAAATATGTTGCATTATACACAGAGGATTGGATAAAGAAGTCCATACAGGGACTTGCCTGGTGGTGCAGTGGCTAAGAATCCGCCTGCCAATGCAGTGGACACAGGTTCAAGCCCTGGTCCGTGAAGATCCCACATGCCGCGGAGCAACTAAGCCTGTGCACCACAACTACTGCCTGCGCTCTAGAGCCCGTGAACCACAACTACTGAGCCCATGTGCCACAACTACTGAAGCCCGTGTGCCTAGAGCCCGTGCTCCACAACAAGAGAAGCCACCGCAATGAAAAGCCTGTGTGCTGCAACAAAGACCCAACGCAGCCAAAAATAAATAAATTTATTTAAAAAAAAAGAAATAAATACAATGTGATATTGTGTATCTTTTAAAAATGAAATGAGAGAATACATAATTCCTTGAAAGATTTTTTAAAGATTTATAGCTAAATGAAAAGTAGATTTTCAACAGTAACTAATTTGATCTTATTTTTGTTTTATTTAAATGTATTTAGGGTTTCCCTGGTGGCCCAGTGGTTAAGAACCCGCCTGCCAATGCAGGGGACACAGGTTCGAGCCTTGGTCTGGGAAGATCCCACATGCCGCGGAGCAACTACGCCCGTGAGCCACAACTACTGAGCCTGCACTCCACAGCCCACGTGCCACAACTACTAAAGCACAACTACTAAAGCCACAACTACTAAAGCTTGCGCGCCTAGAGCCCGTGCTCCACAACAAGAGAAGCCACCACAATGAGAAGCCCGCGCAACGAAGAGTAGCCCCTTCTCACTGCAACTAGAGAAAGCCCTTGCACAGCAACGAAGACCCAACGCAGCCAAAAATAAATATTTAAAAATAAAAATAATAAAATGAAACTGAAATACTGATTTAAAAAGGAATTTAATAAGGAAAATGTAAACAATGGTTATCTCTGTGTGGTGTAATTTCAGATGATTTTATCTTGTTCCTTACTCTTTGACAGTGACAAGCATTATTTTATATTGTTATACATAACAATAAAAAACCCCAAAACAAAAAATAATAATAAAAAATAAAATAAATAAAATAAAATATGTTGCATTAAAATATCATTTCATGGCGGAGTACTCTGACACCCATTTAAATTTTGCACCCAATGCAAAGGCCTCACCCGCGCCACCCTGGTCCCGACCCTGCCCCTGGAGGCCTTTAGGGAGCCCTTGCTGGACAGTGGCCAACCTGCTTAGCCAAGCATTTACCACGTCTGGGGACTTCGGGGCCACACTGTGCACATGTGTAATTTTTAGCCTTTTGCCATGAGGTGTTTGGATCAAAGGCCCTGGTATTTCTTTAGTATGAAAAACCGGCTGTAGCCATTAAAAATTTAGTCCCACAAATTAGTAGCTCCTCTCTGAGGTGCTTATATTTATTTAATCATAGTAGATTTGGGCCAAATCCTCTCCTGGGGCTTCCAGCACCTGCCTCCATAAGGAGGTTTGTCACTAGGACCATGCTATTGGCACAAAATCCTCCTGCCTTTGGCTCCCCCGGCCCGCTGGCTCACAGGGAGATAAAACACCTTAGCCTCATTACTCAGATGGCTAATTGTGAACTGATTTAATTAAAGTATACAGATATTTCCCCAAGTTAGTTACATTTCATATCACTCCATTAGGGGTAATTGGCTGGAATGAGGAGCTGCAGAGACAGAGGCTGGCCAGGTGGATGGGGAGTCGGGAGCCCCCTCGGTTGGTGCGTGTCTTGCTGCCTGACTACTGGGGCCGGCTGCGGGCATTCCTGATGGTACAGGGTCACTGAGAGAGCCACCTTGACTCAACAGCCTACTGGGGAGGTCCCTGGTTCACTTCAATCGCATGCACTGAATTGCTCACAGCCAGGACTGGGAACCTGGGTTTCAAGCCCACGCCAACCCTTATGAGCTCTGGGACCTGGAGCAGTCACCTCACTTGCCTGAGCCTCAGCTTCTTCCTCTGTAAAATGGGAATAATAGTAATGCCCACCTCAAATGATTGGTAGCAGATTGAATGGAACATGCCTGGAAAGCCTTTAGCATAGTACCTGGCACGTAGTTAATGCCTGATAAATAATAATAACATTATTTGTGAACAGGTGTGGCTACAGAGTGAAGCGATGGAGACAGTGGAAGAAGCATCTGACTCAGAGTCAGAAACTTTGGGGTCTGGTCTCAGGCATGCCCCTAGCTTTCTGTGTGGTCTTGGGCAACTTCCTTCCTTCCCTGGTCTTTACACAGATGGCAAATTAGGGGAAGGAGGCAGCGACTGAGGTTTAGCCACCCTATATCCATTCTCCCCTTCTTCTTTGCTAGCACAGTCCTGATTGGAGCAGCAATGTACTACACCCATATTTCCCAACTTCCCTTATAGGTACGGCTAGCCCCATGACCAATTCTGGTCAATGAGATGAAAGCCAAAGTTGTTCTCTTCTTGGATGGAGTTCCCAGGAAGTCTCCTTTAAAAGGGAGCTGATTCATCTGGCAAGCACCCCTTCCACCCTTCTCCTTCTCACCTAGAATGTGACCCTGATGGTTGGAGCTCCAGCAGCCATCTTGTGACCATGAGGTGACCTTAAGGGTGGAAGCCACTTGCAGAGCCACCTGGCCGAGCAGAAAGATAGAAGATGCCATTGTGGAGTTGTTGCTCCAGCCCTGACCAACCTGGATTTTGCAGCACGTGAGAAAAAAATAAGCCTTATCTTTTGTTTCGTTTTTGTTTTTGTTAAGCCTTAGCTTTCGGTGGTCTTGGTTACTTGATGCCAAATGCTACTCCTCACTAACACAGCGTTCCCTTCTCTATCAGAATTGTAAAAGCTTGATCTCTGAGTGAGTCAAAACTGCCTGCTCACTACCTTTCTGCACCAGGAGAGACCCCTCAGACTGTGACGATGTCACATTACCCTCACCCTGACTCCAGCCCCAGTCGGCTCACTCAGCTCAGGATCTTCCCTACAGAACCAAGAACCCCATATTTCTAGCCTGTAAGTCTCAGAACCCGAGGAGATAAGCAGTAGCCCCTTCTCACAGAGAGAGACAGGCCCCTGGTCTACATACTTTCCAAGTGTCTGTACAAGAGTCCATCTGTTGATTGTCCACGGTAGGAGGAGACAGACTGGGGGGGAGGTTTATTTATGACAGCTCTGGTAGAGTGGAAAATTCAAGGATTTGCTGCTGAAATATCTGGTTTGAATCCCTGTTCTGTTCCTTACTGATTGTTTGACTCTCTAGACTGAATGTTTGTGTCCCCCCAGAATTCACATGTTGAAACCTAAGGGCCAATGTTTTGGTATTAGGAGATGGAGCTTTTAGGAGGTGAGTAGGTCATGAGGGCAGAGCTCTCATACATGGGATTAGTGCCCTCAGGAAAGAGGCCCCAGAGAACGCTCTAGCCTCTTCTGCCATGTGAGGTTACAGTGAAAAGACAGCCATCTATGAGGAGGCGAGCTCTTACCAAACGCCTAATCCGCCAGCACCTTGATCTCGACTTTCCAGCCTCTAGAACTGTGAGAAATGAATTTCTGTTGATTATAAGCCACCCAGTCTATGGCATTTTGTTACGGCAGCCCAAACAGACAAAGACAGTGACCTCTGGAAAGTGACCTTTGGACGGTGACTCTCTAAGTCTCTCTGGACCTTGGTTTTCTCATCTGTAAAATGAGCATAATAATAATAACAATACTGTACCCATTCTGTAGGGGATGGGGGGAGGAAACGAGATGGATGTGAAATGTACTGTAAGTTGCAAGTGCAGTACACTTATCAAGAGGTGTGATTATTGTCAGAGATCATTTTTTTAGCCAATCTGTATGTCTTTCCTGAGCTCCTTCTCTGAGCCCAGCCCTAGTAGGTATGGTGAAGGGAATACCAAAAAGCACAAGCCAGCGTCCTCCATTTTACAGAGGAGGAAATGGAGGCTCAGAGAGGGTAAGTCACTTGCCTAAGGCCACAAAGCTAAAGAGTGGAGGTACTGGGATTTGAGCCTAGCTGTCTGAATCCGAAGACTGCCATGGCCTCGCTACACAGAGGTCAAGAGCTATGGCCAAATCCAGCCACCAGCTGATTTTATAAATAAAGCCTTACTGGACCACAGACACACTCACTGGTTTACACCTTGTCTAAGGCTGCTTTTGCATTACAGGGACGGAGTTGGGTAGATGCAACAGAGGTTGTATGGCTTGCAAACCTTAAAATATTTACTCCCTGGCCCTTTACAGAAAGTTTTCTGAAACCTGATCTATAGCTTCCAGTCTATTCGCCACCACTGAACACCTCTTGCATGCCTGACACTGCTGGGTGCTGGTGATTCGGAGACAAATTAGCTGTGGACCCGCCTGCTTCCCAGGTTAGCAGTGAGGCTGGCCTCATTTCGCAGATGAGGAGACTGAGGTCTGGAACCACCGCACTTCCCTTGATCCCCGAGAGATATGTGGCTGAAATGGACCAAACTCCAGTCTGGCACCTCGCTCTGTCCCACTCCACCACGTGGGAACTCTGCAGGCTCCATGGGAAGGGCCCACACACCCACATCAGGACACAACAGGGGGAAAGGGATGAGGATTATGGAGGGATTCGTTCTCCCTCTCCCTCTGCCTCTTTCAATCCCTTCCATCAATTCCCACTTATGGGAAAGCCAGGATAGGTTACAGCACCTTGTTTGGGAAGGAAAATAATGATACTAATGACCACTAATTCAAGGACAGTTACCAAGTGCTACCACGTGCTAAGCATGGTAGATACTTTCTTCTTTTAATCTTACAGTGACACTGACAGGTGGGTGTTATAATTCCCCTCCCTGTTTTCTAGCTGGGGAAATGGAGACCACAGGGTTCGAATGACTCATTCAAGGTCACAGAGTTCACAGAACTAGGAAGAGGTAGAGCCAGAATTACAACCCAGGTCTGTCTGCTTCTGACGTCCAGACAGGACACCCCTCCCATCTTTACGTTCAGGGTTCGGAGCTGGGGGACAATGAGAATGGCTTTGCTCACTTGGAAAAATTTATGCAGGGGGAAAAGTTTCTTCCTGGGTCTCTCGGTCATGCTGTTTGGGGGGCTTTGACCCTCAACCATGAGCTCTCCTGCTTCCCTCAGTCTCTCACAGGTCACTTCAGCACCCTGGGGAGGCAAGCACCAAGAACAAGGCCCTTCCCAGGAGCATCTGCTCAAGGGGATTAAACTACAAAGGTAGCTGGTTTTAAGGGAGAAATTTGAGGCCTCTGCTGGCCAGGCACAGGGGGCAAAACTTTCCTGGGTCCCTGAAGAAACACCCTAGAGGATACACTCTCTGCGACTTCTTACAAGGCAGGCATCAGGCTTAAAGCCACAGGGAGGCAGTGGCGGTTGTCCCTCTGCCTCCAAGACCTCGGCTAAGTCCTTGCACTTCTCTGAACCTCAGATTCTTCTTCTAAAACAAGAGGATGTTGGGTTAGTGAGCGTTTGCATCCCAGGTTGTATGGCCTACTGGCAAGCCGGGGGATGGAAAGAGAAGCTAGGTTTCAAAGCTGTTACAGGTGAAAGTGTTAGGAGGGGAGCGGACTCCAGGTGGTCACTTGGCCTCTTGGGACCCATCGTCATTCACCTGGGTCTCCATCATCCTTGCCCAAGCACTGTCCCTCCCCACCCTTAGTCCGCACGCTTGGGCCGTCCTTCTCACTCCTGCATCGAGACCATCAAGAGGGAGCCCAAGAGAATCCCTGGGAAAATGGCTCAGAATCCTGGTCCTCTGCCTGTCCTCTCCCTCCTCCACTGACAGAAGTCACCTCCACTCGACAGCCAGGCTGGGCACCCGCCCTGTGCCCCTCACAGGACGCCTGAACCCACATCCCCGCCCTGTCTCCATCCCTCGAGTACCAGACACTCCACCTTGCTCACCACCCAAAACCTCAGAGCCCTTCCCAGCCCCTCTGCCCCCACTCACCTCCCTGGTGTGTTTACTTAAGGCTGAATTCTATATCTGGAAGTTCATTAATTATTTTGTGGGTACCCACATGCAGATCATTTGCGCTTATCCTCAACTAAATAAGTCAGGTCCTGAGAGGTAGTGCCATGGGTAGTGGAAGGTAAACAAACACATTCTACCTCAATAAACATGCTAATTTCCGGCTATAATATTCACAAGGAAAAGATCCATCACGCCGACCCTATTTGGCAAAGGCAGCGGGCCTCATCCGTCAACGAGGGAGGCCCCCGCCAGTTCTCTGCGGGAGGGAAATAGTACAACTTAACTTGCTTGATGACGCCCTCGGGGGGGAAACATGAGCCTCACAAATGAGTCTGGAAATGTGATAAAAGGATAATCTTGCATAAATGAGCCTGTATCATCATTACCTGCACCGACCAAGGCCAGGCGCAGGCTTTGAGTGATGGAGTCACATTTCGTATAAATGAAGACCGAGGAGTCTGTGCACCAGGCCAGCGGGAGCTCCCTGTCCCACTGGCCACCCTCGCCCAAGGCTGCCCCCCAGGATGCGGGTAGGGCCATGCGGAGGCTTCAGCCCTGCCTGGCGCTGGGGGTGCTGGAGTGGGAAAAGCAAGGACAGCCTAGGCCCTGCCTGAGCACTAGGGAACCCTTGGCAAATGCTGCCGTCAGAAAGGCTCTTGGCCCTTTTCACGACCTCATAGGAAAATTAAGGCATCTGTTAGCCTATTTACTCAATAATACTTACTGTCCACCTAGTAAGTGCCAAGGCACTGAGATAGGCACTTGGAAAATCAAAATAAGATGAAGGCTTTGCTTTTAAGAATTTGCTTTGCCTTAGGGAAGCAAAGCAAGTGCTCACTGCCTGCTTGGTCTGTGGTCAAGTGCAGAGGGTACTCAGAGGATGGAAAGACATGGTGGGCCTGCATATGGTGGGAAAGGTCAGGGCCACTGGTACATAAAGGACAGCGGGGCACTCGGTCAGGTGAATGGTGACAAGCCGGGACCCGCCCTCTCCTTGCTGCCCCTCTCAGTGCCCTCCCCATCCCCAAAGCTCTCAGGGACACGGGTCCTGCCCCCACCCGTAGGTGTGCACCTCCGTCCTTGCCTGTGAGTCCTTTTAGCAAACGACGAGGATGGGGGACAAATGCACACAACTGGTACACCATTGTGGAAAAGATGTGGTGGAGATGTTGATGCTCCTTCCTGATCCTCCCCTCCCAGAACCATGCTGTGGGTGCCCCACCCATCCCGCCTGCTAGGAGCGTTGGCAGCTACAGCTGACAGCCACCCTCTTCCACAGAGAATTGCCTTTGGCCGAAGAGCAGCCACCTCACCTGGGCGATCACCTCCACCTGCCCCTCTGACGTCAGACTAAGTGACTCAGGGGTACAGAGTCTGGCCCCATGGACTGAAGGGGTTGGGGGTCACGGTCTGGGGGGCAGTTCCCGCTCCAGAGCTCCCCATGGACCAGGCTGAGGCTGGACTCCAGCTGCACCCGCACCCTTGCTGCCCCATCCTGCTTCCCTCTCTCATTTCTCGGGAGAACTTGCCCCTTAATAAGCTGTGTGTGTCCAAACAACACAATCAGTAAAATGGGCAGAAGATCTAAACAGATGTTTCTCCAAAGAAGACGTACAGATGGCCCAAAAGCACATGAAAAGATGCTCAACATCACTAATTATCAGAGAAATGCAAATCAAAGCTACAATGAGGTACCACCTTACACCGGTCAGAATGGCCATCATCAAAAAGTCTACGAACAATAAATGCTGGAGAGGGTGTGGAGAAAAGGGAACCCTCCTGCACTGTTGGGGGGAATGTAAATTGATACAGCCACTGTGGAGAACAGTAGGAAGGTTCCTTAAAAAACTAAAAACAGAGCCACCATATGATCCAGCAATCCCACTCCTCGGCATATATCTGGAGAAAACCATAATTTGAAAAGATAAATGTTCCCCAATGTTCATTGCAGCACTATTTACAATAGCCAGGACATGGAAGCAACCTAAATGTCCATCGACAGAGGAATGGATAAAGAAGATGTGGTACGCATATACAATGGAATATTGGCCATAAAATAAAAATAATAATAACAATAATGCTATTTGCAGCAACATGAATGGACCTAGAGATTGTCATACTGAGTGAAGTAAGTCAGACAAAGACAAATATCATTTGATATCGCTTATGTGTGGAATCTAAAAAAATGGTACAAATGAACCTACTTACAAAACAGAAATAAGAGTCACAGATGTAGAAAACAAACTTATGGTTACCAAAGGGGAAACGTAGTGGGGAGGGATCAATCAGGAGTTTGGGATGAACATATACACACTGCTATATATAAAAGAGATAACCAACAAGGACCTACTGTCTAGCACAGGGAACTGTACTCAGTATTCTATGATAACCTATACGAGAAAAGAATCTAAAAAAGAATGAATATATGTATACGTATAACCAAATCACTTTGCTGTACACCTGAAACTAACACAACATTGTAAATCAACTATACTCCAATAAAATTAAAATTTAAAAGAAAGATTTGAAATGATTGCCCTAAGTAGATAAAAATAGCTGCGTATCGTGGGCAATGCACTTTCCTACACCACACAGATGTATACAACATACTCCCTTTAATCATTTGCCAACTTTTTTTCTAGTTATGAAAATAAGAATGATGACAAATAATAAATGCTTTTTCTTAAGAATGTAAAAAAAATAAGCCGTGTGTGTCCAAATCTCCATCTCAGGCTCTGCTCTTAGGGAGCCCAACCCAGGCACCCCATTTTCCCTTTCAGTACCTGGCGCCTGTGTGCTGTCTCCTCAAAGGCAGACTTGGAAACAGCCTATCACAACACAGTGCACAGGGGGCAGTACCCCTGTTATGACTAAAGTGCTGGGGGGCTCAGACAGAGGACAGCTGAATGTGCCTCAGCGAGTCAGGAAGGGCTTCTCAGAGAAGGGGTGAGTGAGCTGGGAAGGGTGTTCTAGGCAGAGGGAACAGCAAGCCCTTGAATTTCCAAAGCACTTCCAAGTATCACGTCACAGCAAACAGAACCAGGGATGTAAAGTGGAAAGAGCTTGCTTTAGGGGCCCCCAGAATCACCACCAGGGGCAAGGGGTGGCCAGGCCCTCCTCCTGCAGTAATGCCTGTTGCAGGAATGAGTGAATGTATGTAAGCAAGTGAGCAAAACCATTGTGACTGTCTCTCCTGTGGACATTTTATCCACCTGCCGTTTTCCCGTGGTGCCTGCTCCCTCACGAGACCAGAAATTCCTTTACAACAGGGACTCTGGCATCAGGGGTGTCACCACAAGGCCTAGTTCTGCTCTTTGCACAGAACTGATGCTCAGGAAATACCCGTTCCATGGTTTTGCCTTGAGAGGAGAAGAAGGAGGTGTTTAGGTCAAGACCTTCATCCATTCACCAAACAACTCTGTGATGAGACCGTAGCATCAGTGACCAAGAAATAAGGAAGAGAGGAAACTACTCTGCGCACCTACCATGTGCAGGACTTGTACTAGGTGATCTTCTGTGCTGCCATTTAAACCTCACGATAACCTGGAGGTGGGTATTACAATATTATTGCCATTTTACAGATGATGAAACCCAGTGGGAGCAGAGGCCTAATTGACATGTAGGTGTACCTAGGTCCAGAGTCTGTGGTCTTTGCATCTTCCCTCCCTTCCTTCAACCCTATCAGAGGACATTTTAAAATCAAAGTTGCAGAGGCCTGGAATGGGTTAACCAGATCTCTCTAGAGGCGGAAGACCTGGAAGTCCTCTGGGGATCCCTTTCAGCAGAGAATCCTCTGGTTCACGCCGCCTGGGCCCGAGGAGCCCTGATGGGCAGGAGATCCCCGTCCCAGGCTGAGGCCAGCTCTCCTGAGGCCCACCCAAAACGGTGCCTCTAACAGAGAGAGAGCCATGCTTCCAGGGATCGTGTGATTCAGAACCTACTTTAGGGTTAATGTTCTGAAGGGTGGAAAAAAAAAAAGTATAAATGCTGTTGAAAAACTGAGCTGACGAGCTCCTGGGAAACCTGAGCCGTACAAGTCTTAGTCAAAAGCGCTGGCTGAGAAATCGCTGGCCCCTGCCAAGCCCGGCCAATGGAAGCTTGCACATTCCCAGGCTGCGTGTTTCAAATACTTTCCGTGGTTTCGCCAGTGGAGGGCCAGGAGAGAAGAATCTGTCATTACCAACTTGGGTCTGCAAAACAGCTTGGCTGGCGGGGAGCTGTGAAATCGCAGGAGGTGGGAAACCTGACTCAGAGCTTCAGGGATGCGGGGAAAGTGCAGGGGTGGGGGAGGGGGCAACCCGACCCGACCTCAGACCTGTGGAGGGGGGCATGGTTGGTGGGAAGGGTGGGGGAGGGACGCGATCCTTTGACTCAGGATGGTTCTTGCCGGCTCACCACCGTGACCACCCCTCCCCCTGGCGTGGCAGCCGATGTGGTTTCCTGAACGTCCTTCGGCAGTCCAAACTGCTGTCGAGCACCTACCACGTGCCATGCATCACGCTGACCATCTGATACAAGCCTAGGACGTTAGCACGCTGGTATCACATGCCTCTTTTTCAAACAAGGAAACTGGGAGCCATAAAGACACAGGCATCACCCCATCCACACAAATGGCCGAAACATCAGCTCATCCTTTGTGTATAAAGGGGCTGCCATGTGCAAAGATGGCAATGCAGAGATGGAGATGATAAGGCCTTTTTCAGAGAAGGGCTCAAAAGTTTCATAGATGTAAACCAATTGATGTTTTTCAAGGTATCTCTGCATCTACTACCAAAGTTTTCTTATTAAACCGTGTGAAGGAGGAGGGACAAGGATGATTGACAGACCTGACAACAGAGGTGGGGGAGGGGAGGGATGGGTGGCAGAAAGAGCCCTGGGTGACAAGTCTCGGTCCAGCCTGCCGCTAACTCACAGCGTGACCCAGGGGAAGTCACTTCAGTCCCTTTGGGTCTAGGTTTCTGAAGAACATGCTGTCCATGAGTGCACAACCTCCTTTTGTAAGTATTGTTTGCTACACACCGTTGTCATCACGCCACCGGCTTCCTACTGCAGCCTCTGCCACTCTCTGCCTGTAGGCCTCCTGGGGTTGCAGGCAGATGCTGTGCCTACAGGTGGGGCAGGCCAGAAGTGCCGGGAGTTCAGGCCCCCAGGAGCAGCCCTCGACAAAAGACAGACAGGAGTTGGGGGGCGAACACCCGGCTTCCTGTCCCCTCGAACAGGACAACTCTGAAGGGGTGCGTTACACGGAGCCCCGGTCACCTGCAGGGTCCTCTGCACATCAAGCACCCTGTGTTCTCTCCTTTCCTTCGCCCTCTCACATCCCCACTGGCGCTTCCTGAGATCACCTCCCAAATAAACTACTAGCACTCAAATCTGGTTTCGGGCTCCGTTTCCTGGGGGGAGCCAAAATGAAATACCTTCCTTGTCTGTAAAGAAGGAATCCAGGCCAGAAGGGGCTTTAGCCATCATCTGTGACAACCCCCTTGCCGTACATAGAGAGTGACTGAGGCCTGAAAAGGAGGAGCTGCCACCTCACTAGCTGTGACCTTCCTCGCCTCTTCCCCAGGTCTCAGGAGGTAAGGCCCAGGGTACGGGGGCAGTCGGGCACCGATGTCGGGGTGCCCCTGGGTTATGAATCCCCTGTTGACCGCTACCCACAGCCTAAGTGGCCCCTCGGGATGCCCTGAGGACAGGGGCCCCGTGGAGGGAACTGCAGAGGGGAGTGGGCAACAGAAGGCCTGGGGGCCTCGGCACCTTCACCTGGCGGCCACCCATCTCCCCAGGCCCCACTCCTCCACTCTGCCTCCTACGCGTAGGTGAAACCACACGAAACACCCTCTGCTCTCCGGCCTCGAGCCCCCAAACGTGCCGCTCCCTCTAGCAAGACAGTGCTTCAGGGCCCCCCACCCCAGGCCAACTCTTCCTCTGCCTTCCAAGGGGTTCAGGCTTCTCCAGCTCCGCGTAGCCTTCCCTGACATCTGCCACGCTCTCACCATCAGCAGTCACCCACTCCCCCTGCCCCTCCATGGGGTCTGGAAGACCCTCCAGCACTGCACCCAGCGAGTCGTCCCTGGGGAACCACTGTGATGAGTCTGTACTATGTCTTTCCATTAGCTCTCCAAGGGCCAGACTCGGGCTCAGGGACATTTCTTTTTTTTTGTTTGTTTAAGAAAAGTTTTACTCATGTGTTAATATTTCAGCAAAGTTATTGCAACGGGTTTAAAAGGCAGACAGACACCCTATTATAGGCTATAAAGTAACAAGTTTCATACAATTGAAATATTACAAAGAGCTATGGGGTTTACTGAATAACTAACAGACCCATAAAAGAAATTAAATCTGAAAGGTTAAATCCAGCATTAGCACCTACAATATCTCTGAAAGTAAAACGTTTAACTGTTTCATTCTCTCCTAGTACATGTCCTAACTTTCTCCCAAATACAGGGCTCTCAAACCCTAAAGATGAAGGGCACAGGAAGTCCCAATACTAAGAACACACAGACAAAAAGAAGAACTAGAAACAGTGACCCAGGCTTGAGAGTTTTAGCTGGAAACCGCTTAACTTACTGAACTTGAACCAATCATAGTATTTCTGCGCACTGAATACCGTATCTGAGGAAAGTCTAGGAATCATACGGTTTGCCAGTAGGGATAGTTAAAAATTAGCAATATATAGTATTATTCCTATCAAATTTTTTTCTCTTAAGTTATATTTATAACAAAACGATAATTAAACTATTTATTAACACTTGCTCATTCAGGGACACAGCAGGGACATCTGTGTTTGATGGTTCAGCACCCACTTTATTGTGCTTACTTATTTTTATAAGGAACAAGCAACACATACCACATCTTCCCAGTGTTCAAGGTAATGCAGTTAATAACAGAATTCTCAAAAAAAAAACCCCAAAAAACAAAAACCTGGAAATTGCATTAAATACTGCTTTAATCAGGAATTGCTATAATAAAACAAGTAACGTTATACATTATTTTTCCAATGAGCTTCAGTTTAAGAATCTGAACAGCAGAACTTGATCTTTAAGCTTTGAGTCACGGCAAAACTAGTAATTCTCTGAAATCTGGGAGATGCATTAGCAAAACCAGACACAGCCCACCCTTCACCAAAATCCTGGAGAAAAGCGTTTTATGAATCTGGGGGAGTAAGACTGAGCACTGGCTAGTTTACGACTTGCTGAAGCCCAGGGAATGACGAGAGCCACTGGCACTGCTGGCAGGTAAGAAATAAACTGTGTTGGGCTGACCAACTGCATATTTTATTCATGGCTTTGAATTAAAAAAGTGAAATGCTTCACTGCGTTTTCTCAAAAACGAATCCAAAGATTACAGAGTCCTCCACCATTTGGAGACACAAAGTGGATGCTGAGCGACTAGCGGTCACTCCAGGTGTGGAATTCTAGAAAGTCAGTCCTTGGAGCGAAGGGCACCGTGGCTCTGACAGCAGATTCAAAGGAATGATGCTCTGGAGAGGAGGTGGGGGACACCCTGCGGTCGGCCGGTGCACAGATGAGGGTCCCAGCTGGAGGTGGGCCTTTAATTCTACGGTTTATCTTCCACTGCTCATGCCTCTGTCTTCATAAATAGTAATTTCAATAACTCGGAGTCCTCTCTCGATGGGATCTGTCAGGAGGAGGCCTTGGGGAGCATAGATCTTCTCGTTCTGCCCTTGAATGTATTTGGAGACTTTCTTCAGAACCTTCTCGTAGTGAGTTTCCATGCACAGGAAGTTGGCGTACGCTGTTAGACAAGCCAGGCGGCCTTCAAGATAGGACTGGCCCCCGAGCTTCTCTGCTTCAGCATAAAGGTTATTTAGAGTTCGAACTGTTTCTTCAAATTGTTGCCTGTCAATCCGGTTCTCCAGCTCCGCGGGGAACTTGGTCTGGAACTGGCAGCGGATGCCACTGCTGTAGTCTCGCCGAATGAAAACCTTCCCGGACACTGGCGTCTGCTGCGGCCTCGTGGCGAGGACAGGACGGGCCACGCCGCCTCCGCTGCCCTCCAGCGGCTGTCGCACCGCCTTCAGGGACATTTTTATCCTCAGATGCTGGCTCTTACAGCTCTAGAAATGTTTGCTGAGTGAAGAAGTGTAGGGAAATCATTCAAAACTTGTGGAGACCCCAGAAACGCTGTCCTCTCCCCATCTTTGTTGTCTTTTTCCTTGGTTGGTCATGGAAACAACGGAGCCTTGGAGAAGCTGTTACAGAGCAGTGAGAAGGCTGCTGGTGGGGCAGGGGAGCAGCAGGCCAGCCGGGCTCGGTGGGAGAAGGGAGCCGGAGGGGCTGGGCAGGCAGCGGGTACTGGGCTTCACCTGCAGGAAGCCTGATGGGGAGACCAAGGCCAGGGATCTGGGACCCCAGACCAGAGCCTCAGAACGCCAATTCTGCCACATTACACAGCTCCACGGGTCTCCATTCACTGTCAGAGATGAGCAAGGAAGCGGCCCTGTGACAGGTCCCTTCCTGGGACAATTTTCTAAAAGTGCAGTGATTTTAAAAGCTTTTCTAACTGGAATGCAAACAAAATCCCACCTAGACGTCCAACATGTAAATAACTGCCCTGGTTGAAGCGGGGGACACATGGGGTGGAGTTTCCAGTCCTCTCGACGATCCCTTATCCTGAGGCAAACCACTCTGAGAGTCCCCTAGGGCTCCACAGAGCTGTTTAGAAACCACTAGCCAAGTGGCACGAGCTGGATTGTGTCGGAGGACCCAGGTTCTAGTTCCACTCTGCTATTTCAGGCTGTGTGACTCTGGACAAGTTACCTCACCTCTCTGGGCATAGGTTTCTTCAACCCCACAATGGAAAAGTTAACATCTGCCTTTCAGGGTTGCTGAGGGGCTCAAAGGGGTGATAACCAGGGAAGCTTGGCACCCTACTGTGGTCACACATATAATTTGTCGGAGGCCCAGAAGGACATGAGAAATTCTGTGTCATCTTGAAAGAGGAGCTCTTGGAGGCGCTAGGCCCTGGGCTGCAGAACAGACACATGGCTGTGAGACTCACGGCTGCCTTTCTTCCTGGGGTTTCAGGCCCGAAGTGTTCACGAGGTGCCCCTTCGCCCCAGACCTCATTACCCAGCCAGCTGGGGCCCTCGCACAGTCACTGCTTCTCTTCCCTGGGTGTGGGGCTGGGACACGTGAGCATGGAAAAGTCTTCCCCTCACTGCTACACCAGCCAAACCCCAGCAAGCCTCAGTCCCAGCCCAGGACTGTGTACCCCTAAAGGGAAATGGAAGCAGAGCGCTCTGGCTCCAGGAATCCACTAATGGAACCTTGTTAATTACTATGTAAATTACTTTAATAGCCTGGATCCCCCTCAGACATTGTTTAGGGGTCTCCTGGAGGGGAAGGAGCAGCCTTTCCTTGGCCCAAGACTCCCATGTATGGTTTCCCACAGGGCAGGAATAGATGCACAGATGGGGAACTAGAGGAAAAGATGGATTCACAGCTGCCCCTGGTCCATGGGATCTTGCATGTGACACTGAGATGCAGGAACAGACTCCACCCTTGAAGGCTGGAACTGAAAAGGACCTCGGATGATCTCTAGGCCACCCTCACCCCCTTGCTGCATCCAGGAGAAACAAAAGCCCAGAACAGGTGAGTGACGTGTCCAAAGTCACACAGCAGGGTGACTGGTCAGGCAGGGACTAGTCTCCCACCTCCAGCCCAGGGGTTCTCAAACTGGCACTTGTGGGATGAGCTGGACCCGGGTGTCCTGCCTAAAACATATAGTGAGACTTTCCCAGTGTACAGAGAAAAAAAAATTAATTTAAAGAGAGGTATTTTCTTGATTTTAGGTTCAATGTATACTTTTAAAAAAAAAGATACACTATCCTAGAGACATGATACATAATTATACTTTCTTCCATAAATGTGCTTTTGTATTATGGAATTATGTATGTTTGAATGTCACAGTGGTCTATGAGGAACACCATGACCTTACGATCCTCTGACCTGAAGGAAAACCTCAGTCCCGAGGCACTTATTTTTATCTCAATTTTCCAGATGGGGGAGGAGACACAGAGAGATGCTAACAGACTTGCCTCAGGACTTCTGACTGATCTGTGCTCTTTCCACCACACGGCTTATTAGAAGTATGTATAAACAAAGAGTAAATAGGTTCTGGGAAAGGAGGTGGGGAATCATGAGGCTAGTAATACCATGCGGGGGGTCGGGCTTCCCCGGTGGCGCAGTGCTGCAGGGGACACGGGTTCCAGTCCTGGTCCAGGAAGATCCCACATGCCACGGAGCAACTAAGCCTGTGCACCACAACTACTGAGCCTGCACTCTAGAGCCTGCGAGCCACAACTAATGAAGCCCACATGTCTAGAGCCCGTACTCCGCAACAAGAGAAGCCACCACAATGAGAAGCTTGCGCACCTCAACGAAGAGTAGCCCCCGCTCGTCGCAACTAGAGAAAGCCTGTGCGCACCAACAAAGACCCAACGCGACCAAAAATAAAATTAAAATTAATAATACTAATAATACTATGGGGCTGTTGCCTGGATGATGAGCTTGTGAGGAAGGTGTGTGAGTATTTAACAGGCTTCTCCTGGCTGCTCAGGGTGCATGCTCCTCTATGCAGCACAGGCTGTGTTTCAGCGGTCTGCTGACAAGATGAGGGCAGGACTGCAGTGGTTTTACCATAACTTTGAAACCCAGTTCCCTTACTGAGTTTATGATTAACGTCTCCATCCCAAACTTTATTCCCTTTCTTGTCCCGCCCCCATTCCCCTCAGGATTGAAGAGTATCAAAGAAAAACGGGGATTGAAACGAAGCAGGACCCTTCGGGGCCCTCCTGGGTACAAAAGCCCCTCCACATCCCCCGTTTCTTGTTTGTAGAAAAAGGCTTTAGTCTCCTCGGCTTCCCTGAGTTCCAAAGAGCAGACTCAAGCAGTTAACTATTAGGACAACAGAGTCACAGGCCTCCTAGTGCCTCCTCAGGGGATACAGATAACAATCTGATGGGTATCTTTGAGTTGTTCTATAGAAACTAAGACTCCCACCCAGGTGGAGGGAGGATGGTGACTACATGCTGACCTCAAGCACTAGACCCCAGACTGGTTGGAACCAGATTTTGATTCCTAAAACATCACCCTGTTTCCTCACTATCAACCAATCAGAAGAAGGTCCACGGGCTGATCAGCTTCCTACGACCCTCTCCCCTCATACTGTCTTTAAACACCCTTGCCTGAAAGCCACGGGGGAGATCGGGTCGTTGGAGCATGAGCTGCCCGTTCTCCTGGCTTGGCTCCCTGCAAATAAACCCTCACTTTGCTGCAAACCCCGCTCTCAGGGTTTGGCTTTCTGCACCTCAGGCACACGAGCCCTTGCTCGGCAACAACGTGGCAGTGCTGTGGCCACTTGTGTGACCTTGGCATGTAGCATCACCTCTCTGAGTCTCGGTTCCTTCAACTGAAAAATGAGAATAAGAATACTTGCCTCACAGGACGGCTGAAACAATGAAATGAGATGGTGCTAGGCACCTGGGGCACGAAGTAATCACTCAGCTTCTCCCTCTTTCTGTCTCCAAGATGTAGATATAAATATTTTTCAATTACGTTCAGGCGCGCCAACTTGGGGTGTCTCACTGGGGACATGCGGTAGGCCATCAAATCTCCCCCAGGCCCCTCCTTGCGGTGCCTCTGACCAGAGGCCCTCAGTGCCCAGACAGGCTCCCCCAGAGCCTCCCCAACGTGCCCTGCAGTCCCAGCTCCTTCTGCCGGCCTCCAACCCTCCCCTCAGCCCTGCCACGCAGCCCCCCACCCCCACCCCCACTCAGGAAGCCTTCTGTTGCCTCCGGAACCGGGTCGCCTTGTCCCCATTGCCTCTGACGAGGACACAGGCACCTCCTCCTCCCCTTCTCTCCACAGCCTCAGACAGCTGCTTCAGTGCCACCTCAGCCTGGGGTTCTAGGTTCTGAGTATCTCCAGGAATCTACTGGAAGAAAAGGTAGGGCTGTCTGAACCTTGAGCTCTGCCCCTAGAAATGGGAGAATAACACGGTTTCCACCACGACCACAGGAGGGGAGAGGTACTGGGGGCGGTGAAACCGCAGGGATTGTTAATGTTTGTGATCTGGTTAAAGACATAGATACGGATGTTCTGTATAAACCGTGCCAGGCTCCCGGTGTCTGATGAGCTGTGCCCCCTGCTGAGGCTGCCCTCTCCTCCCTTCCTCACCTCAGAGGACATTTGCACAGAAAAACCCCTTCTCCCCGCCGGCAAGCGTGGCTCCGAGTCCCTCCCCCATCCCAGCACTTCCCGAAGGCGGCCGCTTCCTGTTCGCCTCCTATCCCTGCACTGGGCTGAGCTCTGGGAAGGGAGGAGCCACATCTCGTTCACCCGGCCTTGCCCTGGTTTTGGCTGCACATAACAGAATCCAACTGAAGCTACTTAATGAGAAAGGGGAATTTGCTGGAAGGCCATGAATGTAGTTTAGGAGGGGCCCAAGGAGCGGCAGCTGGCCTCAGGGAGGTTGAAACCAGAAACGGGTCTCCCTGTCGTCTTCCCCTTCATCTTTCAGCCCTGCTTCTTTCCCCTCTCTCTGCAGGATTTTATAACGAAGTTTATGCTCACCCCCCTAACACGATAGATCTACCATTTCCAAAGTGAGAAACGAACAGTCCACTGTGCTCAGTTTAAAAGTAAGTGGTCAAAAGCTGCTTATAGAACCATAGGCCCTCCCGTTAAGCCCTTCCCCACGCAGAGGTTATAAAAGGGCAGGAGTCAGAGATAAAGGAGTTTGAGAAGGAGGATGTCTGTGGTGCTGGTCTGTGTGGTGTACGTCCTCACCATCATAACAGAAATGCTAACAGCTACTACTGATGGCGTGCTTATCATCTGGGAGGCCGCCATGCTTAGCACTGTACATGGACGATCTCATTCGACCCTTGCAACAGACATATGAAGGAGGTTCTCTTATTATCCCCGTTTTACAGATGAGAAAACTGAGGCTTGGGAAGATTAATAACTCCCTAGTAAATTGCAGATCTGACTCCTAAGACCTGAGTTATGCTGTGTCCTGTCAGCCTGTGGGTGTGGCACACGGCGTTCTTGTGTTACACACTACGAATCTGACAGTGTGCACTTACATATGGGCCCTCGGGGGTGCTATGCACACATGCGTGTGTGTGGGCCAGTGTATGCCTGCAGTGGGAGACTTTGGAATGGGTCACCCCCACGCTTCTGGGTCTGCCTGGTTCACACCCCAAGCAGTGCTGGTGAAACCTTCCCCAGCCGCTGCTCTTTGGTGTCCAGTTTTCTTAATGAAAAATTCAGCGAACAGGACTGGTTGTCAAGCACTGGGGAGGCCTGCACGCTCGGTGGCTTTGGCAGATGAAGCCCCAGGGAGAGGAGCCCACAGTACTCACTGTTCCTCTCCTCATCACAGGCTCCCGGGAGCCACCACACAGGGAGAAATATGAGGCTTCAAAGACCCAGGAGACCTCAGCAGCTGCCTTCTCTCGGTCATTCCCACCCACCAGGCAGGCTTCCCCCAGCCTTGTTTGCAGCCCCCCTCCTCAAAGCTGCCTTCAGAATACCGGCTTCATCCCCATCACAGGCCTGCTCCACAAACCTCCATGGCTCCCTACTACCCTAAACATAAAATGCACCTATACCCTGCTTCCCTCTGTGGGACTTGAGGGACATTGTTCCAGCTAATGATTAAGAACTCTCCAGACAATAGGGGCTTCTTAGACAATGGGTGAATTTCCAGGATGTCCGGCCCCCTTCCGAGAAGGAGGGAGATAAACAAAATGTAAAAAAGGTATCTGTCAAAGAACCAATCAGGAAGCCTGGGACAGGTTCCCTCTCTGGTCCGAACAGAGGCTAAGAACCTATCATTAAAAATCACAATTGAATCCACACTTTGCATAACAGGAAATTGAGACCTATAAAAATACATGTTCACGCCCTGGGGGGGTTCCTTCTCCGGCCTCCTGCGTGAGGACCAAGGAACCCCGGTGCACCGGCCTTCAATAAACCTCTTGCGTTTTGCATCGGCTTCCGACTCTTGTTGTTTCCTGGGCGAGTCGAAACTCCTAGGAGACCGCGAAGGTCTAACATTTGGGGGCTCGTCCGGGATTCCACTCGCCCCGGACCACGAGAACATCGGGAGTTGGAGGTACCAGGTAAGCGCGAGCTTGATTGTCTGTTTGTCCCTTGTTCTTTGTGGGCCATTATCGGAGGAAGGCCGTAAGAATCGGCTTATTGTGGAATCTGTATCGGACCTCTGGCTAGGCAGACGTGCTAATAGCCGGCGTCCATGAGCCCTAGGGGACGCCCTGGTGGCTCATCTGGAAGGAGAGGCAAACTGTCTCCCCTTCACTCGGTTTCGGCAGTTCCCTTTGTGATAACTGCCATCTGAAGAGGTTTCGGTTTTGAAGCGAGCTCGCGGTGGCCCATACGTATATGTGTTTCGTGGAGTTTTAACTGTTTCTGTATTGTGGTCTATTCTTCTTCTCTGACGGACGACAATGGGACAAACTATGACGACTCCTCTTTCCCTTACCCTAAGCCATTGGACCGAAGTTCGGGCCAGAGCCCATAATTTTTCAGTAGAGGTGAAGAAAGGAAAGTGGCAGACTTTGTGTGCCTCTGAATGGCCAACATTTCAGATAGGATGGCCCCCCGAAGGATCCTTTTTATTAGACAAGATTAGGTTGCTGAAGTCTAAGATATTTAATACAGGACCCCACGGACATCCAGACCAAGTACCATATGTCTTGGTCTGGGAAGATTTAATTCTCTCCCCACCTCCGTGGGTCCGACCCTTTGTTTCCTCAACAGGTACGTCTGCGCACACATCAGCAGCGTCGGAGATATTAGCCCTAAAGAAAAACCCCAACACGGAAAAGCTACCCGGCGCCCCAGATCCACCGAAAGCGATTTATCCTGACCCGCAGTCCGATTTGCTTCTTTTGGATTCCCCACCCCCTTATCCTCTGGCCCCAAATCCCCTACCACCTAGAGGACCCCCAGCTCCACTGCCCTCGGCACCAAGGGGACCATCCATGATGGAAGAAGAAAGGGTCCCTCAGCGGGCACTAGGAGCCGGAGGGCTATCTCCCCAGACTCCACTGCCCTACCTCTTAGAGAATATGGCCCCCCCGATGGCCAAGGGAATAGACCTCTCCAATATTGGCCCTTTTCCTCTGCAGATCTTTATAATTGGAAAATGCATAACCCAACTTTTTCTGAAAATCCACAGGCCCTTACTGCTTTAATAGAATCTCTTGTTTTCTCCCACCAGCCCACATGGGATGATTGTCAGCAGCTGCTTCAGACTCTCCTAACGACTGAGGAGAGGCAACGGGTTCTTTTAGAAGCCAAAAAAAATGTATTAGGCGCCAATGGGCAACCTACCCAGCTGCCTAACGAGATTGATGCTGGTTTCCCACTCGTCAGGCCAAACTGGGATTTCAATGCCCCGGAAGGTAGGGAGCGCCTGAAAATGTATCGCCAGGCTCTGGTGGCGGGTCTCCATGGAGCGGCCAGACGGCCCACTAATTTGGCTAAGGTAAGGGAAGTCACTCAGGGGCCCCAGGAATCTCCAACTGTGTTCCTGGAACGTTTAATGGAAGCCTTTAGACGCTTTACCCCTTATGATCCAACTTTGGAGGAACATAGGGCTACTATAGCAATGGCTTTCATAGATCAAGCGGCCCCTGATATTAAGAAGAAATTACAGAGGCTAGATGGCTTGCAGGGATTTTCGCTTCAGGAGTTAGTAAAAGAGGCAGATAAAGTATATAACAAAAGAGAAACAGAGGAAGAGAAGGAAGAAAGAAAGCAGAAAGAGCAGGAAGCCCGTGAAATAAGACGGGATAAGAGACAGGAGAGGAATTTAAGTAAGATACTGGCCACTGCGGTTGGAGGAAGAAATATAGGGGATACAAATAGGCAGGAAGGGCGAACGGCAGACAGAAGGCGGCCATTAGACAAGGACCAATGTGCCTACTGTAAAGAAAAAGGACATTGGGCGAGAGAATGCCCTAAGAAAAAGAGTGGAGGAAGGCCAACCAGAAACAAAATCTTAACATTGGAAGAAGAAGACTAGGAAAGTCAGGGCTCGAACCCTCTCCCCGAGCCCCGGGTAACTCTTAAAGTGGAGGGGGAACCTGTTCAATTTTTGGTAGATACCGGAGCGCAGCACTCCGTCCTTCTCCACTCAAAAGGTCCTATCTCAGCTAAAAGGTCATGGGTACAAGGAGCCACTGGGAATAAACAATATTCATGGACCACACGAAGGACAGTAGATCTTGGGATTGGACGAGTAACCCATTCATTTTTGATTATTCCGGAATGCCCCTATCCTTTGCTGGGAAGAGACTTGCTCTCCAAAGTGGGGGCTCAAATCCACTTCCAACCGGAAGGTCCCACCATAACTGACGGTAAGGGAAGATTACTCCAAATATTGACTATGAGATTGGAAGATGAATGTAAATTATATGAAAAACCTTCATCTCCACGAGTTAATGTCACAGACTGGGTAACTCGGTTCCCGCAAGCCTGGACAGAAACCGCCGGTACGGGGATGGCTAAAAATCGGCCCCCAGTACTAGTGGAACTCAAGGCAACTGCCACCCCAATAACGGTTCGTCAATACCCCATGAGTAAGGAAGCCAAAGACGGCATCCGTCCTCACATACAGAGGTTGCTGGAATTGGGCATTCTGGTAAGATGTCAATCCGCGTGGAATACCCCTCTCCTGCCAGTTAAGAAACCGGGAACTAATGATTATCCACCAGTACAAGACCTGCGTGAGGTAAATAAACGAGTGGCGGACCTCCACCCCACAGTACCAAATCCTTATAATCTCTTAAGCACTCTTCCGCCCCAACATACATGGTATACTGTTTTGGACCTTAAGGATGCTTTTTTCTGCCTAAGACTTTCTCCCCTCAGCCAGCCCTACTTTGCCTTCGAATGGAAGGACCCAGCATCAGGGATATCTGGCCAACTGACATGGACTCGTTTACCTCAGGGATTTAAGAACTCCCCTACCATCTTCGATGAAGCTCTTCATCAGGATTTAGCGTCATATAGAGAATCAAATCCACAGGTAACGCTACTTCAATATGTTGATGACATCTTATTAGCTGCTGAAACCCAGGAAGATTGTATCAAGGGAACTGAAAAACTGTTAACAGAGCTCGGAACCCTGGGATATAGAGCCTCAGCCAAGAAAGCACAAATATGCCAACAACAGGTCAGTTACCTGGGGTACCTGTTAAAAGGGGGACAAAGATGGTTCACGGAGAGCAGAAAGGATACGGTGGCCCAAATTCCGGCTCCCAAAAACGCCAGGCAGGTTAGAGAATTTTTGGGGACGGCCGGATTCTGTAGACTATGGATTCCAGGGTTTGCTGAGCTGGCGGCCCCATTGTACCCCCTAACCAAAAACAGCACTCCTTTCGTTTGGGGCGAAAAGGAACAACGGGCTTTTGACCAAATCAAACGAGCTTTACTTTCAGCTCCAGCCCTAGGACTGCCAGATGTAACCAAACCTTTTCATTTATATGTGGCCGAAAATAAGGGCATTGCAAAAGGAGTATTGACTCAGAAATTGGGTCCCTGGAATCGCCCAGTTGCTTATTTGTCAAAAAAATTGGACCCTGTGGCATCAGGATGGCCTACCTGTTTAAAGATAATCGCTGCAGTAGCCGCCCTGGTCAAAGATGCTGACAAACTAACTTTAGGACAAAATCTAACGATAACAGCTCCTCATGCCCTGGAGAATGTAATCCGTCAACCACCGGGTAGGTGGCTAACTAATACCAGGATGACCCATTACCAAACCCTGTTGCTAAACTCAGATCGCATCAAGTTTGCTCCAGCCACAGGACTCAATCCAGCTACCTTGCTACCTGATCCCGATTTAGAAGGCTCCACCATCATCCATGATTGTCAGGAAGTGTTGGCTGCAGCACACGGTAGTAGACCTGATCTGACGGACCTACCCCTTCCTGATGCTGATTTTACTTGGTTTACTGATGGGAGCAGTTTCCTGGAAGGAGGTAAGCGTCGAGCTGGAGCAGCCGTGGTAGACGGAAAACAAGTCATCTGGGCAGCTGCGCTACCACAAGGGACCTCAGCCCAACGAGCTGAATTAATTGCCATGACAAGGGCATTGGAGATGGCAGAGAATAAAAAGGTAAACATCTACACGGACAGTAGATATGCATTTGCTACCGCTCATATCCACGGTGCCATCTACCAACAGAGAGGGTTGCTAACCTCAAGTGGCAGAGAAATTAAAAACAAAGACGAAATTGTGGCTCTATTGGCTGCACTCATGCTTCCCACTAAAGTTAGCATCATTCACTGCCCTGGACACCAGAAAGACAATACCCCAATAACTAGGGGTAATAATATGGCTGACCAAGTGGCCCGAGAAATAGCATCGGGAGAAGTCATTTTAGGACTGTCAGATAAAGTTCCTGAAAAACCAGGCCGCGACGAGGAAATCATCCCGGCCACAACAAAAGGAACTTTGTCCCCTCAGCAAGCAGAATCCATGTTACAACAGATTCATAGATGGACACATCTGGGGACTAAAAAAATGATATCCCTGTTACATAAAACCGGGTACGGAACCCCTGGATTGACGAAATTAGCTGAACAAATTGTACAGGAATGTGTTCCATGTCAACAGGTAAATGCTCACAAGGGAAAACTTGAAATTGGAAAAAGGCTCAGGGGAGACCGCCCAGGAACTTACTGGGAGGTGGACTTTACCGAAGTACGTCCTGGAAGGTACGGTAATAAATACCTCCTGGTTTTTATAGATACTTTTTCAGGATGGATAGAAGCCTTCCCAACGAAGAAAGAAACAGCTGCTGTGGTAGCCAAAAAGATCCTAGAAGAAATTTTTCCTCGATTTGGGGCACCAAAGGTAATAGGGTCCGACAATGGTCCGGCCTTCGTCGCCCAGGTAAGTCAGGATGTGGCCAGATATTTGGGGACTGATTGGAAATTACATTGTGCATATAGACCCCAGAGTTCAGGTCAGGTAGAAAGAATGAATAGAACTCTAAAAGAGACCCTAACTAAATTGTCCTTGGAGACTGGCGGTACAGATTGGACGGTGCTCCTTCCTTTAGCCCTGTTTCGGGTTAGGAATACACCTTCCCGATACCATCTTACTCCTTTTGAGGTACTATACGGGGCCCCACCTCCTCTTCTCACCTTAGGAGAAGAAATAAAACCAGACTGTCAAAATAACACTGACTTGTATGCTAGGCTATTGGGACTCCAACTGGTCCAAAAGGAGATATGGTCCCAACTCGCCGAGGCCTACCAACCGGGAAGACCGGGAGAAACTCATCTTTTCCAAGTCGGAGACTCCGTATACGTCCGTCGGCATCGAACCCAGACGTTGGAACCTCGATGGAAAGGACCATACACCGTCCTCCTCACCACCCCAACGGCCATAAAAGTGGACGGCATCGCTGCCTGGATTCATGCTTCACACGTGAAAGCTGCACCAGCGACGGCATCATCAGGATGGCGGGCCCAAAGAACCGACAACCCGCTCAAACTCAAGCTTCTACGAACCTAAGACTTATAATTTTGATTTTACTGCCTTTACTGACTGTAAGTGATTTTAGCCCTCACCTGCCCCAACGTCTAACTTGGCAGGTAATTTCTCAAACTGGAGATGTAACCTGGTCCATTAGCCATACTGCACCTCCCTGGACCTGGTGGCCAGACCTTTTTCCTGATGTCTGTAAACTGGCCATAGGAGCTCCCTATTGGGATCTAGAGGGTTATTATGATCAGCATAATGCTCCGTCCGAACTTCTAACTAGAGCTGATTACTCTGGAGAGGGTTGTAAAAATCAGGTCCGAAGAAGTTGGCTCAGAACCCTCTCCTTCTATGTATGCCCCGGGTTCCATCGCCCCCGATCCCTGAATTATAAATGTGGGGGAACCGAAAATTTTTATTGCCAAAACTGGGGATGTGAAACCACAGGAGATACTTATTGGAGACCCACCTCAACTTGGGATTTTATTACAGTAACAGCCAACTATACTCATACTTCTTATAGGGGTCCCCAATCTGTCGCCCCCGAATGTTCAGGATGGTGCCACCCCCTCAAAATTTCCTTTAGTAATCCTGGAAAAAGAGATAAAGAATGGATAAATGGCCATTCATGGGGCATTAGATTTTACAAGAATGGATATGATTTGGGAATATTGATGACCCTTAAGCTAAAAATTGAGACTCCCGCTCCTGTGTCGATAGGCCCAAACCCTGTACTTGGCCCCTCCCCTGTTACCCCCAGCCCCTAAAAATAACGGGACCTCTGGGCTGAAAGAGACAACGATTAAGCCCGGAACCCCCCAGGATAGAATGCTTTCTTTGGTGCAGGCAGCTTTTACGGTCCTTAATGCTACAAACCCGGAGGCTACAAAATCATGTTGGCTTTGTTATGCTGCCCCTCCCCCTTACTATGATGCTATAGGATATAGTTCTAATTATACTAATGTCAGCTCCCCGGACCATTGTCGATGGAAACAGGAAGGGAACAGTAAATTAACTCTGTCTTCGGTTTTTGGAAATGGTACTTGTGTAGGAGCACCTCCCCAGTCCCATCGACACCTTTGTCATGATTTTAGCCTCCCTTCAGGCTCGGGATATCTTGTACCTCCCCAAGATGGATGGTGGGCATGTAACACGGGGCTAACCCCTTGTGTTTCTCTGGAAGTTCTCAACACTTCAGCTGATTTTTGTGTACTAGTGCAATTAGTTCCTAGACTTATCTATCATTCGGATTCATCCTTTCTAGATGAATACGAGGGAAGAAAAAGATGGAAAAGAGAACCTATAACCCTCACGTTGGCCATGCTCCTAGGACTAGGAATAACTGCTGGGATAGGAACAGGAACCACAGCCCTCATACAACAACCCCAGTATTATGCAAGTTTAAGACAGGCTGTAGACATCGATCTTCGAGCATTAGAAAGTTCCATAACTAAACTAAAGGAATCACTCACCTCACTTTCAGAAGTGGTGTTGCAGAATAGAAGAGGCCTAGATTTGCTGTTTCTTAAGGAAGGGGGATTATGCGCCGCTCTAAAAGAAGAATGTTGCTTTTATATTGATCATTCAGGAACCATTACCAAAACCATGGATAAACTAAGGGAACGCTTAGATAAAAGGCAAAGGGAGAGAGAAAACGAAAAAGGATGGTTTCAATCATGGTTTGATAAGTCCCCCTGGTTTACCACCTTAATCTCTACTCTGTTGGGACCTCTTATTGTTTTATTGTTGATTTTAACTTTTGGACCATGTATTCTAAATCGCTTGATAGCATTTATTAGAGAACGTATCGGTACTGTACAAGTTCTAATGCTAAGACAACAGTACCAAAGTTTACGAACAGAAGATTGAGATTCCATGATTGGAATCAATAGTCACAAGAAAAAGGGGGAAATGTGGGACTCGAGGGACATTGTTCCAGCTAATGATTAAGAACTCTCCAGACAATAGGGGCTTCTTAGACAATGGGTGAATTTCCAGGATGTCCGGCCCCCTTCCGAGAAGGAGGGAGATAAACAAAATGTAAAAAAGGTATCTGTCAAAGAACCAATCAGGAAGCCTGGGACAGGTTCCCTCTCTGGTCCGAACTGAGGCTAAGAACCTATCATTAAAAATCACAATTGAATCCACACTTTGCATAACAGGAAATTGAGACCTATAAAAATACATGTTCACGCCCTGGGGGGGTTCCTTCTCCGGCCTCCTGCGTGAGGACCAAGGAACCCCGGTGCACCGGCCTTCAATAAACCTCTTGCGTTTTGCATCGGCTTCCGACTCTTGTTGTTTCCTGGGCGAGTGGAAACTCCTAGGAGACCGCGAAGGTCTAACACCTCCACCACCTGGCCTCAACCAGCCTTTCTAGAAAACCTGTCCAGGTAGCTGCCAGGGCCAGCACCAGTTTGAGGGGAGAGATGTCCAGAGCGCAAAATTTAAGGAGGCCCTTGCTCTCAGGGTCCAGCCCACAGCACTTACACTGGGTATCCTCCACCATCCCTGGCCCAGGAGCAGGCATACCCATGGGCTGCTCAGGCTGAACTAAAGGTACAGCAGAAAATTCAAGTCTGGTCCAACAAAGCCTCCGAGTGCCAGCTCGGTGCTGGGCTTCCCCGGACACTCTGTCACTTGGCCTCAGAGCACCCCCGTTTTGAAAGCAGGTACTTCCCCGCCCTGAGTCTGACGCACTAAAGGCACAGAACCAGCTAGCAGCAAACAACGCACGCCATAAGACCCCCTGGGTTGAAGCCCCACCATGGGGAAGCTGCTGAAGGCCTCTATTACCTTGTTAATGCTCGAGAGGATCCAGGGAAGTTGGTGCTGCCCGCCATCTTCATGGCTCACGGATCCCGGAACTGCCAACGCGCCTGCTCAATGAAATGTATTTTAACCCCCAATCAATACTCACTGTGCCTTCAGGGTCGCTGGCGGACATGCGCAGAGTGGCCCCCCGTGCACGTTCCCAGCTGAAGTCCAGCAAGCCGACCGATGCTCCGCCTTCCTGTTTCAGCTCTCACTGTTAAACGTGTCCTTTCCGCGGTCCGTTTAGTGCTGAGCTCTTCACAATTTTGTGCTTTTTGTTGGTGATTTCGCTCTTTTTTTTTTTTTTGGCCTCATGGTGTGGCATGAGGGATCTTCGTTCTCCCTCCAGGGATCCAACCCATGCCCCCTGAAGTGGAAGCGTGTCTTAACCACTAGACCGCCAGAGAAGTCCCAATCCGCTATTTTAAATGGCCCCAAGCGTAGTGCTGAGTGCTTTCTAGTATTCCTAACTAACTGAATGAAGGCTGTGATGTGCCTTACAGAGAAAACAGGTATGTTCATTTTCAACAATATGTATTAAATAAGGTATCTGAACAGAAATACACATAAAACAAGGTTAGGTATTGATCAATTGAAAAAATGTGACCACAGGCTCAAAGAAACCTAATCGTGTATTTTCCCTAGGAACAATGGCTCAGTATTCAGTGTTCCCAACTACTTCACAGACCATGACTACCACGAATAATGAGAATCAGCTGTCTTTTCATTCTTTGCTGGTGAAGAAACTATGGCTCAGAGAGGCTAAGTCACCCATCTGGGCTTGCACAGCTAGTGAGTTGCAGGTCATTCTGAGAGGAGTCAGAAACAAGCCCTCTGCTTTTTCATAAGTTGGGGGTAAATGCTGGTGGCCTGGGACATAAGTGAGAGGGGCAAACGCAGACTTGGCATTAAATGGCATTATCTAAAGTTCTTTTTCATTTATCTTTTGATCCTTATGATCAGATACAAGTGAAAGCCTGGGCGTGGTGCAAGTCAGTCCTTAACACCTCTCAAATCCTTCTGCTAATTGCCCTTTTTTTTTTTAAGAATTCTTCTTTAAATTTTATTTATTTATTTATTTTTGGCTGTGTTGGGCCTTACTTGCGGCACTCGGGATCTTTCGTTGCGGCACGTGGGCTCTCTAGCTGCCCCATGGCATGTGGGATCTTAGTTCCCCAACCAGGGATGGATCCTGTGTCCCCTGCATTGCAAGACGTATTCTTAACCACTGGACCACCAGGGAAGTCCCTAACTGCCCTTTTTAGTAAAGAAAGAGCAGCCCGCAGGTCCAGAGCCTCCGGCAGGTAGGAGGGTCTAGCTGGAATTTAGTAACAATTATTTTTATACTTGCCTTCAAATAGAATACTTGCCATAAATAATGGGTCATTGTAATGGTTTTTAACTTTCAACAAAGTGATAGAAAGTTTCTTTTCAAATAGATCGGGTTAAGTAGAGGTGTAAATATTTAAAGAAAAATGTTAAGTAAATAATTGTAAGAAAAATGCCAAAGGTGGCATGTAGTGGTACATGGATGAGGCAAAAATCAGGAAGGTGATCTGTGAATGGCTGATGTTTTGGGGGTGCTGGCAACATTCTGTTTCTCAATCTGGATGCTGAATATAAAAGGTGTACTAAAACATTTAGTGGTTTAAATCATAGTGGCTTAAACCGACAACAAATTAATTATTCTACAGTTCTAGAGGTCAAAAGTCCACAATGGGTTGGTAGGGCTGTGTCCTTCTGGAGACTAGAGGAGAATCTGTTCCTTGTCTTTTCCAGGTTCCAGAGGCTGCTTGCACTCCTTAGCTTGTGGCCCTTTCCTCCATCTCCAAAGCCAACAGAAAATCTCTCTCTCCTGCCTCCTTCTTTCCTTTGTAAAGAACCCTGTGGTTACATTAGGTCCACCTGGATAATCCAGGATCATCTCCCCATCTCAAGTTCCCTAATCACATCTGCAAAGTCCCTTTTTGCCAAGTAAGGTAACGTACTCACAGGTTCTGCAATTGGGATGTAGACATCTTTGCACCATAATTCTTTGGGGGCTATAATTCTTCCCACCACACGTGGAAGTGCATGTGTGGGTGTGTGCAGAGCCTGCAGAACTGGGCGCTTGGTAACTAAGGCGTCTCCATGCACACAGCATTCCAGCACGGTCAAGCGCGCAGCTGCCGCCTGCCGCTGTCCGCTCAAAGCCTCCCTTTGCAGCCTAGCTGCAGCCAATAAGGTCACCTCTCCCTCCCAGCTGGGATCAGGGCGGAGGGGAGGGCTGGGGAGCCCCGTGCTGGGAGGCCGGGCAGTGCCAGCAGTGGATGGCCTGGGTGGGAAGGCGGCCCCAACCCACCCTCAGCAGTCACTCCGTTCAAATGCTCTTTACGAGCTCCCCCAGCAAACCTGCAGCAGGTTCATCATCTGAAGTCACAGAGAACCATTTGGTCACAATTCTGGGCACCACCAGCCTCCTCCATCGTAGTTTGGCTGGGTTTGGGGGTTTTACAAACTACTAATCCATCTGTCTTCATGATCACATCATTTACTTTCAAAACTGAGGTGCCCCTTGGAATGCATTTATTAGTAATAATAAAACATGCAGTAACAACAAACTATAGTTTATGTGCCACTCACCTTCCACGTCAGGATCCTAAACCCTTTACACAAGGTAGAGACTTTAACCCTCTTGCCGGCCCCACGAGGGAGGGATTAATACTACCTGTACTTGCAGATAAGGGGTCTGAAGCTCAGAAACGTGAAGTGACTTGCCCAAGGTCCTGAAGTAAGTGAATGGGGGAGCTAGGATTGGGGCGCAGGCCCTAACAGTAGCCCACACTGCCCGGTTCCTGGGAAGGGAGTGCCTGGGTGAGGCTGTGACTGGAGATCCACTCCAAGCAAACCTAGGCCTGGCTCTCCTGGGATTTCTCCTCTAAACTGCCCCTTGCCCTGGGGAGGGGAGGAAAAGAGGCCCAGGTTTGGAGCCATGCCTCTGTCCGTTTCAGTGTGAGTTTCACGGTGTGTTGCATGGCTTGGGGAAGGCCTGGCCTGGACCCTGTGACCCTGAGGAAAGAGCTTGCTCCTTCTGGACCTCAGCCCCTCATCTCTAGATCTGGGGAGCTGGACTCAACACCTCCCAGGGCTTTCCAGGGCTGGCCCTGCAGGGCTCCCACAGGGACTGTGGCCAGCCAGAGGGCTGCTGGGGGCTTGCTGAACCCTTGGGGTAGTCCCAGAACCTCGGTGACACCCATGTATCATCCTCCTCAGGCCATGGGCCCCAGACTCTGGAGAGGGCACTACCCGGTGGGATTGGTCTCCAGCCACTTTCAAGGATAAGGATAAAATCTTAGACTGGATTACACTTAATTTTCCTTCCTTAAAAATCAATCAGTGTATAAGATATAATTGCCAAGTTGTCTAAAATGCTACAATCCAGATGCTCCCACGAAAACCGCACAAGGACTATATCAGAAAGACACACGAGCCAACCAAAAGAATGGCCAGGGCTTCCCTGGTGGCGCAGTGGTTGAGAATCCGCCTGCCGATACAGGGGACAGGGGTTCGTGCCCCGGTCCGGGAAGATCCCACATGCTGCAGAGCGGCTAGGCCCGTGAGCCATGGCCGCTGAGCCTGCGCATCCGGAGCCTGTGCTCCGCAGTGGGAGAGGCCACAACAGTGAGAGGCCTGCGTACCACGGAAAAAAAAAAAAAAAAAAAGAATGGCCAGAGCTGGAACAAGGTAAGCAACCAACCAAATAAAGAAGTACTGCATTATAACCCAAAGTATAAAACATATATCCATGAGTCCATAGTGCTATAAATGAATGATTGACTAAATAAATAAACAAGGAAGACAAGACAAATCTCTGGTGGAAGAAAAATTTCCAAATAATTTAGGTAGATACTCCCCCCTCGAGGAAGAAGAACATAAGCCCCCAACCCTTAAGTGTGGGCTGTGCATAGTGACTTCCTTCCAAAGAGTGCAGGATGGGACGGGGAAAAGAGTAGCTTTACAGGGGAGTCACCTGACAGACGCTATGTGAGCCAGGTGATCAAGGCCAACATCAACCATGATAAATTATGTTGACAGGATGTACCTTTAATCCTGGAACAGAAAAAAAGACGGTAGGTAAAAACTGAGGAAATCTGAATAAAGTATGGACTTGAGTTCATAAGAATGTATCAATGTTGGTTGATTAATTATAACAAGTGTAACATATTAATGTAAGATGTTAATAACAGGAGAAGCTAGGTGTGGAACTTATGGACTCTCTCTGTACCACCTTTGTAATTTTTTTCTGTAATTATAAAGCTATACTAAAATTTAAAGTTTATTTTTAAAATCATGTATTGAATTGTTACTTAATATGTGCATTAATTTTTTTTAACTTTTGTGTTTATTATCTGAGCATTAAAAGTAACATAAAAAGAAAAAATTTGGTTATACATTCATGTACTTTAATCAATTTCTTAGCCATATCTGTTTCTAATATTCTGTCACTGGTATTTTTCTAAAGAATATGTGTTTTTAATAAATATGGTCTAAACTAACACAACATTGTAAAGCAATTATACTCCAATAAAGATGTTAAAAAATAAAATAAGCAAAAAAAGAGAAAGAAATATGGTCTCTTTTTTCCCCCTCAACGATTGCATGCAATTATCTTCAAAGTTACTATGACTAATAAAATGGAAATTGTTGACACCCTTCATGGACTCTTCTCTATAGATTACAATTTTCTTAATAAGAATACAGTTTTTCCGCAGAGGGACCTGATAAGCTCAGAGCAGATTCTGCTAAATGGAGGACATTCTCAATTCTAATTTCTTTAGGTAGGAATGGTTAACTATTTCAGCCCCAATATTTTCACACGCAGTGTATTTACATTTAGAATACCTTTCTTTAACAAATATTATGAGAAGATAAAATTCTCATATAAGTTGACTTTACAATTCTTTTTAATATTTTGCCAGTTGTAAATGTGGCAAAACCGTAAGCCTCTGTCTTCCCTTCAATCCAAGTACAAAATATAAATTTTCCCAATTTAAGATAGGAACTCCAACAAAATATTCTTCCCAAAATCCAGGCATTCCAAAGAAAAATTCGAGAATCTCTAAATTAAATCTTGGCCACCGTTTGCGTTCTCAGTACTTTGTTCAGCAACTCCCTTGCTTTTGAGGATATATGAAAATGTGTCCTCGTGTGAAATAACTGAAATTTGGTGAAAGCTTTGTTTATAGTACCTTAAGTTGATAAAAGTTAAAGTTTATTTTGACAGCCTTGTTGAACACTGTGATTAAAGGTTTTCTATTGCTTTTGAACAAAATTTAGAGGATTCATTTACAAAATGTCCAATTCCATTGTAAACACTTAAAATGATTTACAAAGTTCTTCCAAGGATCAAACACTTAAAAATTGTGACTGATGACAGACAGCAAAAAGAGAAAACATACTGTTGTGCAGGGCTCTGCCAGGTCATGCTGGAGCCTGAGGCAGAAAGAAAATTGATAATATTGATCCTCTCTTTATTTAAAATTTGGATATTTTGTTCATCATGGTTTTTGCATTTATTTTTGATTTTTTTTTTTTTTTTTGCTGTACGCGGGCCTCTCACTGCTGTGGCCTCTCCCGTTGCGGAGCACAGGCTCCGGACGCGCAGGCCCAGCGGCCATGACTCACGGGCCCAGCCGCTCCGCGGCACGTGGGATCCTCCCAGACCAAGGCACGAACCCGCGTCCCCTGCATCGGCAGGCGGAGTCCCAACCACTGCGCCACCAGGGAAGACCCTATTTTTGATTTTTAAAATACATATAGCATTAAAATACTATTTGTCTTGATTATTGAGTTTTTTTGCTGCCCCTTAAACTTTGCCCCTGAGGCAGGTGCCTTGTTCCCCTCTCCCTAGTCCTGGTCCTGTGGCCATAATGAAATATGTCTTATATTAAACACCTTTGCCACGAAAATATTGTAGTGTAATCACTATGTATGTGTGTGTGTACATACAGATAACTACAGTTTCCGTTTCAATTGATATAGCATCACAGCTTGTTTTATCCCAATTTTCAATTATATTTGCACCACACCGATTCCAAGTTCATTTCTGCTCCATGAATTTCCTAATTGGATATGAATATTGTTTTTACCATGCTGCTGCGTACTAAAATTTATATTTATACTTGCAAGCACAAAGAATTCTATGTTCGATATTGAACTTTTTAAATGAATTTGCAAGAATATTTACAACAATGTCAGATGTTTCACCCTTCCCAGGAAGAACTCCCAAAAGCTTGACTTTGATTCCATTATTCAAATCTCCTGAATTTCTATAGGAAGCACCTGATGACCTTGATTTAAAACTGCTGAGGGCTGCTATGTTTGGTTGCAAGCAGCAGAGACCCTCTAGCCCAGGTGGAGAGAGTTGGTGGTGGGGATGACTGCACCGGGAGCTGGGAGGGAAGTTCGTGGAGATCTGAGCTGGAGCGCCATGGGCCAGGCTGCTGAGAGACCACGAGGAATCCAGGACAAGACCAGGCCCCCAGTGGCAGAACGTTGCTCCAATGTCTACATCCTTTTGTTCTGCTCCCACCTGCAAGTTCTTTGCATACAGTCAGGTCAAGTTCCTGAACCAGGCAATCTGAATGGCTACATAATTTTTTTAATAAATTACAGAAATGGTGAATAGCTGGGTAAACAGACTGTTCGCCTTCTCTTGAGTCATATGAAATATGATTGACCGTTGAAAGCAAAAATTATGGCATTGGTAGATAAAGTTTTCAATGTAGATCTAATATATGACAGCTATAATATAAAGGAAGGAGGGTAAAGGGACTTACTTACATAGTGGTGAGATTTCTACATTCCAGTTAAGGTGGTAAAGTATTTCTCCTAAGTAAACAGTGAAAAGTATGTATATTGCAATCACAAAAAAATTAAGAATACAGTAAAAAATACAACAGATAGGGCTTCCCTGGTAGCGCAGTGGTTGAGAGTCCGCCTGCCGATGCAGGGGACATGGGTTCATGCCCCGGTCCAGGAAGATCCCACATGCCGCGGAGCGGCTAGGCCTGTGAGCCATGGCCGCTGAGCCTGCGCGTCCAGAGCCTGTGCTCCGCAACGGGAGAGGCCACAACAGTGAGAGGCCCGCATACCGCAAAAAAAAAAAAAGAAAAAAAAATACAACAGATAAACCAAAATGGAATACTAAAAATTGTTTAACCCAGGAACTTCCCTGGTGGTGCAGTAGTTAAGAATCCACCTGCCAATTCAGGGGACATGGGTTCGATCCCTGGTCCAGGAAGATCCCACATGCTGTGGAGCAACTAAGCCCGTGTGCCACAACTACTGAGCCTGCGTTCTAGAGCCTGCGAGCCACAACTACTGAGCCCTCATGCCACAACTACTGAAGCCCGCGCGCCTAAAGCCCATGCTCCACAACAAAAGAAGCCAGTGCAATGAGAAGCCCGCACACCACGGGCTTCCTTTCAGTTTGATTAATTTTTGCTTCATGCATTTTGAAGTCCTGTTATTATATGCATACACACTTAGGATTGTTATGTCTTCCTGGTGAACTGGCCCTTTTATTGTTATGTAATGTGTCTCTTTATCCCTAGTAATTTTCTTTGCTCTGAAGTCTACTTTGATATTAATATAGCCACTCCAGCTTTCTTTTGATTGGTGTTGCCATGGTGTATCTTAATCTTTTTTTTAACAGTTTTATTGAGCTACAATTCACATATCATAAATTCACCAATTTAAAGAGTATTGTTCAATTATTTTTAGTACATGTATGTTAGTCTTTTAACCTATCTATATCATTATAATTATATCAATATAATTGTATGTAGCATATGGTTATATCTTTTTTAAAAAATCCATTTTGATCATTTCTGTCTTTTAGTTGGTGTGTTTAGTCTGTTTAGATTTAATGTAATTATTGATATGTTTAGACCTAGTTCTGTCATTTCATTATTTATTTTCTGCTTGCTCTGTTTTTTTGTTCCTCTATCTCCCCTTTCCTTCTTTCTTCAGGTTAATTTTTTAATTAATTTATTAATAAATAATTTATTTATAAATAAAATATTATATAAATTATTTATATTTATAATTATATAAATTTATTTATTATTTATTAATTTATTATTAATTTATTTATGTTATTTATTTTTGGCTGCTTTGGCTGTTTGCTGCTGTGTGTGGGCTTTCTCTAGTTGCAGGAAGCGGGGCTACTCTTCGTTGCAGTGTGCATGCTTCTTGCTTCGGTGGCTTCTTCTTTTTAATAAATTTATTTATTTTTGGCTGTGCTGGGTCTTCATAGCTGCATGGTCTTTCTTTAGTTGCGGCGTGAGGTGGCTACTCTTCGTTGCGGTGCACGGTCTTCCTATCGCAGTGGCTTCTCTTGTTGCAGAGCGTGTGCTCTAGGCACACGAGCTTCAGTAGTTATAGCACACGGGCTCAGTAGTTGTGGCTCACGGGCTTAGTTGCTCCGCTGCATGTGGGATCTTCCCGGACCAGGGCTTGAACCCTTGTCCTCTGCATTGGCAAACGGATTCTCAACCACTGCGCCACCAGGGAAGCCCCAACCATTGGGTTTTAATTTCAATTATACTTGTCATTTCTAGAAGTTCTATTTGGTTCTTTTTCAAATTCAACTGATCAGTTTTGATACTGTCATTCTTTTGTCGTAGATCCTATCACCTCTTTAATTTCTTTAAGCAAACCACACATAATTATTTCATATTTTATAATAGATAATTCCAATATCTTCAATCGTTGTTGGTCTGATTCAGCAGTTTGTTTCTGCTGACACTCATTTCATGTAGTTTCTGTTTAATGATTTTTTTTTTTCACTATGACTTCCTGTTCCTTGGAAGTTTATCTGTGAGAATTCTTTGAAGCCTAGATTTAAAGTGTGTTTCTCCAGGGAGCATTTGCAATTGCTTCATCAGGCATCTGGGGAACACTTTAGATTGCATTTTTAGTTAATTGTTTTGGAGGAGGGGAGCACGGGGAGAAATATAGGCAGTGTGATTCCGACAGCATACCCAACTGAAATTGGGCTTGTCCCGAGATTCTCAGGGAAGACCCTTCTTTCCTCTGCTCCAACCCCAGTGAAGACAGAGACAGACAAATCTCTGTAGACACTTTTTTTTCCTAGTTTACTAGCCCTTTGTGATCCTAGCTTTATGCAGGAGCCCTATTTCTCACGTTGATTGGGCCCCAGGAATTATCTTCTGTTCCATGAGCTGTGTAGCCTGTTAAAGCCAGACTTTGAGTCACCAGAGATAGGCAGATACCCTCTGGGCAAATGCTGGCTCCAAAACATGTTTACCTCTGTGGACTCAATATTTCCTGATGCTTCCGAACCTTGACACTTCCCTTATGTTCTGTCATCTAAGCTATGACATAAATTATCTAGCATTTTAGATGTTCTGTCCCAGCGGATTTTTCTCTATATATCTATTGGAAATGACATCTTTGACTTCCGATAGGGGAATTCATCCAGATCACAGTTATTGTGACAGCTAATGAGCTTAGCTTTATTTCTCCCACCTAATTTCATATTTACCACTGATTATATTTTTCTCCCTCTTTCTCCTTTGCCTTTTCTGGCTTGGTCAAGTTTCTCTTTCTTCCTTATGTCAAATCCCATCACCACCACCATCACCACTTGCTTATTTAGAACTTCGACTCTGCTTTTCAGTTTTGCTGCTCGTTTTGCCTGTTTACGTCTCCCCTATCCTTTTAAAAGATCTTTAGAATACTTTTATTCTCTACTCTCCAAAACATCCTTTCCCCTCCATGGATTTGTTATATTATTTGGATAATTTAGACCAGCAATGTCCAAAAGAATTTTCTGCAATAATAGAAACGTTCTACGTCCAATGGCCAATACAGTAACCACTACCCATGTGCGGCCATTAAACACGTGAAAAGTGGCTAGTGCATCTGAAGAACTGAATATCGGATTGTATTTAATTTTAATTAATTTAAACGTAAAGAGCCACCTGTGACTAGTGGCTGCCCCACTGGATACTGCGGACTTCGATTATTTCATTTCTGACTCTTAATAAGTTTTCCCTTACAGAATGGCTTTGTTTCAAGAATCTATACTTTAAAAAATCACAAATTATTATTATTATTTTTTTTTTTTTTTTTTGCGGTAAGCGGGCCTCTCACCGCTGCGGCCTCTCCCGTTGCGGAGCACAGGCTCCGGACGCGCGGGCTCAGCAGCCATGGCTCACGGGCCCAGCCGCTCCGCGGCATGTGGGATCTTCCCGGACCGGGACACGAACCCGTGTGCCCTGCATCGGCAGGCGGACTCTCAACCACTGCGCCACCAGGGAAGCCCCCAAAATCACAAATTATTCATCATACCATCATTCATTTAGATTTAACTATATGTAGCCATTTCTTCCTATTATTTCCGATACGCTTTTTCATCCCATATCTTGAAATCTCTCTTGTAACCCAGTTTCATTTGGTTTGAGTATTTCTTTGAGTATTTTGTTCAGTCTTCATGAGCCCCCAAATGCCCTGACAGAATGAATGGTATCTTGACTGGGACAAAGACTTGGATCACAAATCTTTTCCCTAATAATCTGTGGAAGTTTTGTTGTCCAGCATCACAGATGTAAAGACTGTTAGCCTGATTATCTTTGAAAGCCGCCTCTCTCATCTGTATGAACCTGCGTCCCGTCCTCTTTATCCCTGGGTGGCAGGTACGAATCTCAGACTACAAACCCAGGTACATGAGAAGTAGAACTTTCTTATCTAGCTGATTGTGTTTCTTTTTTGAGGCCCCATTTCACTTGGATGCAACATTCTTCATCTTAGTCAAGACTACATCTCGGTTCTTGGGTTGGGGTGGCGATTATGTGGTGCTGAGGCAGGGGAGGGGGAACACGAGGAAGATGCAGTTCTTGGGCATCTGCCTTGCTGTCCCCACAAGATGTCTGGACATCAGACATTGGTGCCCACTGAGCACAAACGGCCTCCCTCTGGGCTCCACCTCAGCCTCTCCGGATCCTCCCACCCTCTGTGCCTTGTCTGTGCCACTCTTGGGCATATCAGACACACACTGCTGAATCCAGACCTCTCCAGGCTGCGGGAAACCCTCTTGGGCACACAGGAGCCTTCTGCTGCTCCTGGGAGCTGTGTGAGGTTACATCAGGCCCATGTGCCTAGGCGTGCCCACCAGATGACTTCCGCTTCTACTCCAGTACCTGTCACGGCACAAGGAGGTCCAGGCTCCTCCAACCTCCTCGGCTGCCCCAGAGGCCCAAGGCCTCTCCATGCTTGGATCCCCAGACCCAACGGGGAGATCTATCCTCTCCTCTCACTTCCCATGAGTCTCCTCCCTCCCCAACTCATGTAATCTTTATTTAGTTTGGGGGCCACACAAGGATTGAGTAGCAAAGACTGGATTGATATCCAGATGTCCAGACATCCAAGACAGGCTCCTCTCAAGCCTGCAGTGAGTGTTCCCACAGAAGGACACAGCCTGCCCTGTGCAGAAGTGCCCGGGAACCCCTCAGGGCCAGGACTTACCTGCCAGGCAGGAAGTACTCCACAAACTCTGAACGGATGAGGTGGCGGCCACCCGGGCAGGAGCTCTGCGGTACATTCCCACTCTTCCTGCATGGTTGAGTCCCTGCTGTGGGCCTGACACCGATCACTGCTTGACTCATTAGCCAGGGAGCTGTGAGGGCTGGGGTCCTGGAAGAGGAGAGGATAAGAAATGAGTGCATGTACCCCCAGCTGGTGCAGAGCACATTACCTTTAGAAGAACAAAAGAGAGATTCTTCATTCCCATTTTATAAACGGGAAAACTGAGGCTTCTAGAGAGTGATGAATTTGCCCAAGGTCACAAAGCAAGTAACTGGATAAGCTGAATTCAGATTGGCTTGAACATTGGCCCCAAACCTCCACACCACACAGCCTCTTCTCCACAAGCTCAGTGTGATGATACCCACCTCGCAGATGAGGGAACTGAGGCCAGAGGAGAGAAGGAACTTGCTCAAGTTAGAAGAGCCAGACCCAAACCCAAGACTACAGCCTGGGCTGTTTAATCTCAGTGCTCCCTGCCTACCCGGGGCTTCCAGGTTGATGGGAAGACAGATCCTGAAGTTCCTTCCCTGGGGTGGCGGCCATCAGGTAGGCATAGTGCCTGTTCCGGCCAGCAGAGGTCAGACATTCAGGGTGGGCAATAGCGGGTCAGGCCAGCCCACACCATCCTGAGGGGGAGGCAGAGCACAGGCCCCAGCACCACGACAAACAGAAGTGCAGCTCCTGGGGCTTCCCTGGTGGCACAGTGGTTAAGAATCCGCCTGCCAATGCAGGGGACACAGGTTCGAGCCCTGGTCCAGGAGGATCCCACATGCCGTGGAGCAACTAGGCCTGTGTGCCACAACTACTGAACCTGTGCTCTAGAGCCCGTGAGCTACAACTACAGAAGCCCGCATGCTTGGAGCCCGTGCTCCACAACAAGAGAAGCCACTGCAGTAAGAAGCCCGCGCACCATAACAAAGAGTGGCCCCCGCTCACTGTAACTAGGGAGAGCCCGTGCGCAGTAATGTGGAACCCAACATAACCTAAAATAAATTAAATAAATTTAAAAAAAAAAGGGCTTCCCTGGTGGCGCAGTGGTTGAGAGTCCGCCTGCCGATGCAGGGGACACGGGTTCGTGCCCCGGTCCGGGAAGATCCCACATGCCGCGGAGTGACTGGGCCCATGAGCCATGGCCGCTGGGCCTGCGCGTCCGGAGCCTGTGCTCCGCAACGGGAGAGGCCACAACAGTGAGAGGCCCGCGTACCGCAAAAAAAAAAAAAAAAAAAAAAAGTCCAGCTCCTGGCCTCATGGAGCCACCGGGTGTGTCACACTGACACATTCAGCAAGAGAATGCCACCAACACCTTGCACTGCCTCACCTGCCCTGCCAGTGCCCTTGCCCCATGAATGACACCTGCACTTCACAGAGCAGGCTCCCGAGGCCCTACAGAATGGGCAGGCTGGCAAGTGGCTCCACCCACTGGCCATAGCTGATTGCACCAGAGCCGGACCCCTGACCCAGGCTGGGCCAATCAGCTTCTCTCCTGGGTTTCCAGGGGCCCCAATTCCCCTTCCCTCCAGCTGTGGTCACCTGTGGCTGTTCTCCAGGCCAGGCGGGTGACAGGAGGACCCGGGAGGCCAGTGCGGCGGCTGTGAGAAAGCCCCTCTCAGATCTCTACCTGGGAACATAACTGACCAATGGCTTCAGCAGCTGCGCTCTAGGCCTTAATGACCATTTTACATGTGGGAAGCCGAGACTCATAGAAGAGGATGACGTGGTCAGGGGGAGGAAGGGCCACCTCAACAGTTGGACATGAACAAATTGCTCTTAAACTTCAGTTTGAAAGTCAGTAGTATTAAGGGTGAGAGAGAGGAAGCCCCAGGCCAGTACACACAGCATTCACACCAGCACCACTCCAGAAAGGGTTTTCTCACCATCACTTATGATGCCTGCCTTTCCCCCACTAGGCATGAGTCGTGCCTGCGGAGGCTGTGCTTCCCACACTGCGCGTGGCAGGAATACAAAGGAGACCCATTTTGAGGAGAGGTGGGACCCCTCTGACAGGCATCTTGGCTAGAAGACTCCCATTGGCTTTAAGAACTTTCTTAGAATCCTCTACAGTCAAGAATGCTTCCTTTCAGCCTTCTTCCCCTCCCTTCCTCCTTCACATCGGGGTCAGATCCGCATCAAGGTCGGATGCTTTCCCAGGCTCCCCTGGCTCCCTCCCCATTTCCCCTTACAAATATGTCCCCTAATAAATCTCGTGCACATCTCGTCTGTCTTGGTATCTCCCTCCTCAGGGAATTTGGATTAATTCCAGGTCCTTACCCTGTAGGCCAGTCCTGGCCACAGCACCATTCTGTGGCTTCTGAAGTTATGCAACATCCATGGGCCATACACCAGCCGGGCCAGTGGGCCAGCAGGTGCCAGCCCTCGCCATGCCCAAGACCTACTGCCCCTAAAACCCAGACGCAGGGAATTCACCCCTCCTGGGATCCAGGTACCACCACCCCTTCAGCCCCCTGGAGCCATTCCCCTCTTGGACAATCCCAGTTCTGGGACTCTTCCCACACACAAAGGTGAACATGTGGACCTGAGGCAGCCTGGAAGCAGAAAGGGATAGCTATATGTTCATTATGTCCGTGTTTTGTTATCCAGGAATTCATTAATCACCTACTCTGTGCAAGACACAGTGACAGCAGAGTATTCCAGGAACTGCACAGGATTTGGAGATGCTTGGAAAGCAGAGACTGAGTTTGAGCATTCACACTCAGAGCTGTGTGACCTTGAGCAAGTTACTTAGCCTCTCTGATCCCCTGTTTCCTCATCTACAAATGGGTTGTATGAGAATTTCATGTTAGAGAGCACAACAAACTGACAATAGCAGACTTCTACAAATAACCAAGAGTATTATTGCTAGGGCTGCAGTTATGACTTCTGTCCTTGAAGGAAAGAGCTGGGCAGTGACTGGATCTGACCCTTCATTCACCCAGAGACCAGCCTCCCACACACAGCTCAGAAGCTGGAGGCTGTGTGCTAGGCAGCCATTTGCCTTCTGAACAGCAGTGTCCAATAGGAGTCTGGCCCAAGGTTCGTGTCTTTCTCCTCTACCACCAGACCTCCTTCCACGAAAGCTGTCCCTCCTGGCTAAAGCCAAGGGCTCAGAGGAGGTGGAGGAGAGGATGGGAGTCAGGGCTCTGCAGAAGGCAGCCTGGATACCAATGTTTGGAAGGACTCAGACATGGAGCAGACATGGAGTCTGCACCATATCTGAGGGTCTATTGAACTGGATATCTTCAACCCGAGTTACCTGGGTAAGCCCTAGTTCTCTGTATACCAGGAGACAGATGTATTTACTGGGAGGTTCAGAGGAAGGAGAGCTCAGACCCAAGTGGAAAAATCCAAGAGGTCTTCCTAGAGGAGGTTGCATTTAGCTGAGTCTTGAAAGATGCTACGGGGACTAAAGGAGAGGGTAGGACACTCTGGGAAAAAGAACCAGCATGAGCAGAGACTAGGAGATGGGAATGGGTCAGGTAGCTTGCCTGGAGTGGGACAGGAAAGAAAGACAAGAGTGAAAAATGGGGCCACAGGGGCCATTGGTAACAAGCAGGGGTCAGCTTCTGAAGGACCCTAAATGTCCTGGCCAGGAGTTTCATATTTACCCTGCTCATCAGAGGGACGAGGATGAGTTTTTTTTTTGTTTTTTGTTTTTTTAAGGATGAGATTTTTAGCAGAGGAGTAATGTTCTCAACGTGTACTAGTGAGATGGGTGCCCCAGGGAATTTTGCAACCCTGGGTGTCCCTGGCAGGCCCCAGAAAATTTTCGCCATCTTTTGCCATCAGAGAGTTATAAAAGCTCTGAATTTTATGTATCATGAGGCTGTCACATATCCCCTGTGTACCATTCCAATACACAGGCACACTCACACGCACATGCACACTTAAACCCACTCAGAGGGCCAGGCAGGTGGTCAAGCCCATTTCTGGGTTGCATGGCCAATATTGGCCACCAGAGGGCGCCTCCAGCATCCCAGCAAAGAGAGAGCCCAGAGTGGGCTTAAGCACCCACCCCAGGCAGAAGGGAGGGTAGAAACCAACCAGTCCACCTGCCTTGTTTTACTTATGAGGAAACCCAGGCTCAGAGAGCAGAGTGATGTGGTCGAGGGGAAGGAGGAGGAAGTGGCCACCTCAACAGCTGGATGTGAGCAGACGGCTCATAAACTTCAATTTGAAAATCAACAGGATTAAGCCTGAGAAAGAGGCACCCCCTGGGCCAGCACACACAGCATTCACACCCCCGCTACTCCAGAAAGGAGTAAAACGGGGACAAGAACCGTGGCCAAACCAAGCACGTCAGAGCTCCCACGCTCTTTCAAGCTTCTGAGCCTTTACCAATGCCGTTCCCTTGCTTGGACTGCCCTGTCCCCAGGCTTCCAGTGGCAAATGCCTGCTGTCCTAACTTTCAGCCAAGGGGTCTCCCCAGCAAGCTTTGCTCACACTCTGTCACCGGGGTGCTTAGTCTGGAGGTGGGAGTGGAGCACCCCCTCATATGCTCCCATGCGCAGAGAGGTTCATTACCGTGTTACTTGCAACAGAATAAAATTAGAATTTAAATGTCCACCATTAGGAAATAATAGTAATAATAATAATGGCCTTGTCTAACACCCCCTGAGTGCTTACCATGAATAGAATCACAATTAACCCTCACAAGGAACTTACGAGGAAGCAACTATTATCTCCATTTTATAGATGAGGAAACTGAGACACAGAGGTTAAGTAATGGTGATGGGATATGATACATTCATTTCACGGCATATTATACGATCACTTAAAACCATGATGATGTGCTGAAGGTTAATGCCATGAGGAAATATGTACGTTATACTGTTAAGGGGTATTGTGTGTCTGTGCATGTACACATAAATATAAAATATGTAAAAAACAGGGCTTCCCTGGTGGCGCAGTGGTTGAGAGTCCGCCTGCTGATGCAGGGGACGCAGGTTCGTGCCCCGGTCCAGGAAGATCCCACATGCCGCGGAGCGGCTGGGCCTGTGAGCCATGGCCGCTGGGCCTGCGCGTCCGGAGCCTGTGGTCCGCAACGGGAGAGGTCACAACAGTGAGAGGCCCGCGTACCGCAAAAAAAAAAAAAAAAAAAAATTAAAAAAACATAATATGTAAAACATGTAAATATAGATATGTAAAAATAAAATATGAAACAAAAGAAAGTTGAACGAAATGTCCACAGTGGTTTACTCTGGGTGATGGGTGATCTCTATTTTCTTTGTTGTACCTCTCTGTATTTTCCACATTTTCTACAATAAGCAGACATGTTTTTAAATCATGAAATGCAGCAGTATTACATATTGGCTGAGAGCAATTTGAGAGTAGCAATTCTGACCTGAATTAGGTCTGAAGAGAATGTGAGGGGTTAAGAAACCTTGACCCTAAAGCTGCTTTTCCAAACTCCCCTCTGACTTGGCTTCCTGGGCTGAGAGACTGTTTCATCCTCCTAAGAGTCATTCATTCACTGACTTGCTCTTTCTTCACTCTCTCACTCATCAGGTGCCAGGCATGTTGGGGGAGATAGAGAGATACTCAGTTCCCTTTCTGGCCCCCACTGAGCACAGACTACGAGGTGCTGAGGGCCTGATCAGGGCAGGACTCAGGAAGGGCGGTCACTGGGTGGCAGGAGAGGGGTCAGGGGGCAGAAAGGACAGCACGGGGAGGGGCAGGGGCAGGGACTGTCCAGGATCAGTCCAAGGGTCTGGCTTGAGCATCACATGGCAGTGGAGTCCCTCAGGACCACCCTATTCACAGCTGTTGCATCCCCAGCATCAGGTGGCTTGAGATTGGTGAATGAATGAATGAATGAACAAATAAGACCAATGAGGAAGTGGGGAAAATACCTGAACCTTTATCATAGACAAGAGATTAATGTCTCTAATTTATAAACAGCTTCTAAAAGTAGAGAAGGAGGGCTTTCCTGATGGCGCAGTGGTTAAGAATCTGCCTGCCAATTCAGGGGACATGGGTTCGAGCCCTGGTCTGGGAAGATCCCACATGCCGCGGAGCAACTAAGCCCGTGTGCCACAACTACTAAGCCTGCACTCTAGAGCCCGCGAACCACAACTACAGAAGCCCGCACGCCTAGAGCCCGTGCTACACAACAAGAGAAGCCACTGCAATGAGAAGACCGCGCACCGCAACAAAGAGCAGCCCCCGCTCGCCGCAACTAGAGGAAGCCCGTGTGCACCAACGAAGACCCAACGCAGCCAAAAATAAAATAAATAAATTTATATTTAAAAAAAGGTACAGGAATTAGAAGATATAAAAAATATATAAACAAATAAATAAAAGTAGAGAAGGAATAAACCAACAACCTTCTAGAAAAAATGGGCTAAAAATATTACCAGACAGTTCACAGAAAAAGAAATGCAAATGGCCCTTAGCCATATGAAAAGATGATCAAACTCAATCAAATAAAAGAAATGCAAATTGAAACTATGCTGAGATACCATTTCCCACTTATCAGATGGGCAAAAATCCAAAAGTTTGGCAACACATTCTGTTGGGGAGGCCCTGGGGAAACAAGCCCTGTGCAGCTAACGGGAATGTAAAACGGTGTGATCCCTTTGCAGAGGAATTGGGCAAAAGCTAGCAAAATCACTATGTGTGTTCAAGCTGGGACTCGGGTATCCCACTGCTGGGAATCGACTCCAACCAGTACGCCGAAAGATGGAGGCGTGAGGCTTTTTACTGCAACTCTATTTGTAACAGCAAAGGACTGGAAAGAAGGAAAATGTCCACCAGCAGGAGACTGTGGTTTTCAGCACAAAGGAAGATTCTGGCGGCAAAGACCAGGGGAGACCTCAACAGACCACTGTGGGTGAGATCGCAGGGCGAGATGTACAATGAATCAAACAAGGTGGAGGAAAGTGTGCCTGTATGGTCACACTTAACTAAGAAAAGGAGGGAGGGATACAAATATACGTGTAGACATCTGTGTATGTTATATGTACATACACACACACGTGTGTGTATATATATAAATCAATGTAAGGAACACACGTATATGTGTGTGTATATATGAAAATCAATGTAAGGATAAAGCATAAGTTTTTAAAATTAATAGTTCTAGGAAGGGGGGATTGAATGAGATGGGCACAAATAAAAGTTAGACCTTTGTAAATATATTCTGTGTGATAGACTTTGGAACCATAAATAAAATTTTAAAGTTTTAAAGAAATTCATAAAAACTGCAAGTAAAATGAAGCAACCAAGTCTATACATTAAGTTAGTGATATAACCACAAAGAGAAGAACGATTCCAAATGACTTCCAAGCAAAGTAACTTAAAGACACATGAACCAATCACAACGTCTGAACCTTATTTGTATCCTGATTCAAACACCCAAGTTATAAAAAAAAAAGGAAAAATGATGACATTCAGGAAAATGGGAGACCTGACTAGACATGTGATGATATGAACTGGGATAATGGCACACATTTTAGGTGTGATAACGGTACCATGGAAAGATAATATTTTTTTAAATAAATGAATACATTTATTTTTTAAAAAAGTGATTGGCTAGGTGGGACATCGTTAATGTGGTTTTTTTAACATCTTTATGGAGTATAATTGCTTTACAATGGTGTGTTAGTTTCTGCGGTATAACAAAGTGAATCAGCTATACATATACATATGTCCCATAGCTCCTCCCTCTTGCGTCTCCCTCCCTCCCACCCTCCCTATCCCACCCCTCTAGATGGTCACAAAGCACCAAGCTGATCTCCCTGTGCTATGCGGCTGCTTCCCACTAGCTATCTATTTTACGTTTGGTAGTGTATATATGTCCGTGCCACTCTCTCACTTCGTCCCAGCTTACCCTTCCCCCTCCCCGTGTCCTCAAGTCCATTCTCTACGTCTGAGTCTTTATTCCTGTCCTGCCCTTAGGTTCTTCAGAACCTTTTTTTTTTTTTTTTTAGATTCCATATATATGTGTTATCATACGGTATTTGTTTTTCTCTTTCTGACTTACTTCACTCTGTATGACAGACTCTAGGTCCATCCACCTCACTACAAATAACTCAATTTCGTTTCTTTTTATGGCTGAGTAATATTCCATTGTATATATGTGCCACATCTTCTTTATCCATCCATCTGTTGATGGACACTTAGGTTGCTTCCCTCTCCTGGCTATTGCATATAGAGCTGCAATGAACACTGTGGTACATGACTCTTTCTGAATTATGGTTTTCTCAGGGTATATGCCCAGTAGTGGGATTGCTGGATCATATGGTAATTCTATTTGTAGTTTTATAAGGAACCTCCATACTGTTCTCCATAGTGGCTGAACCAATTTACATTCCCACTAACAGTGCGAGAGGGTTGCCTTTTCTCCAGGAAAGATACTATTGAGTATTTATGAATAAAATGAAATGACATCTGGGATTTGCTTCAAAAATAATTTGGTCATTGTTGGGGAGGGGTGAGGAAACAAGATCTAAGGCTGGTGAGGAGGTAGCTGAAGGCTGCTGGTGAGTAAGTGGAGGGTCATTAAAGTATTATTCATTGTACCTTCTTAGATGTTAGAAATTTTCATGATAAAATGTTAAAAAAAAAAAACCAAACCTGGCACTTGGTAAGGAAGTGGAAAAACTGAAACTCATACATTACTGGTGGTAACGCAGAATGGTGCAGGCATCTTGGAGAGCTGTCTGGCCGTGTCTTGTGATACACTTTACCTACGATCCAGCAACCCCACTCTTGGATATTTACCTGGAGAAATGAAAACTGACATTTGCCCCAGAAGGGATGCTTCCAGTTAGGAATAGAATTCCTCCTGGCGTTTGTCAGTCTTGACAACTCAAGTTAGAGTTTAGACTTTAAAAGTTTATTATTACTTTGAAAATAGTACAGCCATTCCTGATAACAGTTGGGCAGATTCCTCTAAAGTTAAAACATACACTTACATATGACTCAGCAATCCCACTTCTAGGTAGCTTCCCCCGCAAAATGAAAATTCACGTCTGCACAAAAACCTACACGTGGAGTGCTTACAGTGGCATTATTCATAATTGCCAAACGCTGGAAACAATCCAAACGTTCATCAATGGGTGAAAGATAAATACACTGCGTACATCTATACCATGGAAATACAACTCACTGGGCAATAAAAGAGGAACCAACTACAAATACACAGACCAACACAAATGACTCTCAAAAGCATTTATGCTGAGTACAAGAAGCTAGATGCAAAAGGTTACCTGCTGTGTGATTCCATTTACGTGGCATTCTGGAAAAGGCAAAACTATAGCGACAGAAAATAGATCAGAGGCTGTCAGGGACCAGGGGTGGGAGCAGGTGTTGATAACAAAGGAGCAGGAAGGAAATATTGGTGGATATATCCAACAGCTTAATTATGGTGGTGTTTACACTACTGTGAAACATTTGCCAAACCTCATACGCTAAAAAGGGGTGAATATACAATATGTGGATTATACCTCAATAAACTCTCCCCCAAACAGATAAAAACCGGGCACTTGGTAGATGATGGATTAAATGCTGATTGAATGCCAGATGAATGAGTGAATAAAGAGAACCCAGAAAGAGCAGTAGGTGAGAGTGGAAATGGGCCTGTTTGAGGTGGAGGTTGGGGGACCTATGGGAGCCCGGAGTGGGGGTGACCAAGGGCAGCAGGACATGCAGGGTGGAGTCCCCGACACCACGGGCCTTTGACATCAGCTGACCTTTTTCCTCCTCCCCTCTCCTGACCCTGCCCTTTCCCCATAGTGAATGCCCAGTCCCTGGCTGCCACCTAAAGGAACAATAGCTTCAATCTAAACCCGCTCACACGTGGAAGGATTCAGTCCCACTGCTGCCCAAGTTCAAGTTCCTCTGAGTTCTGAGACAGGCGGGTGCTCAGAGAGGGGCCAAAAGTGGCTCCCCACCAGGTCTTTCCTGCCCTTCCTATGTCCTGCCTGAGCCTCAGGAAACACAGGGCTCTCATCCTTTGGGCATTGAGTGCCACCCACGTGCTTGATGGCGGGCAGAGCCCAGAGACACCTCTCTCCACCCACAGCCAGAGTCATTGCTCTGCAGGGCCTCGACCCAGGCCATGGGGACCCTGCGGGAGACACCGTCCCTTCCCTGGAAGACAATTAGTCTAATCTGATGGGAGAACACAGATCTCACCCCAAAGAGCTCCCAGGTAGGTGGAAACGCAGATTCACTTTTGTGATTCTCAAGCCTTTGTTAATATCCTAGTTTCTTGAAGACGGAGTTACAGAAAGTACATGTGTTTTAACTGTTGCTGAATATGGGGACCAAGGAGGGACAAAGTGGGTCCAAACTTGTGAGGGGAAGGCCCAGATGTGGCAACCGTGGGAGGTATTGACTTAAAAGGGGAAAGATAACTGCAGGAAAAGCTTTCTAAATGACCCAGCAGGGTGAGTCAATGTCGTTGAAAGACTGCAGGCGGCGCTAGAAGAACATAAGCGTCCGTGGGCAGCTCAAGGGAGCAACTCAAGCCTTGGGGAAATTTCAGGAAGTTTCACTACACAGTCTCCCTGGAGACACGTGTGACACTTCACCTATAAAACCCAGTCATCATACCCGCCTCCCACAATTATTAGAAAGATTGAGTGTGATTACGTAGGGGAAACTAAGACAGGGGAGTTATCTGGGGAAGAAAAGAAAAGGCTGCCGGAACCCAGGACAACAAAATGGCACCGGGTTACTGTTCTGAGCCAGTTCCTTGCAATGCAGTGGATGGAGCACGTGGAGTCAGAGAACTCTGCTCTCAATCCTGGCTCTACCACAGTGGGGCTGTGTGGCTTTGGGCAGGCCTCTGCTCCTCTCTGGGCATCAGTTTCCACATCTGTAAAATGGGCATAACACCCCACTCAGTTGCTGTGAGGATGAAATGAGAGAAACGTGTTGGTGTATCTGGTATCCATGGAGTCCAGCCCTCGGCAGGGCTCAGTGAGTGAAAATGATCGGAGTAGGAAGGTGCGTCAGCCTCCCAGTGTCACCATGAGGAGGCTGGGAGGAGCACCAGGCTTCAGGAGGCTCAGAGGTGGCAGAATGGCCAGAATCTGGATTGCACTAGAGGAGCTAGGCCTACTGAGGAGGGCCCTGCCCTGGGGTGGGGCCTCAAAAAACATGGGGGCGCCTGGGCACCAACACTGAGCATTTGGCCTTGGACCCAAGTCCTGGTCGTGCTGCCTACAAACTAGGGGATCCTAGTCAAGTGTCTTTACTTCTCTGCACCTCACTTTCCTCTTCTGTAAAGTGGGGCTACTATGCCTGCATCACAGGGTTCAATGTGTGTGTGGCTGGGTCCAAAGTTAGCATGTTCCCAGCATCCTCTCCCCAAGTCCAGCTTTGCCCCTCAACTCCTCCTATCCCAGGGACTTTGGGGAGCAGAATCTGAGAGGAGGGGAGAAGGTAGAAGCCCTGCATGGGGGCTTCCCTGGTGGTGCAGTGGTTAGGAATCCGCCGGCCAATGCAGGGGACATGTGTCCGAGCCCTGGTCCAGGAAGATCCCACATGCTGCGGAGCAACTAAACCCGTGCGCCACAACTACTGAGCCTGCGCTCTAGAGCCCGCGAGCCACAACTACTGAAGCTCACGTGCCTAGAGCCCGTGCTCCACAACAAGAGAAGCCACTGCAATGGGAAGCCTCCGCACCACAACGAAGAGTAGCCCCCGCTCACTACAACTAGAGAAAGCCCGCGTGCAGCAACGAAGACCCAACGCAGCCAAAAGTGAATAAAATAAAATAAAAATAATAATAATTTTAAAAAAAAGAAGCCCTGCATGAACAGGCCCAGAGAGGGGAAGGAACCCACCCAAAATCTCCAAGTAAATTACAGGTAAAGCCAGGCTGCTTCCTGGGGGCTGGCCTTCTGAAAGCAAAGAGCCTCCCTGAACTTACTTGATGTCTGAATCTCTGTCCTTGTCCCTCACTCTGTGACTTTCCCGTGATTCCCTCACATTCACCCGGAGCGCCTGCATTTCCTGAGTTCGTAGGGAGCCTCAGTTCCAGACACTGCACAGTCCTGTTATCAAGAGACCAGAAAGAGGAGAGGCTTCGGGCTGCTGTGAGGTCTGGGGAAAAGGCAGGAGTTTTCAACAGGGAGTCCACGCCAGCGTCCCAAGACCCCAGCCTAAGGAGCATCATGCTAGGAGTGCACGCAGACAGGAGGATGGGAGACAGGGTGCCTGAGGAGGAAAACATGAGAAAGCTTTAGGAGAGGTGGTCTTAAGACCGGGGAACTAACTGCACAGCAATGGGTTTCATGAGGTCAGGGGCCTCCTCTCTCTTAATAGCTGCTTGAGGTCTTGGGGCAAATTCCTGGTAGCTCCTGTCTCAAAATATATCCAGGCCTTATCTTTCAGTGATATACACTGACATATTTATGGATGAAATAATATGATATCTGGGATTTGTTTCAAAATAATCCAGTTGTCAAGAGGGGTGAAAGGTTTGCATGAAGCAAAATTGGCTGTGAGCTGATGATGGTTAAAGTGGGTGATGGGGACATCCTTGTATTATTCCTTGTACTATTCTCACTACTTCTGTACATGTTTGCTGTTTTCCATAACAAAAAGTTCCTGTTTCCAGAATCAGCCATTTCTGTCCAGCTTCACGATCACTGCCCTGGTCATCTGGCCTGGATGGCTGCAATCACCTCACAGGTCAGCCTGCATCGGCCGGGCGCCTCCAGACGATTCTCAACACCACCACCAGAGGGAGCCCGTTACAACGTGAGTCCCCTGCTCCAACCCTCCTGTGTCCTGGTCTCAGAGAACCCCAGCCTCCAAGTCCACGCCACCTCGCCCCTGCTACCTCTCAGGCTCCTCTCCAGCCACACTGGCCTCTCTTCAGCCTCCCGCAGTCTCCTTCATGACCCCTAGAACCCTATGTGCTGAGGGGGATTTGGGGGGAAGTCTGATTTGACCAGACTTCGCTCACCCATTACATTCAGACATTACAATATGGCATGGGACACAATTATACCTTTAAAAAAGTATTTGCTGTGTACCTGAAATTCATTTGCAACTGGGCATCCTGTATTATATCAGGCGACTCTATCTGTAACAGACTATGAGCTAGTCCTACCAAAAGAACCATGTTGTCATCTTAAAGTCCACAATGCTCTGCACACAAAGGTGGCCCCTCTTGGCAGACAGTTGCAAAAAAGCACCCTATGGGCTGATGCAGCTCCTCTCCCAGTTGCAAGGATTTCAGGTCCACTTGCTTCGGTGGCAAAGGTGTCCTGTTGCAGAGCACAACCTGCCCAGCCATTCACGGCAGCCCTGCAGGAGGCCAGAGAAGTGGGTGCTTCCAGAGTGAGGGAGGTTGAACCTGCCCTCCCAGCTCTTTCTCTCCCCCGCAGTGGGTAGGGATGGGGGGGGGAGTGACCATGCCAAGGCCTAGACTGGCAGCCCCCTCTGGGTGCTTTGGGAGTCAAGCCCATCTGGGATGGGTCTGAACCCTTGCAGTGCCCTGCAGTGGTGGGTAGAAGGGCCCCGTGCCAGACGCCAGCTGCCCCCGTGGCCAGAGGGTGTCCATTTGAACCGTTCCAAGTAAACATTTGACCAGCTCAGCCCCGGCCATCATCCCATGCCAACACTTGGCCCTTGTTCCTGGACAGGCCCTTCTGTGTCCCGTCCTTTGTGGCTGACATTTCAGCCGAGCCCTGCAGGGGCTGGGGTGACCCGGTGCCCCATCCCCATTCTGCAGACAGGCTCCAGGGAGGGGGTCCCTGTGGCAGCCGGTACTTGGCGGGGGAGTCCCAGTAGACGGGCCGTCGCCAGGCCGGGTCAGCCGCCTGCCTGAACACCCCACGTGGGCCCCAGGGCTGCAGAGCCCACGGTCTAACAGTGGAGCCATGGGGCTGCCAGCTGACTCGGCTGCTTTGTTCCAGGCCTGGAGTGGTCTGAGGGTGGCTGAGGACTGTGGCTCCTTCTTTGCTGAGAAGCCACAGATAACGCTGGCGACAGGGCCTGATAAAGCGTCTGTCAGAGGCTCCCTCCCAGACGGGCCCTGCTGTTCCCGCCAGCCCCAAGGGCCCCTGCCGCCCAGGCCTGTCTCCACAGGTCCGCCCCTCCCTGGGGTCTCAGCTCTTCTCTTCCAGGCTGGCAGACCCCTCCCCACCCGTATCTTCAGTCTGGCTCTCAGAAGTTCCTGAGGCCTTTGGGCCCAGGAGCAGAATAAACTAATCTTCTCATTTACTCCCATGAAGAGAATGTCAAGCCATGCGCCTCTCTCAGTGGAATTCCAGACTGTGGCTCCTGGGGAGTTGGGGGAGGGGGATTGGGGGGGCCTGGAATCTCTTCCTAGAGCCCCTCAAATGACATCCTGAGCCACCTCTTTCATGTCACATGAGCCCACTCTATGCCGGGCTCTAGGATGGGTGCGGGGGGCACAGGAACAAATAAGACATGGTCCACGAGTACAGGAACTTCCAGGAAGAGGGCGCTGGAAGACCTACCCCACCCTGACCTGACCCAGGCCTGCACCCCCAGCCTATAGAGGGTCTGGCCTGGAGCAGGAGGTATGTGAGGGGGTCCTAGCCAGCCTTGGGTGAGACTCGCTGCCAAAGGGCCAGAGAATTGGGACCCTGAGTCTTGGATCTGGTGGAGGAGGCACACCCGCCCTGGGAGTCAGAGGACAAGGCCCAGAGCACAGGCATTTCTGAAGTCAGCCCTCACTGCGTCCTGAGCACGGTACAGGTGAGCAGGTATGGGCTGGGGGCACTGCCAGAGAAGATGCCCCCTCGACGGCAGCGGCCCTGCTCCCCGAGACTGCGTGGGGACACTGGGCTCCCAGTTTGACTGCAGAGAGCTGCCTGCTCTGTGCTGACCAAGCTGAATGAGACCCTTACACAACATAGACGGTGGGAGCTGGAGACCCCAGGCCGGAAGTGAGTCTCAGCTCGGCTTCTCCTCCCTGTGTGACCCAGGGCAGGCCTCTGGCCCTCTCTGAGGATTGGGCTAGGGGCCCTCTAAGGCCTCCCAGGGAGAGAAGCCCCAAGGGAGAGTCCCTGTCCAAGGGCCAGTGTGTCCAGCGGGAGAAGGCCTGGGCTGCCTCCCCTCCCCCAGGAGGAGGAATGTCTCTCCAGCTCCACTAGTTTGGAGTGCTGTGGAGGGAGGGGACCCAGGTTTCCTGCAACTGTGGACCCAGGCGCTGCCTCTCCCGGATGCAGGGACTCTGTATAGCTTCGCAGGGGGCCTCTGGCTCATAAAGGAAGGACCTGAGTTCCAGAGGTTGCAAGAGAGGCCTCCTGCCCTCCCCCACCTATGGCAGCTCCCTCTGAAACCCCTGAAGTCACACAGGCTCAGCCCAAGCGGCCCTCCCCACCACACACAAACACACAGACACACACAGACACACACACACACACACACACACACACACACACCGGAACAAACCCTTCCTTCCCTGGCACTCCCTCCCCTGGTGTCTACATCCCTGCCATGGCGGTTCTTCCTCGTGCATTCATTTATTCTCCCCTCAAACATCTACTGCTACACGTATATGCCAGGCACAAGGGCCTAATGGTGAATGAGACAGACCCAGCTCCTGCCCTGGACGAGCTTACAGTCCTGTGGGGCGAGACAGACCTCTGAAGAGAGAACTACAGGTGAGTGACAAGGGTGGTGAAGAAGCAGAACGGGCTGTGAGAGAGGGCAGGAAGCGGGACATACGGTCAGGGAGGGAAGGCCCTTCTGAGGAGGTGACACTGAAACTGACACTTGGAGGCAGGTGAGAAGTGAGAGATGAGTCCCGGGCTGGTCCTGGGCTGGGTCACTCATCTCTGGAATCTCCCTCCAGCTGCCCCCGCCTCACACCTACCGTGGTGCCTGTGTCAGGCCAAGTTCATGCAGGTTGAAAACAGGGCCAGTCTGTGACATTTCTGCTGGAAGCAGGCAAAGGAGTGGCACCAAGGGGAGGTGGATCCTGGATCACGACCCCAAGATAGGAAGGGCTGAGGGGCTGGGGTTCACCCTCCACAGTACCCGGCAGAGAAGCCCCCTTCATGCCAAGTACTCCCCGCATTAATACTATAGATGCACTCCCTCTTCAGTGCAGAAGGAACACACCCCCAGCCTCTGCTCAGGAGGGGCCATGTCCCCACAGACATAAGGGAAGAGCTTGGTTGGCGGCCCAAGCCTTCAGCCTCTCACTCTCCCCTCTGCCCGTGACCTTGCCTGGCTTTGCTGCAGACTTGCTGTGTGGCCTTGGGGATGTCACTCCCCTCCCTGGGCTTGGGACAGTGACCTCGGGACAGGGTGGAAGGATGGAAGTGGTACAGTTGTCCCCAGCCAGTTGATCCTGAGGGCATTTTGGATGTGGGCCAATGAGAGGTGAGGGTGGGGCTCTGCCACTCCATTGCTGGGTGAACCTGGGGTCCTCAAGGCTCTCTCTGGGGAATCTTGCCCATCTGCAAATAGAGGGGATGCTCTCAATGCCGTCTCATCGGCCCCCGACCAGGAAAGCCAAGCGCTCCCCACTTCAGCGTCTCCACTGCACAGCAGCCCTGGGGACCTGAGCACCAGTGAGTTACCACATTTAATGATAAAGACTATAATCTTCTCATCGCAAAGCAAAGCAACAGAAAAAAAAGACCCAGTCCCCTTCCATCCCTCAATTCTAACAGCACGGCGTCATTTGAGCCTAGCTAATGCTTGGACACGGGTGCTGGAAGGCAGTCCTTGCCCCTCAGGGTGGCACTGGGATGCAGGGAATGTCCGCAGGTGCCGATTCTGAGACACGCACAGCTACATTCTCCATCTCATTTACTCTTCACCAGTTTTCCAGGTAGTGCACTTTTTTCTTTTTACCTTTTACTTGAAATATACATAGCACGAGGCACATGAATCTCAAATTGTTCATGGAGCTCAAGCTCAATGAACTTTGACACGCGTATCAACCTGTGTGACAACCAGATCAAGACAAAACACAGTTCCAACATGCCAGAAGATTCTCTCAAGCCCCCTTGCAGTCCGCAACCCCTAAGGACAACCACTATCTTACCCTCTCTCACCGCAGATTAGCTTTACCTGTCCTTGAACTTCTTATTAATGGAATAACACGTACCTATTCTTTGCGCCTGGCTTCTTTCACTCAACAGCATGTCAGATTCATTCATGTTGCTGCATTCGTCTCTCCGCAGTTTCTTTATATTGTTGTGTATTATTCCGTTGCAGGGCGATACCACACCTCATTTAGCCATTCTTCTGCTGATGGACGCCAGAGTTGATTCCATTTCGGGGCTATTGTGACCAACCCCCAGGATCACCCTGCCCATGCTTTTTGGACACGCACATTCGCCTCCCTCGGTTAAGTACCTAGGAGCACACCCACAGGGTCAGGGGTGGGTGGACGCTTAGCTTTCATAGCTATTTAGGCAGTAGGTATGTTCAGCCCCATTTTACAGACATAGAGGCCAAGGGTCAGAGAGTTTAAATCACTCACCAAGCTCACACAATTACTAAGTCATGGAGCCTGGTCTGGAATCCAGAGATTTCTGACTCCAAATTCTTTCTAATCCTGCATTTTTTTTTTTTTTTTTTTTTTTTTTGCTGTACGCGGGCCTCTCACTGTTGTGGCCTCTCACTGTTGTGGCCTCTCCCGTTGCGGAGCACAGGCTCCGGACGCGCAGGCTCAGCGGCCATGGCTCACGCGCCCAGCCGCTCCGCGGCACGTGGGATCTTCCCGGACCGGGACACGAACTCGCGTCCCCTGCATCGGCAGGCGGACTCTCATCCACTGCGCCACCAGGGAAGCCCTAATCCTGCTTTTTAGAACAGGTGAAGGGGGTGCAAGGGTGGAGGGAGCCAAAAGAGAGGGGAAGCAAAGGGGTGACTCCGATAGCCTGCTCTGTAATCGGCTCCTGACATGTCCAAGCCGCCTCGGGAGGGCACAGCTCCACTCCCAGGCAGACACAGAATAAGCACAGCATCTCCGAGCTGTAAAGTACACGCAGGGTCTGGCCCCTCCACTCTCAGGTCTCATACCCTCCCTCTCCCTTCCCACTCATTCCAGCCACACTGCCTTCCTTGCTACACCCTGAAGGTGCCAGCCGGGGTCCCGCCTCACCGGCCTTTCCACCTTCAGCTCCCACTTTCAGAACTGTTCCTGCCTCAGACAGCCACATGGCCTCTCCCCCCACTTCTCCGGGCCTCTGCTTCATTTCCCAGTTGAAAAGAGCACCCCTATCACACGCTGTCCCTTCCATCTGACCTCATATTTTGTGTATATTTGCTTGTTGCCTGTCCCCTACCCTAGAATGTGAACTCCGGAGGGCCAGGCCTCACAGTCTTATGCGCCCGCTCCACCTTCAGTATGTGGCACAGTGCCTGGCACCTGAGAGGCCCTCCAGAAATGCGTGTGGAATGAATGAATGAAAAGCAACCCCCAGGAGCAGCTGGTGGCAGGTCGCAGGCCAGGAGGGGCTTTTGGTGCCAGCTCCGGCTGCCACGCTCACGTTCTGAGATAAAGCTCCCACAGGCCAGGGCCAGAGCCATGGGCTGGGGTGCGGCGGTGCCCTGGTGGCCTCCAGGCACTGCGGCAACTCAGCCATCACGGCCGGCTCTCAGTGGAGCCAGATGGACAAGGGCACCAATGTGCACTTGGATACCTGTTGGGCTGGCCCTTCAGGATGGGGGAATTTAGGATTCCTGGGTAAGAAGAGGGAGCCAGTGGCCACAGATCTCCCCAGATGACTTTTCCCTTAGGGGGTCTTAGAGATCATCTTCAAAAATGATGGGCCTGGGAATGAATGATTTGAGGGGTCCAGGAAGGTTCCCACCTCCTTCCACCCCTGCCTAGAATACATTCTTCATTCCCTACTGCCACTTGCTGGTCTGGGAAGCCTTTGCTGATTCACATTACAACCCTGGGCCTCATTTCTTCCTTCTATAAAATGGGTGGAATTTGGCCATGAAGTACAGTGAAGAAACAGCCCTAGGTCAAAGGTCTGCTGGCATGAATTCTCATACCTCAGGACTGCTGTGTATTCTCTGGCAAAGTCCTGCCCTCTCTGGGCTTCAGATTCCCATGTGTCAAATGCGGGACTGTGGCAAAACTATCTCCAAAGACTGAAATCCTCCCTCAGGTGTGACTGACCTCCTGTTCTTTCCCAAGGAAGGACAAGTTGATCCAGGGATATAGGGAGAGGGAGTCAAGGAAGAGGGTGATGACATAAAATATGAACTTTGCCAGTGTTACACCTTTGCTCTGACCTGGGCTTGCTGGACGTTTCCTCTCTGAACTCCACTGAATGCCTGGCTGGGCTTTGGATAATCTGGGCAGGTGAGTGGGGGAGCTGTGTTCTGCTTCTCTCTCTGTAAACAGGGCTCTGAATCCCGGAGGGTGACCAACACCAGACCACAGCTACGAACTGTCTCCGAGAGTTTGCCCAAGGTGCTCACAATTCTACTACGTCTCCCCATCACCACCAAGACCAGGAAAAGTTTAGCCCAAACAAGTCAGAGACCTAATTTTCAGATGAAGAAAACCGAGGTCTTCCTAGGGGTCCCACAGACCATTCATTCAAGCACATACATACGCCCAAGTCTGGGCTTGCCGCGTGTCAGTGTTACCTCACTGACATCGCACACAAGCCTGTAAGAAACATGCCATTATTCTCCCCACTTGACAGATGGAAGAACTATTACCACTCAGTGAGGTTAAGTGACTTATGTAAGGTCACAAAGCTGGGAGTAGCAGGGCCAGGATTTAAAACCAGGTCTGACTCCACATCTGCTCTCCATGCTTCCTTCCCGTGGACTGAGGTAGAAAGGGGAGTATTTTGTGCTTCAGAAGCCCAGGAACCTGAGAGATGGGTTCTGCCAACAAGGTAGAATCTACCCAACAAGGGGTGGGTAGGGGAGCCAGGGCCTTTGCACCTGCTGTTGGCTTTATCCAAAAGGCCTTCCCCTAGATAACGGCCTTGCTCACTCCCAGACTTCACTCAGATCTCAGCTCAAGGGCACTTGACCAAGAAGACCTTCCTTCTAGGACCACTGAGTCTAAATTGAACAACTCCTCCCACTCTCCTTAGCCCATTAGAGTAACACCTATCACCATCTGAAGCACTATCTTATCTGATGTGCATATTCATTTATTGTTTGCTTGTTGTTTGTCTCCTCTGAGAATGTAAGATTTTATCTGTCTTATTCATCACTGTAACACAAAGCCTAACACAGCACCGAGTAGGGGTTCAATCGGTATTTGTTGAGGGAGAGCATGAGAGACGGAGTGCCTTTTCCCCTAATAACTGAAAGAAAATGGAGCATCTCTTATCTGCTAGGCATAGAGGACAGTGAACCCGCGCACATCTCAGTCATCCCCAGATGTTAACCCATTTCACAGGTGGGGGAACTAAGGCTCCCTCCAGCATCAAGGGCCCACGGACGGAAAGAGGGCACATGGCAGATGAAGCAGCCCGTTGGGGTGGGGATGCGCGACCCCACGAGTCTGGCTCCGAGCCCAATGCTCCTTGTAAGAGTGGGGGCGGCGCCCAGAAGGGGGAAGGGGTGCTGAAGGCCCCCCAGCCCTCGCAGAGCACTCTGGGCTGTGCTGGGCGCCGCAGGGCCCTGGCCTCGCGCCGGGGCCGCACCCTGGGCCGAGCCGCTCAAATTCCTCCCCTCCCACCCCCGCGCTGGCGCCTCCCGCCGCCCCCTGCCACCCCAGCTGCCCGAGCGCGGCCCCTGCGAGCCCCCGCTCCTTCCCCTTCCGCGGGCCTGCCAGGCGTCGGGTAGTGAGGACGGGCCAACCCAGCCCGGGCGCTCGTGACCCCCGGGGTCCCCTGGCCCGCCCGCTCCTAGCCCCCAGACTCGGGGCGCCCGCAGGCCCCGCGGGTCAGCGGGAACCGGCAATTTCCCGGCCGCCCGCCCGGCCGCCCGCTCTGTACTTAGGCTGATGACGGGTTCCCGCGGCCCTGGTGGCGGGGCGGGCGGTGGGTTCAGGGCGGGCGAAGCCGGCCCAGCCGGTCCCGTGCTCGGCTCTCAGGCGGCCGCCGGGCCTGTGTCATCCACCAGGAATTTCTGTTTTCCCCTCCGCGGGGCTGGAAGAAAAAACAATAATTAGGTCACTGGGCAGGCGGCAGAGAGGGTGTGGGACAGGCCAGTGGCGCCCTGTTGGGCAGGGAAGGGGTCTGGGAGGATGATGGGGAAGGAGAGGCCCCCGCAGGGCTCCCTTCCCCCTTCCTGCCCTCCCCAGGATGCTGGCTGATGGAGGCAAAGGCATCCCGGACTACTGCCACCCGTTTCCTCATGGGCCCATTCATTCCGTGAGCATTTATCGGGGCATCGCCTGTGCGCCAAATTCTGTGCTAGGCGCTGGGGACCGAGCACTGAACAAAAGAGAAGGAAAGACTTCTTAGAAAAGACCCACAGGCAGCCACGCAAAAATATACAGTCATCGCTCCCGTGTGAGGGCTGGGGGATTGGTTCCAGGACCCCCATTGATACCGAAATCCAGGGGTGCTCAAGTCCCTTATATAAGATGGGGTAGTAGTTCCAAAATAACAAAACGTACGTCCTCCAGTGTACTTTAAATCATCTCTAGACTACTTATAATACCTAATACAACGCCATGTAAACAGTTGTAAATACAATGTAAATGCTATGTAAATAGTTGCCGGGCCAACAGCAAATTCAAGTTTTGCTTTTTAGAGCTTTCTGGCTTTTTTTTTCCCGAATATTTTCCATCCAGGGTTGATTGAATCGCAGAGGCAGACACCATGGATGAGGGAGGGCTGACTGTATAGCGGGAGGCCTGCTGCACAGGACAGAGGAGCTTCAGGGGATGGAAGTTAGGAAAAGCTTCCCTGAGGAAGTGGCACTTGCACAGAGGCCTGAAAGAGGAATGAGGATTGGCCAGGCCAAGTGGAGGGGGAGGCAGGGAGGCTGGGGGGTTGGTGGCAAAAGGAACGGCATGTGCAAAGGCTTGGACGTAAGAGGCAGTGCATGTTACAAGGACTGGGAGTACAGGAGAGAAGAATCAATGAACGCTTCATTCTGAATGTGATGCTGATGAAAGACACATACTTTTGGTCTCATGAGGCCCCTAAACACAAGCCAGCTACTTTATCTGGGGCTCAACTGAAGATATAGCCCCCTGTTTCTACACTGGAGGAAACCTGTTTTGGACTTGCCTCACTGAGAGGTACTAGGTCTGGATACTGTCCCTGTGTGCAGTTTAAGGGATTTTCAAGGGTCATTTGGACTTGGTACGTTTCTCACTTTTTTTTTTTTTCTTTCCATTTCTCACCCTTTACTCTGACCTTAGGAAAAGACGGGATGCCAGAGCAACTCTATCTGGCTGTAGAGTTCACAGTATGAGTGATAAGACTAGGGAGGTGGTCAGGATTGAAGCATAAAAGGTCTTAGGGCCATGGTAGGGAGGTTAGATGTTATCTTAAGGGAAGTCGGGGTTTAAAGCAGGGTGGGAGGGGACAGGATCCGATTTCTGAAAACTTATAGCTCATAATATCCACCATTTATTTAGCTCCTATTAGGTGTACAGGGCCTAGTATTTTATGCACATCATCTCACTAAGCTTGATGCGAATCTTATGAGAATGGTTTTTTAGCCCCATTTTGTAGAAGAGGCCAGGGAGGTCACTTGCCCCGGGTTGCCTGCTACTAAGGGGCAGAACCAGAACTGAAATGCGCTAGGCCCTGTGCTGAGAGCTGTAGGAAGAAAGATGGGGGCTCTAGCCCTACTCTCAAGGAGCTTGTGGTCTGCTGGGGGGACACGTGCATGTGATGTATTAGAGCCATGGCAGAGTGGAGTTCACTTCTCTCTCCTACGACGACCTAGGGGTAGATTGTCTAGGACGGGAATGGAGATCCTCCTCCGCGAGCTTGTCCAGGCATCCAGGCCCCTTCTACCTTATTGCTCTGCCATCTTGATGTGTCCAAGTTGGCTGCCCCACCATCCCCATTCTGGGCAGAGGGAAGCAGAGGGAGGGAGCATGTCCTTTCTCCTTAGGGAACATCACTGCTACATCTTCATCTGTATCCGTATTTGAATCCACATCCACATATGAATCTATATCTATATCAATGGATCTACCAATTACCTAGTATCCAAAGCAACAACTTTAAGAAGGTTTAGTGCCCAAAAGGTAAAATACAAGGATGGATAAAGCCAGCCCCTAAGTGACAAAACACGGAAAACATTACAGCAGAGAGAGAATTATTTCACTTCCTATTGATGTCCTATTGGTAGTTTCCTTAACAAAACTATTCCTGCATATAATACTTGATCATCTGAACAAAATAAAATATTTTTGGTATGGTTTTGATAAAAAGAAATTCATTTTTCCCCAAAATGTAACCTTATAAAATTGTGGAATGTCACATGTATCTGTGGGTTTGATGGGTCAGAAACAGTTGCAAAGATGAACAAGACAGGGCACTGCCCTCTGTGGTTCTTTCAACCACACCCGACTCCCTCAGAGGAAATGGTGCCTAGACAGGCATTCGGGACGTGGCAAATTGCCCTTGGTCTGTGCTTTGGGGGCCCATCAGGAGAGTGATGTGGGAGACGGAGAGTCTACAGCACTGGTTCTCAAAGTGTGGTCCTCCGCCAGCCACATCAGCACCACCTGAAACTTGTCAGAAACGCAAATTCTCAGGCCCCACCCAGGCCTGCAGAATCAGAAACCCCAAGGATGGGGCCCAGCTCTTGGTTTTCACAAGCCCTCCAGATGATTCTGATGCAAACTAAAGTGTGAGAACCACTGGTCTAGGGCCCTGCACACTGGGCTGAGAGTTGGAAAACCTTGGTTCCAATCCTGGACCTGGCAGTCCCAGGCTCTGTGACCTTGGGCGAGTCAGTTTCTGTGGGTCAGGAGTCTGGGCAGAGCCTAGCTGGCCCTCTGCCTCGTGGTCTCTCACAGGCTGCAGTCGAGCCGTCAGCCAGGCCTGCAGTCATCCAAGCTCACTCACGTGCTTATTGGCAGGATTTGGGGCCTCGTGGGTTGCTGGACTGCAGACCTCGGTTCCTTGCTGGCCTCGCTGATCCCGCTGGCTGTTGGCCGGAGCCCTGCTGCATGGGCCTCTCTGTTGGGCAGCTCACAGCTTGGCAGCTGGCTTCCCTCAGAGAGAGCAAAAGCATGCCCCAGATGAAAGGCGTGGTCCTTTTGTAACCTAATATCAGAAGTGACATTCCATCACTTTGCTGTCCTCCGTTTGTCAGGAGCGGTCACTGGGTCTAGCCCACATTGAAGGAGAGGGGATTATACTGATCCAGGAGGCAGGGGTCATCTTAGAAGCCCCTACCACATCTGCAAAGCCTTGTTCCAAGCGAGCCCTAAGATGGAGGGAATTCCAAATGGAGGAGATCCTGGGAGAGGCCAGAGAAATGTAGGGGAGGGCTCCCAAGACAGGGTCCCCAGTGCCTGCCCACCCTGATTTTTATCTTACTGCAGGGCCTGTCTGATGGTGGGGGGTATTTGCAGCCGGCAGGAGCTGCATTCCAGGGCTGGGTACTTAACATTCCAGAGGAGCTCTCAGCTAATTATTGCCTTGCCCGTCCTAGGCCTGGACCACCCGGCTCCCCTGAGCTCCCATGGCTTGGCCAGAGTACTCTGGTGGCTTTGTTCTTGGGTCCCATTGCGAGGCCCAGAGATGGGCCAGACTAAACCAGGGTCACACAGCAATGAGTTGACAGCCCCAGCGGGGCTGGAACTTAGGCCCTTCTACCCACAGCTTGTGGGCCAGATGCAGCAGGAGTCTTGGGGCTGAGCTTCCTGGGGGTGAGGGGGATTAAAGCGGACCCCAGGCAAATGACTGCTCTGGGCCTCCATTCCTCAGCTATAAAAAGGGGAATTTTCCCCAGATCCTGTAATATGTGGCAAAGACTCTGTCCTTGACCAAACTTCAGACAGGCTCCTCTGAGCCCTCTTTTCAACTAGGCCTTGTCCTTGGGCCTTGTCTTTGGCCTACCTCGCCCCAGTTTAGCAAGAATCCTGCTAAATCAGTTTAGTGAGAATCCTCCACCCTTGGTATCTGATCACCCTGGCCTGCCTTCAGCAAGAATCCTGTTAAGTTGGTTTAGTAAGAATCGCCCCTCCCCTTGAGGTCTCCTCTTAGTAATTTTCCATCCACTGACCCCTCATTCTGCTTGTTGGCTATAAACCCTGGCTGTCTTTGCTGTACTCAGTGTTGAGCTTCATCTCTCCCCGCTACTGTGAGAGTCTTGACACCTATGGCAATAGTCCCGAATAAAGTCTTCCTTACCTGTTTTAACCATTTTAACAAATGGCAGAATAACTTTCCTTTAACCATGCATCCTATTATATACACGTTCCAGTCCCTTCCCCGTGCAAAGGGGCCCCAGGAGGCATGAAATTCCCACTGCTTCCCCGTAGTGAAAGGGGAGTGTGGGCTTGGGGTGGGCAGCCCTTTGTCCCAACACACGAACAAGCAAAGGGCTTGGGCAGCAGGAAGCCTTGGGCCTGAGAAAGGCCAGCAGGGCCAAAATCTCTAGATGCCCTTCCCTCCTTTTCCCTCTCAGTTGGGCCTGCTCAGCTCTGAGGACTTCGGAACAAACACTGAGGACGTCGGGGAGCAGGATGACGAGAGGGAGGACTCTGACGGGGGCCTTAGGGGAACACTGGGCCAGAGGCAGGAACTGGGTGGGTGTAGGACTCCACACATGAAAATGGAGGCAGGACATTTCCAGTGAAGTCATGGCATAAGATGCTGCAGGGCCCAGAGGATGGCACTCGAATAAGTGAGAAATGCCTATGGCGCTGAGGATTCTGGGAGGCTGCTGCCCGCCTCTGCTGCCTCGGGGCTCAAGGTCAGGGTCCTCCAGCAAGAGTCGCAGGCAAGCAGCCCAGACTCCTCCTCCACCGGGGGCAATGCTCACCTGCTTCTCCCCTCTTTCCTCAGCATCCAACTTCTGGGGTTCCCTGAACCTCCCCCAAAGAGTGGGTGCTCCATTATAAATCTAAATCATGTAGATTTGTTAAATAGGTTCACATATGCAAGACACAAACTCAAAAACTCTCACTCCCTCCCCGTCCCCCTAGCCCCCGCTGCCTCTCTCCTGAGGCAACCTTTGCTACTACAAGTATACATGCTTTTTTTCTCACACAAATAGTAAGTAGCTCACTGCGTTCACTTATTGTTATATCTGGGATTATTCCATACCAGTCCAAGTCATTCTTTAGATACCAGCATAGTAATTCTATTATATGAACATACCAACGTGTATTTAACTAGTCTCCAAAATGGCAGTGGATTCGTGCTGCCACCCAACCCTTTGGCAGTAAACACATGGAGAGTGTCTCCTATGGCTCAGGCCCTCGATATGTCCTAGAGACACAGGGGTGGTTGCAACCTGGTCCCTGCGAACTGGAGCTCCCAGGCTCGTGGAGGTGACCGATCAACTTGGGCATCGCAGAGTGGGATAACAGCCCAAGGGGGGCCATTCCAGGAAAGCATGCTTCTTCCCTGGGTTGGGAAAGAGGGAGCCCTTTGAGCACCCAAGGGGGCTTTCTTTGAAGGGTAAGTTGGATTTTACTGACAGGAAAGGGAAGGGTGGCTTTCTAGGCTAAGGGAACTGTGTGAGCAGACTGGAGGAGGGGGATGGCCCACGCGTGTCTGTAATGAATGAGGGTCCAGGGCATGTGGGCAGAGGTAGAATGAGGCTGTTAGGAGCATGAGTCTGGGGAAGCCTTGAATATCGGGGAGATGGCCTGTGGCCTGCACCCTGCCATTCTCCCAGAGCGTCCCCTGTGGCCACCTCCTCTGGGAAAGGGGGCTCAGGGGAGGGGGTGGAAGGACAAGGAGACAGGGCGGAGGCAGCTCTAGGCCGGGTGGAGTAGTGGCTGCCAGGACTGAGATCCGCCCTGTGCTGGGCATTCCGTTCAATTCAATTTTGCTACATTTGCTTTATCTCTGAACCATTGGAGAGTTAGCTGCAGACAACATTGTACTCTTCCCTAAGTATTTCAGCAAATACCTCTTCAGAATGAGGACATTTCCCTACACCGTCCCTATACGGTGATGACACTTAGGAAATTTAACATTGTCATACTGTTATCTAATGTGCTCTCCATCTGCAAATTTGTCCAATTGTCTCAATCATGCCCTTCGTGGCCTCCCCGTCCTACTGAGGATCCAATCAAGCATCCCCTTTTGCATCTCCTTTAACCTCGAAGAGTTCTCCAGACTTTCTCTTTCTTCCTTCCTTTCACGCCATTGGCGTTTTTGAAAAGTCCAGGCCCGATGCCTCGCATCATGTCACCCTATTTGATTTGTCTGACGTTTCCTCAAGACTAGATCCAGGGTCATGGTTTCCAGCAGGAACCTGGGTGCTGTGTGCTTCTCGGGTGGGTTTGCCCCATTACTAGTGGTGTTAAATTTCATCACCAGGTGGGGTCTGGCAGGTTTTTCCATTGTAATAAGTCAGGCTCAATGTTCACCTCCACTTCATCTTGTAGATGAAGAGCCCGGAGCTCAGAGACATCCGGTGACCTGCATGCGCGCACACACACAGACAGAAGGAGGGAGGGCTCGGACGCGAACTCCATTCTGACTCTTAAACACTGCACCACACTGCCTCTCCACAAGTAATACATAATAATGATAGAAAAATTAGAAAAGCTAAAAGAAAAAGGAGAAATACTGGGATTCCATCACCTGGAGATCACTTTTGTTAAAGTTTCGGGTGTATGTCTTTCTAGATTTCCCCCCATGTGAATACACACATATCAATATATACTTATTTTCACAAAAATGGGATCCTCTTGTCGTTCAAGCTGCTGTTTTCATTTAATACAGTACAGCCTGAGTGGGGAAGGCACACGGCCATGTTTATTGTCTGTTCTCTGTTTCACCCCCTCCTCAAGGCTGTCCCAGAAGTGACAGAAACTCAACATAGCTTGAAGGACCCAGGGAGGGAGAGGACTCAGGGATGAGGCTTGTCTCGAGGGTGGCTCCCAGAACGCTTGGCTACAGGGACCCTAAGGGGATGGCGGGTGGAGGGTCAGGAACACAGGTGCCAGCCCCACAGCCACATGCAATGGGCGGCCTGGGTATCTTCCCGCAGCTGGGTCTCTCTCTGGTTACCCATGGTCAGAACTCAACCCTCTTTACGCTTCCAGCACCTCCTGGACGTCATGAGGGCAAAACCCAAGCCAAGCTGCCACCTGGTGAGGTGGGTGGGTCCCCGCACAGGGTGGGTAGAGCCGGGCTCTGGTCTCGGCTCTGCCACTGACAGCAGAGTGACCTTGGACAAGTCATGTTCCTCTGCTTTCCTCATTCATTCACTCCACAACCTGTCTACACACCTGGCCAGGACTGGGCTGGGTGCTGGCGACTCAAGGTGGCGCAGTGACTAAAATCCAGGGGGAAAGAGCTGAGCTGGAGTCAGAAGAGGGTCCAGGTGTGAGGGTCTGAGGCTTGAAACAGCTCAAGGGCTGTTTTAAGAACAAGAATACCAAATTGTGACTATAGAATTGGCTACAGAGTCTTGGAAGGGCTGCTGCAAGTGAGGGGCCCTGAGGTTGAAACTGCTTTAGCTTCAGGGTAAATTCACCTCTGGCAAAAGGGACTCCAGAGAGAGGAAAGCCCAGAGGCCACTGGCACCAGCTCCTCCACCACTGCCCTTGGTCCCCACTCACCTCCACTCTACCTGGGCCTCTAGTTGGGACAACATGGAATAACAGTCATGGGCTGGACCCTGAGCCTTGTCTGCTCTGGACCTAAACAAGGATGCCTTTAATACACCTGCCCCTCTGTTTGGTGTTAGGGTTTGGTAAATACTTCTGGCCATGTTTAGGATTCTTTCTCACGGTTTTATCAGGACGGGCTGCCAAATGGCATGCAAACCTTTTCTACTATCTACTGAGAGAATCACATGGCTTCCCTCCACTATCCGTCAGTGCCGTGAACACTGCTGGTGGAGTTCCCAAGAACGACCATCTTGGCATCCCCGAAGTCAACTCCTATTGGGTCACGAGGTATTATTCTTTTAATTGACTACAGTGCTAGATTTCTTTTGCTAATATATTGCTTAGAATTCTTTTATCTACATTCACAATGAAACCAGTCCTGAGTTTTCTTTGAGCTGCCCATTCTATAATGAGAATGACATAGGTCTCTGTTCATTTGGAAGGATGTCCATTATCTACTGATAGATAGATATAGATGGATGGATATAAAACATACCATATGATTCCATTTACTTTGAAAACTATACATTCATAGAATTCAAATGAGCAAATATTAAAGATTTTTAAAGGGTGGGACAGCTGGTCTTTGTCTCTGTCTCCCCCTGTCTACACACGGCCAGGCCCCTGAGAATCTCCCCTGAGCCTCCCGGAGCTGCCAGGTCCCCTGGTATTTCTTCCAGGACCCCATGGCTTCCCATGGCCCAGCCAGTGCTGGGTCTTCTCTCTCTGCCTCCAAGGACAAACAGCTCCCCCGCCCCCCAAGGTTGGGACAGGGGCCAAGCTTATCCCAGGTGTCGGCTTTGTCCAACACGACTCTTCAGCAGGAGAACCCAGCCGAAGGTTCCAGAGTCCTGAGACGGGACCACGGCAAAATGAGTGTCAGGGAGAACAGAGGAAAGGTCATAGCCACCAGGGCCCTGAAAGGCCTCCTGGAGGGGGTGACTTAGGTTTGGGGTCTGGGGGAGGACCACCTCTGTGGCTCAGAGGTGGGCCTCAAAGCTGTGGCAGGACATGATGTCAGCATCCACAGGCGGCCTGGTCCGGGGGCTCGGCCAGGCCCTGGCTGGGCTCCCCAAGGAGGCCACCTCCAGCCCAGTTCTGAAAACTTAAAGCCCAACCAGGTTGGCTCTTTCTCAAGATGTTCAAACTTATTTAAGAAAACAGAGTCGAACAAGCCCACAGAATCACAGGCTCTGCATGAGGCCCAACAGAACCCTCCAGGCCAGTGACTTTCAAATGCGACCCCCTCCAGCAGGGAGCGTAAGTGCACAGGAAGACCCCTACTCGGCCTCTAGAATCAGCCAGCCCAGACTCATTCCTGTCTGCTGTGTGACTCTGGACACGTTGCTTAGCCTCTCTGGGCCTCAATGTTCTCATCTGCCAAATGGAAATAAGAACAATACCTACCTCACAGAGTCATCATAAGGATTTAATGAAATAATGCAGGTGAAGCAGCTGGCTCAGTGAGTGGCAGTCATGGAAAAACAGGGCTTATTCTGCTTTCTTCATTTCGGTGGGATTATTTGAGTAGAAGCACAAACTCACCTAAACTAGCTACAGCAAGAGAAGGAAGATACTGGCAGGGGGTGAGGGGTGGGATGGGGGCATGGAAGTTGTTGAAAGGAGCCGGGGTGTACCTTCCAGACCAGCAGACCAGGACCTAGTCGGCCTCAGAAAAGGGTGCAGCCAGGGCTAAGAGCCCTGCGGGGTGCCCAGTGGGGCTCCCCCGCTTCTCTTACCTTGCTGCTCTCTGCTGTCTCTTCATCTTCCTCACAGCCCCTGGCTCCGTCCACCTCTCCAGCCAGTAGTAGAAAGCACGGCTGTCAACAGCCCCCAGGCCTCTAGATGTGAAGACAGCCGGCCTTCGCTGAAGTCTTTTGGTTCTGATTCCAAATTCTCTGCAGAAGTCAGAGATTGGCTCAGTGCGGTCAGGTGATCCCCACCTGGGGAGAATCAATATGGCAAATCCCGCCGGAAACCTGTGGCCAATGATGATGGAGAGCAGCTCCCGCAAGGGGGCAACACTCAGCAAACAAAACAATAGGCGTCTCTTGCCTGCTTTAGACTCTAACCCCCAGTCAGACCCAGGACCCCCACCCCACCTCCGTCACAGAAGCAGAGCAAATGGGTACTGCTCTCTTCCAGGCTGGCTGTCACAAAGCTTCCAGTCTGCGGTTCTGCCTTTTAGTGCTGGTGCTTTGAACACAGTGTATAAAGACACTTCCTTTGAGCTGGGTGGGCACACCCTCCCCCAGTCTGAAAGAGGCTGCCTGCCGCCCACCTGAGCCTCTTTCCACATGGGTTGCCTGCCTAGTCGCTGTGGCGTGTGAGCAGTGAGTCCTCGCTGGGTGAGTATTCGCTTTAGTACCGGGGTTTTCTAGCCACCAGGCCACCATCGCCTGAGTCTCCAGGCTCTTGGAAGATGGCCTGTTAGCGGGGACTGGGCTGCAGGCTCGAGTCTGCATTGGGAGCTCCTGGAGCCAGAGGCTATGAAAGGCTAGGAGGTGAGGGCAGGGGTGCACAGGCGGTCAAGGGTGGCTGCCTGAGAAACCAAGGCCCCAGCTAGGCCCTGAAGGCCAGGCAACCCTGCCTCGTTGAAAGCCCAGGCCCGTGGGAGGCCCTTCTTTCAGAAGTTTCCGCAGTAACTGGCACTGTGCACGGCACCTGAGCTCTCCCACAGGCTTTTCCTATCCATCATTTGGAACCCTCATCATGCCCTTGAGAAGCAGGCGCCATTTTACAGAGGAGAAAACTGAGGCTTCAAGTCACCCAGCATGTCCAAGGCAGAACATGAGTTCCATTTGAGTTCCACACAAAGACCTGTGCCGGGTGGATCTCCCACTCTTTGCCTCCAGCCCCAGAGGGGCCTGGGAGTGAGGCCTGTGCTTACCTTTGCTCGCTTCAGTATCCTGTCCTTTGTGCCTCCCAATCTTCTCCAACAGCACTGACTCCATGGCCCCAGCCCGCCATGACTGACCAGCACATCCGTGTGATGTGACCTGTAGGCACGTGGGCTTTTGTTCCCCGAGAGCTCCCTTCAAGGGCCCCCTTAGCGCCTTAAGAGCCACCTCCTGGCCTTCGTTTACATCATTCCCCTGGCCTGGGAGCCCTGGGAATGGGCCCGCCCCTGTCCAGGCCTAGGTCAGAAGGCCGAGGAGAGCTCGGGCCGTTCTCCCTGTGGCTCCTCCACTCACACCTCTGTCTCCTCAGTGACCAGAAGCTCCTCCGGGCATCTCAGTTTCTCCCGTGGACACACTGGGTAGGTGGGACGTTCCAGAGTAACAGGAGAGCTGGGAGTGGGACGTGTCTGCCTGACAAGAAGCTGATCTAAAGGCAAGTCCATGGAAGCAGCCACGTTGAAGCAGTGACTGCCTCAGGAGAGAAGGAGTGAAGACCCTCAAAGGCCCTGTGGATATGCCGTTCCTTCTAGTAGGAATCCTTTCCTAACATCTGTCCTCTGTGTGGCAAACTTGGCCAGTCATGACCTCCACTGTCTGTTCCCCAAGTCTTCCTTAGCAATGGAACCCCCAAGTCTTAGCTAGCTGGGCACATGGCCACCCAAAATAAAGAATATGTTTCTCAGTCTCCCTTGCAGTTAGATTGGCCATGGGACAGAGCCTAGACAATGGCTTCCAAGTGCAGTGTACAACTTTCAGGAGTGTCCTTAAAGAGACATGGTTGCTGGAGCTCCAGCAGCCACCTTGCACCAGGAGGAGAGCCTGGGCTAGAGCCCAAGCACATGGAACAAGAAGATAGGAGGAACCTGGGTACCTGTCACCGTGGAGCATCCTATGAGCCCTGGGCCTCCCACCACCAGATTTCTACTTGAGTCAGACATAAGCTTCTATCTTGTTTAAGCCACAGTTATTTTGTGTTTATGTTTTCCTTCAGAGCCAAGTGTAAACCTAACTGATAAAGCCAGCAAACTCCTTGTCAGTCTTTAAAACCCAGCTCAATTGTCACTTCCCTCAGGAAGACTTCCTAATTCCCAGGTAGAAGAAATCCCTCCTAGACTTGACCATGTTCCTATTTTTATTTTTATCCCTCTGTATTACAACTTACCTGTTTAGGTGTCAGCTATACTTCTCCAGAATACTGAAATATCCAGCTCAGAATCCCTGGAGCCTAGTAATACTAGTAGTAGTGAAACAACAGATAATATTTATTGAGGGTTTACAATGAGTCAGGCACTATTTTGAGTTTGTGTATATTACTGCATTTAATCCTCATAGGAACTCTATGAGATAGGCATGAGCATTAACCTCATTTTCCAGATGAGAAAACCAAGACACAAAGAGGGTAAGTAAATTGCCCGAGGTCACACAGCTAGAAAGTGGCAGATCTGGGACTTAAATCTCAGGAGTCTGACCACAGACTTCAAGTTCTTAGCTTGTCATTTCTGTCATAGGAGCTCCATTAGCTCGTCATAGGCACGACTTCAAATGGGATGTGGGGGGAACCACACAACTCCCCTCACCTTCCTTAGAAAGAGTAAAACAGGTGGAAACACTCACCATCTGCCTGGGAACCATGGCAACCAGGGTTCAGGGCTCTGGAGGGGGTTAGAGGTCCCCGGGGACTTATAGAACCCAGGCATCCATGGGGCCACCTGTTTCAGTTATCTCTGCTGTGTAACAAACCACCCCATAGCTTAGTGGCTTGAAATAATGGTGATCCACTACTTCTCACAGTCCGTGGGCCAGCTGGGAGGATCCCCTGCTCCACGTGGAGTTAGCATGGCTGGGTCCAGCTGGGAGCGTGGCTGGGCTGAAACGTCTACAAGGCCTCCCTCATATGCCTGTGCTGGGGTGCCTCAGCTCCCCTCCACATGGCCTTTCTTTCCACATGGCTCCCATCACTCTAGTCTGCCCAGGCCGCTGTGCATGGCCGCTGGCCTCCAAAGGAGAGAGAGAAAGCAGAAGGCCTAGGCCATTTAAGGCTAGGCCTGGAACTGGCAGAGTCACTTCTGCCATATTCTCTTTGTCAAAGTCACAGGGCCAGTCGAGATTCAAGGCGGGGGTGGGGTGGGGTGGGGTGGGCGAGGGGTGGCTGGGGAGGGAGTTGGGGGAACAGGACTTCCTCCTTCCGGGAGGAGCATCCTACGTGTTCAGGTAGGGAGTTATTCTCGGCAACTGCCTTTGGAGAAAGTGTACCATCCTGCCTCACGGGATTTCAGGAAGGAGTCCCAGAAGGTGCCAAGTTCCGATGGCACCTGGACACAAAGACTAGGTCCCATCCTGCCTGGGCTGCATTCTAGCTATGTGACCCTGGGAAGATCACCCCACCTCTCTGAGCCTCTCAGTTTCAGGGATACTGGCCTTCCAGGGCATAGTGAGGATTCAAGGCAGTGAGGGCTAGGAGAGCTCTGAGAGGGGATGGGACTCCCCAGGGACATGCCCTCAGTACATGGTGACATAGCCTTGGAACCCAGGTAGTCTCAGACTCCAAAGGTCACGGCCTTCCCAGCTGCAAAGGCCTGTCCTAGAGGAGCTTCAAAAATGAATCTCTTGACTTTAATGCTAGAAAAGGCTCTTGTGAGATGGAAGTTCTAATTACCTTTTTCTAGGGAAGGACTGTTGGGGTTGGTCTGGGATTCCATACAGAGGATGAGCAAAAGCCCCAATGAGAAGGTCAGAATCAGGCCAGAGAGGTGGGAGTGGGGCACCAGCATGGACCAAATGTGCAGGGCTTGGCACCTGAATAGAGGGGCAAAACAAAACAAGCATCAACCTCCCTGTCTGAGTCAGAGCTGCTATAACAAAGGATCACAGGGCTTCCCTGGTGGTGCAGTGGTTAAGAATCCGCCTGCCAATGCAGGGGACACGGGTTCAAGCCCTGGTCCGGGAAGATCCCACATGCCGCGGAGCAACTAAGCCCGTACGCCACAACTACTGAGCCTGCGCTCTAGAGCCCGTGAGCCACAACTACTGAGCCCACGTGCCACAACTACTGAGACCGCGTGTCTAGAGCCCGTGCTCCGCAACAAGAGAAGCCAACGCAATGAGAAGCCCGCGCACCTCAACGAAGAGTAGCCCCTGCTCACTGCAACTAAAGAAAGCCCGCGCACAGCAACGAAGACCCAATGCAGCCAAAAAATAAAAATAAATAAATACATTTATTTAAAAATAAAAAAGTATCATAGACGGGGTGACTTAAAAACAACAGAAGTTTACGTCTCACAGTTCTGGACGGTGGAAGATCAGGGTGCTGGCATGACTGGGTTCTGGTGACAGACAGCCTCCTTCAGGGTTGCAGGCGGCCTAGTTCTCGTTGTGTCCCCATATGGCAGAAAGAGAGCGAGAGTTCTCCAGGGCCTCTTTTAGGAGGCACTAATCCCATACATGAGGGTTTATCCGTCATGACCTAATCACCTTCCCAAGGCTCCACCTCCTAATATGATTTCAACATATGGATTTTGAGGGGACACAAACATTCAGTCCATTGCACTCCCTCGCAGCTTGTCAACCTTCCACAGCTCTCTGTTGCCCACTTAGCATTGCCACATTGGCATTCGGGGTTTGCCACCATCGGGCTCCTCGATGGGGCAGCCCAGGCTTACTTCCCACATTGCCCTACGTGTACCAGCCACAAACAGCCCTTCCCCAAACACGCCTTGTAGTTGTACACCTCATGCCTGAGCCTGCTTTATTTGCCTGCGACACTTTCTTACTTCTTCAAGATTCAGCTTTGTGTTGCGCTTCTATGACTCATTTCTGACCTCTCAGCTCAGAATGTATTGTTCCTCCCCTGCTTTGTGCAGAGCCCTTAGCACCTGCATCTACAGTCGAACTGGTCGCATACACGTCTGCATCTGTCATTGATTGCCACGGTAATGCTGCATAACAAACAACCCAGAACCTCAGTGGCAAACATTCTCTCAGCTCATGAGTTGGTTCATTCATTTAGCTCAGCTGATCCTAGCTGGGGTCAGCTGCTGACCTACAATGGCCTAGCTGGGATGATGGGGTGACTCGGCCCAGGGCCACGTGTCTTAGTCACTCAGCAAGTTAGCTGTTATGTTCTCGTGACCACAGCAGAAGAGAAAGAGCAAAAGAGGAAATTTGCGAGTGCTTTGTCAAGCCTCTACACCAAGTGGGCTAACATCCTACTGGCCAAAGCAAGTCACAGAGCTGAGCCCAGCAGCAAAGATTGGGCAGAACATTCTATCCCGGGTTGGAGGGCATTGTGGAGTTACTGGGTGAAGGATGTAGATACAGGAAGGGGTGAAGAATTATGGGACTATGAATACAATTGATCTTCCACAATGTCCATCTTTCCTACTAGACCATGCGTTCATTCCTCGAGGGAGGATTTCTCTTCACTGGGCTAAAAATTCTGTCCTAGGTTGATTGGACTTTGGTAGGAGGAGAAGGACCAGGGAACTCAGCTATTCCTATCTGTGACCTTGAGAAAAATATTTGACTCCGGCCAAAGTCTCAGTTTCCTCATTTGTGGAAAAAGGAAGACGGAAGCCTGCCCTCCTAGGGCACAGAATTGGGGGAACAATTGAGATCTGGGCTCTGCCCAGTTTCCGCTTCTGTAAATGGAGGTAATGATGGCTCTCACCCCACAGGGACGTGGCGAGGATTCAGTGAGTCAATGTCAAGGGATTAGGGCCCTGCCAGGCAGGTAGCAAGTACTAGGCTTCAGGAGGAGTTGGTCTTTGCTATGCACTTGCAATATCCCCTCTCTTCCTTGCTAGCTCCTGTTAAGTGTTGTAACCTTGTACTGATGTGTGCAGCTATTTGTTTAAGGTCTTTCTTCCCCATGTGGAGTGGGAGCTCCATGAGGGCAGGCACCATGCTCAGTGCTGTATCCCAGTGCAGGACACAGAGAGAGTGCCTTGGAAGTATTTGTGGAATGAGTAGCTGCATGACTGAAGAGATGGATGAGGAAAGGCACGGTTTGGCAGGGCTAGAAAAGCCTGCATTATCAGGCCTGAGTGGCCTGTTTCAAAGTCCATTACCAAGTCCAATCTCTTTCCTTCCACAAATCTTCGATTTACTGAGAACCTGCCCCACCCACTCCCGGACCCTGTGCCAAGAGTATACCTTCTCCTAGGAGTTGATCCCTGAGAGGAGCCACCCACTCTGCATTCTGGTTCCTTGGTGCCCTGAAGCGGGAGGTCTCCCCTGCACGGTGCAAAGGATCACACAACCAAACCCACTGACAGCTCTCCCTACCCCTCACAATACCCTGCCAGGGAGCTGTCATGACTGCTGTTCCCATTTCATAGAGGAGGAAACTGAGGTTGCTAAGTGACCTAGCAGGTCAGTTCTGTATCACACAGAAAAAGCCAAGTAACCAGCCCAGAGCACCCCAGGTGAGTGGATGCTAAGCAGAACTAAAGCCTGGGGTCCCAGTACCCTGCCTGAGCTTCCAGGCCTGGAGAGAAAGAACCTCAGGCTGGAAGGGTCGGCAGAGATGGTCTCAGCCCTGGTTTCTGCCCTTAAGAGTCATGACGGCCAAGCATCAGCAGTGTTCAAAGTGCCCATCCCCGACCATCACTCCAGCCAGGAGGTGCTAGTCTCAGGCCACCAACTGGCCGCCTCAGCCTGGACCACCACCACCATCAAGGGGTGTCTCAGTTATTTTTGCCAACCACAGTGCTGATGAGCAGTTATGAATGGTCTCAGATTACTTAGAAATGGGAAGTGAGGGTTAATCGATGTCATTTGGGAGTAACACCCACCTGTCTCTGTGAGCCTCTGCTTGGACCCTTCGTGCACATCTTAGCGCACCCCTGAGGTGAGGCTCAGTATTTCTACTGGGCAGATGAGAATCTGAGGCTGGAGGTATTAAATTATTGGCCCAGGGACATCCCTGGCGATCCAGTGGTTAAGATGCCACGATTCCACTGCAGGGGGCGCAGGTTTGACCCCTGGTTGGGGAGTTAAGATCCGTGCGTGCTGCACAGCCAGAAAGAAAAGAAAAAAAATTATTGGCCCAAAGTTACCCCAACCAGGCAGTGGTAGAAGCTGGGGTATCTTAACTGGCAGTGACTTTGGAATCATTTCCCACTCATTTGTGTAAACTTAGTTGCTTGGTCTGCCCTGGACGAGGGGGAGGGGGAGGGGAGGTCATTCCCTTTCAAAGGAATTTTTCTTCCTCAACAATTTGTCTGGCAAACATAAAGCTTTCAAAATATGCGATCACATTGGGGTGGGGGAGATAGAATGATTCCTTGGTGCACGTCCAGCTCTCATTCAGGGTTCAAGTCTCCCCTCTAAGGGGCCCTGGCCTTTGCTCCATCCTCTGGTATCAGGGAGCCCACCGACTCCAAGGTCACACCAGGGTGGCCTGGCCAAGTGCGCTGGACTTGCCCTCCCCGGGGCTCCCAGACACCGTCCTAAGTGTCCTCTGGAGCCAGAGACCTCCAGCTCGTCTCTCATTTTCTGAGGCCGGTTGCCTCTCTTCTCCCAGGGAGATCACATGTGCTCACGTAATGGAGCTGTGGTTTCCACTCCAGGCTCTGAAGCCAAACTCCACGGAGTTTCAAATATCCCCAAGGCCTTGAAGGAGGAAGGCCGCCGAGCACGGCCCAGGAAGGGGCTGCATCTGATCTGCGTTACCCGGTAGCTGCCGCTGCCCCAAGCTCTGCCGGGGACCAGGGCTGGCTGGAGCGGGGGGCCCACAAGAAACGGCTCAGCTCCCTTCCCGACGCGGAGGCCAGACGTCCCACTTCGGAGGGTGGCAGCTGAGGTCTGAGGCGGCACAGGCAGCTTCATGGCGGGACCGAGAGGGATTCGGGGCTTCTGATTCAATCAAGAGTTCTTTCCACTGCCCCACGCTAGATGCTTAACACCTGGCAAGTCCAGGGCAAGGCCTTCTCCCGGGACGGGGACATTGCCCCGCAGCCTCCTTGTCTGACCCTCACGCGGCCCCAAGACGACAAAGACAGGCAGCCACTGGCGGCCAGCCCAGGGGGAAGCAGAAAGGGGCGCTAAGGATTCATGTGACTTTGATGCGAGATGAGGAAAACACCAGTGCCGCAAGAAGAAGTGATTCACAGGAGCATGGGATCCCCAAGCGGAGAACAGAACAAGGGGTTCTCAAAACACATGCTTTTCGACTTGCAAAAACTCCCTCCACCCAGGCCATCTTCACAGACTGGGTTCCGCCCACACTGCCTGAGCTCCCGGCCCAGCCTGGTCCTCCCTCCCACCGGGCACCTGTGTCATCCCACTGGGTTCTCACAACAGTCGCATCTCACAGAGGCGGGAACTGGGGCCTCCCCTCTCTGAGCACGGACCCTCTGCTGGGATTGGGGGCCTGGCTGCTCATTCCAACTGCTTATCTCCACTTCTGAGGCTGAGCAGGGCACGCGGGGCCTCCCTCCTGGGATGCACTGGCTCTGCTTCCTGGTGCCCCCCAGAACTTTGTCCTGGGGTTCCACCCACGGTCCAGCTGGGCGAGGGGCAGAGAGCAGAATGGTGATGACCTGATTTTGTTTGTGTGCTTGTTCTTTGGCCCCTGAGAAGCCTTCAGAACAAAGTTTCATATAAATAAGAAAGAAAAGAGGTGTATTTTTGGAGATGAGTTTTCTCCTACCTCCCCATCCACATGCCAACAACCTAATGATTTAACCTTTTCTAAGCGCAAAAAATTTAAGTTGTGCTAGAAAAATGTCAACAACGCTTATTCTTTTTTTTAAATATAAACTTATTTATTTTTGGCTGTGTTGGGTCTTCGTTGCTACGCACAGGCTTTCTCTAGTTGTGGCGCATGGGCTTAGTTGCTCTGCGGTATGTGGGACCTTCCAGGACCAGGGCTCGAACCCGTGTCCCCTGCATTGGCAGGCGGGTTCTTAACCACTGCACCACCAGGGAAGCCCAGTGTTTATTCTTTATCCTCACTTTCTGGCCAAAAAAAAAGAGAAAGAAATAAAAGAAAGAGGAAGAGGAAGGAAGAAAGAGAAAGGAAGAAGGAAGGAGGGAAGAAAAAACAAATGAAAATGTCCCCAGATTCATGAGTGCACAGATTAGAGAATAGGGGATCAGGAAATCTTGACATTACACGGTTCAGATAGCATCTGGGGAACACAGACTGATGTGGGTTTCCTGTTCCACCACAGAATCTTTAAGAAAATGAAGTCCTCAGGGCACATAGCCCAACCTAACATTAATTCTCTAAACCTTTGGCTGTATATTTAAAAATTTTCCCCATTACGCTTCTGAAACAAAATGAGAAATATTGAGAAAATTGGAAAAGTCAATTGCCAATATTCCTACTATAAGGCAATTAAACACACATTATACACACACATACACACGCTCCCATACACAATCATATATGTACAATTCAATATATATCTTTTTTCACTTTGCTGAAGACCAACAGACTCGCATTTAAATCCCAGCTCTGGGCACGTCACTTTAGCCCTCTGCGCCTCGGTTTCCTCATCGATAAAACAAGAAGACTGGTGATCTTGTGGAGAGCACAGGAGACTCATTGGCTCACTGATCATGGCTGTTACTATTGCTGGTGTCCTGGGCTCTGCCTCCTCAGTCTCCCTCGGGAGCTCCAGTGGACCCAGAGAGCTCCCACACCTTTATTTATTCCGTAGCCCCTTAGAGGGTGTGTGTGCTGTACTGGGTGACAAGGGCACAGAAATGAATGTGACCAGGGTCTGCCCTTGGTCCAGAGCTCAGTCCAGGAAAGGGGGAAGATATATAAACTGACAGGGGAGAACTTGGGTGACGAGAGTGATGGTGGCCACACAGACCGGTGCTGTGGAGCTGCACAGAAGGTGACAGAGCCACCGGTTCAGCAGAGGAGAGGGGGGTGTGCCCGACACATGGTAGGGCACCTCCAGCAGAGGAAACAGCAAAGGCAAAGACCTGGAGGCCCCGGAGAACATGGCCCATCCTGGGATTAGCCAGTCTTCGACTCTGGCTAGAACAGCAAATGCTGATGAGAAACAAAGCTGCCGGGATTCTGAGTCTTGAGTGACATTTAAAGAGGGCTGGGGTTCATCCTTGCACCAACAAAAATGCTTTCAGCTGCAAAGAGCAGAAAACACTGATGCAACCAGCTTAGCAAATAAGAGACGTAAGTGCTCATGTGTCAAGGAGATGAGAGGAAGGGCATCCTGGGTTAGTTAACTCAGCAGCTCATCCACATCTTCAAGAACCCCATTAACACCTGCCTCTACTCTGCCATCTTCAGTGTGTCAGACTGTTCTCAGACTTGTCCCCTTACGGACCTAATGTGGCTGCCATAGTTCCAACATCACATGTAGACACCACAATGTCCAGAGATGGAAGAGGGGCCATTATATGTTCCATGGGTCTCTCTCTCTCTCCCTTTTACAATCAAGAATCTCCTTCCAGGGCTTCCCTGGTGGCGCAGTGGTTGAGAGTCCGCCTGCTGATGCAGGGGGCACGGGTTTGTGCCCCGGTCTGGGAAGATCCCACATGCCGCAGAGCGGCTGGGCCCGTGAGCCATGGCCGCTGAGCCTGCGCGTCCGGAGCCTGTGCTCCGCAACAGGAGAGGCCACAACAGTGAGAGGCCCGCGTACCGCAAAAAAAAAAAAAAAAAAGAATCTCCTTCCAGAATTCCCCTAACTTCCCTCCACTTCTAACAGGACAGAAAGCATCCCATGCCTGTCCCTGAATCAATCTCTCGCAGGAGGAGTGGACCATCGTAAGTGGCTGAGGCCAGTGAAGAGCCTCCCCTGGAGCAGGCCTCTCCTGAAGCTGCCGTTGTGGGATACGGGGACAGAGGAACAGTGTGGTTGCTCTGCCAGCAAGGGAGAAATGCCGGGGTGGATGTGGACGAGGCAGTGAGTGGTGTCTGCTAAAATCCTAAAAGCGCTGAGGAGGCATTAGTTACCTCTCTGTGCCTCAGTTTCCTCAACTATAAAACGGAAATAATGGTTCCTACCTCATAGGGTTACTTGTGAGGATAAAATCACATATCCCCTATAAAGCCCTTACAGCAGAGCCTGACACATATTCACCAGTCAGTAAATATCATTCCCTCATCATTGCTAAATTACCATTCTTTCTAATCAAAATTTGCATTCTCCAAGTTCAGGGAGGTCCCAGGATGGAAGCAAATCTAGTAGTGTGACAACTGGGAGGACTCTTCTTCCCTCTCTGGGCCTCAGTCTCCTCATCTCCAAGGCAAGATGACTGGGCCAAGTGACCTCTGCACCCTGATCATCTCTGGGGTCCCTGACCCACTCCAGCCTGTTCATCAGGCCTGGAACGCACTGGGCTTTAGCCAGCCTCCAAGCCTCGCTCAGGCTGTGTCCTCAGTTTGGAATGGACTCCCATCTTCGAGACCTTCCTCAAACGCTCCATCTCAGGAACCCTTCCCACCCTGTGCCCCTGAATTCAGTTGAGCTAAGCCTGCCTCACATTGTACTCCCACCTGCCAGGAGCTGGTGGCACCTGCTCCCTGAGGGTGGTAAGGTGACGTACCTCCAGGACTAAAGGGGAGCCCAAGTTTGAGGTCTGAGTCTCCCATGACCAGCAGGGGGTGGTGCACAGATTGTGCACAGGGGCTCAGACTGTGTTCCTTCTCCCTTACTAACACCATGAGTGAGCGGGGAAAGTTTATTGAGGTCTTACCTTGGGCCAGGGAGGGTTTAAATCACTTTTCATGGGGTGTCTTATTTCATGCTTGTAACATCTACCCATGAAGTAGTTACTATTATTGTCCTCACTCTACAGATGAAGAGATTAAATGACTGACCCAAGGTCACATAGCAGGTAAGTGATGGACCTAGGATGGTTCCCCACGTCTGTCAGGCTTCAGAGGCCCTGTTCCCTAAACAAACTTGGTCTCTTGGGAAACAGAACAAAATGCCCATCCCCAAGATATCATTCTTTTCAATTTGTTAAGGTGGGTTATGTGGCCCAGTATGTGGTCTATCTTGGTGAATGTTCCATGTAAACTTGAGAAGATTGTGTAGTCTGCTGTTGTCGGATAATGTATTCTAGAAATTAGATCCGGTTGGTGCTGTTTAGTTCAACTACATCCTTACTGATTTTCTGCCTACTGGATCTGTCCATGAATGATAGAGGGGTGTTGACGTCTCCAAATATAATAATGGTTTTGTCTGTTTCTCCTTGCAGTTCTATCAGTTTTTGGCCTCATGTACTTTGATGTTCTCTTGTTAGGTGCATATACATTAAGGATTGTTATATCTTCTTGGAGAATTCATCCTTTTATCGTTATGTGTTGCTCCACTTTAACCCTGATCACTTTTCTTGTTTTGAAGTCTGCTTTGTCTGAAATTACAGCTTTCTCTGACTAGTGTTAGCATGGTCTATATTTCCCTATCCCTTTACTTTTTTTTTTTTAATCCCTTTACTTTTCATCTGTTTATTTTTAAAGTGGGCTCCTTGTAGATAAAAGATAATTGAGTCCTGTTCTGTTATGCCTGATAGTCTCTGTTTTTTAACTGGTATATTTATACCATTCATATTTAAGGTAATTACTAATATAGTTGGATTAACATTTACCATGTTTATAATTGTTTTCTACTTGTTGCATTTGTTTCTTTTTTTAATCTTCCCTTCTTCTCCTGCCTTATCTGGTTTTATATGATTCCATTTTCTCCCTGCTTTTAGCACATCAATTAAATTTCTTTAAAAATTTTTTTAGTTGTTGCCCTAGAGTTTACAATAAACATTTACAACTAATCTAAGTCCACTTTCAATAACTATATTGCTTCATGGTACCTTATAGCAGAGTATTCCCAATTTTTCTTCCCATCCCTTATAACATAGCTGGTATTCATTTCACCTATCCATATACTATAGTCACCCAATACTTATGTTGCTGGTTTTTTGCTATTATTTTTGCTATTTTTACTTTGAACAGTTGTCTATTAGATCAATTAAGAATAAGAAAAATAAAAGATTTTATTTTATCTTCATTACTCCTTCTCTGATATTCTTCCTTTGCTTATGTAGATCTCAGTTTCTGACCTACATAATTTTCCTTCTCTTTGAAGAACTTTTTTTAATATACCTTGGAGGGCAGGCCCACTGGTAACAAATTCCCTCAGTTTTTGTTTGAGAAATTTTTACTTCTCTTTCACTTTGGAAGTATAATTTTCCTGGATACAGAATTCTAGGTTGATGGGGTTTTATTTTCTTTCAATACTTTAAAATCTTCACTTTATTCTCCTCTTGTTTGCATGGCTTCTGAAGAGAAGCCCGATATATCCCTCTGTGGGTAAAGTGTATTTTTCCTCTGGCTTCTTTCAGGATTTTCTCTTTGTCTTTGGTTTTCTGCAGGATTTCTCTGTCTTTGGTTTTTGAACAGGATATGCTTAGGTGTAGATATTTTTATATTTTTGCCTACTTGGTATTCTCTAAGCTTCCTAGATCTATAGTTTGGTGTCTGTCCTTAATTTTGGAAAATTATCAACCATTATTACTTCAAATATTTCTTCTTCTTCTTCTTCTCTTTCTTCTCCTTCTGGTATTCCCATTATGCATATGTTACACCGTTTGTAATTGTCCCACAGTTCTTTTTGTTTTTTTCCATTCTTTTTTCTCTTTGCATTTCAGTTCGGGAAGTTTCTAGTGACATATCTTCATGTTCAGTGATTCTTGCTTTGGCCATGTCCAGTCTACTGATGAGCCCATTAAAGACATTCTTTGGGCTTCCCTGGTGGCGCAGTGGTTGAGGGTCCGCCTGCTGGTGCAGGGGACGCAGGTTTGTGCCCCGGTCCGGGAGGATCCTGCATGCCGTGAAGCGGCTGGGCCCGTGGGCCGTGGCCACTGGGCCTGCGCGTCCGGAGCCTGTGCTCCGCGATGGGAGAGGACACAACAGTGAGAGGCCCGCGTACCGCAAAAAAAAAAAAAAAAAAAAGACATTCTTCATTTTGGTACAATGTTTTTGATTTCTCACATTTCCTTTAGATCTTTTCTTAGAGTTTCCATCCCTTTATTTACATTCCCCATGTATTCTTGCATGCTATTTACTTTTTCTATTGGAATACTAACCAAAGTTATTTTAAATCCTCTATCTGTTTAATTCCATAAATCTTTGTGATATCTGAGTCTGGTTCTAACACTTGCTTTGTCTCTTCAGACAGTTTTTTCTTGTCTTTTAGCATGCCATTTAATTTTTTGTTGAAAGCCAGACATGATATATCAGGTTATGGGTACTGAGGTAATGAGACTTTTAGTGTGAGGCTTTATGTTAATCTGGCTAGGAGTTGATCTGTGTTTAAGGTTTGCCGTAGCTGTAGGTATCAGAGGCTTCAGTTCCCTAGAATTTCCTTGTTTGTTCGTTTTTTCCTCCCCTGTTATCTTTGGGTTTCCCTAAGAACTCTTTCTTAGAAAGAGCCTGTGTCTGCAGCTCTTTCAGCTGTAATCCACTGTTATTATACTGAAGACCTGCTGTATTAGCAGTAAGATGTTGGGGAGGGAAAACATTCTATATTCTTATTATTAAATCTCAGATTTTTTAGTTGGTCTGAGTCCCTGGGCTGTGACCTTTAGAAGCATATCTTAGCCCTTATTTTTTTCTCCCCTTAAATGAGACAGTATGGCTAAAGAGGGCTGCAGTTGTTTAACTGCCCTTCCTCCAGGTCAGACAAGGCTCTGGTAAAGTAGTTTCTCAGAGGGATAGGCCTTTGTTATGGAAAAAGTTCTGGGTGTATTTCAAAGGTCTATTTCTCCTGCCCAAAAGAGAGGGGATTTTTCTCTGATCTTTACCATGTGAACCTGGTAGGGTTCCTGGGGGTAAAACTCCTGAATGTATGGTAGGCCTAAGACTGGGCCTCTATTTGTTTTTTTGTTTGTTTGTTTTTGTTTTGTCTTTAATATTTATTTATTTTCATTTTTGGCTGCGTCGGGTCTTAGTTGTGGTACACGGGCCCTTCATTGCGGTGCATGGGCTTCTCTCTAGTTGTGGTACACAGGCTAAGTAGTTGCAGCGTATGGGCTCCAGAGCAAGTGGGCTCCGTAGTTGTGGCTCACATGCTCAGTAGTTGTCGTGTGCGGGCTTAGTTGCCCCGCAGCATATGGGATCTTAGTTCCCTGACCAGGGATCGAACCCACGTCCCCTGCATTGGAAGACGGATTCTTAACCACTGGACCACCAGGGAGGTCCCCCCTAAAAACTATTTTAAGTTTTTAAATTTCAAGCTAGTCCACACTCAGCTTCCAGCAGTTCATCAAAATTACTGTTTAATAATAATTAAAAAATAAAGAAAAATTTAAAAATAAAGATAATAAAATTTAAAAATAATAAAAAAATAAAGAGGGAGGGAGGAAACTTTGGGAGGTGATGGATATGTTTACGGCATAGATTGTGGTGATGTTTTCATGGATGTATATGTACATACAAACTCATCAAGTTGTATACATTAAATATGTACAGCTTTTTGTATGTCAATCATACCTCAAAAGAGCAGTTTTAAAAATTACCATTTAATGTAACCGACAAGGACTTAATCTCCAAAATATACAAACAGCTGATACAACTCAACAACAAAAAACCAAACAACCCAATCAAAAAATTGGCAGAAGATCTAAATGGACATTTCTCCAGAGAAGACATACAGATGGCCAACAAACACATGAAAAGATGCTTGACATCACTAATTATTAAAGAAAGGCAAATCAAAACTACAAAGAGGTATCACCTCACACCGGTCAGAATGGCCATCTAAAAAAATCTACAAACAATAAATGCTGGAGAGGGTATGGAGAAAAGGGAATCCTCCTACACTGTTGGTGGGAATGTAAGTTGGTACAGCCACTGTGGAGAACAGTATGGAGGTTCCTTAAAAAACTAAAAATAGAACTACCATATGACCCAGCAATCCCACTCCTAGGGATATATCTGGAGAAAACCATAATTTGAAAGGGGGCATGCATGCTGATGTTCACTGCAGCACTATTTACAATAGCCAGGACATGGAAGCAACCTAAATGTCCGTCAGCAGAGGAAGGGATAAAGAAGATGTGGCACAATGGAATATTACTCAGCCATAAAAAAGAATGAAATAGGGACTTCCCTGGTGGCGCAGTGGTTAAGAATCCGCCTGACAATGCAGGGGACATGGGTTCGAGCCCTGGTCTGGGAAGATCCCACATGCCTTGGAGCAACTAAGCCCGTGCGCCACAACTACTGAGCCTGTGCTCCAGAGCCCGCAAGCCACAACTACTGAGCCCGCGTGCCACAACTACTGAAGCCTGTGCGCCTAGAGCCCATGCTCCACAACAAGAGAAGCCACCGCAATGAGAAGCCACGCACCGCAACAAAGAGTAGCCCCCGCTCGCCACAACTACAGAAAAGCCCATGTGCAGCAACGAAGACCCAAGGCAGCCATAAATAAATAAATTAAAAAAAAAAAAAAGAATGAAATAATGCCATCTACAGCAACATGGATGGACCTAGAGATTACCACACTAAGTGAAGTAAGTCAAAGAAAAACAAATACCAGATAATATCACTTAATGCGGAATCTAAAATGTAACACAAATGAACTTATCTACAAAACAGAAACAGACTCACAAACATGGGGAACAGACTTGTGGTTGCCAAGGGGGAGGGGTTTGGGAGAGGGGTGAAGCAGAATGTTGGGGCTGGCAGACGCACACTATCCGTATAGAATGGATAAACCACCAGGTCCTACTGTGTAGCACAGGGAACTACAATAGATTCAATATCCTGTGATAAACCATAGAAGAAAAGGATATTAAAAAGAGCATATGTATATATATGTATAACTGAATCACTTTGCTGTACAGCAGAACTTAACATTGTAAATCAACTGTATTTCAATAAAATTTTAAAAATTAAAAAAACTAAAAAAAAGAATATGAAAAAGAATATATATGCATATATATGTATGGATATAACTGAATCACTTTGCTATATACCAGCAACTAACACAACACTGTAAATCAACTATACGTCAATTAAAAATTTTTTTTAATTAAAAAAATTACAATTTAAGTGTTCCTAACAGTTACTAGCTTTGGTAGCTTTTGCTGCCGGTAAGCTGATCTTGGCTGTGATTCTCTGAATCCACCTGCTTTTCCAGATTTCAGAGTGGCAGTCTGCCCTGGGACCTTCATTCTCTGATGGATCTAAAAGTTGTTGACTTCCAGTTTGTTCAGCTTTTTCTTGTTGTGAGGATGGGAGGGACAACTTCCAAGTGCTTTATACGTGGGCGCTGAAACCAGAAGTGCCCCCTCCTGGGCTCTTAACAGATTTGCCAAAAGCCTGCCTTCCAGTCATGGAACAGAAGGAAGGGCAGACTGTTTGGGGGGCAGTGGGGGGCAAAGCCTGGAGCAGCTAACCTCACTACAGGTCCACTCAGAAGACCCTCCCTGTTCCTTGCAAGAGCGAGGTAACACCAGGGGAAACTGAGGTTCTGGGGAAAGAGTCGTGAACCACATCCCCAGGACGCATCTGCCTCCTCATCCCTCTGCCAACTCTGACCTTCTGGATCCCCCTATCTCCTTGAGGGACCAGCTTGAGCTGTAGTGGAGGTGGAAGCATGGGGTCATGTGAAGTGGGTATGGGACTGAGGTCAGGCTGGCCAGGCAGACCCATCAAGCACCAGCTCTATCCTTCACTAAGTGTGACCTTGGGTTGGTCACTGCACTTCTGGGGCCTCAATCCTTTCTGTAAGCTAATAACCGTACCTCCCTGGTACAACTGTGGAGAGGAGGGAAATGCCTGACACTGAGCCTGGCCTATCACAGGTATCATACAAACACATTTCCTTCTTCCCCCCCCCCCCACAGGAGCCCCTGTCACCTTCAGAAGCCAATCCAGTAGCCCTGCCTTGGCACTGACACCTCACAGGTCAGCCCCACCTTTCCTCCATCCCATTCCAGCCCAAGGGCCAGCCAGAGGAGGGAAAGAAGGCAGGCTGAAAGCAAGTAGCTACTGTTCATGGAGTTACGTACCAGGCACTGTTCCTAGTATTTTATGTGTATTCACAGATTTAATCTGCACACACAAAATTGTATGATCTAGGAAATATTGTTACCCTATTTTACGGAAAAGGAAAATCAAGGCACTGAGAAGTTTACAACAGTAATCCCAGTAAGTGGCGGAGCCTGGGTTTGAACCCGGAGTGCACATGCTAGGAAGAGAGGGGAAAGGAGTGAAGATCCTGGAACCTGAGAAGAGGGCTCGTCAGAGGGAGAGTCCCTCACACTGTATTATTGATACCTTGGCTGTGGGTTTTAAGGGCTGGAGGCTCCCTCCAGGGTCCTCAGGGGATGCTTGTGCTAACACGGGGGCTGGAGCCCCACAGGAGCTGGGCTGAGGCTGGTGCAGATCCCAGATCCTGTTCTCCTGTCCCTCTGTGTGGCAGGAAGAGGCTGGGGCACATGCCTGTGTGCCCCACCCCGTGCTTCTTCAACCTGAATGTGCACACAAACCCAGAGGGATCTTATTAAAATGCAGATTTGGATTCAGCAGGTCTGGGGCAGGATCCTAGATTCTGAATTTCTAACAGTCTCCTGGGGAAGTTAGATCCTGCTGTTCCAGGGACCACATCTGAAGAAACCAGATTCTATAGGACCCTGCATCTCAGGCCCATCTTCTTTCATCATTCTTATTTCTCACACTCCACCTGCCTGATTCCCCCTGTACTCCCAGCTCTGGAGTGAGAGTTCTCCCCACCGCCACCTCCTATGAGGCAGGGCAGCCTCTGAAGGGCATTTATGAAAAAGCTACCCAGGGAAAGGTCAGCCCCGTAAACTAGTTCATCAACATGGGCCAAACGTGAGTTGGGCCCAGCATCTCCCATCACCTCTGAGGTCCCAGAACACTGGCTTCTGGCTGAAAAGCAGCACTTATGTCACCTGTAAGATGGAGAGGTGATGACAGCCTGAGCTCACAGGGTTGATGTGGGGATTAAATGAGTTAGCACGTGGGAAGCGGTTAGCCTGGAATCTGGTGCACAGGCGGCACTCCTTAAGCATTACCTCTGAATTTTGTCAATAAATAACCAGCAAATGTGGGTTTGAAGTTGACTTACCGATAATGAAGTGCAGCGGTCCTCAAACTTGACTGTGCATCAGAATCACCTGGAGGGCTTGTTCAACCACAGATCTCTGGACTCCACCCCCCAGAGTTGCTGATTTAGTAGGGCTGGGGGGTGGGGGCTGAGAGCCTGCATTTCTGACCAGTCCTCAGGTGATGCTGATCCAGGCGCCAATTTTGAGATGCTCTGATCTAGGGGAACTCCTGCCCCTGCCCCATGACGGGAAGCCTAGAGGCCAGGCCAGAGCTGGCAGTGCCAGGGCAGGTCAGGCCGAGAGGTAGGAGCCCTCCCGGCAGCCTGGGCTCCGAGGACGCCAGAGAGGGGCTCATCTGAGGCCCAAGGCCCCTCCGCAGGCCTCTCCTGCAGGCCCGCTCCCTCCTGCCTGGCCCAGCGCCCCGGCCCTCGGAAGGCCCCTCCACCCGGCTCTGTTTGCATTCCTGGAGCCTGCGTCAGCCAGGGCAGCGGGCATGTCTATGCGGGCAGGCCTGGCACAGTCCTGACGGCTGGCCCCGCGCTCCAGGCCTCCTGGGCAGGCGCTGCAGTGGCCACGCAGGGCCCACTTAGCAGCCCCAGTGACTCACGCTTCCTCCCAGATTCCGGGAAATGCTTTCCTCCTGTTGCTGCTGCTGCCTTTTTCTTGCTTAATGAGAAGTTCTCTGCACACTTCCATGGCAACCTCAGGATGGGGAGGCAGGGGGAGAAGGTGGATAAATCCATTCCCAAGAAGGGCCCCAAGAATTCCCATCTCTCTCTCACACTCACACACACACACACACACTCTTGCCAGCCCTGGCCTGAGCCCCCAACCCACCATGGAGCTTTGGTCCAGGAGGGCCAGCCCCAGAAATGCTTGCTTTTATTAAAAAGGAATGGCCTCACAAAGGCACGACTGTAGGAAAGGTTGTAATTTGCCCAAATAAAACTTAATTTGATCCATGAAATAGCTGTGGTTTATTGTGTAATAGATGTGCTATGTGTTTCAATTTAATAGAAGCCAATATAATAAGGGGCCAGCTGGGGCCTCCAGAGGCCAGCCTCTTTCCCACCACGCACAGTAGGGCCACACAGCCCGCCCTGATGGCGGAACCTTCCGCCGAGAGAGGATGGAGAAGGGCTGGCCACAGACTCCTGGCCCAGACCACAGAGGCCTGTGGGAGAGACAGCCCAGGGACAGACGAGTAAGAGTGCTTGAAGACCAAAAAAAAAAAAAAGGGAAAGAAATAAAAACCACCCTTTTCCCAAAGCAAGGCTGCGAGTGTGTGAGTCTGAGGAGGGGTTGTGAAGGCTGAGTTACTTTCCTGTCCCCTGCTGGAGTGGCAGGGCCCCACCAGGAGCTGTGGGAGAAAGAAGGATGGGCCTGTCACCTGGCACGTGTAGGTGACATGTCTGTCACCTGGCACGTGCATCACCCTCTGGAGATGCCTTCAGGGATGGTCCCTGGGGAGTGGGTAGCTGGCTCGGCCCCCAGAGCCTTCGTGTGCAGGGTCGGGGTGAAGGGGAGGGAGAGCCAGGGGATAACGGGCTTACTTGGGTACGGTGGGGCCCCCAGAGATGATCCAGTCAGCACCCCCTGCCCCCGGCCCACCCTTGCAGCCCAGAGAGGATAAGTGAGCTGCATAAGCTCAAATAGCCAGGGAGCAGCTCAGCTGGCTCTCGTTCCATAAACCCTTACGACACACTGGTGCTGGGTCCGGGACGGGGACGGGTAGGGCGGGATGCCGGGCCGGTCTTACAGATGCCAGGAATGTTGACCAACGGACAGAAACCAGTAGAGAAGGGCAAGTGGGTAGAAGTAGCGGGATCTCACGTTCGTCAGCTCGGCATTGCTCTGAGCATGTCCTGTGCATTATCTCATTTAATCCTCTTGACAACCCTGTACAGCAAGGTATTGGTGGCCCCATTTTTCAAATGAGGAAATTGAGGCTGGGGTGGCTTGTCCAAAATCACAGTTACCCCTGGACCCTCTGCTGCCTTCTGCGGGTGGAGACAGCATCCAATTAGCTGCACCATCACCCAAATTCCCTACTCCTTTCTGGCTCCTGGGCTCTGATGCTAGGTCCAGGTTGCTCCTGATTCATTCTCCCCGGGACTGCTTCCCTAAAAAGACCTTTATTTGGCTCGGTGTGACCTTGGACAAACATCTGAGCCTCAGTTTTCTCATTTGTAAAATGGGAATAATTACACATACCCCACAAACACTGTTCTGGAGATTAAATGAGATACCATATAAAAAGCGCCTAAGCCAGGGCTTGGCGTTCAGCAGATACTCCTTAAATCCATCTATTTCAAACAATTCCCACTGAGAATACCATATGCCAGGTACGTTTTGGAAATTAGTTTAGGAGGGAGAACCATCTAGCTTTGAATTCCAACTCTGCCATTTACTTGCTGAGTATCTGGACAGGTTATTTCACCTCCCTGAGTCTCAGTTTCACCATCTGTAAATTGGGCACAACATTACCTGTTTCACAGGATGATGGGATCATTAAATGAGATAATAGGTGGTGCTCAATAAACGATAGTTATTTCATCATCATCATCATTATTCTCTTCCTAAACTCTCTTCTATGGCATGGCCTCCAGCGTGTAGGAACAACAAGTCTAGTGCAATGCTGCCCCATAATCTTGCTTGAGCTGTGTCCCCTTTCCCTCAAAGACTTCTTAGTCTATCTGTGAACTAGGGTTTCTGCACTGAGGCTGTGAGAACCCTCTGTATCCTGAGCACACCAGAAACAAATCACACATGAATCCAATGACTGAAAGAACGGAAAGCAGTTACCCTGGAAGCATCTGCAGGACATGGTCTTCTGTTCTTCCAAGGAAATGTCCTCTTTTTGCCAAACCCACTGTTGGGCTGAGAAGGGTGGGTCTGTGGGCCATCCGGAGGGATAGGAGCCTTGTTCGTCAGGGTGGGGTCTCCCAGGAACAGTAGCCAGGAAGTCTTCTCTGAAAGTCAAATGAAAGGGGAGATGCACCCCATCACCTCTCTGGGAACTGTGGGCATGCTCCTCTCCTCCCCTCCTGTCCTGCCAGCTCCCACCTGTGCCTGCCAGATGGCAGCGAGGCCAGGAAGCCCAGTTAGAAAGCCATGCTGTGGCCTGGTCATCTAAAGCCACAGCGTGAGGCTTATACGAGATCAGAGCCCTTGAGACTGTGACTCACCCAAGGTCACAGCAGATTGTGTGCGTGTGTGTGTGTATGTGTGTCCACATTTCCCATTATGTCTTGTCGAGTTCCCTTAATCTCAGGACCTTGCAGAGGTGCTACGGGGGTCAAGGGAGCCAGTTGAAGTACACTATACAAATGTAAGCGTCATTTATTGTCATTTAATACAGTCAAACTTCAACTAAGCAGAACACTGGCAGATAGAAATGTTTAATTAAGACAACACCAAATCCCTTTGGTTCAACATTTATAGTGGAGAGTCTTTTTTATAATTATAATTTATAATAAAGTTTAATATAATAAAGATAATGCATGCTTATTGTAGAAAATTTGAAAAATGTGAGAATGTATTTTAAAAAAAAAAGAATGCAGAAACCACCCCTAAGTCCACAACCCAGAAATATTCACTGGTTACATTTTATATACATGTATATGCATTAATATCACAATATTGATATGTATGTATATAGTCAGCACTTTATATGTGCCAGGGACCGAATTCAGTGCTTACTGCATTATTTATGTGTATATATATGTAAATGAAGAATTTTACATATATGTAGATGTAAGCATGCTTTTTTCCATTTGGCATTATATCATAACTTTTCCAAATAATTGGAAATATTCTAAAACATGATAATTTTTCTTTATAAAAATAACACATGCTTACGGTAGGGTAAATAATTCAGAAAAATAGAAAGTGGAAAGAAAAAACTCTCCAAGTGCACTTTGATCTCCCCTCCCATTTTCTCAGGCACAAGCACCATTGACAATTAAACATGATTTTTAAAGGCTGCATAACATTTTGTCACATAGATGTACCATCATTTCTGTCATTCCTTATTTTTGGACAGTTAGACTGTTTTAGAAATTTTGCTGCCATAAAAAATGAGTATTTCTCAGGAAAGATCCCCAGAGGCAGAACTGCTGGAACAGAGGGCATAAACATTTTTAAGCCTTTTGATCCATATTGAGAAACTGATTTCCTGAAAACTGCCCCTGTTTGCAAGCCCTTCAGCATAGAAAGAGAACATTCATCTTATTCATCACACTTCATCTCAGCCCCGTTGAGCACTATTTGTTTTTTATAGTCCTGCCAAGGTGATAAGTGAAAAATAACATCTCGCAGTTTTAATTGAGGTTTTGTTTTCTAACGAGTTTAAACATATTCTTAGTCACTTACTTTTAAACATAAACTTAGTCACTGTTTTTCCTTTTGTTATTTTTCTTTTTGTGTCTGCTGCCCATTTATTTTTCTACTGAGGTTCTTAAATTTTTTTCTTTTTGATTTGCAAGTGCTCTTTACATATGTGTTGTTATTTTAATTATATTTATGGGATGTTTTGATGTACAGAAGTTTCCAATTTTAAGCACACAAATATATACCTCTTTTTCTTTATTATTTCTTCCATTACTGCTGTGCTTAAAGAGACCCTTCCAAAAAAAAAAGAGAGAGACCCTTCCCATCCAGAGATCAAAATCATGAACATTTTATTCTAGCTATTTCATAGTTTCTTTGTTTTCACATTTTGCAGTCTCATCCATCTGGAATTTATTCTGCTCTATAGGGTGAGGTGAAAATGGAGCTATTCACTCTCCTCCCCTCCCCCCCTCCTCTATCTCCTTGTTTTCCCCTGCACCACTCGTGAAGCAAACCTTCCTTTCTAGGGGACTCTATGAAGTGTAGCAGCCCTAGGCACTGGGCTGTCACCACCTGAAGACACCCCCAGTCCTCCAGCAATACCTTTAACGTATATACATCAGGCACCAGGGCTCTCTGTCCCCCACTGGGGACACAGAAACCACCACAGCACCATTACCACCCTCAAGCAGCTCACAAGTAGAGAGAAAACAGGCCAATCAACAGACAAGGACGGACATCTGGGTGCTGTGTGAGTCTCCGCAGGCAGGTTTACCTGGGCCAGGTGAAGGGATGGCTGTTAAGGGATGGGTCCCAGAGGAACTGACAGTGAGCTGAAGCATTGAGAAGTGAACATATTAAAGGACATAAAAGCACCCAACAAACAGGTGACCCAAGGGGGCCTGGGTGGGAGAAGATGATTCCCACCATCCATTTGTAACATATGTGTGTATCTCCTAATACATACATTAAACACTCATAAGGTGACTACTCTAAATGACAGGAAAGGAGTTTGACAATTAAGCACTGGAGCAGGAGAAGGGTATCTAGGAAGAGGGAAGAGCTTAAGCAAAGGCTTGGAGTCACAAATCAGTTTGGCCTATTTAGGGACCACTGTTGGTTCAGCCTCAGGAGCGTGAGGGGACCAAAAAGGGCCTGACACATCCCATAAGGGGCTTGGACTTTGATGGGCAGCCCATGGATGGCTTTAGGCAGACTTGCCAAGCTGCATTCTAGGAAGGTCCATCTGGCCGCAGTGTAGCGAGGGGAAAAAAGGAGCTCCTGGAGGCCTGTGGAGGGACCCATTATAGGGCGGCTGTGGCTATGTCACAGAAAGATTACGATGGGCCAGAGCCATGGTGGTCTGGGGCTGCCCCTTCCAGCCTGGAAGTCTGTCCTTGAACAAGTTCAGCCTGTGCACACCTGGCCTTCAGTCACTATGAGATCCCACCCATGAGGGAGGATTCTGGGCCCCCTCGGCCCAGGCCCCAGACTCAGCGTGCTTGGCTTCTCTGGGGGTGAAGGTCAAGGATATAAAAACCACGGAGCCCGAAGGCAACCAGAGTCTGAAGCAAGAGCAATCTCAATCGAACCCTAGCTCTATCGCTTACCTCCCGCGAGACCTTGGGCAAAGTACTGAGCTCTTCCTAGCCTCATTCTTCCATATATGTAAAATGGGACCGCCATACCTATAAAAAGTGGTAGCGTGAGAGTCCAGTGTGAGTATTCCATTAGACCGTGTATGTAAGGTCCTTGCCTGTGGGAGAGGCTCAGTTTATGTCAGTACAACACCACCGCCCTAAAGAAGACAAGTGTTTTAAAACGAGAGCTTAGAAAAGGTCCTGCTTAACCCAAAGGAATGTCCAGGATTTCAGGCATAGGAAGGCAGGTGGCATCACAGCCGACAAACTACAGCTTATAAAAGAACACTGGCCCAGTTTCTGTGTCTGACTAGCCCTTTCCACTCTGCTTTCTTTCCATCCCAGCCCTCTGTCAAGCCCTTACTCTCTCCTAAGTCACGTCTCAGACCACATCAATGCTCCCATCAGTACCTCTAGTTTTCCAAAGCACTTTCCTGCTCCTGAGTTCATTGGTTCCTTGCAACCATGCTGTCAAAGCAGGCCTTAGACCCATTTCACAGATGAAGAAACTGAGACCACCCCCATATGGGGAGGAGGTGTTAGTGAGCCCCTTGGCTACTCCATGCTCCCCTAGTCTTCTTAGCCTCCCAAGCATGGTGCCCACAGCCAGGGCACAGGCTAAGAGTCATGAAATGCTATGAGCCAGGGTCTGTGAGGCACATGAAAGAATCCCAGTGCCTTGGCTGAGGGAAAGCTAGCGAGCACTGGAACAAGAATCAGACAGAGCCAGTAACAACCCAGCACCACCAGTTGGCTGTGTGACCTTTAGGTGATCGCTTGACCTCTCAGAGCTTCTGGTTCTCATCTATAAAGCAGGCATCATCCCACAGATGCTAAAGCACTGCCGTGGGCATGAAATGAGAGAACTAGTGGTGTATTAGTTATTTACTGCTGTGTAACAAATTGCCTTGTTTTTAGAGAGACTATCTCCCCGAACTAGTCAGTCCAACCTGTCCCGTTTGTCAACACCACCAGTTAGATGGCATTTATCAGCCTGACCAGATGCCTGAGTGATGGGAGCAGACATTCAGAGGTGCTGACAGGTGTTCTGCATGGGAGGTGCAGCAGTTGGGGCTATCTCATGCTGTTTCTTATAACTTCTTGGTTTGGGAAGGTTAAGGGAAACAGCGATCAAATTATGGTCAGAGCTATCTGGCGGCAGATGGCTAACCAAGCAGTAAATTTAAGGCACGTGCATCAGTGTGGGAGGGTTGTACGGGGTGCTGTCCATCGTGAGGAAGATCCTGGTGTCCAAGGTGTTCCCTTCCCAGGTGCTGGGTTGCTGCTCTTCCTCCACTGCCAGAAAAGCTGCGTGTTCTCTCCCAGTGTCTATACTTTCATCTTTTCCCCACTCATCCCCTACTTGTACCCAGACCTTTCTCCCATAAGGGCCAGGTACGCTAGTGACAGGGCATTTTAATACAATTTAACCCGAATTCCATTTGAATCCCCTTTGGTCGGACTACCAAGCATAGGTTGCATTAACTAGGCTGGCCTTTCAGGGAAAGTAAGAAGTAGCCAGGTTTATATCTCCATATAAACCCCCACCCTTTTCATCCTGGTTATCACCCGGGAGGTGGCCCAGAGTGGATGGTCCCTTTCTGCGGGCAGCCACAATCAAAGACCAAACTGCCTTACTCAGGTGTATGGACCAAGTGGAGGGGAGGGAGATAAAGTTGGGAATGTCGAGTCGACAAGACCATCCCTATGGACGGCAGGGAGCAGGGAGACAGTCATGAACACCTTGACCGCCAGCCCACGGTCAAGTGCCTTCTGCAACACAGTTGCACCATTATGAAAGTGTAAATGGTCCCAAAAGCTGAAAACATGACCCAGATCAGTTTCAGGTGCCACGACGTTGCGGCCGGAATTGGCTGATCAGACTGGAACAGCAACACCATAACCTGAAAATGTGTCAGCAGCAGGGAGGCACCCACCCACAGCCCCAAGACGGGGTCAAAGGTCCAGGGCAGTCAATCTCCCAAAAGCAGTCAGGACCCGTGCCCACTGCAAGACAGCCAGGTCAACTTTGGGCGGCAGTCACAGGTCGGTGTGCAGCGTAGGAACATGGCATCCTTTACTTGCTCAGGCCTCTGAGGGTAGTCGTGGGATGATAGGTCCAGGCAGCAGTGGGGGCAGCCTGGGTAGGGCAGACATGCCAGTCGGTCTCATCAGAGAACAGACCTTTCCCGTAGGCGTCTGCAGGAGTGACCCACAAAGTTCAATCGATAGGCTCAATTTGTCGTGACAGTTTGTGACCCTACAGAGAGGTGTCTTTAATCTGACAGCTTGTAGTTTTCCAAGCAGTAGATGAAACAGCTAGGTCATTGGCTAAATCTCAGAGACAGTAAAACTATAGGAAGCTCCATCACGAGCAGTGTTGGCTGGAGCTGTGAGAACAGCCTTGAGATCTGCCCACTGCGGCAGAGCAGCTGCAGCTGCCCAGTAGACACCATTGGGACAAACCCAACCTGCAGCAGTAAGAGCCCTGACACCTGTCCATCCTCCACCTATGGTTTCCTCTGGGAGTTTGTCTGTCTCGGGGAAATTTCCCCAAGAAGGTCAAAACTTCCTTAGAGCAGCTAGGACTCACAGACCTTTGACTGTCACGTCTGCCTGGATCTAAAGTTGGTATGACAGACTGCATGAGGGGCTGAGTCATCATCCTTCCCTAGCGAGTGTGACCTGTCCCACCCTCTTGTCTCCAAGTGAACGAGCCAAAGTTCTAAGAATCCTGCTGGTTTCTCCCCATAGCAGTGGTGCATTTCCCTCCTTTCTTGGCGTAAGTGCCTGTCTCCCTAACTGCTATCTGAAAGGAAAGAGTGACCTCGGTCCACACAGGAGAAATCCTAGTGGTGGTTGTTTTCATGGGGGAGGAATGGAGGCGGAACACTAGATTGACGAGGAAGTCCCACCACCCGGAGAGTTAGCCACGACCAGGGCAGTGTTTTGGCAACTGTCTTTGAACCTCCTTCCTAGTACTCAGCCTGCAACCACCTCCTCATTAAAAGGCCATAAAATAGAGGGCCATCTATTGCCCACTTGGCCATAAAACTTGGCCAACCTATTTGCTAGTGATTTCCATGGACTTCCCTCAAAATCCCATTAATTGGCTTGCAAGCCTCTCCTTTTTCCTCTTTCAGAGAGCCATGTCTCTCTCAGCATCCCATCCTCATCACTGTCAAGATCTATGAAGGATGTGAGATTTTAGCCTATTTGTAAGACAGTAAGTTAGCTTGCCCTGTTTCCTGGATGCTGGTGGAAGACATGAGACTCCTGGGTCAGAGAAAACAGACTTTTATTACTCACAGCACCACTGGCAATGTGAGCAGTACTGGTTTTCTTGTGGTGCAAAGAGAGACAAGCGACGCCTTCACACTCAGTGGGGTGCTTTATAGGAGAGGAATCCTGAGCTTAGGGAACCCAAATCTTTTATAATGGGCAGTAAAATGATGGTGCTTTGCACAAGAGGGAGACACGATCTCTATCTTCTAAGTCTGTTGGCTATCATATATCCTTGAAGAGAGTCTAGAAGGCAGTCAGTGCCTCTGCTTGCAAGATTCTCAGAGAGACCCATGGAGAGCTGTCGCCCAACACTACAAACGTTCTCATCTGGTCCCTATGTGGTAGAGGATATCATCTGCATTTTACGTATGAGAGAATCACAGCCCAGAGGCAACACATGAGAAGACCAGGTTCACAGAGACTGGAAAATGGTGGAGCCAAGATTCAAACATCCACACGCTTTCACTTGTCTCCAAAGCTGGCCCTGCATCTTCAGCAGCAGCAGCTCGGGCATAAGGCTTGATGGAGAAGGTGGCAAAGTCTCGTGTTCGAAGATGACTTTCAGCGGCTCTGTGTCCCCTCTCTCCCCAGCCATGGAACATTCCGGAAGAGACTCACCTCGAAGGCCTTTGGCTTCTCCCGGTCGCTTGGGAGCCCACCCCTGAAGCCTAGAAACTGTCACAGAAGGTGTTCGATGGCATTGCCTGCTCCCTAGCGGGGCACGCCTGGAATCTCCAGGCTCAGAATCAGACAGAATGGGATCCCAAATATACAAACTGACAATTCCTCAATTTAAAACCTTGTGTGGCTCAAGCTGGTTCTTCTTCCCTGTGAGTCGTGGCAGGGACACCCCTCAGCACAGCCAGGGCCTGGCAGACATCCTGGCTGTGGGCCCAAGGGTCAGACCTCAACCCCCTGGAGCCCCAGAGTGAGGAGAGCCTAGGAGCCAGCCAAGGCCTGTCACCGAGGCGCCACTCGGCTTTCTGGGGATCTGATGTGGTTTTTGACATGTATTGACATTATATGTTGGGCAACACAAAGCAGGGGATTCTTAAAGAGTCAAAATAGTTGTCGTCAGGTCCAGGAACAGCAACCATCCTCCCTCCATGGGTGGACGAGGAAAGGGAAGAGGGAGCAGGGGTGGGAGTGGGGTCACCATTGCCAAAGGGTCTGCTTCCAATACACACACTTAGAAAGCACCGATATGCTGCCCATTTTAGACAATTTAAGGAACTTGGCCAACATTCTATGGCCTATGGAGAAGATTTTTTTCCCCTTCTCTACAAAAACTTATGAATAGATGTGTTTCTGTTGGAATGTTAAGGAAAGGACATCTTAGACTGCGTGCGTGGACACAGTGTCGTTTATGTGTGTGTTTTTCTAGGCATTCCTAAAGCTCCATTTTGTTCACTGCTCAAAGATGAGAAATAGAAAGTGAAACTATTACAAATAAACATTTCCAATTAATTTGCTGGTTCAAACAAAACTGACCTCAAAAAGCTGGCAATAAACACAGTATTTTAAAAATTCAACAAATGCTAAATGTGACTACAAGCAGGCCCTTTTCTAACTGCTTTACAAATATAAACCCATTTAATTTCATCTTCCTAACTATCCTAGGAGGTGTCCGTTCTAACAAATAAGGAAACTGAGGCTCAGAGACCTTAGGTAACTTACCCAAGGTCACTTAGCTGGAGGCAGAGCTGGGCCTGGAGCCCTGGGAGTTGCTTCCAAAGCTTGTGTGCTCAGCAGCCATGGAAAGTCAAGGTCAGAACTGCTGCCATTCATTAGCAGGATTGGGGGTGAGGGTGGGTAGGAACACCAGCTCTGGAACCAGAGAGATCTGAGTGGGAATCCTCCATCTGATACTTCCTCGCTGTGTGACCTTGGGCAACTTACTTAACTCCACTGAGCCTCATCTATAAAACAGAAATAAGGATTAAATGAGATGATACAAAGTGCCTACTACATAACAAGTCCCTCAGTAAATGATAACTGTTATAATTATTGCTAAACAAAGTAAGGGTTCCGTTACTAGCAATTGTCTCAGCTCCTCTCAGCAGATCTAATAGGAAAGCCCACCCTAGATTCTGGAGTGAGCATCAGGGGCTCTCTAGAGCCCCTGGGCTCCCCCAAAAGGCACCATCAAGCCATCTGGTTTAGACCTTTCAGTTTTGAAGGGAAGTTAAAGCCCAGTAAGAGGGGTCTCTCCCAGCATCACTCAGCCAGGTCTCCCACGGTGCCCCTAGGAAGTCCAAGGAGGTCACATTAAAAACCATCCGTGTCCTCTACTCATCACATAAGCTCCCAGTCTCACCCTCAGAAATTCTAGGCATTTCATCTATACTCCACTAGCCTCGCTGTGACCTGCGTTGAAAACAGCAAGGCTGAGAGGCTGTTCTAGCCTTTATTCCGGGTGACAGTCAGCCTAGACTGGACACCCCCTTCCCCAGCATTCTCCACCAAACCCCCGACCAGGCCAAGGTGACACACAACTTCCCCTGGGTTATCCAGGTTGCCTGAAGTCAGCAAAGGCCTCACGATCCCGGGGTGAAGAATTGTAAAACTTTGCCTCCATATGCCTTTTATTAAAAAGCATAGGGAAGGGCTTCCCTGGTGGCGCAGTGGTTGAGAGTCCGCCTGCCGATGCAGGGGACACGGGCTTGTGCCCTGGTCCGGGAAGATCCCACATGCCGTGGAGCGGCTGGGCCCGTGAGCCATGGCCGCTGAGCCTGCGCATCCGGAGCCTGTGCTCTGCAGCGGGAGAGGCCACAACAGTGAGAGGCCTGTGTACCGCAAAAAAAAAAAAAAAAAAAAAGCATAGGGAACACAACAATGAGAATGCACTTAATGCCACAGATCTGCACACTGAAAGATGGTTAAAATGACAAATTTTATGTTACGTGTATTTTACCACAATAACACCACCACCAACAAAAGCATAGGGAAGATGAAAAAGTTCTAGGGATGGATGGTGGTGACAGTTGTACAACAATGCAAATGTACTTAATGCCACTTAATGCCACCCTTAAAAATGATTAAACTGGTCAATTTTATGCTATATATATATATATATATATATTTTTTTTAACCACAATTAAAAACAAACAAAACCAAAAAATGATCTGTGCCCCTACCCTTGCCTCTTGACTGCTTTGCTCAGGCTGATCCTGTCTACAGAAGCCTTTGCAGCATCTCTGAGAAATCAGCTCTGGAAGGAGCCCCAAGTCAAGGGTTTGGCCCCCATTGGCCACCGCCTTGGTGTGTGACCCTGGTCACCACCCTGACCTCTCTGAGCCTCAGTTCTATGACAGGGATGGAACTAGATGTCCTCTAAGGGCCCTCCCAGCTTAGCCATTCTCTGAGTCTGTGTTCTAAATCATCAAAGGAACACGCCATCAGGAATTCTTGCTACCACATCCCCAGGAGGGTAGAATAAGACTATAGGACCTGGGGCCTGAGGCTAGGGGAGGAGATGAGGGTTCTTAGGGGCCTGTAAGGAGAAGCCAGCTGGGGTTGTCATGGAGACACATGATCCTAATAAACACACCCCCCTCTGGATGACCGCTCGTTCCTTTAGAGTTTATAAAACACACCCACATCTATTACCTCCATGACCCTTTCATTCCACAAACATCCAGGGAGCCTATCCTCTGTGCCCGGCACTGGGCTGGACCAGGGCCAGGGGGGCCAAAGGGACATAAGACATCTCTGGCTTCTAGGAGACTCCCAGGGAGGAGAGAGGGGACAGCGGCGTGGGCAGATCTTGGATTGGGCAGGAGGGAGCGTGGGCAGGCTCTCTGTATCCTGAGAGCACAGGCAGTCACCAGAGAGGTCACTGTCACTCGGAGGACTGACAGATTTGACAGTGACACCCACACTGTCAGATGTGGGTGCAGACCATGACTCTGGGTGAACAGTGGATTGGAGGGGGTGGGAGAGGGATGGAAGCCCAGTAAGAGGCCACAGCAGCTGTCAGGGGGAGGCCCTGGCGTCCCCAACAAGGGATGTCCCAGTGGGTCACCGACTATGCCTGCTGGGGAAACTGAGGTTCACACAGGTCAGCTGATGGCCCAAGGCAACAGCGACTTAGGAGATCTGGATTTGAGTCCTCATACGCTGAGCCCCTAACCCAGGTTTTCTTCACCAACCTGGGCTACCTTCCAGGCCCCAAGATAATACCAGGGGGCACTTGCTGACATCTTAACAGGCATTAATTCAGTTAATCCTCCTGACAACCCTAGGATGTAAACACTCTTATTGTGTTTTGGTTTTTTTTAAGATTTTTTTTTTTTTTGATGTGGACCATTTAAAAGTCTTTATCGACCTCGTTACAATATTGCTTCTGTTTTTTATGTTTTGTTTTTTTGGCCGCAAGGCATGTGGGATCTTAGCTCCCTGACCAGGGATCAAACTGCACTCCCTGCCTTTGCAAGGCAAAGTCTTAACCACTGGACCACCAGGGAAGTCCCAAATACTCTTCCTGTTATTCCAATGAGGCAACTCAGGCCCAGAGAGGTTAAGTATATAACTTGCCTCAGATCACCTATCTGGTAAGTAGCAGAGTCTAGATTAGAACAGGCAGCTGCAGCCAGAGGCAGCCGGAACAACAAAGTCCCCTGAAATGTGTGTGTGGGACGGGAGCTCCCAGGACAGGTGGCGGGGGGATGGGGGGAGTTCACAGAGGTGAACAGAGGTGTGTGCATGCCCTCCAGAGCACTGGGGGAATCCATGCCCAGACACAGAGGAAACAGCCAGACCAGGAGTCTCAAGACATGGGTGTTAGGCTCAGCGCTGCCCTGTACTTGCTGTGTGACCTCGGGCTCCTCATGGTCCTCTCTGAGCCTTGGGTTTTCTCACCTGAAGCATGAACACAAGATCTCCAGGCACCCCCTCTCCCAGCTGTGCTTCCCTCACTCGTAGATCCATCCGTTCACAGCCCCTACCCACAGACATTCCCAGAGACTAAGCAGGGAAGGGACTGGACATGGGGGTGGGCTGTGAAGCTGAGAGGAAGGAGCAATGGAGGGACTAAGGCCTCTCAAAGAACCTAGTCAACAGAAGGAAATCCATTCCCTCTCCGCCCTCACCCCAGGCCTGGGCTTGGGTTTGGGGGCAGTAAGCCCCACCCACCTCGCTTCCCAGGGCCTGCAGGGACCAGGCTCCCACGACGCTCTCCAGAGACGGGGCCTTGTTTAGAAAGTGTCTTCTTTGGAGCCTGGGTCACTGGATCCCTGGGTGGTCTGGGGGAAACCACAGAGTTTCTGCCAGCACCACAACCGGGAAAGGGGGAGGACAGCAGGTCCCAGCGCCACTTGTGCCCTCAGCAACTCAGCCTGTTCTGTCTGGGACTTGGTTTCCCTGTGTGAACTGAGGGGCTAGAACTGGAGTCTCAGACCCCCACAAAGAAAGGCAGCCACCGGGCCTTCTTTCTTAACACTCGAGGCCACCCGAGGACCTTAGGGAGGTCCTCAGCCTCAGGACGGAGCAGGCCTCGGACCAAGATTGCTGCAAGGTTGAGGCCCCTGGGCCCCCAGAGTTCAGCCCTTCAGGCTCACGGACCGTCCCCAAGGGGCAGGCCCACTCCAGCAAAGCCGATCACAACCAGCACATGAGAGGACACCCAGCCAACATCTGAGACAGAGGTTTGCTCCTTTCCCCCCCAGGGAGCTTGGGCAAATGACAGCATTTGTGTAAGCATCCATTCCTCCGTCCGGAAGAGAAGAATGGCAGAGAACACCCCCGCAGAGATTTCTGCGAAGACAGGATGCATCAAAGTCACTTCACGAGTAGGAAGGACCCACAAACAGTGAGTTAGTGTCAGTTGTCACTGACTTGAAAAGAAGACAGATACAGTGACTCCTTGCCCATCCTCACACAGCACAGCCCAGCGCTGCTCACTGCGCCCCAGGAGGACCAAGGCCTGGATAGCGGGGACAGCAGAAGGAGGAGGGCCTCCCGGGAAGCTCGGGTCTGAGGGTGGCAGAGTAGAGTGAAAGGGTCTGGGCTGGCCGGCCTGGTTATGGGGACAGAATTAGCAGGGGTGGGGAAGGAGTCCACTGGCATATAACTTTGGGAAACCAAGTGAAAGAGTGTAGTTCTTGGAGAAGGTGGCGGCCGTGATTCCCACCTCCTGGCAGTCACACTCTTGTGTGGTCACCCCACCCCTACCCCCCACACACACACTGCAGCAAGAATGGTTTGTGTGATCAACAGAATATGGCAGAAGTGATGGCAGGACGCTTTTGAGATAAGGTTAGGAAAGACAGCAGCTTCACACTTGGTCTCTCTCTTTTGGATCAGTTGCCACGTCATGAGTCGTCCAATGGAGAGGCCTACGTGGCAAGGAGCTGAGGCCTCCAGCCAACAGCCACGTGAGCGAGCTTGGAAGTGGGTCCTCCAGCCCCAGTTAAGCCTCAGATGACTACAGCCCTGGCAGACAGCTTGACTGCAGCCTCACGAGACCCTGAACCAGATCCACCCAGCTAAGCTGCTCCTGCATTCCTGAACACGGAAACTGTGATAATAAATGTGAGTTGTTTCAAGCTGCCAAGTTTTCGGATCATTTATTACGCAGCAATAGATAACACACAGGACTTCTCAGAGCATTTAATAGGCTAATGTAAATCTCCAAGAAAGAAGATATACAATGTAACATTCCCCTTAGTTATCTGGCCAAGAAGGCCTTCTTTTTTGAGTTTTCTCAAGAGAGGAAACTGATTTAATTGATATGGCTCTGGTTAACTTCTAACCTTGATCTGTCTCATGAGCTTGTCATCTACCCTTCCAGAACCTTAACTTTTCCCTTTTATAGAGTAGAAAGAAACCACCTGCCTTTGCATCAATCATGACTACAGTTCCAGATGGGCAGGTTCTGAGCTACTTGGTGGGGGGATGGGAGGGTAGCTTATCTAGGTCCTAAAAGGAGTTTCACCCTGGGGCTCAGGTGGCTTCTGTGAGGTGGTAGGTGGGTTCAAGACCCACCATCTCAGTCTTTCTTCCACAGGCCATTTCCCCAAAGTGGTGAGAATTAATGTTTTCTAGCTTGCAGACAGCTCAGAGATGAGAGGCATGGACCCAAGTCTTCCCCATCAGGCTGAGAGTTCCTCTAGGCCAGAGCATGAGCCTCCCCCATCAGACTGGAAGAGTTTACCTAGGATGGATGGCCCATGTACTCTCCCTCTTCCCCCTGAATCCTGTGGACACACTACAGCCATGGGTGGGAAGGAACAACAGAACCTTCTCTGGCCTTAAGAGCAAACATACGACCTTCCTCCCTTTTTTTTTTTTAGATAAATTTATTTATTTATTTATGGCTGTGTTGGGTCTTCGTTTCTGTGCGAGGGCTTTCTCTAGTTGTGGCAAGCGGGGGCCACTCTTCATCGCGGTGAGCGGGCCTCTCACTGTTGCGGTCTCTCGTTGCAGAGCACAGGCTCCAGATGCGCAGGCTCAGTAGTTGTGGCTGACGGGCCCAGTTGCTCCGCGGCATGTGGGATCTTCCCAGACCAGGGCTCGAACCCGTATCCCCTGCATTGGCAGGCAAACTCTCAACCACTGCGCCACCAGGGAAGCCCCCTTCCTCCCTTTTCAATGTAATTCCCTCTACTCTTTAACTGGTAAAAGATTGAAATCAAGTTTCGGGATGCCAGATGGGTCAGAAACCCACAGAAGCCCTGCATGTTCCTCTTTGTTAAAAAGAAGACAGTTTAAAAAAAAAAAAAAACTATAATGCGAATACTTTATTATCAACGAGTGACTGGTATTAGCTTTTTGTCTGGGCATTAATATTTCAAAAACCATACACCAAACCCAGGCTCTTCCACCTAGCTCTGCTGTATCATTTTCTTTAAAAAAAAAAACAAACAACAACAACAAAAAAAACCATAAAGAAGAGGAAGGAGGAGAAGAAAGAAAATATATCTGTATTATAAGCCAAAGTGCGTCTTTCTTGTTTTGTCCATATACACACATTGCACCATACATAAATAATTACATTGTAAAAATGACTCCATAATTACAAGTATAATATATATTTCCATATAATATATAAAACTTTATATTAAATCTAGGTAGATGATATCTGGGGGGGGTCGTCCGTGGGGGCTGTGTCTCTGGGCACGGGGCCCCCGTTGGCGGGGCGGGTGGCGGGCCGCTATCTGTGGTTGTTGAGGAGGATCTCAAGCCAGCAGGGGCAGGAGGTGATGAACTGCCGGGAGTAGCAGGGACCCCAGCCCTTGGCGAAGCTGATGCGGACGCTGTTGGGGTCGTAGGGGCCGTCGGCGGCGTCGGGCTCGGGCCCGTGCTGGAGCAGGCCGGAGCGCTCGAAGTCAAACACCTTGATGGAGTAGCCGGGGGGCACCTTGCGGACCACCAGGGCGCGGCCGCCGGGCGCGTCCAGCGTGGGGGAGTTGACGAAGATGGGGTGCTCGCCGCGGTTGTAGGCCCACACGCCGTCCGGCTCCTTGCTGAGCAGGATGCCGAAGCCGATCTTGCTGCGCGTGCGCCGCACCGACTCACTGCGCTGCTCCAGGTTGAGCTGGCCCAGGCAGAAGCCGCTGCCCTGAGGTAGGTCGTAGAAGATGCTGACGGCCTGGTCATACACCGCGTAGAGGCGGCCCACCCGTGTCCGGTGCTCCCAGTAGGCCACGCTGCACCAGTGGCTCGGCTTGGTGGCATCCGGAGACATGCTGGCGTCTGCAGGGCAAGCACAGGGCACGCGGGTGTTATTCCAGGGCAGCGGAAGCGGCACTGCCGCCTGGCCGGTGGGCTTTGAGGGGGGTCTCTGGCGCCCAACAGACATGGGGAGCACTACTGCGGGCCAGGCCGTCCTCAGATTTAACCCACAGCAGGACCCCACCGCCCACCCCACCCCCAGACACACACGAAGGCAAGGCACCTACCGTGCCAGGTGCCTGTGGGTACCCAAACACGAACCACACCCGGCTCCTGCCTGTAGAATTTTACAAGCCAGCAGGAGAGGGACACACACCCACACACCCAAGGGAGGGACTGACTGGCGAGCACCTACATTGTTCCGGGTGCCGTGCTCTGCACTCCTCACTCCGCACGTGACTCACTGGGTCCTCCCATAACTGTGCGGAGGCCACCTTCTCACTTTACAGACGAGCTTCCGGGACTTGGCAGCCACCAAGCAGCCTGCCCAAGGCCACTAAGCCGGCGAGTGGCACCACCGGGATTTGAACCCGGTCAGTCCAGGCCTCAACCTGAACAGAGCGGGGTGAAGCTATCAGAGGGTATAAACCGCCCCTCAGAGGGGACTCAGGCATAGGAAGGCACGGTGCGGTGGGGAATGTGGCCCCCAGGACCTCTTCCGGCCCAGAATGGGAATCGCGGCTGCCCGACGGCGCCCAGCCTCAGCCTGGAGCGTTACGCAGGGTCTCCCAGTAACCCCCACCCCCGGCCCCTCAAGTTGGCTCTCTGGGCAGGAAGTGCAGCTTTTCACCAGAACTGTAGCCGCCTCTGTGAGACAGAGAAGCAGAGGGTCTCTAAGTGCAAAAGGAAATCGCTCCTCGAGGGCTCCAGTTTGCCAGCGGCTCCTCTCCGGGCCTCAGTTTCCCCATAGACGGCAAAGGGGTGGCCTGCATGATGACTGGGATCCCTCCGCACTCCAGCTTGGGGCATCTCTACATGTCTGCATGAATTTAACAATTTTCTGAGACCAGGCGTAATACCAGGTATAGGCAAGGGGCCCATCTTGAAGGGCAGCCCCCTCCTCACTGCTCTCGGGTGTGGCCGGCTTCTCAGATTCTGAAGCGTTTTGACATCTGGTCTCTCCTTTGAGCTCAGGGCTCTGACAAGCAGGTGGGCACCCATGACTGCCCGGTGGGGTTATGTGTTCCCACACAGGCCCCTGGCTGGGGCTTTTGCAGAGGGCGAAGGTCTGCTGGAGGCCTGATGAGGACGCACTGAGGCCCTTTATGGCTCGGCTTCTCCAAAAGAAACAGATTAAAGTCCAATCAGGGGCTTCCCCGGTGGCGCAGTGGTTGAGAGTCCGCCTGCCGATGCAGGGGACACGGGTTCGTGCCCCGGTCCGGGAAGATCCCACATGCCGCGGAGCGGCTGGGCCCGTGAGCCATGGCCGCTGAGCCTGCGCATCCGGAGCCTGTGCTCCGCAACGGGAGAGGCCACAACAGTGAGAGGCCCGCGTACCGCAAAAAAAAAAAAAAAAAAGTCCAATCAAACCTGAGGGAGAAAGCACTGCCAACAACTTCCGTCAGGAGCCTGGGTGAGGTCAGCTCTGTCTGCCTTCAGCCCAGCCCCGCCTAGAGGCCCCAGAGCAGCCGGTGACAGGGCTCCTGACATTCTCTTATGTGCTGGGAGGCCCACCTAGCAGGAAAATGTCCACCTGAGGGGCCTCCTGTGGGCTGCCTGCTCTGCTGTGGCCTGGGGCTGGGCACAGTCCCAAAGGGCCTGCCCCTTGCCCTCTGCCTGGCATTAAGATCCCAGCCGCAGGTCCCCAGGCCAGCCCCTGAGGACATATCATTCTGTCTCACAGTCCCCATCCAGGCCCCTTGTGGTTCTAGCTGATGGTCAGGATGGGGGAAAGAGGCCCTGCTCCCTGCCCTCAGCTGACTTGCCCCTTAGCCAGTGGGCAGAGAGACAGCTCTAGTCCATGGTAGGTGCCACAGCTGCGGGCACTAGGCCAGCCCCAGCAGGTGGACAGCTAGGAACACCCCAAGCCATTGCCCCTTTCTCCATCCATCCATCCAGCACTGGTCTGAGAGTTTCCAAGAGCCAGGAGAGCAGCACCATCCCAGCCTGGCCGTGAAACTGCAACGCCAACCTTCTCACCGAGCGACAAGAACTCCATTAGTGCACTAGGCACAGAGAGGCGGGGAAGCAAAGAAGCTATGCCTGGAGAATGTCGGGTGACAAGACAGACAACAGGCATCCCTGAGTGCCTTGCACGAGCCAGGCGCCTTCTTCACAACGGCCTTGGTCGCGCCTGTTATCACCCCAGTTCACAGGTGTGGTAACTGAGGCCCAGGGAGGTGCCAGAACCGGACAAGGGCACACACTGGTGAGCCAGCGCCAGTGCCAGGCCACACTCCCGGGGGCAGCTCTTCTCCGTGCTCCGGGCAGACACCCCCCAAAACCCAGGCACCAAGCAAATGCCCCCCTTCTCGAAACCTCACCCCGTTTGTAACCACGACTTCTCTCGTGGTCTGTGAGTCCTAGAGGTGCTCGCCCACAAGCCGGTGAGTCACTGCCCGCCCCAGAAACGAAAGGTCTTCATTCCCTGAAGACTCGGCCAGTCCCACTGAGTGAGGGAGTGCTGCCATCCCCTCCACAGGTAAGCTCAGAGAGGCCACCCGAGTCATCAAGTGGCAGCTCTGCCCCCGGAGGGAGCCACGCTGTCGGAAAAGGCAGAGAAGCAGTTTAACAGTCAGGGGGTGGGGGTAATGGGATTGAGGGGGTGGGGTAATTCCTCCCTCCCAGCTCCTAAAAGGCTTTCAATTCAAGGCCAAGTGGGCCTTCCTGTCCCCCTCCTCCCAGTACCTCCCACCCCTGCCGAGCTAAATGCGCCCTCGCCCTCTACCCCCATCTCACAACACCTGTGTCCCCGGCCTTGCCCCAGTCAGCGCTCTTCCCAGGGGGATGGGACCCTGTGAGGGGGGATGAACCCCAGCCCCTCACCCACCCACCCACCCCCCCCCCCGCCACCCTGGAGCTGCCCTAGGGCCCAGCCTGCCCCATCCGTGGCGCTCAGGGACACTCCCCGGGCCAGGCCTCACTTTCCGCGGCCTCTTTGGTTGAACAGACTGGGTAACAACTCATCAGGCCTGGGCTCCAGGCCACGTCTTCCAAATTCCAGGGGATGGACTGCCGCCTCTGAGAAGCCCTCTCTGACCTCTCCCTCCTGTGCGCCTAGAGCCTTAAATGCAGTCCCTCCCTTGGCCTGAGCAGGTGTCTGTGCCCCTGGCTGGTCTCAACTCTCAAGGAGGAAGGGGTGGGTCTTAGTCCTTTCTGCATCTGTCCCAAGTCTGCATGTATCCCCAGTGTGCTCTTGGAACACCTACAAGGGACGAAGGAAGGAAATAAAATAGATCCCAAGTGTTGGCACACTGCCCTCACCCCTACCCCCCACAGGAATCCTGCCCAGCAGGTGGGACCGATGCCCTCAGGCCCAAGGGGATGCTGGGCAAGGACTAGGGTCTCAGGTCTGATCCTGAGAAAGCAGGCCGGCAGGTGAGCCCATCACCATGCTTGGGGCATCCCCGTCCCCACCTAGCTCTGAGGGTCTCTGGGCTCCAGAGCTGCAGGGTTCCCCCGGCATCATCTCATCCGGGGAGCGCCAATGCTTTGGGCTTTCACAAACCAATACACTGTTTAATGGAGGGGTTGGGAATGTCATAAGGTTACCATGGTTTTATTTTGTCACATACAGACTTATTAAAAACCCCAAGACCATCTACTATCACTAGCACAAAAGAAAGTAATTTGATACTCACAAAATAGGTAGGATGTAAATCAGAAAATTTTAAATTAATACATTTAGATTATAAGAAGCTTTCTTATTTCTTGCACCATGGGCCAATGAGAACTTAGTCCGGAGGCTGGCCTGTGGGAACTATCAATTGAGTCCAATGTCCTTGTGCCTCCAAGATGGCACCTCCGGGGGTACCGGGTGACTTGCCCAAGGACACACAGCAGTGGGTGGCAGAAGTGGGACCAGAACTAGAGACCCCAGATTCTAACCTAATGCTTGTCACATGATCCAAAAGGTTTCCTAGTGAGACAGACCTAAGCTCTCACCACTGACTGGATAGGTGGCCATGAACAAGCCACTGAATGTCCCCAAGCCTCAGTCTCCCCATTTGTAAAACGGACTTACTCGTAACTGAGCGCCTCATTGCACAGTCCATCTTTGGATTTTCTGGCAACTCTGGCAGCAGACCAATCGGGAGCAGAAAGAAGCAGCTGTCTGTTTATCCGTCCCAGCGCTGGCCTAACCCTTCCAAGGCTAGGGCTCCTTAGGGGTGTCACGGGTCACGACCCAGGGTCATTCCCCAGCACGGGAAGTTACAATAGGACAATGGACGGCAATGCCCTTTGCAAACGGTAAGGTACTTTACAAATGTTAAGGTTTAGCTCCCAGCCCGGTACCTGAGATGCAAAGAGATGCTCAGTAAGCGAAGGAATGAAGGGTGAAGCAATGAATAACTGAACGTGGGGGACACAGATGAGTGCTCCTGGGGTTCTATTTACACACACACGCACATGCGCACGTGCGCGCGCGCGCACACACACACACACACACACACACACATATTCAGATCTCATGCCGTGTGTTCAGAACAAGCTGACCCACCCTCTTTGAGAAGGCAGGCACCCCCAAACCCAGGGTCACCTCTCCACTCCTCACAGACGCAGAGCCCCACCCGACCCACCACACCTCTCGTCTGCGGCCTGGGCTGCCACTCAGGCCGCGAGGGGATAGTCTCTTGCAGAAGATCTTTTGCTTCTCGTGGCTCCAGGGCTGTGGTCCCGCCATCAGCCTAATTAGGAACCAGCTCCTTAATTGCAAATAAATACCGCGGAGTCAGACCCGAGTGAACAACATCAAAGATGACCGCGCTCTGACCGAAACTCCTGCTCACTACCCCCTGCTCAAGGCCTGGCCTAGTTCCCAGCCAGACTCTGGGTCCCAGCTGGAAGGGTTCCAGGGGAAGGGGGAGAGGAGAGGCGCGGTCTGGCGCGATGTCTGGGGCAGATCTGGTGGAGCGGCACCAGGCCGGGGGTCAGGAGGCCTGCAGCCCGGTGTCCAGCCTCCTGGCCCTGATCAGGCAGGCCATCTCCCTTCTCCTGGCCTCAGTCTTCCTTTCTGAACAATGAGCTCTACATTTCTGTGACTTCATGCATGTTCATAGCAGCTCTACTCGTAATCACCCAAACTTGGAAAGCAGCTCAGATGTCCATCAACAGGAGGATGGACGTTATGGACTAAATGTTTGCGTGTGCCCCCCCCGCCCCAAATTCATTTTGGAAATCTTAAACCCCAATGTGATAGCATTAGAAGGTAGGGTCTTTGGGAAGTGATTAGGTCATGAACGGGATTAGTGCTCTTTAAAAGAGACCCCAGGGCTTCCCTGGTGGCGCAGTGGTTGAGAGTCCGCCTGTCGATGCAGGGGACACGGGTTCGTGCCCCGGTCCGGGAAGATCCCACATGCCGCAGAGAGGCTGGGCCCGTGAGCCATGGCCACTGAGCCTGCACGTCCGGAGCCTGTGCTCCGCAACGGGAGAGGCCACAACAGTAAGAGGCCCGTGTACCGCAAAAAAAAAAAGAGACCCCAGAGAGCTCCCTCATTCCACCGTGTGAGGACATAGCAAGAATACAGCCATTTATGAACCAGGAAATGGTTCTCACTAGACACCAGATCTACCGGCCCCTTGATCTTGGACTTCCCAGACTCCAAAACTGTGAGAAATAAATATGCATTATTTAAGCCACCAATTTATGGTATCGTTATTATAGCAGCCAAACAGACTATGATAAGGGATAGACAAAAGTAAGCCTCATCCACACAGTGGAATACGACTCACCAATAAAAACGAACCAACTACTGAAACACACCACAATGTGGGTGAATCTCAGATGCATCCGGCTGAGTGAAAGAAGCCAGACACAGAAGACGTGCTGTGTGTTTCCATTGATAACGAAATTCTTGAGTAGATAAAACTAACCTACAACGACAGAAATCAGAACAGGGATTACTTCTGGGGAGAGGGGATGAGGGAACTTTCTTGGGTGCTGGAAATGTTTGATATCTTGATTGGTACAGTGGGAACTCAGGTATAGACATTGTCAAAAATCATAACCTATGCACTAGAGAGCTGTGCATTTCATTGTACATATGGTGCCTTGAAAGAATTACAACGAAGATAGTGGAAATGTGCTGCTAGGCCAGCCCTCTGTGGCCATCCTGGAGTGGTCCCAGCAGGGCTCCCAGGTGGTCCAAGGGACAAGCCCTGTGTTTCCCGGCCAGAGAGGGGCGGCCTGGCCGCCCGGTGGCACCCACATTCCTGCCACCAGAGGGTGGTGATGCCTGCGGCGGGCAGGAGACTGGCCTGACAGTAGGTCCCCTGCACTGAAGCCGGCCCCTCCGACGGCTGGCGTTCCTTCCTCTTGGCCTCTCTGCCCAGCAAGGGTGCTTCGAGCCCAACGTGTAATTCTGTTGGGGTGCCGGGGCACCAAGGGGGCCAACTGCGTCTGGGGGAGGCGGGGAGAGCTGAAATCCCAAGCAAGCCTTTAGCTTCTTCGAATCAGCAGTTTTCTGTCAAAACAAAGGGCAGGAACGTTCCTGTGTGCTCCCCCGTGGGCCGCACGCTCCAAAAGCCTGAGCATACGCAATGCAGCTTGTTTTCCTTGTGATTCCCCCCTTTCCACTGGGCCAGACCGCCTTGGACTCACCCATCCTGGGAGGCAAACCAGAGACATGCCCAGATTAAAGTCTCCGATCCCTTAGACTCTAAGGAAGCTGGATGTGGAGGCTCAGAGCATTCGCAGGAAGCTGGACCCTGAGTCCCCAGGTCTCCAGGGCCTGGCTGGGCCGCTCATGCTCCTCCATGTTCAAAGCTTTCGCTGCTGCTTCACACCCCCTTGGGCCTTAGCAGCCTCCCTGCCTCTCCTGGGGCTGGCCCAGCCGCACCTCAATGAGCGATGAAACATGGGCAGACCCCATCGAGAGCTGGGAAGGGAGACTCAGAGACTCAGAGAAGTTAAGTGACTTGCCCAGGGTCACCCAGCAAGTTGGTGGCAGAGCCAGAGAGGAGCCTAGGGCTGGCTTTTCCAATCCCCTTTGCACAGGGCCCCACTGGGGCCTCCTACCCTCCTGGAAAACTCCTTTCTTCTGTCCCATGTCATGCCTGTGGCTTTAAGTTCCCATCCAACCAGCAGCTTTTTCATCTGAGGCTCCCAGGCCTGGGAGTAATTATGTGGCCCTGCATCTGGTTAACCTAACACCCCTTTAAAAGCCTTGTTTGCCCATTAGATAAGTAGTTTTTGTTATCAAACTAAAGAGGGAAAAAGAAGTTTCCACTTAACCTTCCTTTGTCATTTTAAGCTACAGAAATGGCTTCAGGTTTTGAAACAAGTCCAGAGATACAGCATTAATTAGAAGCTCTTTTTTTTTTTTTTCTTTGTTAAGGGAGGGGGAGACCAGTCCTTTATCCACTGGGATCCGGCAGTAAAAGCAGAGAAGGAATGTGCACAGGGCCATGTTAATGGTCAACAGCTTAGAACAAGCCTCTCCGCTGAACGCTTTCCAAAAGCAGGGCCCAGCTGACAGGAGTTTCCTCTTATTCGCTCCCACCCGCCCCTCCCCACCCCCACCTCAGCTCCAGCACCTTTGGCCCCCGGAGGAAGCCAGGCTTCCAAGAGGAAGTTCCTAATCGGTCATTACATCACGGGCGGTCTAGCCACCGCCACTGCCTGCACGGGGTCCACCTTGGGGGCTCTTTCAGCCGCTGGTCTCTGGGGCCAAGGACTGTGCTTTGCCACCACCTTGCAGACAGTCGACCAGCCTCTCTGCTCTGTGTGTGTGTGAGCGCGCGCGTGTTGTGTGTGGTGCAAAAGGAGAATGACAGCAAGGGGAGGAGGGAGGCCAGGAAATGCGTGATCCATGTGGCCAAAATTCATGATTCTGCAGATGCAAAAACTGAGGCCCAAAGAGGGAAGGGAACTTGCCAAGGTTACAGGGAAAATTTGCAATACAGGGGCTTCCCTGGTGGCGCAGTGGTTGAGAATCTGCCTGCCAATGCAGGGGACACGGGTTTGAGCCCTGGTCTGGGAAGATCCCACATGCCGCGGAGCAACTAGGCCCGTGAGCCACAACTACTGAGCCTGCGCGTCTGGAGCCTGTGCTCCGCAACAAGAGAGGCCACGACAGTGAGAGGCCCGCACACCACGATGAAGAGTGGCCCCCGCTTGCCACAACTAGAGAAAGCCCTCGCACAGAAACGAAGACCCAACACAGCCAAAAATTAATTAATTAATTAAAGTACCCTTAATTTTAAAAAAGAAAGAAAATTCGCAATACAGTGGCTAGGACCAGTTGGATGTCTCCTGCACAGGGCCCGGAAGTAAAGCTGCCTGCATGTGAATCTCAGCTCTGCCACTCACTAGTGGTGAAATCTTGGGTAAGTGACTTCACCCCCTGGGCCTCAGTTTCCTAATCTGTAAAATGGGGATGCAATCAGAGTTTACTGCCTCGGGCTGCTGGGATTAATTTCAAGTGCATTGAATAATCCCTGGTTCAAAATAAGCACTCCATAAGTAACAGCTATTATTTTTTACTAGTATTATTACCACCATCTTATCTCTATATGTTATTTGCATAAATTATTTAATAGATTGACTCAGCCTGTATAGTTCATAAGGGTATTCATATTAGGTAATAATAATACCTGCAATGTGCCAATGGAATTGAGAACCAAGGGGAAATAAGAGGAGGAGTACTAGTAGTAGTAGTAATAATAACAATACAATAAGGCAGCCAGTAGTAGTAGTAATAATAGTAATGATGATGATTTACCAGCCAACATTTAATGAACCTTTACCAAGTGCCAAGCAGAGTATGAAGCACTTTAAATGCAGTATCTCAACATACTGTCAATCCTCTCAGTAATTCCCATTTTAAGAGGCAGCTGAGGCCTGAATGTCAGGTAGTGTGTCCACAGCCCTCAGCTAGGAAGTTGCAAAGCTGGGATTCAAGCTCACATCTACCTAGAGACAGGGGGCTTTGCATTACTCTCTCATGGTTGCAACCTATGGGCTGCAAACCTCCAGAGGCCTGCCGAGTAATGGCACAGGGACTGTGCTGTGATAACCCACCCGTGTCCACTCCAAGCTGGCACGTGGAGACTCTATAAAGACTGGATGTTAAAAGTGGCCCTTGGATGTGGCAACGTGGGGACCCCACCACACGCTGCCCACCTTCTAGGAAGACTGGGGTTTTTCAGAAACCATGCCATATAACAGCTATCTATGGTCCCCTATGCAGCCCTGCAAACACATACACTTTTTTGGTTTTTAAGTAGTTTCTCCCATGCACTCCCACCACCCCTCCTCAACACAATGAGCATTTTCTAAATGCACTGCAGTTAGGAAGGGTGACCTTGGGAAAGGGCTGCTGACCCTGGCTGAGTAACTGGAGTGTGGGAGCTGCCGGGTGCTCTGTGCTCTGCACCAAGTCCAGGAAGCAGAATCACCTCCATTCTCAGAGGACAGACCCCAGGGACAGAGGCCACACAGCAGTACAGCACGGGAACCCTGACCGACGGCCTCTGAGCCCAGCTCCTCTCTGCTGTGCCCTCGCTGCTGCCTCATCTGCTCCCTCTGCTCTTCTGGGGAGTCCATGGAACCCCTGCCCTGAGGGGTTTAGAGGGATGTGAGTATGAGGATAGTCAGTGGCCGCCCAGCTGAGTCGTAACTGGCCTTCTCTAGAGAGAGGCCTGCTGGGCCCGGCAGGAAGGCCTTTCTTCTGGCCTTGGTGCCCTGACCCCAGCCTGCTCGGCCCCAGGTCTCTGGTTGAACAAAGTGGCGGTCTGGGCTGTGGGGAAGGTTTCCATTCATCTATCTTGTGCAGTACTCAAAACAGATCCTGAAAAGACGAACTCCTCTTGTAACCCTGACATAAAACAAGCTTTCACCTGGGCCCTAATACACACAGGCCTGCTCAGTCTCCTCCACAGGTAGTTTCCCTGGCACCTACCAGGACCTAAGACTTCTATCAGCATCCTTCTCGCCCTGCCTCCCTGGCAAGATTGTTCCAGGTTCCCTGGGCCCAGTGGGCAGTGGCTTTTCTCCCCAGACCTCGGTGCTCTGTGGTCCAAGCGCCCTTCTTAAAACCACTCTGCAGACAGCTCCAGCTCCTGAGAGCCCCACTGAGGCAGCCATCAGATCACTCTCCATCAGAGTGAGAAACACTGACGAGAAACTCTACCCCAGAAACACTGGTGTGCCGGCCTGGCCTGGCCCCACGCTCCTAAAGGAAAGCCCAACACCCTAAGCCACCCAAGGAGGCAGGGCAGGGGAACCACTCAGACTTCTAACAGGGAACCAGGTCCAGGTGGGAGAATTCTGGTTCCCTGTGCCCTGGAAGGAAGGATGGTGAAAAGCATCTGTCTTTGAGGGGAGGGGAGAGCCGGTGATAAGCGGCTTATAAAATCAGCCCCACGTTTTCCAGAAGGAACCAGTTTCTGCAGCAAAAGGCTCTGAACTTTGCTCCCATTCCAGGTCTTCTTTTGTTTTATCACAGAGTCAGACTCTGAGTGTGTTTGTTTGTTTTCTTAGCCAGAGACCCCCTGGGATGGGAAAGCCTGGCTTTTCATATTGCCCCTGGAAAGATTCTAAAAACACAGTGTGCACGATAGTGAAGCTGGGTACCTCAGTCCCCAGGAAAGAGAAGGCGGGTGTGAGAAGGGAAGGGGCCCCCCAGTCCTCCCTGGCTGCGGGTCTGCCCTGCCGATGGCCAAACTCCTGAATTCACACAAGAACCAGGCCCCTGGCTGCTCTCTGGGTTCCTGTCTTGGCGGAGTTTGGGTTTTCACACCTTAGGCTTCAAGTGCCAAAGTTCACTGACTCAGCCCAACCTTGACTTCCCTGTTGAAGAAAATCGGCCTTTTGGGGGTTCAGATGGGGACAGCCTGGGCATGTGTCAGAGGTGCGTTGGGGGGCGCGATCTGTGGCAGTTGGCGGTGTGCTTCAAGGAAGCTCATTTGGGGGTACTTTCCTGCCCTGCAGCCTACCAGAGCTGGGGGAATTCAGGACAGCTCCGTTTCTCTTTTATTTCCCAAATACAATTTGAGTTTTATTGGCAAACCTCCTGCCTTAAACTTCTACTTGGACCCAATGTAAAGCCATAAAAGCAAAGTACCTTAAAACTGCCCTCAATGAGCCTGTCTCAGCAGCTCTGCAGGGCAGGAACCTGCCCTGGTGCAGAAACATCCCAGGGGAGGCACCCCTGCTACTGGGATCCCTTAGTTCCCTGTGCTTTGAACACCCCACTCTGTGTGTACTTTGTCCATCCCACTCTCTCTTGATCTGGAAGATTCCCTGAGACCACAGGCAGCAGAGAGGTGAACTAGTGCAGATCTTAACAGCTGGGTTACTGTGGGCAGGCGACTACGTCTCTGAGGGCCGGGACCAGCTACAGAATTTGGGGGGCCCAGTGCAACGTGAAAATGCAGGGCTCCTTGTTCAAAAAGTATTCAGAATTTCAGTGGTGAAAGCATAGCCTTAAATTGAGCTGAGGCCCCTTCTGAGCACGGGCCCTGAGTGGGGCACTCACTGGACACCCATGAAGCCAGCATAATAACTCACTCAAAGGGGTCAAGGGCAGGGGGCAGGTTCATGACGGGCCTAACAACGGTAACTAGCACTTGATGAACATGAGTTTCCTCCTCCCTTCCCCAAAGTTTGTCAGACTCTTACTCAACCGTCAAGACCCCGATGTCACCTCCTTTGAAAAGCCTTCCTCAGTCCCTGCATCTGAACTGCACGGCCCCTCCTCCATGACACTCTTTGATGCCATCGTCAGGAGGGCGTGTGTCTCCACCGCACCCAACTGCAAGCTGGCTGGCCTGGCATGAGGCGTCACTCATCTCTGCCCCTCCTCCCCCTGAGACCTGGCACCCTGCCACCGGACCAGGGCGCTGTCAACAATGGGTGCTGAATGGAATTTCACATCCAAGAGCTGCGAGGGCACTTGGGAAATCATCGGGTTTTCCCCAGGTCTGAAAAAGATGCAGCAGCTGTACCGTTGCCATTGAACAGATGACACCACTGAGGCTCAGAAGCCAGGACACTGAGCGGGGGAGGGAGAAGCAGTATCCCTACTTCCTCATGATGCAGCCCCACCAATGGAATGCCGGATGAGCTCGCTATGTGCCACACTTGTTTCAGTGGCTCAAAAAAAAAAAAGCCTAAAGCCTACAGTTGTCTGGCAATGGGGGTGGATTTAATTTCTCAGACTCGCTAAGCCTATGAGGGTGAATGGAACAGGGAGCATGGCTGTCAACGGAAGAGCCAAAGAATAGGATGGGGAGCTGGTTCTCTTATTTGCAAAGTTCTCAAAAATACGCCTCATCTAACACCAGCCTGGTGTCGTTTACCAACGAGCCAGTACCATGTGACCTTTGCAAGTCAAATACACCTGCCTTACTTACATTAAAGATGCACTTTGGGATAAACACCCCCAAATTAAAGTCCCGGGGTGGGGGCACTCAAATTAAATCCTTCCCTTAAAAATATCCTTTTGTAACACGAAGGTGCGTGATCCACACCTCTTTAGTGAACACAGGGTCCTACAGACTGGAGTTTCTTCAAGTGAGGGTTGCCTGGATCACATACATTTCTGGAACACACAAGAGTGCTTTATAATAAGCAAAAAGCTAATATTGACTGCAGAGACCATTAAGCCCCAATTAAATACTAATATCTGCTGTAAAGAGCACAGTAACATAAGCTTTAAAGGTTCCCTGCAAAAATGTTGCAAGATGACCTAGGGCTTGGCAGAAGCTCACGCCTGCGAGCCGGCCTCCTGTCTGTGGTTGTGCTCCTGCGTAAAACTGAAGCCGCTGAAGCTGCTCGGCACCTTCCCTGCCCAAGCTCCAAGCTGCCTGGAGAGGGATGGCTTGTTCGATATGGGGCTAGAGGTGCAGAGAAGGGAGCGCGCCAGGCGGTCCGTCCATCACATCAGGCCAGCGGGTGGACACAGCCCCGCAGACTTGCGCCCCATGCCTCAGCCCCAAGTCCAGGACCCGTTTCCAAAGCAGAAGGAGGTGAAGCTTGGTTCTCACAGCCCCTGTAGCCCAAGCCAAGAAGGTGGCTCTACCCCCATTGACAGTGATGGTAGAATACTGTTTCTAACCGTGGAAGGTTTTCCAATTCTCCAAGCCCATTTTAGGTTATGGCACATAAAGCCCAGACAGGATGGGTGACTGCCCACAGGGGGTTAACGAGGAAGGAGGACCAGGGCTCATCCACGTCTTCGGAGGCCAAAGGTGCTCCTTCCACTGTCTGCGCGGTGCCCCACCCCCGCTCACCCCCGGCCAAGCATCTTGGGAAAATGAGTCATCAGCTCAGTAACAGTTTCTCAGAGTAATGCTTTAGTCTGTGTCCAGGTACACATGGGCACACGCTGCACGACTCAAGTCAATGCAGCGATAATGTGAGCGCAATTGTCACAACTGTCAACTGTGCTTCTGTTTAGTCTCCTATTCCCAAGGCTAACTTTTCAGCCAAGAGGGGCACAAGGCTTGTTTGCCATGATCCAATTCTTAATCCTTAATTGCCTTCTAGGAAAGACAAGGGGACCGGGGAGACCTATGGGCAGAACCCAACCAATGGCAATGCCCAAGTGCCTTCTAGAACTGCCTCCCCCTCCTGAGGGCTGTTTGCAGCCACAGGGACCTGTGTGATAAGGGGAGGAAGGAGTGCCTTTCCTGAATCATGGGGAAGCCTGAAGAGGCTCTTGGGGAAGGGAACTGAATAATCGTGTCTACCTTAGCAAGCAGCACACACCTGGCATGCACGGGCTCGGCGAACATTAGCAGAGCTTTGCTAAGTAATGATCCTGCCGTCGCTGGGTCACTACTGAGGCCTCGTCTCCCGTCAGCCTATGGGAATCCAGCTGCTATTGGCCACTGTCCGTCCACATACCCCGTCTCATTTAACCCTGAGAACAATCCTAGGAGGTGCAGAATCTTACAGAGGAGGAAATGGAGGTTAAGTCCCCTGCCCAAGGTCACAAAGCCAATTAGCCAGAATGTGAACCCAGGGGAGCCAGACTCCACACCCACTCTTCCTTCCATCCCTCCTTGCAGAGTGTGACCCAAGGGGCACTCAATTTCTAGCCTACACTGGTTCCCCCAGATAGTGCAGTCTCTCTCCCGGCCATCTCCTCCACTTGAGACCTGTACCTCCTCCACCGCCGCTGGTGCCTGCCCCTCCGCGCCCCGCCCCCAGCCCCCCCCACCTCTACTGCCTCCCTTCCCCGTGGGCACAAATGACTCTGCGGGCCACCAGTGTCTGCTTTCCTGGAGCACATGCCCAAGTTGGGCCCACTAAGGAGGACCTGAAGTAATTCAGCCCATAAATCATGGCCATTGTGAATTTCCCTTTTAGCCACAGGCCAAGTCAAACTCTTCCTTCCCCCACTGTAGTTAACCACTCTGGGTTCACTGTATCTCTCGCGGCTGGCTCTGCCTGGCCGGGGGCCAGCGCTCAATTATTAATTAATCTGGGAGGTGCAGGTTGCATTCTTGGCCACCTAACCACTTCCTCCTCCGTCAGGAACTCACAGGCCAGGCCCTTTTAGTTACATCAAGCGTCTCACAACATCCCAGCCCTATCTTGTGGCCAGAGCTGCCAAGAAAGGACGCTTAAAACCAGAGTTAAAAATAACAGGAGAAAACCCAAACACCCAGAAGTCCCCTTTCCCAACTCCATCCCACAGAGCCAGCACTACCTGTGTGCAAAAGCAAAGCGTGCCTCAGCTGCTCAGGTGTGAAATGGGACATCTCCTCCCATAACACACAAGCCGCTGCGTGCGTGAGTGCGTGCGTGCGTGCGTGCGTGAGTGCGTGTGTGCGTGTGTAGGAAGGGGGTGGCTGGGGAGCCCTCCCCTCTGAGAATTCTCACTAGCCAGAGAGAGAGACACCAAGACTTAAAACAAGCTAAGAGGCCATCCAGAGTCTGGGCACAGGAAGGTGCTGCCACCGACATCACCTGCTCGCTTTATCCTCACTGGATGAAGAAAACTGATAGGCAGCTGGGTGAGCAGAAGGCAGGAGAGGCTCCAGCCGAGTTCAGGTTTATTCAAGCGGTTCAGGCGACTTTGGGCGTGAGGAAGAGGATGGAAGTGTGAGCCTCTCCTTGTCTGGGTCAAGTCTATGGGAGGTCTTTGCATGGACAAACACCCCAAGAAATGTGGGGATCAAACAGAGCAAGGTGACCAACCTTGGTGTGAAAGGTAGCCCCCTGTGACAGTGAGGTCCAATTATGAAATCAGACCACGGCTCTCTTGAGATCAGTGCCGAAGCCTTGGGCCAAGTGGGACCACTAATTCCTGATTAGAAGTAATGCTGAAGGGTTGACGCCAATGCTAATGGGATGAATGTCAAAGGTGAGCTGTAGGCCGGTGAAAGACAAAAATGATAGAGGGAACATATCAGGTCATAAAAAGGGATAAACATCTGCTGTTGCTGGAAAGTATCCTTTGGTCACCTCCTCTCCTCCATCCCCCACCGGCCCCACACACACCCCACAGTATGTCAACCTCACCCGCAGTGTCCCAGTGTGTCCCGGTCAAGCTCCGGGGACTTAATCCCTTAGGGTGTAGTCTAGGAAAGCTCTTTGAAATCTCATGCTTTCTACTCCATGACATGTCTGCTTCCGATCAGATAAAACAAACGATTTGTCCCCCAAGCCCTCCTGTAACATGGACATTCTGGGGAGGAAGGGACACTTTTGGCTTCCCTTACCCTGAGCACTGAGGCTCTTGGTTAAAGCATGCAAGATAAATGATCGTGCACATACATCAAGTACCGTTCATTAGGACCCATAAATCCAGAGTTTGTAATAATTCCGAAAGCAGCTGGGTTGAAGTTAAAAAAAAAAAGTTTTGATAAACAAATGCAAAATATAAATAAGGTTCAGGAGAACTGTTTATCCTACTAGCACTGTATAAACAACTGGCATACCAATTACAAATCGCTCTTATCTGTGCACTAAAGCAGATCTCCGAATGACCTCTAACGGGAAACATTATCCCCGGTTAGCATCACCGTCTATGGTATTCGAACATCACAAAATTTGGTTTCTAGACAGTAACCTTTCCAATCAGCCACCATCCAATCGCCTGAATTGATGAGTCCCTGAGTTGTCAGTGTTCCCTTTCTGTGCAACTGGAAAGGAGGCCACTTGGGCGACTGTACCTCCAGCACCCCCAGGTCCCTCAGCGGCCGTCCAGGAAGGAGAAGTAGCCCTTGGCTCCCACAGGCCAACATGCCACCCAGTTATTTCCGTGCCCATCTGAAAGAAGCAGCGTTTCCTAGGGCTGCTTTCCTAGGGTATGGCCAGGGGACCCAGCCAACTGGGGCGTTTCCACGTGAGAGAGGGTAGGGAGGGGCCCCACCCCATGTGGAAACCCCTCAGGCGTCAACTGCAGTAGGGGAACTCGGGATGTTTATGGCCTCCTTGGTGATGTCTAATGAGCCAGGCCCCATGTTTTCTCCCTGGGAGGAAGCGCATTTCACCTCCGGGGGCGGGCTGTGGTGGTCACTGATGTTTTCTGAGAAGCAGGCAAGGTGAGGGGACCGCAGATTCAGCGCAGGGAGTCTGAGGTGGCAGGAAGAGGCCCGGGCAAGGCCGGGAAGCCGTCAAGCTGAGAGGGTGTGTTGGTCCTGGCCCGGGAGGACAGACTGTGAGGCCCCAGAGAGGCGGGCAGAGGGCCAAGCTGGAAACACCGGGGGCTGCTCCAGCCCGAGGACATGGCCCTGCCAAGTCGGGGAGGCGGCACTGACAGGCGAAAGGCAGATTCCGGCCAGGCGGGCTTGCAAGGCCACCGAGTCAGGAGCAGCCGCCTGCATCTCTGGGCACGTGGGGGGAGCTGTGCCAAGAAGACCCGGAGCCGCCAGCCTCCCCGGGTGCCCCTGTCCCGGCGCTACCCCGGAGACCGCCCGCCTGCGGAGCCCAGAGGAAGGCAGAGCCCCTCCGAGGGGCACTGACCTCAGGCTCAGCCTCGAGGTCGGAAGATGGTCCTCCCTGCACCTTCCATCTCCTAGTTCCAGAGCTGCCCAGCAGAGCCCCACTCCCGCCCCGAGACCACCGCTCTGCGGCTCCTGCCCCCTGCGCGTTCCAGACATCTTCTGGATCACCAAGACCCTGTGGGACCCACTGGGTGATGGAGCCCGCCTCAGAGGTGCTCCCTAGGCTAGCAGGGGCCTCTCCGCTACGCCCTGTGGGGAAGACTCATCTTGTGTCTTGCGGGGCAGGGAAGCCAGGTGTGCTGGCGGACGCTTTTTCTCCTCTCCCTACCAATTCCTTTGCACCCCCCTCCTTGGGCTTCACATACTGCTATCAGGTAAGACCAACAAAAATATGAAGGCTGGGACCTACCATACGCACGCATCTGCCCCCAGATGGACGTCCTGCCACAGACACCATGGCTTCTGTAGTTGACCCGCAGGTTGACCAGAAAGATCTTCACCCATATGTTTGGAATCTGGGCATCCACTAGGTTTAACCCTCTCCCTCCTCATGGCCTTTACCGTAAAACAGGCAGGCCGACTCACTTACTTATAAAGACCCACATCCTAGTAGGTCACTCACGCCAGTCTGACCATCTCTACCTTCCCAAGGTGCCCCTCCTGACCTCTCCCACCCAGCCACTGGAACATGTAGGGCCCCACCCTGAAACCCTGAAAGCAAATTCCCTGAGGGGAAAGAGTGGGAAGGATGTTTTCAAGAACCACTCGTTGTGGGTTTGGGGTCCAGCCAACAGAAGGGCCACGGAGAGGCAAGAGCAGTATTTGCTTACGAGGCAGGGCTCCTCTCTCACGCTCGCTAAATGCCTACTGTGTGTGAGGGTGCACCAACCCGGACTCCCTGGAAGAAGGAATAATCAATTCTGCGGCAAGGGGCGTGCTGGAGGCCGGAGGGAGGAGAGACTAACGGCGATGTCAAAGGAAATCAGAGAGGCTCTTGTTTCTGTAAACATCGCTCGTTCTGGTCAGTTCCAAGCTATTTAGTGGGCTACACACACATGTTTTTTCCCTCAAACCAAAAGAGCCCTCCCTAAGACTCCAGGCTCAGGGGAATTAAAGAAACAGCATCAACATTCTTTGCAGCTGGTCCACAGGAGGTGCGCACCGGCCCGGGCGTGTAACTAACTGCAAGCCTGCAGAAGAAGTCCCACTCCCTGTGAGTTCTGAGGGGCATTTCCCTGCTCCCAATTCAAAATGGTACCTGTCACATGGGGAATCCACCCACCGCCCTGGTGGGTCGTGTGAATGTCTGAGAGTTGAGGGTGGGGGAGGCCATACCAGTCTTGGATTGGTAGAAACTCGGAAAATTATAGGGTGCTCTGGAACATCCTGTCTAACAGCAAAAGCATGCTTATTTCAAAGAGAAACTTGGAGGAAGTAGGGGTATCTAAAGGATTCTTGGGGAGCTGCTCAGTGTCAGCGTTAGAACTTATTCAGCCCAACCTCCTCCCTTTATAGAAGAGGAAACCGAGGCTCAGAGAGCAGCAATCACTTGCTGGAGGTGCGGCAGCAGCAGAGCCGGGTCTCACAGCTAGCGCTCTCGTCTCTAAGGAATGACTTGGTTCTATCAATACCACTGGGCACAAGGAACAAATACTCCTGATGAGTCTGGCCAACATGAATTATTTTTGCAAAAGGGTCTGTTTGTTTGTTCTTGTGAGTTGCAGGGAGAGAGTCCTTCCTCGCATGGCTGTCAGAACAACTCCCCGCCTCTGCCTGAGGAGTGACCCGCCCCGGCTGGCCGGCACCACCACAGACTCTCAGGCAAAGGATGTGCGTTGCAAAAATGGGGCAAAGTTTCCTATTCTGAAGATAACATTGTAAGACACAGGAAGTTTCTGAGCAGAGCCTGAGTTTCCAGAAGGTCTCTGCACACCCATTCGCAACCACTTCCATTGTACAGGGTTCCTAGAGATTTGAGGCTGGGGGATGGGGCGGGGGGACAGTGCTGGGAAGGGGCAGCGCTGGGAAGGGGCAGCAGCTGTGACTCAGGTTAGAGTCCAGAGAGGGCTTTTCAGGCTCACTGGGCCTCCCTGCAACGCAGACCCCTCTCCGAAGGCCGGCTTCTTCAACCGAAAAACAAAAGGGTTAAAAGAGCCAGTGTTTCCCCTGCTTTGGGCCCTTATGTCCAGATTCCCAGGCCCCGCCCCTGGAGATTCTGATTCACGGGTCCAGGGTGGAGCCCAGGAATCTATGTTTTTCACAAGATTTAAGAGGCCTCTCTTCTGGCTGATATGTCACTATCCCACGAGCAGAGGGTTCAGAAGCCTGGCACAGTAGTGAGAGAGCTGGCTTCCCCGAGGGAGGGATGACAGGGGCAGGAAGGAGACCAAACCAAATTGACTTCCTAGCATTACACGGACGTGGCGGTCCCAGTGCCGGGCCAGGAGACCAGCAGGGAAGGCGACACTCTGGAGCCGCCACGGATGGCCCTGACTCAGTGCACCTGGGCGTGTCTGAGGACAGGCCCTTGGGACAGCGTGCACCTCCTCACGGGATCCAGCATCAAGGGCTTCGGCTCCAATCCCAGCTCTGCCACTTCCTAGCTGTGTATTAGGGACGAATGGCCTTAGTCTCTCTGGGCCTTGGGTTCCCCATATGTGAAATGGGATCAAGGGCAGCCAGGACAAAGAATCGTGGGACAGGGAACGACTGTGCTAGGAGCTGACATGTCCTGCCAGCTCACCATGTGCCAGGCACCTATTTCTCACAACAACCCTGGGGTGTAAATATTATTAATTGCCCATTTGATGGACAAGGAGGAAACCGAGGCCTCCTGACCCATCCAAGGTCACCCCCTGGTAAGGGGTGGTGCTGGGATTCACAAAGAGGCAGTCCAACCTCTGCTCCTGTGGGGCGGGGGGCGTGCAGTGGGCAGGGAGGCGCTCTCTCCACAGATGCCCCCTTCCATGCACAAGCACTGCCCAGAGCCCCCATAGGGCACAATGCTGGTCTCCTGTGGGGCCAGGGGACCAGGCACACCTCTGCCCTCGGAGCTCCAAGCCAGGGGAAGAGAGGACAGGACCACCAAGAACATCGTAAATGAGGGGCAGCGAGGCAAAGAAGGTCGGGCCACCAAATCCTCCTAGGGAAGGAGGATGCTGACTGGTGCCCCAGAGGGGTGGAAGGGGTGGGGAGGACGGCCAGGCGCTCCAGGGCTGAGGGACGGCCTGGGCGAAGGCACACGGGCAGAAGTCAAGGCGAAAGCAGTCAAGGCCAGATCACAGAACGCCGAAGGGCTCGTGGAGAAAAGAGAGTCTATAGGGTTGGCTAGGGCTGAGCACCTGGGGTGTGTTGTAGGCATGGGTAGCCATGGGAAGGTGGTGGGCAAGGAGGGTCACGGCCTGACTGGTTCTCCACTGTTTCATGGGCATACATCCCTACACCCCACAGACTACTAGCTCATTCAGGGTGGCGACTCCGCCTACAACTGGGTGTGATTAATACTGAGAGACAGGTGGCCATTATAAGTGGGAACTCTAGGACTACAGGAAGCACCCAATACTGAAGATGCAGAGCTTTTTTTTACCTCATCTTGATTTGTCCAGCCCGTTTAGAGACAAGACAGACCACTCTAGTTTAAAAAATCCACGGGGTGAGGCAGGGACCTGGCATGGTACAATGGGACAAGCACCTGTAAATACACAAATACACATACTGCAACATATTTGCAGTGTTGTTCATAAAATTCTCTGTCTACTGGATCTGTCAGCTTCTGAAAGCACTGTGTTTTAAAGTCCCATTCTCCTGGGGGTTTGTCAAATTCCCTTTTTATTTCTATCTGTCTTTTCATTTAGAGATCTCAAAGCTATGTTGTTAGGTGTATAAAGATCCTTGATTATTATATCTCCCCGAGATATAATAATTTAGCTTTGATCTATGTCAGGCGTCAGCAAACGCCAGATGTGGCCCGCCACTTGTTCTGGGCACTACAGTTTTACTGGAACACAATCACAGGCATTGTGTTATATGCTGTCTGTATATGCCACAATGGCAGGGTTGAGCAGTGGGACAGAGACCGAACAGCCCGCAAAGCCGAAAATATTTATCTGGCCCTTTACAGAAAAGTCTGCCAACCCTTGATCTTTGTAAAATTTGCCTCTTTGTTCCTTCTAATGCCCTTTTGTCTGGAATTATATTACCTCATATTAATACTGCCGCACTTACTTTCTCTCTGTTTAGCACTGACTTAGTGTATCTTTCCCCACCAGTTCTCTTCAGTTTCAACCTGCCTATATGATTTTGTTTAGATGTGTCTCTCCTGAAAATCCAGCATGTAGCTGTGTTTATAAAAACAGTCTGAGGGCTTCCCTGGTGGCGCAGTGGTTGAGAGTCCGCCTGCCGATGCAGGGGACACGGGTTCGTGCCCCGGTCTGGGAAGATCCCACATGCCGCGGAGCGGCTGCGCCCGTGAGCCATGGCCGCTGAGCCTGCGCGTCCGGAGCCTGGGCTCCGCAACGGGAGAGGCCACTACAGTGAGAGGCCCGCGTACCACGGAAAAACAAACAAACAAACAAACAAACAAAAACAGTCTGAGAGCTTTTGTGAAGTTTACTGTCACCAGCGTTCGGACCTGCCGTGATTAAAAAATAATCTACTCTGTTTCGTTGCTGTTTTCATCCTGCTCAGCTTAAGAGTAGTTAACTGGACTTCCCTGGTGGTCCAATGGTTAAGAATCCGCCTGCCAATGCACGGGACACGGGTTTGATCCCTGGTCCAGGAAGATCCCACATGCCGCGGAGCAACTAAGCCCGTGCGCCACAACTACTGTGCTCTAGAGCCCACGTGCCACAACTACTGAGCCCACGCACTGCAACTACTGAAGCTCGCGCACTCTGGGGCCCACATGCCACACCTACTGAGCCTGCGTGCTGTAACTACTGAAGCCCACATGCCTAGAGCCGGTGCTCCGCAACAAGAGAAGCCGCCGCAGTGAGAAGCCCGCATACCGCAACGAAGAGTAGCCCCCGCTCGCCGGGACTAGAGAAAGCCCGCGCGCAGCAACGAGGACCCAGCGCGGCAAAAAAAAAAAAAAAAAAAAAAAAAAAAAAAAAAGAGTAGTTAACTCTCAGGAGGAAAGTGGGATGGGGAAGAAAGGGAGACTTCTGCTTTACCAGTGTATTTCGAATGTTATATAAAGAGACTATAACTATATTGACTGTGTGATGACATGTTACTTTATATTTAGTAATAAAAAGGAGAGTGCTAGGGAACCCAGGGTCATGACTATAGAAGGATCTGTGTGATGAATTCTTCAGGCAACGGAAGTTCCAGACACACTTTCCTCCCACCACCTCCACCCGCAGACATACACAAAGACAACAACTTTATAGAAACGGGGTCTGTATAATGTGGAGTAGGCTTCAAGGAGGGTCCCTGGCCCTCTCCGTCATTTTAACCAGAAACCAGCCCCTCAGAGTCATGGGAAACTGCTCCTTGAGGTCACCCGGCCTGCCAAGGTGGCCGTCCCTCCCTCCCTGGCCCCAGCCCGGTCATCTCCACGTCTGAAGAGGGCCCGATCCCCAGTGCCCGGGTCCATCGCATTCCGCCCGCCCTCGGCTCTGTTGTCCTGCCAGCACTTCCTTCGCAGCTCAGTGGCCATTCCAGCATCCAGGGCGTGTGTGCGGAATGCAGGGATCGGGGAAGGCCCAGCCCAGCGCCCTCCAGCACTGAACCGCTCCCCCCCGCCGACCCCACCCCCGACCCCGTGCTCCCAGCTGGCCCCACCTCCAGAATTTCCTTTGGCCCCTCCAGCACACTCCAGAACACTAGAGCCAGGCGAACCCTCCAAGAGACTGGGGGCGAGGCCCTGAAAGGGGCCGGGATCAAGATGCACCAGCCCCCAACCTGGGGGCTCAGGCAAAGACCCATCCTCAGGGGGCTGGACCGTACCTCGGGAGCCACCAGGAGGGATGCCCCGGATTCAGACTCTGCCCCTGGCAAGTCCCATGCCAGTCTGGGCCTCTGCCTGCTCTCTCCTGATTCCATGGGAGTCCCTGTCATTAAAGAAAGGGTGGCTGGAGGAGGTCCCCCATCGAAGGGAAGGGGTGTGTCCTGCTATGTCTGACCCGGATCCTGGTACCCACAGACACCAGGTTCACTCGCATGTCACACCTCTCCTCCCGTGTCTTCCCACGGGGACCAGAGTTGGCAGTGTGTGAGGATGTTATAAAAGCATTCCCTGAACACCTGCTGGGCTTCAGGCCAGACCTTCTCACACCGACCTCCTCCATTAGATCCTGACAACAGTAGAGGAGACGAGGACTCTCACCTACACCGTACAGATGGGGAAACTGAGGCTTGGGGAGAGGAAGCAATTTACTCAGGTCACGGAAGACAGTCAAGCAGCAGAAGCCCTTCCCCACAACTCCAAGTCTCAGAACTCTTGGTGGGGTTTTTCTCCACTAGCCACAGTGCCTCAGGGAGACATGAAGCAGAACTTCCCTCCCAGCACACGAAGGTCAAGCCCAAGGCTCCTGGGGCCGGGGTGGTGGTGGTGAGTCTCTTCCTAGGGAGAAGAATCAGCCAAAATAGCCACAAGGCAAGAACCCCCTGCTCCCCACTCTCACCTCTGTCCAGAGAACCCAGCTGATGCCTCAAGTCACTATGCTCCTCATTTGCTGTGTGACTTTAGGCAAGTCACTTCCCCACTCTGAGCCTCCATTCCCTCCAAACAAGGGGGCTGGACCATAAGAAACTCTGATGTCCCTTCAGTCCAATTCCATCCATTACTAAACCTGGTTGAGCCTCCTCTGGAAGAATCTGCTGTGTATGGGACCCCTCCCCTTTGTGGGTATGTGGGATGGAGGGGAGGGCAAACAGAGCAATGGAAAACAAATATTTTCAAGGATGGGAGTAAACACCACTGCTGGCATGGCAGCGCCGGTGGAGTTGCTGAACTAGAATCCTGAAACCGTTAAAAATAGGAAAAGAAACGGTACAGTTCGCATATTTTGCAAAGCTAAGTTAAATCAACATCTGCAAAAAATATCCCCGTTAAACGGAATAGCAGGATTTCATTAAGTAAATTGCAAGTTGGCAAAAATTCTGAAAGAAAGGGGAAAAGCCACGGGCTGGCCTGTAATTTAAACCTTATTTTAACTGTGACAGCATGACTGCAAAGGGCTCCATTTCCAAACGAAAGGAAAAAAATAAAATAAAGCCTAAAAAAAAAATTTTTTTTTTTTTTTTGGGAAAAAGGGCCTCCTGCACGCCCAGGCATGCCCCTCCCCCTAGCTTCCAAGGACCCACAATATTTTCAGTAATTATAACATTACCTAGTTTTCCCATGGATATAACAAATGAGGGACAGAGAGAAGGGGGAGGTGTGGGGAAGAGGGAGGAAAAAGTGAGCACACAGACAAAGTCACCATTGTCACCTCTAATTAGGTTTTTTTTTTTTACCAAAATGGCTTGAAGCACAGAACTCTGGGAATCTTTTCCTTCCTCCAGGAGGCCTTTCTGTTTAACCCCACTGTGGGTTCCCCTGGCTGGGAGCCCCATGCAGAGGTGGAGGCCAAGCCCAGCCCTGCCCAGGGAGGGGGAGATTACCACCCGGACCCCACTGCGATGGCCCTGCCACTCACCCAGCCCCTCACCTTGGGCAGACTCCTCCTGCCCCGAGCCTCAGTTCCTCATCCCTAGAATGGGGTGGTAACAGCAGCTGTCCTGCCCAGGCTAGTGCTGGGAGATCAGTGGTGAGCACCTTGTAAGGCACAGAGAACCCACAAAGCCCAGGGACATGCTATGGGCTCTTCCACCTGGAGCCCAGGTAGGGCCGTTTCTACAGGTAAGCAGAAGGCTGCAGTGGCAATTTCACGGCCCTGGGACATCATCCAAGGATGACCTTAGCATAATAATATTCTCATCACAAGAGACTTGAGCCAGAAGAAATCATCTACTTAGTTCTGGTACAAAAAGGGGCACTGAGGCTCAGCAGCAGGCAGTGACCATGGGTTGTTATTTCACAGAGGGTGGGGCCTCTGGGAAGTGTGGCCCTGCGGGCATGCTGACGAGGTCTACGAATCCACGAGGGCATGCTTGGGACCTTCCTGTGAGCAAACAAATTTCTGACAGCTTCCCAGCCTGGTGGTGACTCCTCAACATGAAGGTCACCCTCAGAGCTGGGCCATGACCTCCACAGTCCTAAGGAGTTTTTGAAGAGTAAGGACAGCACTGGAACCAACAGAGACAGCCCCTTTCTGAACACGTTTGATGGGCTGCCGGAGTTTCCAGAAAATCCAAAGACAGACTGAATGAATGTGCAGTCCTTATAGGCCCAGAGAGGGAAAGAGACTTGCCTAAGGTCACACAGCAGGCAAACAGCAGAGGGGGGACTCGGGACAAGAACAAGGCAGCCTATCCCTAGCTCCAAGTGAAGTCTTACCTCTTTGATGAGGTGAGACACACTGCACCCCCAAACCACAGAGCTCCCTCTTCCCTCCCCCAGCTCCTCACCGCTGCTCTGAAGGCAGCCATAAAGCTCATCTTGTCCTTTGCGCCCTCTTGTCTTAAATGGACTTTTTTTTTATGAGATCTTTTTTTAACATGCGTTTTTTTTTCGTTTTTTTTATATTTAAGTATAGTTGATTTACAATGTTTCAGGTGTACAGCAAAGTGACTCATATATATACACATACTCTTTTTCAGACTCTTTTCCATTATAGGTTATTACAAGATATTGAATATACTTCCCTGTGCTATACATTAGGTCGTGGTTGTTTTATCTGTTTTACATATAGTAGTGTGTATCTGTTAATCCCAAATTCCCAATTTATCCCTCTCCACCCCTTCACCTTTGGTAACCATAAATTGAGTCTACTGCTGTTCTGTAAATAAGTGCATTTGTATCATTAAATGGACTTTTAACCCCTGCGCTGTTACCTTAAGTTCACATGTGCCTTTTCTCTAAGCCTCAGTGAACCCACCTACAAAATGGGGATTATAATGAACTATACTCCTCCTACACCCAATGGTTATAAGGATTATGGGAGACTCTATTAAAATGCCCAACTCTGTGCTGAACAGCTAGTAGGCACTTACTCTGCGCAACCCTATAATGCCTAGCACAAAAGGTACCTACCTGGTAACATCATCACTGACGGACAGAAAATAAAATGGGCACGTGCATTTATTGAGCTCATACCAAGTACCACCGGTTGTACTTCACACGAGGGTTTGGGTGAATTGTGTGTGTGTGTGTGTTTGTGCGCCAGTGGAAGATAGGGAAGAAGTGAGTATGAACCCCTGCATATTGCAAACTGCAGCCAAGTCTTTCAGCAGTGCAATGAGCCAACTCCCCAGGCAGTGTCACCTGGAGCCGGGTAAACTCTGACCTTTTTGCAAGTGTGAGTTTGAGTGCGACCCCTGCCTTGATTTAAAGAGAGCACAAGCAAGAGGCCACTGTGTAAGAGTGACTGAGCGAGTCTGGAGAACGCAAGAGTCAGATGGAGAGAGAGGAGGGATGAGAAATGCCCCCTTGTCTCCCAGGACCAGACAACAATATCGCCCATTCATGGAGCACTTCCTACATGTCTGTTATTAACTCAGGCCCCTGAGGTGGGGCTCCCATTATCCCCACTCTTACAGAGGAGGACAAATGAGCCCATGACCACCCACGATGAGCGCGGTGGGGCTGACATCTGACCCCAGAGCTTCAATCCCCAAGCACCCCATGTGCTGCCTTCCAGGCCCTCTGATGGTGAAGGCAGGCAGTGCCAGGAAGCTGGGTGAGGAAACGGAGCCTCAGCATCACCTGGCTGGGGCTCTTTCCCTCAGCGAGACACGTCCCCACAATCCTCCAAAAGACTAGCGAAACCCTTGCAGCAAGAGCAGAAAAACATTCTAAGTTTCCTTCTCAAGTTCATGAGGCTCTTTGGGGTGGGGGGCCTGAGTTGTGTCAGGCGAGAAGCACATACTGGGTCCCATTAGCCATCCTATCATGGCGGAGGGCTGCAGGGTCCACCACAGTCACTCCCCACCAGGGATCACCAGGAGGTCTGGCCCAGCCCCTAATGCAGTGTGACTTTGAGCAAGTCACTTCCCTTCTCAGAGCCTTGGCTACCCCATCTGCACAACGAAACCTTGAGTGAGGGACCCCTGATGTTTCACACCCGTTAGGAAGGATCCTTAAAAAAGGCCACCCAGACAGCTGGGAGGGGGGCAGGCATGCGGAGGCCACCGTGGCCATACTTGCTTGCCCCTGATGGAGGTCGGAGGCCTCCTGAGGGAGCTGAGGCAGGAGGGCAGAAGTGGAGAGATGGTGCCCGAGGGGCAGTGCTGAGGGGTCTGGGAGCAGGGAGGAACCCTGGGGGCTCCTTGGAGACGCCTGACTCACAGAAGGCCCAACTGTGCCCAGATCCCACAGCTGGGATGATACACGGGCAGGCTGGGGGATGAAACTGCTGGCACTGAGGTGGCACTGGCATCGCCACTCCCAGCCTGGGCACATTGTCTTACAGGACCGCTCAGCCTCAGCACCTTTTGCAGATCTCAGATCCTGAAAGTGATGGGGAAGTCTGATTGGGCCTCGGGGCCTTTGTGGCAGTGACATGGGAGGCTTCGGAGAGGTGGAAGGTAGACAAGGGGCTTTAAAACCTGCTTCATGTGGCCCCAAATAAGCTACCTCCCCTCTCTGTCGCCCAATGACCTCGTCTGCCAAAAGAAAATAATTAAACGACCTTCCCAGGACGGCCTGTTGTGAGAATTCAACAAGACAATACATGTAAAGCTCAGTGCACGTGGTACACGTTTGGCAAATGCTACGGTCATCCCCCTGCACCTTCTCCCTGGAATGTCCCTCACTGTCCCCTGCCAGGGCTAAAGGTCACCTCCTCCATGCAGCCTTCACACACTTGCCTAGGCAACCCCCACTGGGATCCCAGAGCGATCTATTCACATCTTTATAAAAAAGATTTCTGTATGTAATTTTTAAATTAGGTGTCTGCTTCCATCAAACTGTGAGCATTCAGGGAAGAGGCTAGAGCTGGCAGGGTGATGTGACCATCTAGCCTAGTGAAAGAACTCAAAGCACAGAGGTGATGTGACTCCCTGTAGTGACACAGCAAGCCAAGCCAGAGGTGGCCTTGAAGCCCAGCCTTCCAGGCACCAGCCTGGGGCTCTCTCCCAGAAGCCCTCCGCCCCAAAGTGTCTATGGTCTGTCAGAAGGCAGGGAGGGCACCTCACAGTCAAGACTTCCAACACTGCCCCTGGCCGTCCTGACCCACTAAAATCTGTGTATGGCTGAAAGATCACTGCCCTGGGGATCTCAAGACCCCAGTAAGCTTCCCAAGCCTCAGCTACTGCAGCTTGGAAATGGGCAATGCCTGTTTGCCCCTCAATGGGTTTCCTAAGGAGCAAGTGAAAAGCTGGGTTGTAAGCTGCCTTTTTTTTAAAGGCACTATTAAATGTAAGGGATATTTATTATGTTTATAAGCAACTATAACAAAGCATACCTTACACAGCAGCTTCCTAAGGAAGGAGGAGGAAGAAAGCATGCCAGCCACCTGGGACCTGGCTGCAGTCTGGTCGCCAAGAAGTCACTGTGACTCGGGGAAGTCACTGGTGTCTCTGGGACCATTTCCTCTTCCCAACAAAACAAAGGTTTGGGCTGGCTGACCGCCAAAGCCCCTCTGGCACTAATAACCTGCTCTATGCCCAGCACAATCAAGGCGCTGAGGACGCAGCACGCACAAATCAGGGGCTCGAGTCCCAGGGAGCCCTGAGTATCTTGATGCCAAGACCTGCTCGAGACAGGTGAGTACAGCCAGAGCACGTGGCCGGCCCATCTCCTCCCCGCTCCCAGGCTGGCTTTGTGATTTGCTTTGACCTCGACACACACCTGTCATGTCAGGAAAACTGTGGCCCAGGGGGCTCAGGAGTCCCGGGTTCGGTCTTAATTCTCATGAGCCTCAGTTTCCTACCGTGAGAGGCAGTGACAGAACCCTTCCCGCCGGCCACCGCACGGCGTGTTGGAAGGGCTGCAGAAAGGCACGTGCTAACAGCCTGTGAGGGATGCGAGCGGGAGTGACCTTGAGTATCTTTGTGCCAGGCAGCAGGCTGAGCACCGTACCTGGCTACCATTTAGGGCTCACGGTAAGTGGGCAAGGTAGGTTCAGTGGCTTCCCCAAGGCCATAGGGTACCGACTGGCCCTGCCTTCTGATTCTGGAGTAAGATGGTCTGAGCCCTCTATGCAGAACTACAATCAATCACCACCATCCTCCTCCGACCCCCCGCAGAACAGAACTCAACAAGGTGCAGAGCACTTTCACCCAGAGAACCTCAAACACAGGGCCTGTCTCAGCGCTTCGTCTTCAAAGGGCAGGGGCTTGTCAGGCTCTCCTTTGCTGAAGACAAACTTTGGTCAAGGTGGGGGTCTTGGGGCCACCGGTGGCCTGACACATGGAGGGTGTCCAACAAACACTGCTGGTGTTCTGCCCACGTCCCCTCAGCCTGCACCAGTTCAGGGCACGACCCAGCTTCTAAATGCCAGCACCTGCTCTTGTCCCAGGACGTGCCTGAGAGGTTGCTGGGGCCTTACTCTGCTTGACAGCTGGAAGCACCAGGAACGAACACCCAAGGAACGGTGGATTGGTGCCCCAGCTCCCCTCCCCTCGGCTGGGATAACTCTGAGGTGAGCTCCATATTGTCTCCCAAAGTCCCTAGCAGGATTCTGCTCCTACCCACAGAGGTAACTGGCTTCTGGCCTCCCCACCCCCTGTTCCTTCTGCACACTCCACTGACGTTTCCTGGGTCAACCCCCTGCCCCAATAAACCGTGCAATTGAATTTCTGTCTCAGGGTCTGCTCTGGGAACCCCCAAACTAAGAAAACCTTGCCTTGGCCCCAAACAAATCGTAGCTATGGTAGCTGTTCCCAGGCCCAGGTTCCTAGAGAGACGGGAAGTTCTGTGGGAACCAGAGTTGGGTCTCCTCTGCTTTGTGCCCCTACAGGAGGCCCCAGGCCAAGCTGCGGGGAGGGAGGTGCCCATAAATGGAGCGAAATGAACGTGAGACGGCTCATTCACTGGGTCATCACATGGAACGCTCATCCTCGTCCAGAGAAGGCCCCAGTCTAGCTGGGAAATAAGACATTAAACAGTTTGTGAAGCTGTTCACACAAAAAGAAGAGTGTGGTACCAGGGGGTTTCCTAGGTGTCTAGATAAAGGTCACGAGTCTTACTGAGAGCTGACTTACCCAAGCTCACGTGGCTCTTCTGTCTAGGTGTGAAAACAGATTACAAGCTCCTCAAGGGCAGGGTTGAGAGAAGCCCTCTGTGTCCCCGCCACGGCAGCTCAGAGCGTGCCCTGGACAAGGTAGGGAATCAGTAAAGGGCCACTGGTTAATCTTTACGGAAAGACCAGGTGCCCCGGCCGCAGTGAACACTTGAGGAAGTACCCGTATGTGTGTCCCATGTGTACACACTAACCTCGGATGACAGCACCCAGCCAAGTCTGGAAGATGTGCTGCAGACCCATGGTCTCCCCTCGCTCTCTTGGACGCCAAACCCAATCTGTCAGCAGGCCCTGGTCGGTTCTGCCGTCCCGACATCTCAGAACCACTGTCCACACACACAGACTGGACTCCAGGACTCGGCCTGGGGCCAGGACTTGGCCTGGGGCCAGGCCTCCTGGGGCAGGTGTCAGCCTAGCCCACCTCCCACAATTAAAATTGTGAAGTCTCTAGACCCAAGAGGATGGAAGGAGGCAGCGTTCAGCAGGCCTGGTCCCAAAGGTGCCCAGTGGTCACGGCGTCCCTGAGCTCTGGTTTCCTAGACCCGGAAGGGCCCTCAGGAGCTTCTATTCCAGGAATTTTTTTTTTTTTTTTTTTTTTGCGGTACGCGGGCCTCTCACTGCTGTGGCCTCTCCCGTCGTGGAGCACAGGCTCCGAACACGCAGGTTCAGCGGCCACGGCTCACGGACTCAGCTGCTCCGCGGCCTGTGGGATCTTCCCGGACCGGGGCATGAACCCGTGTCCCCTGCATCAGCAGGCGGACTCTCAACCACTGCGCCACCAGGGAAGCCCCTATTCCAGGAATTTTTAACCAGAAAGGCACGAAGTGAGCAGCCGGGGAGCCCGCTGAATCAGACTGGCCATCAGGCACGTGGACTGTGACAAAGACCTCCAATCAGAGGCTCTAATCCAAGCCCCTCATTAAACAGAGGGGAAACTGAGTCTACGGGAGGGGCGGTGACTGACCCAGGGCTCCAAAGCTAAGACCAAGTCCCCGCAAGTAAAGCTTTTGGAAAAGCACATCCCACACAGGCCTCTCCCTATAGCTTTGCAAGGAAGCGCCTGTCCTGTCTCCTTTTCCCCATGATCTCGAGCAAGAGTGAGTTAGGGTGCAGCAGGGAAGCGGAAAAACCTGGGGAGGGGGTGGGAGGGTGACCCCTCCCCCAAGGAGCCTTGCCATCTAATGAAGCAAAGAGAAAGGTTCAGGTGGCAGTTCAAACGCTTGCGTTTTAAAGATGAAAGTATGCGATTCAATTAAATGTTTAAGTAGTGTTTTCTCATACTAAATCACTGAATCGTTGGTGCATTCCTTGAATTTCTCAGGGCACTGTTCATTTTTATTTATTGTTGTAACCCAATGCCCTTAGCTGCGTGAATGGTGCTATTCGAAGGAAACTTGTTTTGCAACGGGGAAAGTTGTCCCAGGTCTCTTAAAAGGTTCATTATGTGCCTGGTAACTCCGTTCTATTAATAATCCCGGACTGTATAGGCAGGGCTTACTTTCCATTTAGCATTATATTTTCCATAATTCTGTAAACAGCTCCTCCACACAAACCCTTTTGATATTCAATTCCTCCCTGTTTTTTTCCCCTAACCACTCTTCTCTCTGGGCCTACTCCTATGAAAAGAAAAAGAAAAAAAAAAAAAGATGGAAAGAAAGAAATCACCAAGCACACATATTTTTTCAATTAGGCCATGCTTGGTGCCAAAATATATGGATCCCACTAATAGCCATAAGTAATCTTAAGGTCTTTTCCCCAAATATTTTGATTATTTTACAAATCCCCCAAGGAATGTGCTCTTAGGGTGATTTATGGAGCCCAGGCAGGATTCGTGATTCGGGCAGGGGGCAGCTGGCTGCAGCGGAGCAAGTTAGGATATGGGGGCAGCTGTGTGTGCCCCCCCCAGACACCGCCTTGGGGGAGGGGAGAGGTGGGGGAACCAAGGGGCTCTCAGGGGGAAACTTTAGGCCATCTCTGCAGGGGTGAAAAGGGGGAGTTGGTGGCTCCTACACAGGACAGGTGGCTGCGGTCTGCCCTCTGGGGAAATGGCGGCTGGAGCAGAAGTCGCCTCCACAGACATCCCCCATGTCTGAGGATCCCCAGGTCCCCTCTGTTTGCCGTGCATTCTCAGGTGGGGTGTTTTGTCCAACCTCTATCAAATTTACGCTGCTCACTTTTCAACTTTCACTAAGTATGCATGACTACGGGGGAAACCATGATGGCAAGGGAAAGCTAATCTGGAATGAAGAACGACTGTATCTGTGAATAATCTTCAGGTGAAGAAGCCATGCTGGTGGACAGATGAGGAGGTACCACTGGCCCAGTGGGCTCTGTCAACGGGGGCATCTCCAGCCCCCGACCATGGAACCTCTCTACTCCCAAGGGACAGCCAAGAAGATGGGGCCAGGGACCCTCAAAGACCAGCTGGCATCGGCAGGCTGGGTTCCCCACGGGGGCGCTGAGGAGTCTGGCCAGAACTTCCCACTGACCAAAGGGGCCCAAATCAAGGACGAGCTTGTTAGCAGGGGCAGATGAGGCTCTCAAGTGAAGGGCAGGTATGGTGGCAAGGGTCGGGCCTTGGCAGCCAGAGGCGCAGGGCCCATCCACATCCCGACAGCAAACTGCAACTCCTGCCAAGCCTCAGTCTCCCCTCCTGCCAAGTGGAGCTAAGAAGCTCTGTCTTCCTGGCTGGATCCTCTCATGCAAGATCTACTGGTTCAATTGGGTTGTTCTTTGTAAGTGGAAAATCAGGCCAGAAGGAATTTTGTATTAGGCCTGTTATACAAATAACTGATATAATAAACATCCAACTGCACAGCATTCCCCAAAAGTAGCTTAAATACCCCTTTCCCTTCCTTACGCGTTAAAATGAAATTAACCCTACAGAGCCAACGTCTTTGCATTCTGAGATCATCCTCCCAACTCTGGAGAATTCAGTTCCTCACACTGAAGTCTGACTCCAATGTCCCATGAAGCCACAGTGGGGGGACTTGCTGGATTCACTAGCGGGTCATCGTAACCGTTCACATCTGGAAGTGAGCCCTCTCTGCACTGCCTCCCGTCAGCTACCGTCAAACTGAACCTCATCCTTGACTGGCCACCCGAGCAGTTTAATGATCACGCCCACCAAGGGCATGAAATCGGCCACAGCCAGAAGTGGCCGAGCCTCAGTTTGACAAAACTCAAGACATAAAAGCCTGGAAGTCGCTGTCTCAGCCTCCCACACAGCCAGAGGGTGTCCCCAAATGACGCTCTCCCTGAACGAGCGGATGACTTTTCATAAGCAGGTACGCGCAGATCCCAACCCCCAGCTACCCACCGCCAACACCAGGAACCCCCCACCCCAGCACAAGTCCAGAGAGGAACTTGGAGCCTCTGTGTCAGCAGCAGGAACAATAGGCTGAAGTCAGGGTCCTTGAGGATGTGGAACAAAGAGCTGGCTCGCCGGAAAGGGAGACCTTTAACTTCCAGAAATCACACACGTCCCATCCCACACGTTGTCCCGCGACCAGGAGAGAGCCCCAGGGTCACGTGGCCTTTGGAAGATCCCAGGTTTGTTGGGGCCAGAAAACCCCCAGGCTTGAAAACACATAATAGGACAAGAGTCATCCCAGTTGCACAGCTGCTGGGGTCCCCGTCTCTCTGCATGTGCCCTGAAACCTTCACCTGTCTGAGGCCCCAGAGGGTGTGGGCAGAGGCTGGCGAGACCGGTGCCAGCCTGCCCTATCTCCCCCCCCACCTCCAGCACCTCCAGCTGATTCACCGGGAGCCTCGGCCTCTTATCAGGGCCCGCCAGCCAGGCACCAGCCCACATCCCCACTGGCTGCACCTTCCGCCTGGAGCACGCCTTTGTCTCTGGCTCCAAACTGGCTGCAGGAAGTGGGGCGCAAGGGAGGGGCAGGGGTGCCACAAGGCCCCGGAGGCACTGCAAGGGGCCTCCCCACCTGATGTCACATGATCCTCACCTAGAGACAGAGAAGCAGAGGTGGAAAAGAACTCAAGAGACCATCCACTCACGCTGTGTATGAGCAAGCTGAGGTCCAGAGAGGGAATGAGACTTGTCCAATGTCACACAGCAAGCTGGAGGCAGAGGCTGGGCTGGAGTCCCAGCTTTCCCAGCCTGACTGTCTGTCCTGTGCTAGGCCGCTGACAGGCCGGGTGCCCTGAGCAAGGGGCTTCGCTTTTCTTAGTGTCCTCACTAACAAAATGGATTCAGCACTCAGACCTTGAAGATTCAAGTCCAAGATGGGAAAGTGTTTTGCCGAAATAAAAGTGCCCTCCTGGAGTAGGAAGCCCTTCTCTTAGCCTGAGTAAAGGGGAAGTTTAGGGAAAGGAGTGGAGGGGAACAGAACAGGGGGGAAAAGGGAGTCACCAAAAGCTATTTTATTGCAGGGGCCCAGGAAGGGAGATGAGAGGAGATCGGAGTCAAGTTGAGGGGCAGAGGGCATGCCAGCCTGGGTGCTGCAAGAGGGGCCTCCCGGGTCAGTGGTGGGGCTGGACGGCCTGGGGCTGGAGCTCCGGACTTGAAAAGCAGGATGTTTGGCTGGGGCCTCTCCTCTCCAAATAAACAATCCACAACCTTATTCAAAACAGAGGGGCACACTGGGGAAGGGCCTGGTCACCTTATTTCCATATCCCCTCCCCAGGGGAGTGCCACCAGCTACCTCGAGGGCCCTCAGACCGGTGGGGTGGGAGGCAGCGGCAGGGACCAGGGTTGGGCAGCAGCTACCATCCATCCAGAGGTCACCTGGGGACCCCCCATCTTGCTGGACGTGTGGGGCAAGAGTCTTGCCAACTGTCACCCTCCTCGCTCCCATCCTGACCACGGGCACCCAGATTCCTGGCCTGAGAGCCAGAAAGGGGCCCCGAGAACAAAGTCTAGTCCCTCAAGAAACTGAGGTTCAGTCAGTGAGGCAACTGCCCCCAGTCACACAGGATCGGGGGCATGAAACTGGCACCCAGACTCCCTGTCCGGCACTTTCCAGCACCTACGAGAGGGGTGGGGGATGGACGGCTCATCCATTTTCTTGTGGAGAGCTGGACCAATCCTCCACCATGTTCTTGGATTCGCTTGTCCCCTGGAGCCTTGGTTCACCCAGCCGGTGTTTATAGAGAAGAGACATGGTTCTAGGCTCGGGGTGTAGCCAGCTGTGAACAAGACTCAAACCCTACTTCAAAGAGCTCATATCAGCTTCCGCTGGTAACAAGCTGCTTTTTGTTATTCAACAAACATTCACCGTAGGTCTAGTCCACGTGAGCCCCGAACCAGACGCCAAGGGCGGCCAAGGCACCGGGGCCCCACCCTTAGCCTGAACTTGTCACACGTCCTGCGCTCACGCTCCTGTGGCGTTTCAGGTAGTCATCATCTTCCCCATCCAGGTGGATGGGAAGCCACCTGAGACATGGACCAGGTCTTGGCTCTCTGCTCTGCTCCCAAATGGCTTGGCCAGAGGCAGGCCACAGAGCATCCACTCAAAAACTGGGAGTGGACTATTTACCAAATGCCTCCCTTCCTCTGGCAGGAAGTCGCTCCCAGCACGGTGGTTTTTTTTTTTTTTTCCAACTCTTTCTGGGCTCGTGGTTTGGAAATAGCAAAGGGTTGTGAGTTACAAGATCCGGGCCCTCTCCTCCACTGCTGCTGGGAGAGAAAACGGATACAGCCTTTCCGGAGAGCACTCTGACCTTAAATGTGCATGGCCTTTGACCTAGCAGTCCCACTTCTAGGAATTTATCCTAAGGAAATACCCAGTGATGCGCACAAAGACGTATGTACGAGGACCCTTACCAGGAGGCAATGTTCCTGAAGTTAAAAAAACAATCACTGCAACAACCTAAATGTCCAGGCCCCGGGAGACTGCTAAGTAAATATGGTACATCCATGAAATGGAATGCTAAGCAGACATTAAAAAGCACACTGAATGTGTGCTGAATTAAGCAACTGTCCTCAATATTGCTAAGAGCAAAACAGAGCACTACAAACAGCTATATATACTTTTAATAACTCCCTTCTTTTCATTTGGCAATATGTACATCTATACATGCAGCAGATTTCTACTTCCCATTTTTTGCTAAGACAGAGGATGACATGAAAAATAATATTCCAAGCTAGTTAAATAATAATTTCCTTTCAGCGTGGTAGAGTTAAGGGTAATTTGTTTTTCCTTAGTGCTTTTGTTTTCTAAATGTTCTGCATTAATCATGTATTACTTTAAAAAAGGAAGAAAGAGGAAATGCTATTGGGGTGGGGCCTGGGCCATCTAATGTCTGTAGGAGCCTCCTTTGCTCATCTAACAAGGACATCAGTGACATTGATAGCTAGAAAGACAATACCTGCACAGGTGTCGTACATCCTCCCCATTCCACACTCACAAAAGCCCTTTCAGGTAGATACCCACTTTACAGATGCAGAAACTGACTCCATGCCAGCCCAGAGGCCTCTGCTCACCAAGCCCCACCACCAGCCACCCCAAGAGAACGCAGCCCACGTCAACCTTGTGGGATCGGCTGGGAGTGGGGGGCTGGGTGGGAAGCTGGGAAAAACCTGTGCCACCACAGAGCCACCAACGCTTCTAAGAGAGCAAACTCTCAGCTGCTACATTCTCAGTGCGCACTGCAGGGGACTCTCGGAATCCCACAGGGACAGGCCCTGCAGGGTCTCTGGCTGGTGGGCGCACCCATTCCTCCGCTCAGCCTTCTCTGGGCAGCTGCCACAGCAAGGCAGGAGTGACTCACAGGAGGGCAGGGCATGGTTATGTCCCGATGTGGAAACTGAGGCCCACAGAAGGAAAAGTCACACAGTCAGGGTGTGGCCCACCACATGCCGACCGTGGAGGGGCAGCCGCTCTGGAATGCAGGACTTCCAAGTGCGGGGGCTCCAGGGAAAAGAATTTCGGCGCTGAGGACTCAGGCAAGAACTCAGTAAACGCACCCACCCAAGGCCAGAAGCAGAGCCAGGTCTCAGGCCAGAGAGCCGAGTGGGCAGCCCAGAGGACAGGCCATGTCCACCGACCCACTGGACTTCCTTAAGTAAGGCTGGGGCTCCGGAAGGGGCACCAACGATGGACAGGGTCAGAAATGCCAGGCGCGACCTGAAAACCACCAGCTGCATCAAGGAGGGGGCAAAGAGCCCACCAGTCACTCCTTCCCCCGGGGAAGGGTCAACCAGCAAGAGCATCGCGGCCGAGTCCCAATCTTGGGACCACCAATTACTGCCCAAAGGGCTGGCTGGACACCCCGTGGGGCGCTGAGACCACGGACATTGGGGCTGCAGAGGACCCTGTGCAGGATCCTCTCCTGTCTGACTGTCCCATACAGAGTTCACAGGGCAAAGGCATCCACCATCTCCCCACCTGGACCCAAAGGAACCAGAAGGCCAGAGGAGATGGAGATTTTTTTTTTAAATTTTTGTTATTTTTTAAATACGAATTATTTCCAGCCGGAAGGCAGAGCGAGGGGTGAGGGCCATTGGAGGCCTCTGGCCGCCGGCACCCAGCCAGCCTTGTAAATGTCTGGCAGCTGGAGGGAGACTCAGCTCATTGCTATCAAAATGAGCTCGTTACTGCTAATTTCCCTGGCTCACCAACGGATGTATCCAGTGTGTTCCTGAATCTTCAAAGACGTTTCCTAAGCCACCCTCAGGGGATCTGCCAAGAGTCATGGAGTGTAGGCGGAATTTCAGGGTGGCCTCAGTTTCCCCAACCAAAGTGTGGGCAGAAGAATAGGGAACAAAGGTAGTTCATTCAACTGTAGCTCAGTCAACCACAGTCGAGGTCAACCATTCCCCACTGGGCTGCTCACTCCTGCGGGTTAGTGGGGAGACGGCAGGACAGTACAACCTCAAGGTGTTCACTCAAAACAACCCCACCACCCGTCAAGCACCCAGCAGGCCCCCGGACAATACCAGGCACCTGGTGTATGTGACCTCTTTTCATTTACACAACAACAAGGCAAACAGGACCTTATTACCACTCGCGTTTATAGATGAAGAAACCAAGACTCAGAGAGGTTAAAGAACTTGCCCCGAAGTACACAGCTAGTGAATACTAAGGCCTCCTCTAAAGCCAGTACTTTGCAAAGCAAGCAAGAAAAGAGACCAAGGGACTTCCCTGGTGGTCCAGTGGTTAAAACTCTGTGCTTCCACTGCAGGGGGCACAGGTTCAATCCCCGGTCAGGGAACTAAGATCCCACATGCTGCATGGTACATCCAAAAAAAAAAAAAAAAAAGAGGGCCGACGTGGCAGGGGCGATGGCCACCCTGTAAGCACACACAATCTAGGCAGGATGTGCAAAGCGTCCTCCTTCCTGGGAGTTGACAGAGGAGGGCAAACACCCGTTGGCCACCCCAAGCTGGGGTGGCCTAAGAAGGCTTCCAAGAAGGTGACCTGGGAGAGCCACACTATTCGTGCTCAGGGCTGCCGAAGCTCAAAGGAGGGGGTGGTCGGCACCACCCGCTTGGAGTGTCCACCTCCCTGGGCCAGGCTCAAGCAGGGAGCAACACAGCCCAGAGAAGCGGTGGGTAAGAAGCAAGAGCCCTCCACACGCATGGGGTTCATCTTCCCACCTGGGAGGCCAGGTGTCCAGCTGATGATCGAGTGAATCAGCCCTGGGAGATCCATAGGCTGGAGGAGAAGGCAGCCGTCAGAAACAATGTTTACGGAAAGTGTTAACTAGGCAGGGAAATATTTACTGATGCTGAGGGGGGAAAGGCAGGATACAAAGTTGTATTTTCTTAACAGAAAAACAATTTAAACAGAATAAGCCAAAATGTTCCCAGCGGTTATCTCTGGCGGGGGAGGGTTACCTCTTTGCGCTTTTCTATGCTGTCCACATTTTCCATTAACGGGCCATATGCTTCTTTGAGAAACAAAAGCCAATGGGTGTGTTTTAAGTGAACCCAAACACCACCACTGCTGACCCCCAACCTCCTGTCCCCCATCCCTCTGTGCAGAGGATGAGGGAGCTGCTCTGGGAGACAGACAGGCCTGGCTGAGGCTCTCTCCTCCTGGAGGCCCTGGGAGTGAGGATCCGCGCCCTGGGAAGGTGGACACATAATGCCGCACGTTCCCCGGCCACCTCTAGTGTCCGAGAGGCTGCCGGGTTGAGCAATCCACACCTGCGTTCTGTCTGCAGCTAGGCGACGGCCTTGGCTCCCCCCACAGGTGATACAGGACCAAGAGAGAGATGCCTGCGAGTGCAGTGCATGGACTCAAAGACGCTGCATCAATCGTCCCGGCGTGCACCGTCCACGAGCTTTGTCAAAAGAGTGGGTGCCCCACAAGCTGCTGAAGTGCCTGGGCTACTCCTTCTACGTTTCAGCCCCTCCACCTGAGCCTGTTCTCTGGTCCCAAACGGAGCCAGCACCCTCACCCCACCCTACCCCCTGGAGGGGAAAATGGCAGAACTGCTCCCTGGAGAAAGCAGGGCTGTTCACAAACATTTGGAAGCCTTGGGCGGGGGACAGGGGTGTGCAACACTGGAAAAGTGGTTCTAAACGACATTAGGTAAGAAGGGCAGAAAGGAAAATGTTCTCTTCTTTGCCACTGCACCAAGACGGCGTGAAAATATACCCGGGAGACAAGACGCTGAAGGACAGAGGGGAAACGGAGCATGGCAATTGTGTGAGGGTGATTTTTTTTTCTATTTCTGAACTTCCTGGATTATCGTGAGGCTCGTTTTCATGCACCGCCACCCCCAATTTTCATGGGGATGACATGAACAGATATATTTCTGAGTGGTCCGTAGGCACCAACACCCAGCGTCCCATTCGGAGCCTGAGACAGCAATGTCCGCCCTGCCACACACGTTCATCCGTGCCCTCACCACTCTCTTTTGCCCACCTCCCTTGGACCCTTGGTCCTATCTGTCCCACAAGAAAGAGCGCTCCCTAAGGGCCAGTGGCTGTTTTATTTATATGTGTCCCCAGCCAGTGATGTGAAAATAGCCTCTCAGTGTGTATTTTCAACAGAATTTAACACAAGGCTTTAAAAAGCCATTCTCCTTTTGCGAGACAAAGGGATGCGGATGGTAGCATAACAATGTGAATGTATTTGATGCCACTGAATGGGACACTTAAGAATGGTTAAAATGGTAAATTTTCTATTCTGTGTATTTTGCAACAATTTCTTTTTTTAAGCCATTCTTTTAATGCCAAAAGAGCAAGTACCTTAGGGCTCCCCCTCCTAAGTGGGGTCCTGGCTCCCCCTCCACCTCCCCAGCTCCTTAGCCCCCTTCGGGCCACGGCCCATCTCAAAAGTGGGGAGGCTGCGCTCCTCACTTCCGTGTTTATCCAGAGTGGAGTTCTGGGAAGCGAAGGCTCAGCCCAGGCTGGCTGGGGCCTGGCTCCAAGGCTCCAGGTTTGCCATAGGGGCCTTTTTCCACCTACCCAGGTCCAGAGCTGGCACTGCGCAACTTCCTGGCTCGCTTGCATCTTTTTTTTTTTTTTTCCTCCTTCAGGTCATTTAAACCTGTTTACCTTTGGGCTACGTGGGGCCCAGGCTCCAGGCAAACGAACTTAGGTACCAGCCAAGAGGAAGGGCGGGAAAGGGGGACCCTCCAAGGGGACAACGGGGTAAGGCAGAAAGTTGGAACCCCACTCCCTCTACAAAATCCTTCCTTCTCCCTTCAATTCAATACCCATTTACCAAGTTCCTCCCCATACCAGGCACTACCCTCGGACACGGAGAAGTACCGAGCTAGCAGTGAGAGGGACCAGAAGACCCCTCATTCATCCCTGCTAAGACGTGAACTGCTATCACTGAGTCTGTGCCATGAGTCGATGAAGGATGGGATGACCAATTCTGCCATGGTGGCCAAGGCAGGCTCCAGAGAGGAAGTGACATGAGTTGGACCTTTGCAAGGAATCGGAGGAGTTGGCCAGGTGGACAAAAACAGCCTGGCAGTGCATTCCAAGCGGAGGGAGCAGCAAAGGCTTGGGGGCTGTGAAAGAGCCTAGCGTGCTGGTAGTTTGGGGTAGGGCCTGTGTGCCAGGCTGAACTTCCGCCTGCAGGTGGCAGGGAGCCGTGGGAGGATGCTGAATTGGGGAGGTGATGAATGGGGGCCCAGACTCCCTGCCTCACCCCAGCACATTCCTGGGCCCCAGCCAGGGCAGGCACCCTGGGTACTTTCCAGGTACCAGACCAAGGTTCCCTCTTGGTCTCGTGTATTCCTTTCCTCATTCGTGAATAATGAAAGTGGTGCGGCCCAGGCATCAATATTTTTCAAAGCTGCCCTGATTGATTCTAACTGGGCTCTGCTGTCAGGCAAGACCTTTTTGAGGCCCTAGCAAGATACTGCCTCCAAAAACCTTTTGTTAGTGCTGTACCCGTCCGGGATGAAAAATGTAAGCTTTGGTGTCTGCCCCACTTGAGTATGAATCTTAGCTTGACCACTTAAGATGTGTGCCTAGGTAGGGTTGTCAGGTAAAATAACAATACAAGGTGCCCACTTAAAATCTGAATTTCAGATAAACCACGAATAACTTTTAGTTTAAGTATGTCCCAAATCACCTCCTCCATCTGCACCAGGGAAATAACCCAGGTGAAAGAAAGCGGTGATACGCTGAGCATAACCCCAGCACTCGCTGGGTGAAAGTTACCCTTTCCTTCCTTTCTTCTCAGAACCTGTCTCAGTAGAGATTCTTTTCCCATTATGAAAAATTTCAAGCATACAACCAAAGTAGAATAGTAATAAACTCCTATATACCCACGGAGTGGATGATGTTACATGCCCCTCCCCGGTCCCCTTTGTCTCCAGCAACTGGGAGGTTTGGGCTGCTAATGGTTCGCAGGTGCCCCTTACTGGGAGAACTGTCCTGGTCAGGCGATTATAGTCCCCCCTCCCAGTGTGTGCGCGTGCATGCGTGTGTGTGTGTGTGTGTGCGCGCGCGCGTGCGCGCGCGCGCGCGCGTGCACCCACCCACAGCCAATGAGTAACTGACACGGAAACAAAAGGCTGATCCCTTGCCTCAAGGTGTGACCAACTCTGGGGTGCAGTTCCCGCTCCAGAGCTCCCCGTGGACCAGGCTGAGGCTGGACTCCAGCTAAGCCCACATCCTTGCTGCCCCATTTTGCTTCCCTCACTCCCTTCTCCCGAAACAAGCCCCCCAATAAGCGGCATGTGTCCAAATCCCCATCTCAGGCTCTGTTTCTCAGAGCCCCCCAACCTAAGCTAACTCTCACTCAGATTCAACAATTATTAAGTTGCTACATTCAGCCCCTTTTACTTATTTGCTTGTTTGTTTTGGCTAAAGTACCTCCTATCATTTCCCCCTGCATCCTTCATTATGCATCTCTAAAAAAATGTGAGCAGTTAAGGTTCTGACTTTCCTTCCCTGATTTCCCTCCCAAAGGGGAAGGCCCTTGTGGGGGAGTCCTAACTGCCAGCAGTGCCAAGGGACAGAGACCAGAGGCCAACCAGGCGGGCACCAGGCCATTCTGGCTCCAGCCCAGCCCTGGACTATGGCGTGGATTTGGTGGCCAGCAGACCACGGTCACCCCAGGTCCCACCTCCTTTGTGTGGTTCAAGAGCTCTGCGACAGTGTCCCAGCATCCTCTTGGGGATGCTGCCAGGGTTTAAGCATCTCTCTATTCTTAAAGAAAGGGATGGCAATGGAAAGGTCAACCCAGCCATGGCTATCTGCTGGCCAAAGCCCCTACCTGCCCTTCTACCTGGACCCTGGGCAGTCCCACCAACCAGGAGGCACAGCAGCAAGGATCCACACTCTGCCATGCCAAGGAGTCTGCTATGCAGGAGGCAGCACGGATGGGGGGAAAGGCACACCAGGGTTTATTTTAACTGTGGTAAAATACACATAATAAAAGTTAACCGTTTTAACCATTTTTAAACATACAATTCAGTGGCATTAAGAACACTCGCAATGCTGCGCAGCCATGCCACTATCTAGTTCTAGATCTTCTCCATCACCCCAACGGAAACCTTATGCCCATTAGCAGCCCCTCGCCTCACCCCAGCTTCTGAGTTCAGAGAAAACTTGGGTTCAAGTCACAGCTCCTTCACTCGCTCCCTGTGTGACCCTGGCAGGTAAAGTTCTGAAACCTCTCTGAGCCTCAATTTCTTCATCTGTAAAAATGGGACGAGGGGCTTCCCTGGTGGTGCAGTGGTTGAGAGTCCGCCTGCCGATGCAGGGGACACGGGTTCGAGCCCTAGTCTGGGAAGATCCCACATGCCGCGGAGCAACTACGCCCGTGAGCCACAATTACTGAGCCTGTGCGTCTGGAGCCTGTGCTCCGCAACAAGAGAGGCCGTGATAGTGAGAGGCCCGCGCACCGCGATGAAGAGTGGCCCCTGCTTGCCGCAACTAGAGAAAGCCCTCGCACAGAAACGAAGACCCAACACAGCCATAAATTAATTAATTAATTAATTTTTTAAAAAGGGACGAGAACTCAAGGGAGGTGCCGGGAAAATCAAAGCTGATGGGGATAAGGTGCTGAGCTGCTCCTAGCACTGCTACATCCAGGCCAGGCCAGGGCCTCTATGGCCGAGGATGCTCTTCCCCTCCACTGTCCTCTTCTCCCTGCTTGTACCCTTTAGGTTCCTGGGCTGTGCGCAGTGACGAAGGGAAGGAGGCTGCTTTCCTCTCCCGGAGGCAGGGCAACTGGAACGAGTACTCACGGGCTCCAGTGTTTTCCCTTCGCCCTGCCCGGACCCGGTTCCAAACCAAAGAGTTACAAAGGCCTTTAAATTGCACACTCAGGGCGAGGTCAGCCAAAACCCGCATTTCCAAGCACCGTGCTTTTAAACGTTGAAAACAGCCAAACGTGAACTGGCCCCTTCTGAGGGTCACAGCTCCCAGCGGCCTCTTGGCGGCTGGCACTGATGGATGCCTCGCCAGCCTCTCCCTCCTTCCCGAAGGTGGAGTCACCTTCCCGTCGCCACACTGGGCTGTCTTTCCCTGTCCAAGTCAGGGGTGAGGGCCTGGGTCTGGGAAGAGGAGACCCGTCCTCTCATCAGCTATCGGGCAACCCCAGGCAAGTCCCCTGCCCCCTCCGTTCTGCGAAATCAGGAGAGGGTTCCCTGAGGTAAGGACTCAGCTCTCTTGCCAAGCTCCCACCCTGTGGTTTCTGTGAACAGCAGGCTCAGGGCTGGAAAGGATCTCACCAGGTCATCCGATCCAGCTGTCTCCACGGCCTTCCATTTTACAGACAGGAAGCTGACACCCGAAGTCTGAGGCAACTCGCCCAAAATGTCACATCTGTCTTGGTAGGATAAATTCACACTTGACTACCTCAGGGAATGTCACAGGGGCAGAGGTGATGTTGCTGAGAGTCCAGGAGAAAAAACTTCTCCCCTTTGCAACTCTTCCTCTGAAACATGGCACCCAGCACCAAGGCCATTCAAACGCTATGCACACCAGGTCAATATATAAGAGTTAACTGTATTTCTAGATACTAGTAATGAATAACTGGGAAATGTTTTACAATTTATAACAGCACCAAGAAACGTGAACTACGTTGGTATACGTTTAACAATCACGTGCACGATCCGTATTCCGAAAACTACAAAACACCAGTGAGACAAATCAAATACCCAAATACACGGAGAGAGACACCCTATTCATTGACTGGAAGACAGTATTTTCAAGATGTCAATTCTGCCCAAACTGATCTATAGATTTGATGCAATCCCAAACAAAATCCCAGCAGGATTTTGTAGAAATCAACAGCCGATTCTAAAATTAATATGGAAATGCAAATGCTTGGAACAGCCAAAACAACTCTAAAAAAAAGAATGAAGCTGGAGGACTCATGCTACCCAATTTCAAAACTTACTATGAAGCTACAATAGTTAAGACAGTGCAGTATTGGTAAAAGGACAGACAATGAAACAGAACAGGGTCCAGAAAGAGAACACACATAAATGATCGACTGGTTTTTGACAAAGGGGCGAACATAATTTGGGTAAAGAGAAAGGGTAGTCTTTTCAACAAATGTTACTAGAACAATTGTACCTCCACAGGTGAAAAAAAAAAGGAAAGAAAAAAGAAACTAGGCCCTTATCCCACACCTTGAACAAAAAATCAACTCAACATGGACTATAAACCTAAATGTAAAACCAAAAACTATAAAACTTTTAGAAGAAAACATAGAAGAAAATCTTTGTTACCTTAGGTCTGGCAGGTTCTTCATATGGCACAAAAACATGAAAAGAAACAACTGACCGACTGGACTTCAGCAAAAATAAAAACTTCTGTTCTTCAAAAGACTCCATTATGAAAAGGAAAAGACAAGCCACAGACTGGGAGAAAACATTTACAAAACACATATCTTTTAAAGGATTTATAACCAATATATAAAGAACTCTCAAAACTCAATATAAAACCAATCAACCTAATATAAAAAATGTGCAAAGATCTGAACAGATGCTTCACCACAGATACAGATGGCAAATAAGCACATGAAAAGAAGTTCAACATCACTAGTCATTAGGAAAATGTGAATTAAAACCACAATGAGAGGGCTTCCCTAGTGGCGCAGTGGTTAAGAATCCGCCTGCCAATGCAGGGGACACAGGTTCGAGCCCTGGTTTGGGAAGATCCCACATGCTGCGGAGCCTGTGCACCACAGCTGCTGAAGTCCACGTGCCACAACTACTGAGCCTGTGCTCTAGAGCCCGTGAGCCACAACTACTGAGCCCACATGCCACAACTACTGAAGCCCGCGTGCCTAGAGCCCGTGCTCCGCAACAAGAAAAGCCACCGCAATGAGAAGCCCGTGCACCACAACAAAGAGTAGCCCCTGCTCACCACAACTAGGGAAAGCCCGCGTGCAGCAACTAAGACCCAAAGCAGCCAAAAATAAATAAATAAATTTATTTCCAAAAAAAACGAACACAATGAGATACCACTACACATCTATTAGAATAACTCAAAAACAAAATGACCATACCAAGGGCTGGTGAGGATGTGGAGTGACTGGAACTCTCATACGCTGCTGGTGAGATGGCTAAATGGTACAAACTTTGGAAAACAGTTTGGCAATTTTTTATAAAGTTAAACATACCTTCAGCCCTACACCCAATAATCCCACTCCTGTATTTACTCAAGTGAATTGAAAACTTATGTTCACACAAAAACCTGAACACAAACGTTTAGAGCCAAAAACACTGGAAATAACCCAAATGTCCATCCATGCGACACCATGAATGAATCTCAAAGCATTATTCTGGGTTAAAGAAAAAGGTACAAAAGGCTACTTGCTACATGATTACATCTGTAGGATGTTCTGGAAAAGGCAAAACTAGAGAGAGAGAAAACACATGGGTGGTTGCCAGCAGCTGGGTAATGGGGTAAGGGCTGACCACAAAGGGGCACCAAGGAACTTTTGGGGGGTGATGGAAATGTTCTGTATCTTGATTATGTAATGATGTTACGTAACTGTCAAAATTCACAGGACAGTCCGCTTTCAAACAGTTTTACTGTATGCAGACGGTATCTTAAAAAACCAAACCAAACAAACCGCATGTAGTCTCACGAGGGTTCGTCTTGTTTCTCCAACCAGTCAGATAAATGTGAGGGTAATTCTGGCCCAGAGAGGTAAATTAACTTGTCCAAGGACACAAGTTCTGCAGTCAGGTGGATGTGTGTTCAGACCTCAGCTCTGCCATTTATTAGCTTGTTGCCCCTGGGCAAATTGCTTCTCCCATCTGAGCCTCAGTTTTCTCATCTGAAAAATGAGGGCAAGTAATAATAGAACCTACCTTATTGGGACTGAATGAGCTTAAGGAATAAAAACACACGTTTTGCAGTACTCAAATTTTAGCCATTATTATTACTTCTCCTACTGTTATTGTTATTATTATTGTCGAAGAGCAAGGACTGAGTTGCAGGGAATGACTTCAATCCACGTCCTCCTGCATGAGGTGTGCGATGCCAGGCACCAGGACCACCAGTTTCCCTAAGGGGCAGAGGCAGGCCCAGGCCCTGCCCAGAAGGCATTCACAGTCTGGCTGGGGACAGCAGACAGACTCAGTGCAAAATCAACCCACAGCAAGAGAGTGGTGTACAGATGAAAACTACTGAAAGTTCAGAAAAGAGAGAAGCCGCTCTGGACTACGTAATCCCCGAAGGCTTCCTGGAAAAGGAAGGATTTTACTGACAAGGACAAACCAGATATAATTAAATCAAAGGAGAGGCACCAGCGCCATCGGGAAAGGGAAGAACCAGAAAATCCCTCTACCCCTAACTTCTCCCCCACCCGTCCCTGGCAAAAGGCATTTCCTCCCAGGGACCAGCCCTGGGCCAAGGGGAGGTACAGGCATGACAGCAGAAAGTCCGGGTATCATGCCGGGCACCCACATGTGTCCCCACATCTGGGCCAAAGGGTCCGATGAAGGGCTGCTCTGGGATGTGGGGCTTTCACTTTCTCCCCACTTTTTTCCAGGGACCTGAATTTGGGTTTGTCTGGGGAGTGTTTGCTTTAGCCCAAGTGTTTTTCCCGCAGCCCAGGTCCGCTCCCTCCCTGCCCCTCCTTGCCCGCGCACGTCTGGAGCTCCGGGCCACGGGCGCCTTTGATGCGCCCCCTCTCCAGACTTCAATGTCGCTGTGTGCACGGCCCCTTTAATAAGTTATTTCCGTGGAAAACCCTGGTAACTCGGTCATGAATCAAGCCTATAAACACCTCCAACCCATCAAAGCACCCAAGTAAGGGAGGGGGCGGGTAGGGGAGGAAAATCTCTTACAGTAACTCACACACTGCTCCCTCAGAAAGGCCCAGCTGCCCGGCTGTCAGGGGCACTGCAGTGGCCAAGCCAGCCCACTGTAAAAGCGACATGTCCCCCAACCCTCCAGCCCAGGGATCCAAAGCCCCCGAGGACACTGCCCGTCTGTGTGTCCCCGGACGAGGCGAAAGTCCCGACCCAGCGCCCACAAGATTTACAGCCCGGAGAGGCAGACCCGACCGGCTGCTCCCGGGGTACAGGAATGTAATGTTTTGGCTACTGGTGAAAGGCCCAGTTTATTGGAAACACACTTCTTTTCCAATGTTTGGTTTCCTTTCACTCTTTTCTCCTTTTTGTTTTCCCAGAGTGCAGTGCCCAGGGTCTTCAGAAAGGATATGGACCTAGAATCCTGCCTGGGGGGAAGCGGGGAGGTGGGGAATGGGACATGAGGTCAGATGTCTGAGTGGTGGGCTGAGCCCCACCTCCATGTGGGCAGAGGCCTGGGCATGGAGTGGGGAGACCCCAGGTCTGGACCGGGCTCTGCCACCTGGGAGCTGTGGGGCCCAGGACCGGCACTGGCCCTCTCTGGTCTCATCTGTAAAATGGGTGGGATGAACCAAAACCCCCTTAAAAGTGTTTCTGACTGTCATGGTCTTGGACAACAGTCTGGTAAAGCATGGAATAAAGCTGACCACATGTTTGCTGGAGAGCCCGGCAATGCCACTTCCAGGTACATTACCCAAGAGAAGCATCTCCTTATGTCCACAGAAAGGCTTGTCCAAGAATATTTATTAGTAACATCACCAGTAGGAGCCAGAAACTGGGAACTGCCCAAGTGGCCATCAGGAGTAAAATGGATACATTAGCCTAGGAGAACCATGGCTGTGCCCATACAGTATTAGCCGGCAATGAATGCGTGATCACAGATGTTCACGATAGTACGGGATGAGCCTCACAACATCTGCTATGTTGAAGAAGAGCCCACAGGATTGGTGGTTGCCAAAGGTGGGGGTGGGGAAGAGTGGATGAAGGGGGTCAAAAGGTCCAGACTTCCAGTATTAAGATAGGCAAGTCCTGGAGATGTAATGTACAGCCTGGTGACTGTAGTTACCATTACAGTATTACATATTTGCAAGTTCCTAAGAGTAATCTTCGAAGTTCTCATCACGAGAAAAAAAACATTTGTCACTATGTGAGGTGATGGATGGTAACTAAATGTATATGGTAATCATTTCACAATATATACACACACATGTATCAAATCATTACCTTGTACACCTAAAACTAATACTATGCTATATGCCAATTATATCTCAATAAAAAAAGAAAACAGAAAAAGGAAGAGCCCTCAGTGTATGCTTCTGTTTATACCAACTCTAGAAAGAGGAAAACTAGTCAACAGTGTTCCAAGTCAAGATAGTGCCATGCAAACCTATTCTCTAAAGCACCTAGCAATCAAAAGTATTTCTGGGATGTACAGCCATGGCCCACCAGAGAAAAGTGTGGCCTTCCTTGAAGTGGTATTCAAGGCCCTCCCCTTGGGCCTCACTTCTTACTGCCCTGCCAGGATTGCTCCCCTTCCCAGAGCAAGCATCATCACATGGCCTTGCCTTTGCCCAGCATGTCCCTGGCCCTGGGGTGCCCTTTCCCCCTCCTGGTGACACACCCCCTGCCTCCTGACCCAGCCCCTCTCCCAGCATGCCCTGCAGGCACCCTGGAAAGCGGCTGTCTCCCAGCCCCGCACTATGCACTTAGGAAACAGCACTTTCCCTGCCTCTCTAGGAAGCGGTTTTTTCCCCAATCTTCCCAGTTAGATTCTAAGTTTCTTGGGAAGGACCTTCCTTGGGTATTCGCTTCACACAATCCTATCCCTCATGCTAATACGTGGTTACCAATTCACTTAATTACCGCTTACAGAAAATTAAATGTCCCTCAGCTACCTATGGTACATATGGGATCTCCATGGCATCCACGAGGATGCCCAGCCCACTTGTCAGAAGTGGAGTGAGGCAAGGCTGCAAAAGGGAGGCTGAGTGAATTTTTTTTTTAATTTATTTATTTATTTTTGACTGTGTTGGGTCTTGGTTGCTGTGTGCAGGCTTTCTCTAGCTGCGGCGAGCGGGGGCTACCCTTCGTTGCGGTGTGCGGGCTTCTCATTGTGGTGGCTTCTCTTGTTGCGGAGCACAGACTCTAGGCGTGCGGTCTTCAGTAGCTGTGGCGTGCGGGCTCAGTAGCTGTGGCACACGGGTCAGTAGTTGTGGCTTGCGGGCTCTAGGCACGCAGGCTCAGTAGTTGTGGCGCACGGGCTTAGTTGCTCCGCGGCACGTGGGATCTTCCCGGACCAGGGTTCAAACCTGTGTTCCCTGCATTGGCAGGTGGATTCTTAATCACTGAGCCACCAGGAAGCCTGAGGCTAAGTGATTGAAATCACAGGTCTGTCTGGCTCCAAGGCCTGGGCTTTTCACCCTTGCCCTCTTGAGTTCACGAGCATCCCCTGTCATTCATATTCCTCACTCCACATCCTACTCCAAGGTCTAGAAGCAGACCTGGGCAGGGCTAAGTGGCTTATTTTATTTTTTTAGCAAAGCTGTTCAGACCCAAGGGAGGCATCTGGGCAAGGAGAGGGACTCAGGGCTCAGGTGGGGCTGTCCCCCGCTTTCCTGAGCAACCACAGAGAGCCCACTTTCCTGCACAAGATGAAAACGGCAATCTTCTCGTGGAGGCACTGGTCAGACGCTTGCCTTTAGCTGAGTGTCTCTGAGCATCACTTTAACCACCTCCCAGACTCAGTTTTCTTCCCTGAAAACTGGAGGTCACAACTCCCACTTCACCAGGCTGTGCTGAGTAGGCACCTGGTGACTTTCAGAGGGAGGGTCAGACGTGACCTCACTGGTGCTCTCCCACCACTAACCCCCAGAACACGAGTGGTAGCTGATGGGACTAGAGCCGGGCAGCCAACTGCTTTAAGATGCCACACGCCCATCCCAGAAGTGACCAAGCTAAGGCTCCTGTCTTGAGGGGAAGACGGCCCAGATGCTCTAGATCCCTTCTAGGTCCATTTGGATCTGCGGTTCTTAGCCCTGGTTGCACATTAGAATCACCTGGGGAATTTTTCAAACCCTGATGCCCAGTCTCCCCCCAACCATTTCTAGAGTGGGGCCTGAGCTTTGTAAAAACTCTTCAGGGGACTCTAACGTGCAAAGAGGGTTGAGAACCAATGAGTGAGACCAACTGACCCATTTTACAGATAAAGAAGCCGAGTGGAAGCATGTTGAGACCACCAAGAGATGTGGGACTGAGCCAGGACTGGGACCCGGGTCTCCTGGGCCCCCGGGCCAGCTGTGTCACTAACTTTCTACTCAGAGGAAGCCCCCAGGGCTCTGTCTGGCTTTGTCCTGAGAGGGAAGAGGGCAGGGAGCGAAGACACAGCTGGGCAGCCAGGTTGGAGGAGACGGGGTCTGTCTCCCCAAGCACCTGGACCCTCTCCTGCCCTCCTCGGCTCCTCTCCCAGGTCAAACAGCAGCAGAGGGCCCAGAAACAAGGCTCCCCCCAAACCAAATAGGGTCTCCTTGGGCTCGAGACAGACAACGTGAGCTGAGGGTCCGGGGATGTGGAGAAGCCAGAGCCGCTCTGTGAAATCTGTTCCATTTTGTTTTAAACTCTTTGGGGGGGGGGCGGGCCTTCTGTGAATCACAAAACAATCCCAGCATCTACCACATGCCAGGCCCTGAGCTGGGTGCTAGGTGGGGATGACTGCCCTCACAGCCAAGCCCGCCAAACCCCATTCCCAACGTCTGCCCTCTGAGAGCAGCCTTGTCTTGGAAACACCGTCGCCTCTTTTGCTGTAACCCTGCGGGTAGCTCTGGGAGTGACCCTGCACATCCCTCGGCTCAGCAGGGCAGAACTTGACCAGAGCAGATGTGCAGCTTCCGGAAGACCACACAGCTGCTGAGCGGAAGGCTGGGACCTAACACGGGGCTGGGGAGCATGTCCCCTCAGTGCCGGACGTAAGGCGGTGGACAGGAGGGCTGGGGAATGTGGGTAGCATGTGGTGGGGGGGACACAGTCTGGGACTTGCTGGGCACACACACCCTGACATGAACAGCCTGCTGGGTGCCCCATTTCACCCCAAGAGGCTGGAGCTGGAGCCAGAGAAGCTGCACTCTGCCCCCATCCCTCTCCCAACACACCCCACTCACCACGTCTGCCCCAGCAAAGCCTCCTCCCCCAACTTCACTGCTTCCCCAGGCTGCTCAGGAGCCATGCAGCTCCCGGCTCTGCCCCTTCCCTTCCCGATTTCAGGCTCTGTGACTGTGTGACGGGAGCCCTCCTCTCCACCTTCTCCCCCCACCTGGCACAGAAGGCCTGGCAGCCCAGCTCCTCCCTGCTCTGTCCAGAGCTGGCGCTACCCTGGACGACTCAGATGAAAACGGCTTCCAGGCTCCTATCTCTGAGTTTCCCCCTCTCCTTTTAAAGATCAATTAAAGCCTCGGCGATGATTCACCTTGCAGTCTGGGACAGTGCCTTTGATGTCTGCTCCAGACATGAGACCTCTGTTTTTCCAGAGACTTCTAGCACGGGGTGCGGGTAGCGTCCCTCCCTCGGGCCAGGGCGGACCCTGCTTTGCAGAGGTGCCAGCCCCCCAGGCCTTACCCTCTCAGGCTGGGGGTGCCAGGCCCTGACTGGGGGAGGGGGGGTGGAGGGAGGAGGGGAGGGCATAGGGGAAGGGCCCGTGAACACCAGGAATTCTTTCCACAAAGGCAACTGGAAAAGCGATGCATCTCCGCTTCCCTTGGCAGCCAAGGGCCACGGAGGGAGAATGTTTAATATAAAAACATCTGACAAAGTACCTTCAGGATATATTTTCTGCATCAAAGAAGGAGCTCTTGGCAACAGGTGCTCTACCCTGACAAGGAAACTTTCGAGCGCAGCTCCCAATTGTTACAGACACCCAGGGAAAGCGTGCCAGTGGGGACAGGAGGAGGGCGAGCCATGGGGCCCGGCAGACAGATGGTTGTGATTAGGCTGGATGCAACCAAGTGCATTTTCTGGAATTTCAGGTCTCCTCAGAAAACCTGCCGGTTCCCCCAGTGATGCAGGCCACCCGAGGCAGAGTGAGGGGTCGGGGCCATCTGCCTCCAGCTCAGAGGCACACGGCCCTGGATGGGCACAGGGCTCCCCCTCAGCCCAGCAGCCCATCCACCCACCATCTCACTGATTTACTCATGTATTCATCCAGCAACCATCCGACGAGCAGGGTCTCTCTAGGACCCGGTGACAGTTGTTCATGCCGAATCTCGGGGACCCAGGAACACAAAAGCCCCCACAAAAGAAGAGCAAGAATCATTGGAGTACTGTATCTTCCAGCGGGCAGAGAGGGTACCTCGCCAGACCCTGGGGAACCCAACAGGGGCCAGACTGCCTGGGTCTGATCCCAGTTTCACCGCTTTCTAGCTGGGAGACATTAGGAAGTTACTTAAACTCTCTGAGCCACAGTTACTTCTCCTTTAATTTGGCTAATAAAAGTGGCGACTTCATAGAGTTGTTGGGAGGATTCATAAATCTGATTATTAAATGTGTTATGATCTGTCTTTATTTTTATGTGTTCTCTCTCTTTTCTAGATCTCTTTGTCCCAGGCAAAAATCCATTCATTCATTTATTTATCCCACGATGACCTCCGGCTATTGGCTAGGCCCTGTGCTGGATGCTAGGCAAGGTCCAGAGCCCCTTCAGTACCAAGTATATCCCAGAGGTCCTCTGGGCCCAGTACCCACTACCTCTCGGTTCCAGTCCATTCCACCAGATTTAGGACAACATCTCTGGATTCATCTTACCCTATTCTCCATCTCTCACGTATTAACCTTCTAGCCACAAATAAACTCACAACACACAGTGCTATTTGCATACCTCTCTGCTTCTGTACAAGCTATTCATTCCTTCTATCCAACAGGCCATCTATATCCTGTTGTCCTCCTGGTGAACTCCTAGTCACCCTACAAAACCCAACTCAGAATCACTTTCTCCTTGAAGCTTTCTCTGAACACCTCATTCCCACCCCAACAGAGTCCCCTGCTCTTGTTTCTGTGCTGGTGCTAAGGCTTGCCCACATCTCCACAGCACTCAGCAAAATCATTCACCATTCTTTGCTTGTTGTCTACCTCTCCTCCTAGACTATCAGCTCCTAAAGGGGAAGGTCCTGGCTTTCTTCACTTTGTAGCAGCTGCACTGGCATGCAGTAGGCTCTTAATACATGTTCAGTACACTGACTTGTCACCCCAAAGCCTACGGTCAGAAAACACACCAGCCCTGGGATCCTTTGTCAGGGACCCTGGAGGATGTAAAAGCTGTGTGATCTCTGGTGAATCAGTCGCCTTCTCTGGGCCTTGGATTGTCATGGGTTAAGTGTACCGTCACTCTATTCCCCAAGTTTTCATACTCTGGGACCAGGGCTGCCGGAGTAGGGGGCACTACACCAACCCCCCTCCCTCTGCATGGCCTTGTCCCAGGCTGTAGTTTGGCTCTGAGACAATGATGAGAAGCTAAGATGCTGCAGGCCAAAAGCCCCAGCTCTCTGTACAACCCCTCAAGGCCTAGGAGCTGGTACCCTCCGCCTGGAACACATAAGCATCAAGGGGCCCCTGAGATCGGTGGCCCAATGGCCCCAATGTACAGCTGAGCAAACTGAGACTAGGGAGTGAGGAGCTTACCTGAGGTCACACCATAGGGTAAAGGGCAAGGCCAAGCCTGGAACCCACATAGGTGCACTGCTCACCACCCTACGTGCTTCTTGGCAAACCAAGTTGGCCAGGCCTCCTCCACAAATGCCTGGTCCTCTGTCATTGCTGCCTTTGACCCCCTCACCACCTCTCCTCCAGCTCCAAAAAACCAGCCCAGGAAGAACAGGCCCCCCTGTGAGATACCTGGGAGGTTTTAGGGAGGGAAGAAGGTTTTTTTTTTTTCTTTTGTTGACCAAAGCTAAAACAAAAACAAAAACACACGGCAGAGATATGATGCAAGGAACCAGAGCAGAGGTGAGTGTGCCCTCTCCCCACCCCCGCCCCAAGAGGAGACAAGGAGTCTGGGGCTATTTCGGAATTGGAAATGGTAAGCTGGTCCCAAGAGCCCAGCGTTAGTTCTGCAACCCATCCACAAATTTCCAAGCTGGAGCCTGACCCAGTGGGTAGGCAGAGCAGGAGCGGGTCACACCCAAGACCACCTCTTAAACCATGGGGACCTACCTAGGTTCAAGGTGAGTAGTGTCAGGGCACCATCTGCCCCAAACTCCAGGTAAAACGTCCTTCCTGCTCTCCAAAGCCAAATGGAACCCTCTTTTCAGCTAAAACTCAATCCGCCTGCCCTGCCACTCTCTCTTCTAAACCACTCACTCGACACGCGGCACCCCTAGACCCACAGGCTGTGAGCACTGTCGCATGTTGGGACTAAGCACAGTCATGTGACAGCAATGTTATCCGGGACCTGCCTGTCACCCAGGTGCGATCAGTTGGTAAAAATTCACCAAGCTGGACACTTACCTGTGTACTCTGTATATTATAGCAGAAAGTTTTTTATGACCCAGGCCTTGGTCTCCTCATGCCTCGTCTCCCACTAACGTCAGGTACCTTGCTTCCCAACCCCTCTACCCTCCTTTGGTTTCTCAATATCAGGCTGTTTTCACACTTCCAGGCCTCTGCACTTGCTTTCCTGCTACGTGGACCGCATCTCCCACCCCCCAAACCTTGCCTCTTTGGTAGATTCCTATTCACTCTATAATACCCAATTGGACATCACCTCCTCCAGGGAGTCTTCCTGGGTCACCTCCCCACCATACCAAGAGTCAGTCACTAAGCCCTTCTTTCTCTTTACTGCTTCTTATTCCACTTCTCATTATTACTATTTGTGTCTTCACCTGTCTGTGAGTACCTTGAGGGCAGAGATGATGTAATTTTTATCTCTGTGCTTCCAGCCCAAGCACAGTGCCTGGCACATCATAATGGCCACACCTACCACATGTGTGCCAAGCCTCGGCTGATTCACTTGGCATCATTTCACTCTCACCATAAGGTGACACATTGTTATTTTCATCCTCATTTTACAGGTGGGAAAACCAAGGGTGGGAGTGGTTAAGCGGCTGCCCCAAAGCCCCACAACTAGGAAATGGCAGAGCCGGGACTTGTACCCAGGGCCCAAAGGTGCGCAGCCCATGCTCTTCAGCCCACCTTGCTAGAGAGGCTCAGCACACACTGAGGGAGCTGAATTGAGGACCTCGGAGAATGAGGAGCTCTAGGGTCGCTCTGGACCAGGGCCTCTGAGGCGAGCAAGCTTGGGTCCTAGAATCGGGAAGCAGCAGGAAATGATACTGCGCTAACTCACTCCTCTCCTGGCTTCTGTGAGCACTGACACACATCAGACAGCACTGACCACAAAGGGGAACCTCCTCAGGGACCACTGAGAGGAAAGGTGGCAGGTGGGTGGGCAGCATGGACCCATCTAGGTTATGGCCTGGCTCCACCTCCTATGCTTGCTGTGCGGCCCTCAGATGCTCTCCTAACCTCTCTGAGCCTCTGTTCCCAAACTCTGCCAATCTACAGAATGCACGAATCCTGGAGAATGATCTGTGCCCTTGAGGAGCTTAGAGTTTGGCTGGTGGAGGAAAGATACCCACATCCAGCTGAGCCCCCAACTCTCCACACTGTCCTGAGTAGCTCCTTTTCTTCCCGGGCCTTCTCTTCAAAGTGAGGGGCTCGCCCTCACTGACACTCTAAAGAAACCAGCCTGCTCCAAGGACTGAGATACTGGTACACACAACCAAAGTCAAACAAAGGGACTGTCTGGTCCCCATGACAGGCAGCTTACACCACGTCTTGCATACAGTGGGTGCTTAATAAAGCACTTGAATGGTTATCCAATAGGCACTAGAATAGGATACTAGAGGGGAGTTACTGGTTCCTTCAGAAGTCTGCCCAGTGCTCTACGCTCCAGCCCCACAGCACTGGAGTCAGGCAGGCCTGGCTTCTAAATGCAGCCCATCACCTTGGGCCCTGGTCAACTCCCAGAGCTCACTCAGCACCCAGCACTGAGCCTGGCCTAGCTCCTCCTACCTCATCCAGGGCAAAAAGCTCCTTGTGTCACGCTCATTCTGTTCTAGCCTGGAGCCAAGAGAACCCAGCCCTCAGAGAGGTCGTTCCCACATGGCCCTTGATCCTGCAATTTCTTTGAATTATCGCATATCCTGCCTTTAATTTGCCAAGAAGAGTTGCCCACCAGCCACTCACACCTTAGTATGAATTTAACCAGCTAATCTTGCTTTCCTCCGCAAACTAAATCGAAATAAAGGGAATGGGCGGGGGGGTGGAGATGTTGCAGAGAGGAAGAGGATGCCCCTTAGACAGTCAAGGGGCAGCAGTTAGGCAAGGAAACCAGAGTGTCGAGGACCTGAAGTGAAGGCACCCCAAAAGGGGACTTCTAGGCTTTCAATTTTTCCAAATCCCACTGAAGACACCAGGTGTAAGGGTCTTTACTTAGTGGAAGCTCCATGTTCTGGCCCTCTACTGGGTGATCTTGGTGAAGTCACTTGCCACCCTGAGCTTCAGTTTTCTTGTCTGTTTAGTGGGGATCACGTATCGACATTTGGAGCCGACGCAGAGATCAGATGAGAGGGTGTCAAGCATTCATCAGAAGGCTGAAACAAGACAGTCTCCTGTCCTGCTGCCCCCCACCCTGCCCACCGATGCATCCTCAACTGCCCTGGCTGTGACTAAGCCTCAAAATCCCCCCATTTCCCCTAAAGTGGCCTCAGCAACAGGACGGGAAAGTGAAGCAGAGACCTTGGCGCTGGATAAAAATAGCCAGCCTCAGGTCGGGTGCTGGGATTGTCATTGTGCAAGACAAACAAGGGCAGCCTCCGTCCCGGAGCTGCAGACACCCTGCTCCAGCAACACCCATCCCAAGACGCTGAGAGAGGCCAGGCTCTCAGGGACAGCGCTGCCCACCCCCCACCCTCCAGGATGCAGGGAGACAGAGGGGGCTGCGGGTGGTCTCCGGGTGGTGGGCAAGCTTCACCCGGTGGGGACACGGAGAAGCACAGGGCCCTGTGCCTCTAGCCAGGCCCCAGCCCTGTCCCTAGTACTTCAATCAGGACAGGCTGTCCCTGGCCTCCTTTTGATCACTCCACCTTGCCAGGTGTGGCTCAGGGAGAAGGACGGGGATCCTTGCTGTGGAAGGCTGCGCAGTCACACCGCTCAGTCTCCCACCCCAAGCCTGCCACTTACAGTTTGGGAATCTGGGCAGCTGGCCTGGCCATGAGCCTCGGTTTCCTCACCTCTGAAACAGGGGGAATCAAATGTGTCTCGCTGGGTTGTGATAAGGAGTCAGCGAGATGAAGAATGACCAGCAGTCAGCAAAGGGCTAAGTAGTGAATGTCAACGTTAAATAAATAAACGTCAGCATCAGCATCCTTACCATCTGTCCTTGAGCATCAAACGCCTGGTCTGTCCCAACGCATTCTACCTGCCTGTGCTCCTCAGCTTTCTGACCTCACCTCCTGCCCTGCCTCCCATCTTTGCAGGATGAGTCTTGCTTCACCATCCACTGAGACCCCTCTGGGCCTTCTTCTCACCCTGCAGGGCCTCCCTCCCTGAGCCTGTCCTCCAAGGTAACAGCCACCCACAGCCCCAGCTCTACACGCATCCAGGAGGCAGGGGCAGGGCCAACCCATCGGTCCTCGGATCCCCATGGCACAAGTAAGCTAGAAAAGCTGAACTGTGAGCCCGCAGAGTGGGAGGAGACCCACGCCATCCCTGGGAGGGGCCTGGATGACTACAATGGGGAACGCCTACCGAGACCACCTGCAACCCAGACCAATCAACCCCCAAAAGGAAATCCCAAACTTCCTCCCCAGTTCCTTCAGTCCCTTAGAATCCCAAGGCAATGGAGGCCAGATTTTCCCATGAGAGCCACGCAATCCTCATCCACGGTAAAGAGCATCACAACAGGGCCTTCTCACCAGTCAGCACCAAAGGTCGCTCTGGGATAGCTGCATGGGAATCCCAAACACAGGCCCACTGGGCCCCGAAGGCAGCCCAACCTAATGGCCTCAGGGTCTCCGGAGACCTTCCAGCCTCCAGAGGGTGCTCTCTCCTGGGAACCGGAGGTAGGGAGGGGCCTCCTGCAGGTGCTCTGGGGTCTGCTCTCTCCAGCCTGTGTCACACACCAGGCCAGCTCTGGGATGACAGAGATCACATCTGAGGACACACCATGAACCCGTAAGGCACCTCCACACACGGCAGTTTCCGCCATTAACAATGAGGGGAAGAGATGATGAAAAACTACCCATCTGTCCATACAACCAACGCCAGCGCAATCCGTCTAAGTTAAATACACTCTGACGGTTGGCAGGGACATGGAATCTTGCATTCAGAAATACTTTTAAGCCTCTTGCTTCAAAATTGTATGTGGCTTCCAACCACGTAGGCACAGAGAAAGAAGAATGGATTAAAACGTCCACTTCTTGCGTTCATCTGGTTGGGTCTTTCAGGGAAAGACGTTTTAACAAGTAAGGCCAAAAGGCGGGGATGAAAACAAAGTGGGCCAATGAGAGGGGCCCCCAGAGACCAGAAGGCAAGTGGGACCCAGAAGCCCTAGACCCCAGTACCAGCTGCGCCATAAGCTCTACTGTACCCCTGGGCAAGTCACTTCCTGCTCTGGTTTCTAGTTTCTCTATCTTCGAAACAGACGTACTCTTGTGATCTCCCACGGCTGTGATGGAACATGGAACGGATGGGGAAGGGCTCTGGACACGGGGACTGGACAGGCCCTGAGCAGCCAACACTGTGACACCCGTAGAGGCGTGGGAAGAGTATGGCAGGAATGACAGAGCTTCATGCGAAATAAGTTCACTGGAGGTACATCCAGCCCTTGCAGAGAAGTGGGGGACAGAACAGTGGTCAGAAGCACAGTGACATAGTGGCAAATGGCTCTGCTCCTACGCAACCCTGGGCAAGTCACTTTACTGCTCTTCTGAGATGATGCTTCTCAAGGGGCCCGAGTATAGGATGTGGCCCAAAGTAAACACTCAGTAGATAGCTACAATGACTGTTGTTGCCATTATGACAGGGTGTGGGGTCCGGGGAGGACGGCTCAGATGCAGGCAAACACAGGCCTTCTCAAAGCAGCCAACACAGGCTGCTGGGGAAGCATCTCCCGCCCGAGCGGCTGTCACCCAACGCAGCACAGAGCCAGGCCACAAGCCCCAGCTGTCCTCACAGCGCACCCTACCCGCCATGCTCCCAAAAGACCCCACAGATCTCAGCACTTGAGCCCCTCCTGGCCCTCGAAGCCCCCGGGTCACCACCAACATGGCATTTCTCAAGGAAAGCTTGATTCAGGTGTTCCCCAGAACGTGAGGGTCCCTATTGCCAAGTCTTAAATGTGGGAAGTAGGGGAGGCTCCAAATCAGGGTTCTCTCTGCTTCCTAGCCCAGCACCCAGTGCTCAGGGAGAGACACGGAAACCACCAGCCTCTGGAAAACTCCTCGCTTGCTAGACTCTCCCCCATGATCGTTCTACCCACTCCATTTCCCCCTCTTCTGACCCTGCGCATCGGTCCTTCCCCAGAGCAGGGACAGAAGGAGAAACCCAAGAAGACAAACGTAAACAAACACGTCCATTTTGCTGCCTCTCAGCCAGCTTGGGGAGAGGATCCCTCGCAAAATCGGGATGGAGAACTGGGCTGGGTTTTTATCATGTCCACAAGAGAAAACTGGTCAGAGCATGGATTGCCAGGCACTTGAAAAGTTCTCATCCTTAGGCTTCATTCATACAGATTGTTCTTAACCCCAAGAACACCTGTGATGAAGACCCTGGCAGTCTTCTCCTCGAGGGGTGGGAGGCCCAGGGAAAAGAAAAGGAGGGGGGACATCAACAAGACCTCCGTCAGGCCCCTGCCACTTGTCCCCCTCCTATAAAGTTCAACACAATGGCAACATGCAGGGAAAAAAGAAATGCCAACCTGAGAATTCACCCGGAGCCGTGATGAGGGAGTTGGTGGCCTCCGTTTCAGTGTAAGACAATGTGGAATCAGATAGATCTACAGGAGGAAAGAGAAAGAGAACTTAAGTTGGCTGTGGGGTGTTCCTCTCTTGTTTCTCAAGGTAGCATGTCCCCCACAACTTTCTTCTGCCACTCCCCGCCCCAAGATCGCACGAGACCAGGCCAGCCAACCCTGGAACCCTTCTGGAAAATGCTGGCTGCTGCAGCCCTGGCACCTGAAAAAGTTTCAATTGCTCTGGCCACAGAAATAACCCAAGTTCAGGGGACCGAGCAAGTAGTAACTTGGAGCCTTCTTGGGTAAGGTTAAATTAAGCCCCTAAAAATTCATAGCTGCTGTACTTAATTACAACCATTAAAATTCTTGAAGTTGTTCCTTCTTGCTTCCTTCCTTCCTTCCTTCCTCCCTCTGGAGCTGGGGAAACTCTGTTTTAACAAGTTACCAGCCATCCTCACTCTGTCCCGCTTACACCCCTCTAATTAAGGGCTCAAGCATTTGCTCCCAGATTAACTTTTTTCTCTCTCCCCTCCCCCACCCTCACATCCAAACCCACTCCCAGAGCAAATTTCAATGTCTAGACTATTTTTTTCTTTTCTTTTTTTTTTTTTCAAGGCGTTCATTGTTGTTTAAATAGTTTTAAGTACCTCACATGGCGTGCGCTATTTGTTTTCCCCTGTCTGCAGTGCACTTAGATGGGGAAGGGAAATTCTTTTTGCACGTTTTCTCTTGAACGCTGAGCTATTAGCGGGACAAGCGGATGCCTTGGGGGGCAGGCCGACTTGGAAAGTTTTTCCTGGGCCTCTGCCTCTGCTACCAGTAACGGGGTGCTGTCCCCGTTAAGGGACAGGTCTGTCCAGGAGATGGAAGGCATGTTCTTTCTGTGAGGCTTGTAGTATCTTTCATCTTCTCACCCAGCACAACCCAGATGTGGCTCGGCTGGTCCCACCTGGCTCAGGAGAGCCACTCCAAGCTGGGGAATCCTGGCACAAAAACCGTTAGCCTAGGCCCTAGCTAGCTAGAATTCCATTCGATCCTGTAGGAATTTTTTCCTTCTACCACGTGGCCTGGGGAGCGGGAAGATGAAACCTTAAACAATTTGGCCTTTTTCTTTTTCTTTCTTTCTCGTCTCCCACTTGCCAGATGCTGACTGGGTGTTCCGGGTTTTATTTTGTTTTTTTGGTTTTATGTGATCACAGTGGCTTAGAAGTGAAATGACTTTTTGTTTATGAAAAACTAACAATGCAAGGAAAAGAAAATAATACAAAAAATAACTCGGGCTGTTTATCGGGGCCTGAAAAAGTTATCTGCTGGTCAAATGTGTTTGGAGGAAAATAGGGACAGATGGAAAATCTCTTTAAAAGAAGATAATAACCTCCGTGCTTAAGTGGGAACCTCTTTGCTTTTCAGACCTAATCTTCCCCAAGTGTTCAGGCCCCAAGTCTTGCTGCCACTTATTGTCCGAAGTAGCAACACCCCAGGCTGAACCCTGTTTCTTAGTGAACCGCTGTGGAGCCAACACAGACAGCTTGACGAACGTTCCAGGAGTGGGGGTGATGGGTGTTTTCCATCCTTCGCAGCTATAAGTCCCTGCCATGCACTCTCCAAAGGTTCACGTCTAGTGCTTCTAGTGAGGCCCTACGAGGCTGCTGTAGAAAAAGAACACTCCAACCTTGGTCACTGCTCGAGCCCCAAGGAAGAACCTCATCTGGAAGCCGGAGCCCCAGGTTCGAGTCCCGCTTCCACTCTTACTCAGCAAAATCAGGGGTCACCAGCTTTGCCTGCAAAGGGCCCCGTAGTGAATATTTTCAGCTTTGTGAGCTCTACAATCTCCATCGCAACTATCCACCTCTGCTGCTGTCCTGCGGAAGTGGCCACAGACAATACAGCTGGGTTCCAGCAGAACTTTGTTATGGACTCTGAAATTTGAATTTCATATAGTTTTCACATGTCACAAAAGACATGCTTCTGGTGGTTTTTTTTTTTTTTCTTAACCGTTTTAAAAAGTAAAAACCACTCTTAGCTCAAGAGCCACACAAAAACAAATGGTGGCCTGTCGTTTTTGGACCCTTGAGCTGTATGACCACCAGCAAGTGTCACTTCCTCTTTCTCCGTCGCAGTTGTCCCACTTGTAAAATAACCGGGACACCTGCTGATTTCCAAATGGTCACTTTGCCCCGCTGGATGGAGTCCTGATTTCTGTGGCTTTATCACCGGCTGACCCACGATTCCTTGGGGCAATGATCCTTGACATTCAAGCTCAGGTGCTACACTTACTAAGAATGTTTGAGGGTTTTCCTTTTCCTCTACTAGAATGAGGGATCTTCTAAGCGACTAGTGCAATTATGTTAACTTAAAAAATGCTGGGCTTCCCTGGTGGCGCAGTGGTTGAGAGTCCGCCTGCCGATGCAAGGGACACGGGTTCGTGCCCCGGTCTGGGAGGATCCCACATGCTGCGGAGAGGCTGGGCCCGTGAGCCATGGCCACTGAGCCTGCGCGTCCGGAGCCTGTGCTCCGCAATGGGAGAGGCCACAGCAGTGAGATGCCCGCGTACCGCAAAAAAGAAAAAAAAAGAAAAATGCTGAGACGGGCCTGGGAGGCAAGGATGGGGAACCGCTGAGCTGAACAGGGGCTGCTCTGGGTTTCCGCCTCAGCCCCACTGCTCATCAGCTGGGCGGTTCTCCCTGACCTTCGGCCTGATTCCTTGTCTACAAAGTGACAGGGTCCCACCAGATGATCACTCCAGTTCCCCGGAGAACTAAATGAAGCTCCTCCATCCATGGTATGACCGTACTTCAGGAAAAACAATGAGGAAGTTGCCATCGTTAAGCCACTGACTCATACACCGTCATGGGACAGCCTCTGTCCTCCTAGACTGAGAAGGACAAACTCCTGAAGGGACCCGGTGGGCACTCCTGTCTCCACAGGAGGGCCTGGAAGGAAAACTGGACTGGATGCCTCAGAGTTTATGACACTTAGAAGTGACCTCCCAGATGATGCTGACACACGCTACCGGGAAGAGGCCTTTACCAAAAACAAAACAAAACCCACTTTTTGTGGTCACTGGTGGAATGTGTCAGCATCAGTGCCACGCCATCTGACATTTAAAGCTCGAGGCCCACGGCAGCTACCCACGGTCACAAAGTCACTCTCCCGGTACTATTCAGGCCATACTCACCCCACCACTGGGATTCTCCACTGGAGGAACCAGGAGGGCCAGGAAATGAGCCATTTCTACTTTTAAAACCACATGCATCTACCCCAGCGTACGGGCTGCTCATTTAGCCCCAAGGCTTTACAGAAAACACGTTCTACCTCTGAATGGGCCCTGCCTACAATGACACTACCACTGAGGGGTACCCTCCATGCCAGGGGCTTGGTGTACCAAGACACTTGCTTTCTAAACGTTCCAGCTGTTGTTTCTGCCCAGGTGAACTTCTTGGCTTAAAAGAAGGGGGGGAAACATATAGCTCGTCTCAACAGTGACCGTGCTCAGCCTATCTGTCATAGTGCTAATTAATACACACCAAAGGAGAACCACGTAAGGCTGGGAGGGAAGGAGAGGAAAAGAGACAGAAACATCAACCCACCAGCATCAACAAGATGTTGAAGCTGAAACCCATTCGTCTCCCACAGGCCCATGGTTAAAGGTCACAGAGAGGTTAATGATGAGCGAGGAATTTCAAGACGTAAATAGCTCGCTGCAAAGGCACTGCAAAGGCTGGGTCGGCTCTGGCCCAACCGGGGTTGTGTTTGTAAAACTTCACCCACCCCATTTCAAAGGCAACCAGGCTGGTGATCCCTCCCTCCCCTCCTTCTCTGGCCCTTCAGCACTGAGGCAGGGCCCTGTGGGAGCCTGGGAAGGAGGCACCTCCCCAAAGGTCAGAAGGAGGACACACTTACCCAGTGGCTTGTACTCGTCGCGAGGAGACAGCCGAGAGTAGGGGGGTGGTGGTGATTCTGGAAGACAGGAGACAACATGTCACTGCTGGGATGGGAGAGTTCACACATGGGGGTTCTACAGGCTTTTGATTATTGGTTTCCTCAAATAATAAACCCAGCTCCCAGGAACCCAGCACCTCTGCTGCCCCAGTCCCCTGGAACAGCACTGGCCAACAGGGAAAGCCACAAACTTGGGGTACAGACCTGGGCTCAATCCCTGCTCTGTCACCTTTGGCTGTGTGACCTCAGGCAAGTTACCTCACCTCTCTGAGCCTGTTTCCTCAGCTCTAAAATGGGGACAATAATCATAGAGACCTCCCAGGTTTGCCAGGAGGGCAAAAGGAAATAATGTATGTAAAATGCTCAATACAGCTCTTGGTACTGAAGAAAAATACCTCCACAAACAGTAACTATTGTTATTATAATGAGAGAAACAGGGGTACAGGGAAAGTCAAAGCTAAGGTGGCCTGTTAAAATACAGGATGCTTGGTTAAAGTTGAATTTTGGATATACATGGCATAAACGTTTAGCATAAGTATGTCCCTTGCAATATCTGGGACATACTTATACTAAAATATTATGTGCTGTTTACCTGAAATTCAAACTTAACAGGGAATTCTGTAATTTTCTTTGCTAAGTTTGGCAACTCTAGTCAGAAGTGACTGACTGCAGAGGCCCACATAGACAGAGGAGCTCCCTTTCAAACAAACTACATTAGAGCAAATGACCTTCAGGGCAAGGAGGAGGACATGACTGGTTGGAACCCAGGAAGCCAAATCCAGCTCCCCCGATGGGAGACCTTAAACCAGTCACTGCCAGCTCTTGGCCTCAGTCTCCCCCTTTGTAAAGAGAAGGGGTGGTACACACAATCTCCGTGGCCTTCCAGATCAGACCCTCTGCGATTCTTTATTGTCTATGGTATTTTTCTTTGGGTTTCCTTTCATTTGCCTAAAATACTTGTCCTTAAAAACATATACTTTGTCTTCAGAAGAATTCCTTAGGCCTCTTGCTTTCTGGGAAGTAACAATTTGCTTAACTAAGTAACAATTTGCACGAATGAAATGACCCTTCATTTTCCTTAAAAGAAACTAAAGGCCATCAAATCGCAAACTAAAACAAACTCTCAGTGGTAGTAAAGTGGTAATAACTATTATTAGGCAGGTATCAGGAATGACACAAGGGGTAATAAGTGTTTTGCACAATTATAATAAGGCACAATTAGTCGCAGGAGCAGGCAGCTTCACCTCTTCCCCACCCCGGCTTTTCCAGCTAGAAATGACTTCAACAAAGTGAAGGCGCTGCAGTCTAAAAACAGGGAATCTTTTGTGGACTGGAGTTAGGGAGAAGGAAAATGAATCATGGATTAGCCACTGGGAGCGAAGCAAACATTTGCTGAATGTGTACCCTGTGTCTCTCTCTGTGCTGGGACCTTTCAATTTCATTCATTGTATTTTATTCTTTTGGACCTTAGGTACAGAGTGGTTAATCATGCTCATTGGGTGCCTATTTTCATTTTCTCCTTTCTTAAAAATAAATAAGATGACCATTATCATTCCCATTTCACAGATGAGAAGACTGACTTGCCCACTGTTCCCCAGCCAATCATGGTGGAGCTGGGCTTTGAGCCCAGGCCTGACTCTGCTCTACACCCCAATGAGACAGGCAGTCAAGAGGCACCCTATCTTCTACCCCTTCATCCCAGCTGGGTCTGGTACATCATATGCACAGAAAGCGTTCAGTAAACAGATGTGGACAAAGACAATGGTGACAAGGATAATGGTAAAGTTGGGGGCATCAGTGGACGAAAGTGTGGAGAAAGAGGACCTATGGGGCCAAAAGGGTGACCCAAAGGAGACCTCAAACAAGACTCAAGGAGGGGGGCTATTTGCCTTCAGTAGGAACCCCCTTATCCACCAGTCTTGGAGGGGCTACAGACCAGACTCTCAGGACAAGAGGCAAAATACAGGTAGGGCTAGCGCTCCACAGGGAAAGAGAATTGAAGCCAATGCTCCCACTGTACAGAGGAGAAGACTGAGGCCTGAAGAGTAGAAGTGACTCCTTGAGGGCCAGACAGGGAGCTGGTGTAGAGGCAGAACCAGAGGCCAGGTATCCTGACCCCCAGCCTCATGTCCTTTCCACTACCCCACTAACTTATCAGAAGGTCTGCAACTCCTGTGTCCGGGTTCCTCTTGCAAACATCTAATTGGCTGAGGCCCAGGCCATACATAGTAGGGAGCTCTGGACATCTGCCCCCAGATCTGCCCCCCAAAGTGAAACCTGGCAGCAATGGGCTGTGGAAGCTGGAGTCAAGCCACTGTAATCAACCCCAGCATCTCCGCCTGGGGCTGCTTACCTGGGACCTGTAAAGGGGGGGCGGGGGGGACGGGGGCGGGAAGCTCATGAAGATCCCCCTCACAGGAGCCGTCTGGGCCTTGAGTGACACCCACCACCCATGCCCACACCTGGGCTGGGGGCTCTAATGCATGAGTGAGACAGAAAGCAAATCTACAGACTTGGGACATCAGACACACCCGCCAGTGAGGAACTGCAAAGCTGTCAGGAGGGACTCTACCAGCACCCACACCCCCCTTCGTTCCAGCAAAACGATCTGCACAGAGATTGGAAGCACATCACTAACTTCCATCCTAGGCAAGTAAAAAAGAGACTGCACCCCAAGACACGGGGATTTAGAATGTCAGAGGTCCCCCCCAACTCAATTCCTTATTTTAATTGATGGGGCAAGTGGGGTGGAGGGAGGTAAAGGGCCCACCCAAGGCCACACAGGGAGGCAGGAGATGTTATCCTTCTTCAGCTGAACAAAGGGGGAGGCCAGTTCAGGACCAACAGCAAGTTACTTTTTAAAAAAAACAACAGAGTTATCATTCACATACCCTAAGATCTACTCTTTTAAAATATACAATTCAGTGGTTCTTAGTACATTCAGAGTTGTGAGACCAATACCACCAACTAATTACAGAACATTTTCATCACCCCAAAAGGAACCCTGCCCCATTCACAGCCAGTCCCTATTCCCCCAATTCCCAAACCTCAGGCAACCACAAATCTACTGACTCTCCTCGCGGGTTTGCCTATTCTGGACGTTTCACACAAATGGATTCCTACAACAGAAGGCCTTTTGTGTCTGGCTTCTTTCACTTAGCATACTGGTTTCCAGGCTCTTCCATGCTGTCACTTCTATCGTACTTCATTCTTGTTCATGGCTGAATGGTATTCCACTGGGTGACTATAGCACACATTTTGTTTATCCGTCAGCTAATGGACACTCGGACTGTTTCCACCTTTTGGCTCTCAGGAATAACGCTGCTATGAACAACACTGAGGAACCTTTAACTGGCACCTCGGCCTCACTCCAACACATCCACCCTCCCTCCACAGATCTGGGAGGATGGAGCCCCAGGACATGAACTCAGGTGGGACAAAAGGTCCGAAGAGAAAGTGTAGGCTGCCTCCAGGCCCTCTGTCCACACTCCCGTCTTAGAAGCTATCTCAGTACTTAGAAAAGTTGTGTTGATTTCTAAATAATAACTTACGTTCTCTAAACTTTTTTTTTTTTTTTTTTTTTTGCGGTACGCAGGCCTCTCACTGCTGTGGCCTCTCCCGTTGCGGAGCACAGGCTCCGGACGCGCAGGCTCAGTGGCCATGGCTCACGGGCCCAGCCGCTCCGCGGCATGTGGGATCCTCCCAGACCGGGGCACGAACCCGTGTCCCCTGCATCGGCTGGCAGACTCTCAACCACTGCGCCACCAGGGAAGCCCACGTTCTCTAAACTTTAAGGGGAGAACCCTTAGAGCCCTGCAGGCCTCTCAGAAAGAAATGATCATAGGCAGGAGGGAAGGAGGGAGGGAGGGAGGGAGGGAGGGAGAAAGAGAGATCAGAAACTCCAGCCCCCCCAGACAGCCAGCCTCAGGCATCAACTTCAGGAATCTCCTCCAACTTCCTTCAGAAGTGAGAGCAGTCAGCCAGGGGCCGAGTGTACCAGAAGGCTAGCGCTCAGCCCAATGCAGCTCAGGCTCTGGTTAGCCCCCAGGGGGGTACTTAGCCTTTCGGGATCTAGACCCTAATTCTAAAGCCAGAAGAGTTCACAGCCTCTCCCACTGCCTGGTAACCTTTCAGTTGAAGACATTACCTTCCACCCCGATCTGTGCAGCCTAGCATCTTGCTTTTAGGAAAGGTCCACGCGCCTCCCTGGGCCTCCCAGCTTTCACCCTCCCAAGGGGTGCCCTCCTGGGTGCCTTTCCCCTCCAGCCCCAGGACCTGAAGGCTCAACCCCAAGGCCCAGGGTGGGAAACACAGAAGAGAAGCTCCTGGTGCTTTAAGGCCGGCAGAGCCTAATTGCCCAGATTCCCCCGGCAGCCAGATAAACAGCGCGGCAGGCTGGCGCCGGCAAGAGGCACACTGCACATTATCACCCCTTCCTCACCTCCAAGGAGGAGCTCGGAGGAGCAGGGCGGGCAGGGCCCAGGGGCCGCCAGAGGGGCGGGGCGGGGGCTTGGAAGCCCAACTTGAAATTGATCTCATTTCAAAGGGATAATGCCAGGCCAAATAAAAGGAAAACTTTCTAGCCCATTCTAATTCCTATAGTCCTGGCCTGGGAACCCTGTGTTTTCCTAGGCGGCCTCCTCCAGTCGTTTAGAAGTTCTCTCTTGCAGCGTCTCTCTTTCCCTGGCGCAATTTGGATAATAGTAATTTACTGAATATAATTACAGAAAAAAAAAAAGTGGTGAAGCAAAGAGCAGGAGATTTATTCCAAAGTTAATGGATACTTTCGGGAGAAAGGATCTCTATAAACACAGGTTAGAACTGTGATTAAAGCATTTCTCCACATTTCCGTCCACATAGGCACCAAGCTCAGCGAACTGGCTTTTCCAGGGACAGAAAGATACACCAGAGGGAGGGAAAGCTAGGGCCTGACTCCCACGGGAGCGGGAAGCCCAGGGCAGAGCTGGGCACACAGGACCCCACTTTCTGAGACAAGCATGGGGGAGAGGGCAGGCCTGTGTCACCTGGAATCCTCCCAGCAGACCCTCAGAGATTCTGTTCACCACTCCCTCGCTTTACAGATGAGAAAAGAGGCCCAAAGAGGGGAATTGGCCCCAATGCCCCAAAGCAAGTTGAAAGATGGAGCAGGGTTTGCCCTGAGCAGCAGGGGGCCGCACTGCCCAGAAAGGGGCCGTCTCACTAGGGATCCCTGTGGGGGCCTGGGGGGCACTGGGGGGCCGGTGGGTGTCCCTCAGTTGGCCCGCTGGGTGTTCCAGCGTACTCTCTATGGGTGTACCTGCCCCAGTGCCCCAGCCCTCTCCCCCAGAGCCCAGGAAGGAGCAGTCTCCTTATCAGGACGCGCACGGCTGAGCTCCAGCTATGCACCAGCCCAGCTCCGGGAGCCAGGCTGGCGGCCAGGAGGCGGCGGTGGGGTGGACAGCAAAGGGCTCCCCCAGTCCTCAGTCCAGGCGGCCCAAGCCATCAGGCATGAAAGGAGCAAGAGGGTCAGCGTGGTGCCTACCGGAAACTCTTCCCAGACCACCAGTCCTCCCAACGGCCCCCGGGGTGGCTTGAACAGGGTGTGGGGGGGCGGGGCTTCGGCAAACGAAGTAGCAGGAGAACAGGCACAGTCCCTGCAACAGCGCCTCCTTCTGGGAGGAGGAGAGGAGTCACGTGCCAATGCTTAGTCTGGAATTTGAGGTGGAGAACGTTTCTAGAGGCGCCCGCACTGACCCACAGAGACACTAAGAGGAGAGGTTACTCCTCGAAGGTCAAGTTGTCGATACCGGCCGGGCAGAGCCTAGGACCAGGTCTATGGGTCAGAACCATTCCACTGCAGTTTGCCCATCAACTTAAAACTGCTCAAGGCCACCAAACTCAAACCAAGACCCAAGCTGACTTATCCAAGGAGTATGGGCAGGGTGGGTCCTGCCTGTCTCCAGTTTTCTTTACCCCACCCCCTTCCCACCCTCACACCTGAGCCTGCCTGGTACCCTGACTCCCAGCAGGCCCTCTCCTCCTCCCCCTCGACACCCACCTCCCCTTACCCATCCATCTTCCAAGGCCCCGCTCCAGGTTAGAGCTGTGAGGCTCCTAGAGGTGCTCCTGTTACATGCACACCCCACAGTGCTCTGAGAGTTCAGACCCTCTGGCCTGGCCCTGCTCCCCCCATCTCTGTCCCAACTCTCCTCCCCCCCCCCCCGCCACAACCCGAAGATTCTGTTTCCTGAGGGCATGGATCCTACTCATATTTCCACTCTCCCCACTACAGCACCCAGCATGCTGCCTGGCACAGAGTAAGTGCTCAACAAATATTCCCTAGCAGACTGATGTGGTGAGAGAGAAAATGCCCAGCGGGGCCTTCTAGAAGAGCAGAGGGGCCCCCACCAATTCTCTCCTCCTGAAAACGGGACCAGGGACAGGGCAACCACAAACAGGGCCCTCCTCCTCAGAGGCAGGGAGGAGCCAGGGTGGAAGAGGAGAGAAAGCCACTTCCAGGGAAAGCTGTCAGAAGAAGAACAAGGAACACAGAAAGCCCGCAGAGGGCCACAGGCCAGCGACTGCCCAAAGCCCCTGAGAATCAGGCCTGGAGTCGACCATGCGGGGCGCAGGGCAACCAGATCAATGCTGCCTCTCCCCACCCCAGCCCCCATCAGTGCTCTCTCTTCAGGAACCACCAGTGAGGCACCGTCCTTCCCCTCCAGCCACCACCCCAGACACCAACAAGACATCTGGGACCAATCCATGCTTCTAGCCCCACCCTCCCCTTCCATGCTGGGAGTCAGGAGACCTGTGTGATCTGACCCTCTTAAATGCCCCCAGGCTGGGTGCTGCCTCTCTCCAGAGGAGCCAGGCCAGAGGAACTCAGAGCCTGCCCAGGCCCAACAGTCTATAACCCTCAGAGAGTCCCATCCCTGCAGAACCCCCAGTGCCACTTAAGATGCATACACCCAGAAGATGCTACAGGCTAAAAATGTGTGATCCCTGCAGTGCAAGGGAAGGGGGCGCTGGGGGGTGTGTGTGAGGATGCAAGCTTCCGGCCTGCCTGGAGTCTCCTTCTGTCCTCACCTCTGCTACAGCACCCAGGGCCCGCTCAGGTAAGCAGGACTGGGTAGATGGTGTGTGCAGAAAAATCCCAAGAAGAGGACAAAGAAGGGGGGCAGTTCTCAAAAGTACTAAAATATCCAGCTTCCTTCCCTACCTAGACACCTCCAGGACCCTCAGCTCTCTAGAAAAGCTGGGCACAGGATTGAGAATGACGATGACAGAAGGTCCTGGCATTGGACACCCAAGGGATGCTGGCAACAATCAAGAGGCAAGAGAGCAAGAGGGTGGTCTCCACTCTGAGGAGGGTTACCCCGCAAAAGCTTTGCTCCTCAGTATAGACAGGAACAAGTAGGACAGTTTACAAACACTTTGGACTCTAGCCATGAACTGCCTACACCCAATTTCACGACATATATCTACCTGGATACGACAAAGCATAATATACCGTAGGTATAGGCATATGCACACAAATGCTACAGGCCCGGGCACGGACTGGGGGTAAATGGGCTTGGAGGAGGGGGGCGCTCAAGTCTTTGGCCTCTTCTAGACCTGCCCTCCTCTTCCACCGTCTGGAAAGCCGGAGCCTGCCTCAGGTCCCTTTAGCTGAAGAGAAAACTCCAACGCGCACCCTTCTGAGTTTGCCGGAGCCTTAAGACGAAGTTGCCGTGTGCGCCCACATCCCCACTCCCCGGCTTTCCTGCCAGCGTCAGGCGCCTCCACTGGGAGCTCCCAAGCTCCAGGGGCACCCGGGGGAGCACCCTCAGCTCCGCCCGCCCGCCCGCCAGAGGTGTCAAGGAGAGACAGGAGGCCGCGGAAGGGGGCGGGAAGGGAACCCCGAGGGCCCGCCGGGCGCGGCGCGCTCACCTGGCCCGCAGAGCCGGCTGAAGTGGTAGGGGTTGCAGCACACGGTGGGGCCGTCGGCGGCGGCGGCGAAACTGTGGCAGCCGCACAGGGGCTTGAGCTCCACGGCGTGCTGCAGGTCGGGCCAGCGGAAGAGGCGGCCGAGCAGCAGCTGCGGCGGCGCGGGCTGGCCGCCCAGGCGGAGGTCGGCGCGCGGCACCAGCACGCAGCCGCCCGGCACGCCGCCGCGGGACTCCACCGCCTCCAGCAGCGTGTCCAGCGAGCGCTCCTTGAGCCGCTTCAGCAGCGAGTACGTGACCGTCTTGAGCTCCTGCTCGAGCAGCAGCAGCCGCGAGCGGGCTTCACGACTCCGCCCGCCGCCCGTCGGCTCCAGGGCCGCCCCGGCCAGGGGGTCGCCGGCGTCCCGGGGCGCGCCGGCGGCGTCCCGCTCCGAGAAAAGACAGCAGGTCACCGTCTCGCAATCACTTTCGGGCAGCCAGCCCCGGCCTCCCGGCTCCGCCACGTCCAGCGGGGAGCCCCCAGAGCCGGCCCCCGGTTCCGACATGGGCCTCGGGGGGCCCCCTGCGCGCCGGCGCCTCCCAGCGCCCTGGGCGCCTCGCTGTCCCACCGCGTCCCGGGGCCGCCTCAGGGCTACCGGGCGGACTTCGGGGCGGCCGCAGCCTCCGCCTTCTCGTGCCCGCGGGGCCGGCTCAGCTCGGCTGCCCACGCTCCCATCCTCGTCGCCGCCGCCGCCGCTGCCTTCCTCCCGGTCGGGGACCACACGACTTCGCCAAAGTCGCCGCACCAGCCCCGAGCGTTTGGACCTGAACATACGATATCCTTTGGCGCCGGGGGTGGGGGGGAGGCGGTCTCCGGTTACCGGGGGTCCGTTTCCTCAGCGAGGCGCCGGCTGCGCGAGCCGCAGCCCCACATGAAGCTCTGCCGCCGGGCGCCGTGCAGACCGCGCACAGCCTGTCGTCGAAGGGGCGCCGCAGGGCTGCAACATGAGGGAGCTCGCCAGGGCAGGACGGCGGGGAACGCGCGCACGCCGAGCCGCAGTCCGCGCTCGGCCCGCGACTACATGGACCCCGGCGCCCGGGCAGCTCAGCAACTCCAGCCCCGGCGCTTCAGAGGGACTGCAGACTGCGCGCCGCCAGCAAGACCCCGCATGGGCCGGAGAGCCTTCAAAAGTTACGCGGCTGGTCCATGAGCACAAAGCGCTCGCGCCGAACCCCCCAAATGTGTCTGGGAAGCCCTGCCTTTAAAACCCAAGCACTTCACTACATGGGCTTTTCCTGCAGGATCCGAAAGGCAGGCTTGTTGATACCCTCGACTTCCTTCTTACTCCCTGCAGAAAGAAAAAAAGAAAAAAAAAAAGGAAAGAAAAAGAAACCCGAAACAAAACCAAAATCCCTGGAATTGCATGCACGAAAAGCCAACTCCGTCTCAGGTCCCAGGCGCTAGATGCACTTGGAGCGAATTTCTCCAGAACGCGGGTGTCAACACATGAGTGGAAACTGTAAAAATCCCAAAGAGCTGCTGGGAATCCTTAATTAAAAATGCAATCCACCGAGGCAGAGGTCGTAGCCCGCCCCACGCTGCGCTCGGACGCCCCGGACGCTGCGGCTGCAGAGGTCGCCCCCCTCCCCCCTCCACAAAAAGTGCCTCCCGGTGGCCCCGTGGTCCCGGCGAGGTCTGGCGAGGCAGCGCCCGGCGGCTCTTTCTCTCGGCTCGTCTCCCTCGCTCGCTCCCCCGCTCGGCTCTCTCTTTTTTGTTCTCCTCAAACGCACACTGAGGGCCCCCGGAGGAGCGCCGCGGAGTCATTGGCTGCCTCCCATCATATGCCAGTCTAGACACTTTGGCGGCTCCGCGGCGCTGATTGTTGCGCAAACAAGGTTTCAAGTTTCTTAACTCTTAAAGGAGAACACGTCCCATTGCAGGGCCCGAGGCTCCGAGGGGCCGGCTCCCGGGGCGGGCCGAGCCCCGGCCCCCGCCCCACGCTTGCCCCAGCCCCCCCGCCTCGGGCCTGACAGCGCCCACGGCCTGCTCTCTGGCTCGCGTGCGCCGCGGGCACGGATGCGAGCGCGCGCCGCACACACACACACACACACACACACACACACACACACACACACGCGGTTACACAAACCACGGGCGGGCTGCTCGAGGGCTCGGCGGACTCTCTAAGACTCGGACACAAACGGGGCGCTTTGCCTCTCCCTGGCTTGTGCACAAACTTACAAACACACATTGCACTTTAGAATTGGTACAAACCCCCATCCCAGGGAAGGCTAATAAAAATGGGTGTGCGTGTATGCTTTCCTGGCTTGCGTCTCTTGGGAGCAGGGGGCGGCTGATTTGTTGGAGTAGCGGGAGCTAGCGTGATAGCACGAGGTTTCCACACCCCCTGCGCGAAGTCAGGGGTTGGCCGCCCGGCCAACCGAGGGGCGTGGAATGCCTCGCGCAGCGGGATTCTAGGCTTGCTCGAGGTAGGGGAGTTGCAGAGGGTGGGGTAGAGGCGCAGAAGGTCTTCTCTCGGGCTCCTCTCGGTCGCCAAGTCTCTTTACCTCGGAGCTAGGCGGGCCGCCAGCCGTCCCGGGGCTGGGCGACTCCTCCACCCCCTTCCCTTCCCCAGTTTATTCTCTGCACCACGAAGAGGGATGTGGGTAGGGCTCGTGATTTCCCCAGCGACGTTTCACCATGGCAATGGGGGTGGGTTGGGGGGCCGGGGCCCGCCTGATCCGGGGCGAGCTGGTGGGAGCGCGGCGGCAGCAGCGAGCCGCCCGGCGAGGTAAGGGTTAAGGCCGCTCTTGCCCCTGGAGCCGGCGCGGCGGGGTACCTCCTCGGGCGCTCCTGCTAGTCCGAGGGTGGCAAAAGTTCAAGCTTGTAAAGTCGGGATTGGCCCCGCGCGGAGGGAAAAAAGGCCTGGTCCCCCCTCCCACCCCGGGCGCGGCGCCGATTGGCCGGGCCACTGAGCGGGCACCGCCCTCTCCCCGGCGCGCGGCGGCCCCGCCCCCGGCGTGGTGTCCCGCCCCTTTCCGGGCAAGAACCAGACCAGCACTGAATGAAAGAAATTCCGCTACTCTCATTGGCCCGCGGCTGGACGCCATTCCCCCCGCCGGGGCCGAGGGTTTGCAGGCGCGCGGGTCTCCCTCGGGAGTTCCCACGTGTGGGACTGGCCTTGTGAGCGTGCTGCGGTGCTAGTCCCCGGGCGGGCCCAAGTTGTGTGTGCGCCGGGGGAAGGCCGGTGTTTGCAGGAAGGACTTAGAACCCTTTGCTGAGCTTTACCTGGAGCCAGGTACTGGTCGCTCCGCTCCCTCTGGGAGAGGCGTTTACTCTCGCGAATGGAGGGCCGGACTGAGAAGCTTCCCAACCCTCATCCCCTTCTTCTTTGGCCCAATCAAAATAGCTGTCTTGGCCTCCGTTTGAAAAACGGAGATGATGATGCCTGCCCTGCCTTCTTCACAGAACCATGAGGATCCTAGGAGACAGTGCCTTTTAAGTGCACAAGTCCTAAGCAAACAGGGTGAATTTTCACAAGTGAACAAAACACCTGTGTAAGCAACACCTAGAGGACAACGGATCCTGTGGCCCCTTTTCAGTCACTTCTGACCCCTGGGGAAATGAATGCGTCTTAAAATGCAAGGAGAAACTTAATGTGATGTAAAGTGTTTTCTTTCATCAGGGTATCTGCTGGTTTGGCTGTGGATTACAATAATAGCTTGTGCTTACTATGGGCAAGGCTATGTTCCAAGCAAGCATTACAAAGATTTTAGTCATTCTCACAACAATCCTATTAGTACTATTATCTCCATTTCACAGATGAGGAAACTGAGAAACAGGAACTTACTCATTTAATTTGCCACTGAAATGAAGATAGTCTTGAAACTGCTAAGATACTAAAACCAGAGAGGCATAAACCAGTATGTGCTCTTACCCCAACAGCTAGAAAGTGGTGTGGGTCTGTGTTGCCGGAGCACACCCTTCAGGACACTGCTTTCCAAAATGTGGTCCACTGGACCTGCTGAATCAAAGTGTTGTGGGCTGAGGCCCCAGACTCCATATAACAACACTTTAGGGGTAGGCATGGTTATTCACCACTAATTTACATTAAAGGACACTGAGGCACAAAGACCTTAAGTAACTTGCACAAGCTTGTAGTTAGTGGCAGAGGTTGGATTTGAACCCATTGGCTAGGGGAAGAGGTATGTGTGTGTGAGGGGAAGCAAAAGGAAAAGGATAGTAGGTGGATGGATTACCTCTCAGGGCTTCCACAAATGCTCAGCACCCCTGGATGCAAATCTGTGAACTGTGACTCCTTCCCGCTCCATTCCCCCATACCTCCCTAAGGTACCAGGGCATCCCTTTCTGCAGGGTTCCTGGTGGAGCACCCTGAGGGATGTCAGGCCTGTGCTTGGGGCCTCAGGCCGAGGAGAGACTGAAGTAGGAAACTTCCTGGGGAGGGCTGCCTTCTTCCCTGGGCAGTAATTTGGACAAAGTTTGCCTTCTGCTCCTGCTCATCCAGAGATGTGGCACTGAGGGTGGGGTGCCATTAGGTGCCAGCTGGATGACACCTGAAGAGCATGAAAACCAGAGTCTAGTAGGCCTGAGTTCAGTACTGACCCTACTTAACCTCCCTCGCCTCTATAAGCCTCGGGGTTCTCATCTGTAAAATGGGAATAGGAATCATGCTACAGTTGGTTACCAAAGTTAAATGACATGAGGTCCCGGAGTCATCCCTCATTCCAGGAAGACCAAGTCTCAATGGAGATAGTATCTGGAAGAGAAGGATGGTGACAGTCAGTCCCACTGTCCTTGGATTCCAGGGCCCATCCAGCCTAGCGCCTGCCTGTGTTGTGACCACTAGAGGGTGTGTGTGGCAGTGCCCAGAGGGCAGGGCCTCAGAGCTTCAGCCTAGGGCACCCTCCTAAACTGCCCCTCTGGAGAACAAGCTCAAATTCCCTGAGGGTGCAGGAAAGGAGAAAGGTAGGGTCCCAGCTGCTGCTCCTCAGGTCTCTGCAGCCAGGTTATTCACAAAGTAACTCACAAAGAAATAACTCTAACCCCTGAGATTTAAATCTGCCCCCTCCCCATTATTCTAATATTCCCCCAAAGTACCCTGTGTTTTCTCACAGTTCATAAACCCATGCAACCCCGTGTCCATTCTCCTCTGCCTCTGGAATGTAAGCCCCACGTGGTTAGAGATGGTGAAACTGTCAGGCACAGGCCACCCACAGACCCACTGAGCGAGTCAGAAACAGGCCATTTGATGCCACTCTGTCTGTACCATCAAAGAAGCTAATTCACACAAGACAGCACCTGCCCTATTTCTTCTCCCCAGTCCTTAGCGTAACACCTGTCACATAGCAGGCACTTAATATTTGTGACATGATTGGATTAAAACCCCTCACTTCACCAAGCTCCATGCTCATCATCATCCCATACCAAACACTTATATGCACTATCTCATCAAATCCCCCCAACAGCATAATGAGGAAGTTCTTATTCTTAAACAATCCATTTTTTTAGAGAAGGAAACAGAGAGGTTAAGTAATTTGTCTTTGGTCACACAGCCAACAAGTGGCAGAGATGGGACTTTAACCCCAGGCTGCTTGAGTTGAATGTTCATCTTCTGAATATCTGACCCTAGAAAAGAAAACATGGTCTTTTGCCCTTGGGATGTTTCCACATTAGCTGGGAATTCACAAGGTATGAAACAGCAGAAATAATACAAGGCAGAACTTGCTTCTTGGTGGTGGGAAGAGGCAGGCTCTAGGGGCCACTGCTTATGAACAGAGGCATTACAGAGGGAGTCTGGGCCACCTCTTACTATGGTGAGATGAACTGGCAGGGAGACTGACTCATCCTAGCCCACTTCACAGAAAACGAATGGATAAACCAAGGCTTCACTTATTAACTCTCAGGAGAAATACTATAGGCCCAACTGGCTAAGTGGTATTGTCTGCCCCTTTAGAAAGTAAATCTAATTGGCCAACATGGTCCCAAATGGGGGAGCTGGGGTACCCTTTGGTGGCAGACAACCCTTCTGAGACTTTGATGAGTGCTTTGGACCCTTTCTCTCTTGAAAAATGCACATGTGCACGAATGGAACTTTGTATTCACCCACATGACATGTACTCATCGAGCTCCTATTGGGTGCCAAGCCATGTTCTAGGTGCTAGGGATCCTGCAGCAAGCAAAAACAAAAGTTCCCGAGCCCAAGGAGTCTAGTGGGAGGACAGACAGACCATAAACAAAATCATCAGGTATCCAGCATCTTGGAAGATAAAGATGCCAAGGTTAAAAATGGAACAGAGAAGAGGAGACAGAAATGCCAGGAGAGGGTAGATGTGGTTCAGAAAAAGTGGTCAGGGAATGCTTCTCTGGGAAGGTGACATTTGAGCAAGGTCTTGATGGTGAAGGGAACCTCTCTGACACTATCTGGGGGAAGAATGTTCCAGGCTCAGAGAACAGCAAGTGCAAGGGTCCTGAGGTGGTAGCATGCCTGGCATGTCCCAGACCATCAAAGAGGTGATGAGATGGGAGAAATACTAGCGGGAGGGGGCATGCAGATTATAGGGTCACACAGGCCATTGGTGGGTCTTTGGCTTGTCCTCTGAGCTGGGAGCCCCTGGAGGTTCTGAGAGGGGGAGGGACATATCTGCCTTCTGTTTTAACTGGCTCCCCCTAGTTGCCATATGGAAAACAGACTGCAGGGGCAGGGCGGGGAGCGGGGCCTGGTGGGAGACTGTTGCAGTGGCCCAGGAGAAGCCATGCTGGCGTGGGAGAAGAGGTCAGATCCTGGACATATTGAAGATAGAAACAGCATGACTTACATTACATATTTGAGAGTGCGAAAGAACATCTGAACAGTGTAGACATGTTATTGACACTTATTTACTTAATTTTTAAAATCAGTTCACCACTTTTTTTTTTTTTTTTTTTTTTGCGGTACGCGGGCCTCTCACTGTTGTGGCCTCTCCCATTGCAGAGCACAGGCTCCGGACGAGCAGGCTCAGCGGCCACGGCTCACGGGCCCAGCCGCTCCGCGGCATGTGGGATCTTCCCGGACTGGGGCACGAACCCGTGTCCCCTGCATCGGCAGGCAGACTCTCAACCACTGCGCCACGAGGGAAGCCCCAGTTCACCACTTTTATTTAGCCTTGTCATAAGCAGTAATAGCCATGGAGTCACAGATGTGCTAGTTATATTTATCACTTTTAAATAAATACATAAAATAGAAAGTTTATCTGTGTATCACCTGAAATTATCCTAATATCCACCTGGATATATGCAATGTTGGGAACACCAGTTTAACCAATACCTACCCTCACCCACTTTTAGGCTTTTTTGTTTGTTTGCTTTTTCCTACACTCTCTCAGAGACAAGGATTTTTCCTGGTCCTGTCTATAATTATGGGACCTATTACCATAGCCCCTATGAATCAAATGCCGATTTTACTATTGCCACTCCAGGCAGCCTGTGCTTGGGTAGCACAGAGTAATGGTTCTTAACCATCACTTTATTGAACCAAACAGACCTTGGTGCAAATCCTGTTCAGCTACCTCTTAGCTGTGTGACCTTGGGCAACTTCCTTAATTTCCTACAACAACCCCCAATAGGGGCCTATTATTATTCCCAGGTTATGGGGAGCCTGAGACTTAACTGGTAATAATAATATTGGGAGATTGTTTTGAAGATTCAAATGCTTAGCCCAGTGTCTGGCACCTAATAAATGCTCAGTAAATGGGAGCTATTATTATTGAAATAAACAAGGAGTTAGTTGTTACCAGGTTAAGCCATTCAACTAACAACCAACTAACCTCAGGGAGACTCAGTTTCCTCATCAATAAAATGGACCTGCTTGGGGACTTGCCTGGCAGTCTGGTGGTTAAGACTCCGCGCTTCCAGTGCAGGGGGTGTGAGTTCAATCCCTGGTTTGGGAACTAAGGTCCCACATGCTGCACGGCCAAAATTTTAAAAATAAATAAATAAATAATTTAAAAATTAAAAAAAAAAAAAGGACCTGCTCGACTGTGGTAGGAGTTAAATAAGGTCCTGGCACACTGTAGGACTCAGCAGCTCCAGAGAATCGAGAGAAACTTCCCTTCTCAATGCTACTGGTCACACCCCTCGGGCTGCACTTAACCCTCCACTATCTAAATAGCCTAAATAGCTCAAAGCAGAATAGGGCAGGGAGGGGGGCCAGGGCAGATTCTAGAACCAGGAAAGGAGGGTGATTTGCCCAAGATCACAGTGCCCCTTGGAGGGAGCCGGAAGTTGATCTGAGGTTTTCCAGCTCCCAGGGCTCTTTGCCTCTTATCCCAGTGCTTAAGGCTTCTCATCCCAACTGCACAGTGTACACAGTACAGGAGGTAAAAGGGCAGCCTTGGGGTCAGACTGCCTAGTCTTAATCCTGGCTCTGCTGCTTCTAGGGTGGCCTCTGTCACTTTACCTTTAACTCCTCTCTGAGTTTCAGTTTCCCCGTCTGTAAAATAGGTTTAATAACAATAGTACGTACCTCAAAGGGTCATTGTATTGATTGAGATCATACATGCAAAGCATTTAGAGCCGCTACTGTTATTCTGCTCCTTGTGGATGTCATAGGAGAGGGCAACGCCCTGCACATTATCAGGTTTCAGAAATACCAGGTGAATGAATGAACAGAGGCATGGATGAGTGAAGTGCAGCAAGTCTCCTGGTGGTTAAGAGGGCTGAAGGCAGTTACACAGAGACCAGGGTGAGGACTGTAGCTTTGCTGCAGTGAAACTGGATTGCCTGCATCCATCCTTCTCAAACTGGGCGGACCCCTCGAAATCAAAGGATTTTTCTGGAGGGCTAATTTGACTCAAAGCTGTTAGAAAAACTTACTTGTTTAAAAATAATTAATTTATTTATTTTTGGCTGCGTTGGGTCTTCGTTGCTGTGTGCGGGCTTTCTCTAGTTGTGGCGAGTGGGGGCTACTCCTTGTTGCAGTGCACGGGCTTCTCATTGCAGTGGCTTCTCTTTGTTGCGGAGCACAGGCCCTAGAGCACATGGGCTTCAGTAGTTGTGGCATGCAGGCTCAGTAGTTGTGGCTCACAGGCTCTAGAGCACAGGCTCAGTAGTTGTGGCACACGGGCTCAGTTGCTCCGCAGCGTGTGGGATCTTCCCGTGTCCCCTGCATTGGCCAGCGGATTCTTAACCACTGCGCCACCAGGGAAGTCCCGAGAAACTTACTTTATATTATATTTGTAATACATCCCATTTTAATGTTAAAGCTAACCTAGATATATCAGGGAATAGTATGCAAAATGGAGGCTTTTTTTTTTAATTTTTGCGGTACGCGGGCTTCTCACTGCTGTGGCCTCTCCCGTTGCGGAGCACAGGCTCCGGACGCGCAGGCTCAGCGGTCACGGCTCACGGGCCCAGCCGCTCCATGGCATGTGGGATCTTCCCGGACCGGGTCACGCACCCGCGTCCCCTGCATGGGCAGGTGGACTCTCAACCACTGCGTCACCGGGGAAGCCCGGAGGCGTTTTTTTGAACAGAGATGAGAGACTTCTAAAGAATGTCACAGTCATTGTGAGCAGCATCAGATCATGAGCCCCGGCCTGAGCCCAGGCCTCCTGGAGGAAGCTCACAACCCTCAGGAGCCCTCATTTCAGAGACAATGCCAGGGAATATGGCTCAGTTTGGTTCTTGGCTATAATTCAACTGCCTGTTTCTACACTTGCTATGGGCTAAAGGCCTTTAGTGCAGGGAGCCTGTCCTTCAGAGACTGGGAGTTTACTGGAAGAAACATTGGCATTCAATCATTCCTCCACACCACGGCCAGAGAGAGGCTTCTAGCATTTCTCTCACCATGAGGCTACCACATTGAGAACCCTTCAATGGAGCCCCATGACCAACAGATCAAAGAGTCACTTCCCAGCCCTGTTAGGTGCAGGTTCCATCTCATTTCCCCTCCCACCACATGGACCCTGAACAAGAGAAGGCCTGCTCCCCAGCACACCCCAAAGTTCCCCTGTGACACCTGGCCTTTGCACATGCTGGTTCACCTACCTGCAGTGCCCTTCCTTCTTTTCCTCCCAGCAAACATTTTCTTCCTCTCTCCCGAGTGACAGGCCCATGGCTGTCTTCCTTGCACTGCCCTGGCATCTGTCCAGCCCTCCTTCCCAGGGCTGCAAGTGATCTGTCCCAACCTGAGAGCCCCCGAAGAGCAAAGCCTGAGTGCTCCTCACCTCTGTACCCCTAGCCCAGCACCCAGGAGGTGGTCCAGAAATTGTTTGGGGAGGAGGGATTTAATTTAGATAAGTATGGCCACATTGGCCTCCCCATGGAGGTTGTACCAACTTCCCCTCCCTGCACAATGTCCACATCTCTTGACGCTGTGATTCCATTCTAAACAGACATACAGATGTGCTTGCACATAGTGAAAAAAGTATATATACAGTTACTTAACGCACAACTGGAAGAGTGGGGAGTTATGCTCCGTAAGGTTACTTTATAACAGAGATTGGAAACAAACTTATCAATAGAGGATCTAGTTAAATCAATTATGGTATATCATCCAGCTGTTGAAAAAGAATGAGGCAGCCCTCAGTATGAAAAGATCAAAATATTAAGTGACCAAAAACAAACAACTCAGTGAAAAAATGGGCAGAAGACCTAAATACACATTTCTCCAAAGAAGACACCCAGATGGCCAACAGGCACACGAAAAGATGCTCAAAGTCGCAAATTATTAGAGAAATGCAAATCAAAACCACAAAGAGGCTATCATCAAATGACTTTCATTAAAAAATCTACAACTAATAAATGCTGGAGAGGGTCTGGAGAAAAGGGAGCCCTCCTGTACTGTTGGTGGGAATGTAAATTGGTACAGACACTACGGAGGACAGTATGGAGGTTCCTTAAAAAACTAAAAATAGAACTACCATATGATCCAACAATCCCACTCCTGGGCATATATTTGGAAAAGATGAAAACTCTAATTCAAAAAGACACATGCACCCCAATGTTCATAGCAACGCTATTTACAATAGCCAAGACATGGGAACAACCCAAGTGCCCATCAACAGACGACTGGTTTAAGATGTGATGTATGTATATACACACACACACACACACACACACACAAACACACACAATGGAATATTACTCAGCCATAAAAAAGAAAGAAATATTGCCATTTATATCAACATGGATAGACCTAGAGAATATCATACTAAGTGTGGTCAGACAGAGAAAGACAAATTTTATATGATATCACTTATATGTGGAGTCTAAAAAATAACACAAATGAATCTATATACAAAACAGAAACAGATTCACAGACATAGAAAACAAACATGGTTACCAAAGGGGAAAGGGAGGGGGGAGGGATAAATTAGGAGTATGGGATTAACAGATACAAAACTACTGTACATAAAATAGATAAGCAACAGGATTTACTGTATAGCACAGAGAACTATCAATATATTAAATATAATAACTTATAAAGGGAAATAATCTCAAAAACATATATATATGTTATATATATATATATATATAACTGGAAAAAACGACCTTAAGTGACTAACAACGTGTACAGTGTGCTACAATTTGGGTAAATGTTTTAAAAAACATATATGCTTGCATATGCATAAAATGTCTTTGGAAGGATCCATGGTAACCTGGGAAAGTTGGTTGTCTCTGGGGTGGTGGGAGTGACAGGGAAGCTGGAAACTGGGTAAGAGGGAGATTAACTTTTCAACACATACCTGTTTGGGGTTTTGTTTGCTTGTTTGTTTTCAGCCGTTCTATTAGATAGGTAATGCTCGCACATGGCACAAACTAAACAGGACCAAAGGTTCAGAGCAAAAGAAACCTCCCTCTCTCCCCTGCCTTCAGCCTTCTTCAGTACCTTCCGAATTTCTGCACCATGGGCTGAATTACCCATTCAATTAAATGGACAATTAAATCCAATATTTTAAAATAACAAATATATTATTAAAATAGTAATTTTTTGTTGAAGAAAGGGAAAAAATCCACAAAAGAATAGTTGATTGAAGTATTAAATAGATGAAACAGTTCAATAACCTGCAAAGCAGGACATAACTAAGTGACGAATAAAATGACAAAAATAAGAAGAGACAGAAGGGACTTCCCTGGTGGCGCAGTGGTTGGGAGTCCACCTGCCAATGCAGGGGACACGGGAAGATCCCACACGCTGCGGAGCAACTGAGCCCGTGCACCACAACTACTGAGCCTGTGCTCTAGAGCCCGCGAGCCACAACTACTGAGCCCACGTGCTGCAACTACAGAAGCCCATGTGCCTAGAGCCCATGCTCCACAACAAGAGAAGCCACTGCAATGAGAAGCCCGAGCACTGCAATGAAGAGGAGCCCCCACTCGCCACAACTAGAGAAAGCCCACGTACAGCAACGAAGACCCAATGCAGCCAAAAAGAATAATAATAAGAGAGAGAAGTAAGAACTGGCCATGCAGCAACCAAGACCCGACGCAGCCAAAAAGAATAAGAAGAAGAGATAGAAGAACTGGCCACACTGGGAAAAAGCATGCTGTCTTGTCCTGCTCTTGGCTTCCTGTGTGTACATTGTCTCTTCCCAGCCAGACCAGGACACACCTGTTGCTCTTGTTTACTTCCCAGAGCTCTCAGCATGCAGAGGTGTGTAATAAACATTTCTTGCCTCAATCCCCACTAGCACTGGCTGTGCTCTGGGAAGGGCTGGGGGACACAATGGTCAGTGCCTTCCAGGGCCCAGGACTGTGTGCAGGGCTGCATTGCGAATTCCATAGTCCCTAGACACTTTTGTCTTCATGGGTCCCTTCTTCCATAAAAAAATATTAAATAATATATTTTACAAGTATATTGGCATAAAGACAAGTGTAATCCAGGCTGGATTCATCGTTGTATGTTTATCATTATTATTTCTTTTCTTCTGATTTCAAACAAAATGAAAATTAAAGCATTTTGTAGGCCCCCTAAAATTACCGTGGGCCCTAGACACTGTGTCTGCTGTGCCTAATGGATCAATGGGCCCCAGGCCTGTGCCCTGGGCATGGCCGGTGCTCAGTAAACAGGCACTGCTTCCAGGAGCAGCCTGGCCAGGGAAATGCACGTGGGCTTTGGAGCCCTAAAGGCCTGGGTGTGATCCCAGCTCCAGCACTTACCCACTGAGGCTCTGAAGGCAATCCTAAGGCTTCCTGAGTTCTGTTTCCCTCCCTCCTGCTAAAATGCAGTGTTGTCATGAGGATTAGAAATAACATTAGATGCTTAATAAATGCCCAATATTATTAGCTGATTTGTCCCCGGGATGGAGCGGGTGCTGTGGAGGTGGACCAAGGACATGGCTGGAGTGGATGCCACCAACCCCAGCCAGGAGTCCTGGCCCCTTCAGAAGAAAAGGCAGAAGGAAGGCAGTGGGAGGAGGTGCAGCCACCTGGCCTTATATATACTCTTAGTATATATGTACTCTTAGTATAAGTCTGGAGCAGATAAAGAAAGATTAAAATTCAGAGCCAGGCCTCTGCTCAGGTATTCTCAGCCTTGACTGTGCATTAGAATCACCTGGGAGCTTAAAAAATACTAAAGCTCAATCCCTACCCCAGATCAATTAAATCAGAACACCTGATGTGGGGCTGGGTATTTTTTTTTTAAGCATCCCCAGGTGATTCTTATCCGGAGCAGGGCTGAGCATCCCCGTGGCCATTTCTGTGGGTGGAAGGAGTGAGCTGGGGAATGATCTGTCCCGTCCAGCAGACAGACTTCTCACCCTGACAACATCTAAGACCATGAACTCTTAGTGGTTGCCAGAGGTGGATTGAAAGTAGGGTAAAATTCACTTGTAGGAGGTACTTCCGAGGCCCCTCACCCAACAGAGTATTCTTTTTCTCTGGGACAGCCTCCCAAATCGCCTAGCTTCAGGCTGCACCAGCCTGGATCCACCCCTGTGGATGCCACTCTCGGCCCAGAACCTTGCTGGGTCCTGAGATGAAGGGAGCAGAGCATGCCCCCATCTGACAGGGGGATAACAAAGAAGACAGGGGACCTACCCCAGCAAGCACTGAGTGCGTTTCTCCAAGGGTGGGCTGCAGACCTCCTCCACCTGAAGACCTGAGTACTGTTCATCTGCCGTCCTGGGCCACCCAAGACCCACTGAATCAGCATCTCTGGGTTAGGCCAGAGGCTGCATTTTTCACATTCTCCAGAGGGGATTCTCATGCACAGGAACGTTTCTGAGTTAAGAGAGGACCTATATTCCATATCTTGATTTGGGAGAAGATTACACAGTGCACACATAGGTAAAATATCACCAAGTTTGGGGGCTTCCCTGGTGGCGCAGTGGTTGAGAGTCTGTCTGCCGATGCTGGGGACACGGGTTTGTGCCCCGGTCCGGGAAGATCCCACATGCCGCGGAGCAGCTGGGCCCGTGAGCCATGGCCGCTGAGCCTGCGCGTCCGGAGCCTGTGCTCCGCAACGGGAGAGGCCACAACAGTGAGAGGCCCGTGTACAACAACAACAACAACAAAAATCACCAAGTTTTACACTTAAGATGTGTACTTTATGTGCCCAACTCAAGAACAAAAACAAAAGAGAACTAACCTACCATGTGCCTGGAGCTTTAGGAAGAAAAATCGGGGGAGGCTGCCTGGAAGAGGGCCTCTTTGAGGTAGGCTAGACAGGGAGAAGAGAAGGCAACAGGGCAGAGGGAGTTGGGAGGCCCATTGGGGAAGAGACTCTTGTAGCCACAGCAGTGGGGCAGGCAGGTAGGAATGGGAAAAGGGTTGTTTCTGAGGCCTTTTCAGGCAGCTGCCTCATCCCCACCCAGCAACAGGGTGTCCTTAGAGGCCCACAGGCTGCTGTGGTCAGCATAGGTAGCCCATGTAAACTCCCAACTTGCCTCCAAGTGCATCCAGGTCTTTCTCCCCAACAAGACGGCATTGTTTGGGGCTCCAATGGAGGGCAAGAAAAACAGAGAGCCCAACTGTCCCTGTCATAATGGTATATAATTTATAATAATGTCAGCTATTAAAGGATTTTTGGTAATTAACTGACAGTGGTGTGCTATTTCACTGCATTTTTGCCTGTCATAATGATCTTGAACTTTGCAAGACGGTTTTGAACTTGCTCAAAATAAGTCCTGAATACAAAGAAGGGCGAGATCATTCCAAATAAGGGGTAAGAGACATTGGACAAAATGGGACTGTTCTCCTCCCAGAAAGAGGGCTGAGCTGTACAGAACCAGAAAGATCTCAGGCCCACTGTCTTCCCAGGGAGCTATACAACCAGTAGAACGCCTGCCAGGCCACAGTGGTGAGTAAAGCAAGTCAGCTGTTTCAAAAGAGTGTATTAAGTTGCATTTTTTTCAATATACCTTGTTTGCACGATACACAGCTAAGAATATTTTTCTCTTCCCCAGAGAAATATGCTTCCACTCTCATTTTTCTTGAAGCACATGATTCTCTTGGTATAGTTTTTACTCTTTTGATTTTTAACAGAGACATAGTATAGGAAATATTTCTTTCTCCTCTTGATTCCACTAAGAAAAAAAAAAAAGTCAACACAAGCCCAGTGATAAATAGTAATTGACATGGAGTGCTGGAGAGGCATCAGGGAGTGGTGGGGTCTGTGCGAAACACATGAGCTCAGGCCCAGTGTGAGTGAGGCATCTGCTACTCCACTCCAGACAATGAGGACTGCAGGCCCCTGGCAGAGGCTGTTAAGTGCCAATGGCAACCTTGATTCTTCCCCTTTCTCTTTAATAGCAGAAAGATGATTTAATTTTAGCTGGGCAAATTTCATCCTGGGGAAAAAGACTACTTTGGCTTGAGCATAGTCACATGACTATGTCTATCCTCCCTTGCCCTTGGTATAGCCATGTGACTATCTAGACAATAAGTTGTAAGTAGAAGCTTTGTGCAGGAATTCTGGGAAGGCTGTATAAAGAGAGCTGACTCCCTTTTTGCCTTCAATTTTTCCTTCTCTGGCCTAGAGTGTGAATGTGATGGCTGGAGCCCTGGAAGCCACCATGGACCACGAAGCAACCTTTGCAAATGGGAGCTATACACTGAAAACAACAGAGCAGAGAGAGAAGCCTAAAGCCCCTGATGGCTTTTTGAATCTACCTACCCAGTCCTGGGCTGCCTACTTATCTCCTGGCTCCTTCTATATGAGAAAGAAACATGTATCTTATGTAAGCCACTGTTATTTTGACATTTTCTGTTATAATCTGCCCAACTTAATCCTAATTAATACACCTGGGCTCACTGTCACCAGATAGTTCAACTTTTCAAATTTAGCCAGATTATACAGATTTGTATATGGCATAGATTGATGTCATACCTGTTGGAAACCTTATAAAATTATTTAAGATACTGAACAGGCCAAACAAATCATGTCTGAGCTGCATTCAGCCCAAGCCCCGCTCTGGCCTATACCATTGATGGTAGGTATTAAAACTGTTGATAAACAGTCAGTTCTTTCATTTCTGGGAACATAGTAGGATTGTACTTCTCGACCCAATTGAACTCAAATGTGTCCATGTGACTTCCTTTGGCCAACACTTCTGGGCAGGTGATTTAAGAGCCAGTGTGTGGTTTGCCATATTCTCTTTTCCCTGCTGCTGTCATTATGGAAGCATATCAACATGGAGCTTCCTACACAGCTGGATGGTTGAGTGACTTTGAAGAACAGACCACCCTGATAACTCACCATGCAGTACCTAAACATGGCTGTTGTAAAGCCACTGGAATTTGGGGGATGTTTGTTAGCACAGCATTATTTAGCTTATCCTGACTGATCTGCCATCTGCACCATAGATATTGATCAGTGGAATTTTATGAAGCCCTCCTTCAACGTTTTTCTCTGTGGCTGAAATTTCCCCATTTTTTTAGCCCTCTTACTCATTCTTTTTCTTTCATTTACTCTTTCATTCATTCATACATTTATACATCAAACACTTGGGGGGGGGGTAGGGAGATGCCCTCTATGTGGCAAGTCAAGTCACTGCTATCTGGGAGTTCACATTCTTCTTTTGATTGGGTTGCTTCTCTTGCCAATATCCCTTTGGACCCTTCCCAACCTCCCTCACACACAATCCAGAGGTGGAAAGGGATAGGAAGGGAGAGAGATGAAGTCCTTCGAGGGCAGCCTCTCAGGTCTAGGATTTGTATTAGTGTTTTCTGTTTTCCTTTCATCTAATTCAAACCTTAACACATCCAGTGAGAAAACCAAGTCTCAGAGAGGTTAATTAACTTGCCCAAAGTCACACAGTTAGAAAGCAGCAGACCTAGACCTGAAGCCAGTTCTGACAACCTGCAAGGCCTATGCCGTCCAGCTACCCTATACCACCTGCCTCCATGGAAGTCTCTCTACTGTGGTCATTGCTACCACCAGGAGCCATCTGTAGCTACAGGGCAGCATAGCAGATAACAGCCCATTCCCCACTTCTGACTCTTTCTTTCATCACAGACCGAAAAGCATTTGAGGGCTTCCCTAGTGGCACAGTGGTTAAGAATCCGCCTGCTAATGTAGGGGACACAGGTTTGAGCCCTGGTCCGGGAAGATCCCACATGCCACAGAGCAACTAAGCCCATGCACCACAACTACTGAGCCTGCACTCTAGAGCCTGCAAGCCACAACTACGGAGCCCGCGTGCCACAACTACTGAAGCCCACGCCTAAAGCCCATGCTCCACAACAAGAGAAGACACCGCAATGAGAAGCCCGTGCACCACAACAAAGAGTAGTCCCTGCTTGCTGCAACTAGAGAAAGCCTGCACGCAGCAATGAAGACCCAATGCAGCCAAAAATAAATAAATAAGATTTATTTAACAAAAAAAGAAAAGCATTTGAAACTCTATTGAATCTGATGCACACAGTATAAGCCTGTGGTCAGCAGAGGAAAACAGGAGGGTTTGGCCTGCAGTCTGTGGGAGCCAAGAATGCTTGCACACAGGCTTGGAGATGATAGATGGCAGCTGTGTCTATTAGGAAGCCTTGGGCTGCAAGTAACTGGAAAGCCAACTCAAAGTGGTTCAAACGATAAGAATCTTACTTCATTAAAAAAAAAAACAGAGCTAGAACAGATTCTCACAGCAGCTCTGCAATGTTGTCAAGGACCCAGTTCTTTCCATCTCTTTTCTCTTCTACCCTCTGTAGGTCAGTTTTACCTTAGACTGGTTTCCCTCACAGTGCAAGATAGCTGCTGCAGTTCCAGGCATCACATCAGACACAGTGAGAAACAGCTCTCTTCTTGTCTCCTTCCTAAAAGTAAAGAACCTTTCTCCAGAAATTCCCTAGCAGATTCCCCTCAAATTTAATTTGCCAGAACGGAGCCACTGATTGACTTAAAGTAGAGAAATTTCATTTGCTATACTTCAACAAATTTTTTTTAAAAAGAAAAAAATTTCAACTGATAGGTGGCTGGATATCTTCCATTCATCCTTCCCCTTCTCCACCTTCTCTATGTCCTGGGAGGTTGATGTGTCTGGGCTGCAGCAACGGGCAACCTTGCTCTCTGACTCCCGGTTGGACCCAGCCAATAATGGACACCAGAAAGTGCTCCCAGAACAGGAAGAGGGAGCAGTCAGGGTATTTAATCCCCTGTGTCCTCCTTTCTCAGTCATCTGCATCTTCTACCAAAGCCCACAGCTCCTGCAATGCAGCCCTCTCCATACCAGGCACTCTCCTGGTTCTGGCTCCTGCTCCCTCCCTTGGGGTCTTCTCAGTCCTAGGGGGTGATAACAGCTCCCCACCATTGCTAGCCTCAGGCTACTTCACTACTCCTCTCACAATACCAAACCCTTCATGCGCCTTTGTAAATAGTCCTTTATCCATCTCTCTTGATTGCCCAGTCTGAATGTGCTATCCTCTACCTTTCCCTAGAGCTGATGATACACTGGGCTGGGGATAAATCTCCCTTTGCAGTATTGAATCACTGTCTCTGGGCCTCTTACCAGAAGGTCTTTTTAGCACTTGACCCTCTGTTCATCCCAAATAGCATGCATCTCCTTACCCCCCATGCTGACTTGCCCATCTCTGTCAATAGCACCACCAACCATTCAGTCACCCAGGATCAACACCTGGGTGTTGACTCCCACTTTCCCATTGCCCTGCCGCCAACCTAATCCAGAGCAGGTTCCATTGATTCTACCTCTGCTGTCTCCCATTCCTCACCCCTACCCAATTTCAGGCCTATCGCTGCTCATCTGCTCACTGACGGCAGCCTCCTAATGACCCCCTGCCTCCGATTCATGCCTTTCCCTGCTGCCACAGGAAACTTCCTTAACCACAGCTCTGATCATCTTAACCTTCTGCCCAAAAACCTGCTCCTGTTGCCTGCAAATTAACATCAAATTCCTCCTCATTCAGGCCCCTACCCAGCTTCTCAGCCTCAGTTCCTACTACATCCATAACCCACTGGCAATACAGGTTACATCAGTCAGCTATTGCTGGGTAAAAAAAAAAAAAAAATCACCCCAAGACTCAGTAGCTTAAAACAACAATGTCTATTATTGCTAACAAGTCTAAGGTCAGCAGAACTTCTGCTGATCTGGGCCAGGGTCGGCTGATCTTGGCTTGGCTCACTCACATGTCTGCAAGCAGCAAACAGGTTGGCTGGGGCCTAGCTGATCTGGGATAGCCTCGCTCACATGTCTGGTGGTTGTATGGCTGTCGGCTGGGTGAAAGGAAGTGACTGGGCCTGATGTCACTCAATCCAGCAGACAAGCCTAGTGGTATATTAGTTATCTGTTGCGGCATAACAAATTACACAGCTAAAACCAACAAACCTTTATTTTCTCAGTTTCTGTGGGTCAGGAATCCAAGTGCCACTTAGCTGGGTGTCTTCGACCCAGGGCCTCTCACAAGGCTACAGGCAAGGTATCAACTAGGACTTCAGTCATCTCAAGGCTCAAATAGGGGAGGATCTGCTTCTCAGCTCACTCCCGTGACTTTGGCGGGTCTCGGGTCCTCGCTGGCTTTTGACCAGAGACATCATATCCACGCCGTGTGGGCTCCTCCACAGGGCACTCACAGCATGGTGGCTGGACTCCCTCAAAGCAAGGCAGCAGGAGAGTAAGAAAAGGAGAGCAAGATGGAAGTCACACGGTCTTTTCATAACCTAATAGCGGAAGTGCCAACCCGTCTCTTTTGCTGTATTCTACTCATTAGAAGCGAGGCACTAGGCCCAGCCAACACTGTGGGGTTACACAGGGCATTAATCCCAGAAGGTGGAGATTCTTGGGAGCCATTTTAGGGGCTGCCTGTCACACCTGGGCTTGGTCATAAAGTGGTGGCAGGCTTCCAAGGACAGCAAGGTGAGTCCAGAAGTGTGCAAGGCTTCTTGAGGCCCAGGCTGGGAACCTGCATATGTTTGATCAAAGCAAGTCATAAGGCCAAGCGCAGATTCAAGAGATGGGGAAGTAGACTCTATCTCTCGATGGGGAGAGCTGCCTAGTTACACTGCCAAGGGGATATGGACTAGGATGGAGAATTGTGTCTGTTTTTGCAAAGAACCACACAGGGTTTCCCACTGAACACAAAAATGCCTTGTGCTTTCTAGCCTAAAGGCCGCTGGGTGTACAGTTTCCTCTTCCTGTGTGTCCTAGCCCCACCTCTGCCTATTATATCCTGCCAGTCTTCAAGGACCAACTCACATCCTGTATCAGTTTCCTTTTGCTGCTATAACAAATTACCACAAACTTAGTGGCTTAAAACAACTCAAATTTTATTACCTTATAGTTCAGGATGTCTGAACCACACGGGTGTCACTGGGCTAAAATCAGAGCACTGGCAGGGCTGCATACCTTCTGGAAGCTCTAAGGGAGAATCCATTTTCTTGCCTTTTCCAGCTTCTAGAGGCAGCCCACATTCCTTGGTTCATGGCCCCTTCATCCATCTTCAAAGCCAAGAAGTTTGTCACTCACATCACTCTGACAATGACTCTCTCTCCCTCCTTCCTCCACTTATAAGGACACTTGGGCTTCCCTGGTGGCGCAGTGGTTGAGAGTCCGCCTGCTGATGCAGGGGACACGGGTTTGTGCCCCGGTCCAGGAAGATCCCACATGCTGCGGAGCGGCTGGGCCCGTGAGCCATGGCCACTGAGCCTGCGCGTCTGGAGCCTGTGCTCCGCAATGGGAGAGGCCAGAACAGTGAGAAGCCCGTGTACCGCAAAAAAAAAAAAAAAAAAAAAGGACCCTTGCGATGGCATTGTGGCCCTACTGTGATAATCCAGGATAATCTCCCCATCTCAAGGTCAGCTGATTAGCAACTTGAATTCCCCTGTGCCACATAACCTGACACAGTCACAGGTTCCAGGGATTAGGACATGGACATCTTTGGTCCAGGGGAGCATTATTCTGTGTACCACTCCCTTTCCCACCCCCAGGAGCAATGGCAGCACTATTTATTGAGCACTTACCATGTACCTGTCAGTGCACCCTCCCTCCCATCTCCACACCCCATCCCGCCCTCATCCATCTGAACAATCTCATCCACTCTTTACAACCCTATAAGGAAGGTTCTATCTAGTGGTCTCATTTTACAGACTCAAAGAAGTTAAGCAATTCCCCAAGCCTACCCAGCAAGTAAGGGCTGGATATTGGAGTTTGAACTCAAGTCTGTCTAACTCTGAAGCCAGAGTCCCAACCATCTGTGCGTCCTATGAAGCCACCCAATCCCCTCCTCTGTGTTCCCATAGCTGAGTGGTCGGGCCTCTCTTTTTAAACGATACTCCGCTAAAGTTTCCACTTTCGGCAGGCCACCTCCCCACCTCAGATGTCACAGTAATAAGAGTAGTTATTTAACGAAAATCTACCGTGTCTCAGACCCTTCACATACAACATCTCTGACACCCACTGCTAAGGCCGGTCCTGTTTCCACTTTCCACAGAAGGAAGCTGAGACTCAGAGAAGCGAGGGTCAGCCTCAGGAGTCAATAATGGCAGTTCTGGAAGTTGAACACAGGCCTAATTCCAAAGCCAGTTCCTGCCTCAGCCAGGCCACCTTTGCCGTTGTAAACGCCTGCTGCCTTTGTAAGCGGGGTAGAGACATATACATATCATTAGCTGGCTTTAAGGTGGCAGTGTAGTCCAGTGGTTAAATTGGAGATGCTGGAGTCATCCTGCTGGGGTTCCCAGCCCTCCCACTTTCTGCCTGTGTGACGTATGCAAGTCACTTAACCTGTGTCTGCCTCAATTTCCTCATCTGTAAAACGTATAATGATAGTACCTACCTCATAAGGGCTGTTGTGAAGATTAAATGAGTTAACATATCTCAAGTGCTTCTGATAGTCACTGCCACACAGCAAGCGCTATGTAAGTGGTGGCTTTTATTGTGGGGTGACCTGGTCAGCTGAGGGTCATGCAGAGCCCCTGCCCCAATGTCTGGTCACATCATTGGTCCTCTGCTCCAGTCTTGTTAGGCATCTTTCTTCTGTGAAACTTTATGACCCCAAACTACCTAAATGGAAGGTTATCTGGAAGACCAAAAAAGATAAATGTTGAGAATACTTTATAAACTGTAGAGAGAAATGCCCATGTTGGCTATCATTGACCTTTACAAAGTGCTTAACAATCAGACCAGGAAACCATAGACCCACCGGAAGACCCAGTGTCAGCCTTCTCAGTGTGGGCCCCAGGGGAACAGAGGGCCAGCAGCTGTCATATGTCCTCCTCCCTCCCATCTCCACACCCCATCCCGCCCTCATCCATCCTGGGGCTGTAGGAATGCGATGGTATCTCAGCAAACAGACAGTCTGTTCCCAGAGGAGATGGGGCCGCCCCCAGGAGGCCCCACTCTCCCAGCCACTGTAAACACAAGGGTCTGTCCTCTTTATCAGCCTGGCTCAGCGGCAGCGGAGACAGTCTGCCCGCTGGAGAGTCACTGCACAGCGATAAGCCGCCGGGCCCCCTGTTGGCTGCCCTCCTGGGGCTGCAGCCGAGCTGTGCCAGACTAGGAATCTTGGGGCTGTCCTGGCTCGGGGCCTAAACACCTCGTCCCGGGGCTGGGGGCTGGATGCCTGTGCTCTGAGGATGTTAGCCACTCAGAGGAAGGAAGCAAAGGCCCAGAGCCGCCAAAGGGCCAGGGCACACAGTCTGCAAAGCCCCCAGGGGCTCCAAGACTGCTGACTCTGTTAATTACATTGCTTTGCAAGATAGCTTTATCCTCCTCCTCCCTCATCATTGTCATCTTTACAGACCATACATATTGATGATGTTACCAAGCCCCATGTTTTCTAATCCACACTCCAGTCAAAGAATTAATACACATAAAGCACTTAGCACTGGGCTTGGTAAGGGCTCAGAGAAAGTCACCTTGCATAGGCACAGTGTAGTAGCGTTCCTGTGGTTCAGGCAACCCCCGGTCCCTTAAAATAATAACAGCTAATTTTATCCGGGACAGTCATACCCATTATGTCCTCAGTTTCTCCACTGACTGGACGTGGGGAATACTGGTATGAACATCATTCCCATTTGACAGAGGAGGGAACTGAAGGGCCCAGAGAGGTGAAGTGATTTGCCTAAGCTGCACAGTCAGGACATGGCACAGCTGGGACCAGCCCCAAGCCCAGCCCAAGGAGTCAGGATAGAATCCTGGGAGCCCCAGGGGCTGGGGGCTGGGGGCTAAGGCCGCTCTCACTGAGTCTACAATCCAGCCATCACCATCACCATCACAGGGACTTCTGCTGCCTTCTCCCTTCTAAAGGCACCCCCTACACCCCAACAGGTACCCTCTCTTAGCCAAGGGACCTCCAGGTGGCCTTTGATTGGGTCCACCATCACCTTCCCCACAAACCAGCTGGGCCCTCGAACCTCCCCTCCCGCACACCAACAGGCTCTGATTCTCAGGGTGACAGAGGAAAGGGATGGACACTGAGCTGGAAGTTGGGACATACAGAATGGCTCCCCAGATGTCTCAAGTTTCCTCCAGGCCATGTCTTCTCCCTGTGCCCACCGGAGTGTCCCGCCTCCACCACCCACATGTCCACCAGATCCCACATCACAAGGTGGCCCTTTAGTCCACTGCTGTAGCCTCAGACCTCTGGCTACTGCCCCAGGCAAGGTCATGGCCCCTCTGCCACCTCCCCCGAACACCCAGTCTATCACCACCTTACCCACGGATACTTACTGAGTGTCTTCTCTGCACCAAGTACTCTTCCAGGCACTGGGGGGACAGCAGTGAACATAACAGACAGGGTCCCTTCCCTCACGGAGCTTTCACTCTAATGAAGGAAGCGAGGGAAACAGACAGTTAAACAAAACAAATGAGTAACTATAGGACATTTTAAGTAAGATTTATTATAGATAACTTTACTATCATTGAAAATAAGGGCTTTGGTTAAAGAAAAAAAAGGGATGGGTTTGGGGAGTGTGGGGTGGAGTTGCTGTTTAAATGGGGTGGTCACGTAGGCCCTCTTGAGAAGGTGACATTTGCTCAAAGAGTTGAAGGAGGTAAGGGGGTCTACCTTAACGATTCTGAGGAAGAGCATTCCAAGCAAAGGGAACAGCCAGGGTGAAGGCCCCTGTTTGAATCCATGTTGCCTTTTCTGTGCACCCACATTTTTCATCCCTTTATTTGGCCCTGAGCAGAGTTCAGGAGCATCAGAGGAAGTTGCTCACTTGGCCACCTGTCCTGCTGTACCAGGAGCTCCTTGGGGCAGGGACCCTGTAACGGTCAAGTTCACAGTCACCTCAGACCCCACCCTGACATGTCCAGACACACAGACACAGACCCAGACCCTCATGCCCAGACATACACACCCAAACTTGTATACAGAGATCCACACACTATGCCAATAGAGAAGGCCTCAGTGATTGTCTGTTGAGATGAACTGAGTGAAGAGGAAATCATAATTAAGTACACTCAGCCCCATCTAGTTTACAAAGGTCTCCCTTGTGCCTACTCTTTGAGCTTGAGAACTGGGTGGTTAAAAATAGTGAGGCTCAGAGAGACCAAGGTGAACGGGCTTCTCACTGGTATTTGCAATACTGGAACCCAGCTCTTCTGATTTCCATCCAATATATGTTTTCATTAAAAAAACAAAAAACTAAAAAATAGGTCAGATGTGAACATAGTACAAAATTCAAAATGTCCATAGAGGCAAGTGTCCCTCTTCTCCACGCCATCCCCACACCCCCGCTCGGCACACAGCTTCCTCCCTATAGAGTCAGAGTGCACTTACCAATTTACTTCCAATGGAGACTTCGGCTCTCCTCTCTCTGTGAAGAGAATCTGCACTGCACATACATCTGACATTATGAAAACAGGCCAGGAGTCCCCACTCTGGAAGCATCTCCTCTTTGCTCCTAGAACCTGGGTTGTCTGGAGCCAGGCTTGGCATCCACTTGGTTTCCCCAAACCCACAAGCTTCTTGGATCCATGACATGGTCACTGAATAGTTCACATCTTCGTCCCTGGGGATGATCCAATCATCATGAGGAACGCTTCGTCCTCAGAGAGAGGATACAGGGACTGAGGGAGAAGAGGGAAGGAGTAGGAAGGGGCTTGGGAGGGGGAAGTTGGGCACTGCAGGAAATCACACTGTGCTGCAGTTTCTTTAAAAGTAGGCAGTGGCGCAGTGGTTGAGAGTCCGCCTGCCGATGCAGGGGACACGGGTTCGTGCCCCGGTCCGGGAAGATCCCACATGCTGCAGAGTGGCTGGGCCCGTGAGCCATGGCCGCTGAGCCTGCGTGTCCGGAGCCTGTGCTCCGCAACGGAATAGGCCACAGCAGTGAGAGGCCCGCGTACTGCAAAAAAAAAAAAAAACTAGGCCCCCGGACAACTTCCCAAAGAGGCTGCAATGGCGGCCAGGGAGGAGGTGCTCACTTTGGAGGCTGAAGTTGCCCAGCGTGAGGAGGAGCTGAGTTCCCTGAAGCAGAGGCTGGCGGCGGCTCTTCTGGCCGAGCAGGAGTCAGAGCGGTTGGTTCCGGTGTCTCCCCTGCCGCCGAAGGCCGCCCTGTCGCGAGATGAGATTCTGCGCTACAGCCAGCAGCTCGTGCTGCCTGAGCTGGGCGTGCAGGCACAGGGGCGCCTGGCGACCGCGTCCGTGCTGGTCGTGGGCTGCGGGGGGCTCGGCTGCCCACTGGCGCAGTACCTGGCAGCGGCCGACGTCGGCCGCCTGGGCCTTGTGGACTACGACGTAGTAGAAGTGAGCAACCTGGCCCGCCAGGTGCTGCACGGCGAGGCACTGGCCAACCAGGCCAAGTCTTTTCGGCCGCCGCTACGCTGCGCCATCTCAATTCGGCGGTGGAGTGCGTGCCCTACGCCCAGGCGCTTACGTCAGCCACGGCGCTAGACCTGGTCGGACGTGGTGGCTGATTGCTCCGACAACGTGCCCACTCGCTACCTGGTTAACGACGCCTGTGTGCTAACCGGCCGGCCCCTCGTGTCGGCCAGCGCCCTGCGCTTCGAGGGCCAACTCACAGTCTACCACTACGGCGGTGGGCCTTGCTATCGCTGCATGTTTCCGCAACCACCTCTGGCGCAGACGGTGACCAGTTGCGCGGATGGCGGGGTGCTTGGTGTGGTTACCGGGGTCGTGGGCTGCCTGCAGGCGCTGGAAGTGTTGAAGGTCGCTGCAGGTCTGGGCCCCTCTTACAGTGGCAGCCTGTTGCTCTTTGATGCCCTCGGAGGTCATTTCCGCTGTATTCGGCTGCGGAGGCGCAGGCCCGACTGTGCAGCTTGCGGGGAGTGGCCCACTGTGACTGATCTGCAGGACTACGAAAGCTTCTGTGGCTCCTCAGCCACCGATAAGTGCCGCTCCCTACAGTTGCTGAGTCTGGAGGAGCGAATTTCTGTCGTCGACTATAAGCGACTTCTGGATTCCGGGTCACCCCACGTGTTGCTGGACGTCAGGCCTCCAGTGGAGGTGGACCTGTGTCGGTTGCCTCACTCCCTACACATCCCTTTGAAACATTTGGAACGGAGGAATGCGGAGAGCCTGAAACTCTTGGGAGAAGCAATCCGGGAAGGGAAGCAGGGCACACAGGAAGGGGCATCTCTCCCCATTTATGTGATCTGCAAACTGGGCAATGACTCCCAGAAAGCCGTGAAGATCCTGCAGTCCTGGACAGACTTAGACTCTTTAACAGTTCGGGATGTTGTGGGAGGCCTCATGGCCTGGGCTGCCAAAATCGATGGAACGTTTCCGCAATACTGAGATGGCCGGTAGAGTCTGACCAGCGAAAGATGTGGGTTGTCATGTTACCTAAAGTTTTTTTGCCTTTATGAATGTATTTGCATTTTTTTCAGTAATGTGCGGAAGAGCCTGGGATTCTCCAGTATCTGCGGATAGGTGGACTTCTTTTTATAAGGAGCTTTTTAATTGTAACTTACTGGGTGATGTAGCAGTTAAGGGGTTATAACACTGTTCCTCTGAACTGCCTTGTGTTTGCAGCACTTCGATGGTGTGTTGAACAGGTGGGATAGAATGTAAGTGACAGGACTTTGTGTTTTGAACTGCAGGTCATTTGCGTGTCCTGCCTTTTTTTTTTTTTTTTAAATCTCCCAATTAAAAAGCTCTTTAAAGTTGTCCATTTTATTGCTTGGAAAGCTGTCATATACTTACTGAATTGATCACGGATGATATAGTTAAGATAAGTTTATTGTTTACTAAGACATTCTTTGGGTGTTATTTCTAATTCAAATGATGGAACACGCCCTAGAGAAATCAGTGTTTAAAATGTAAATTGTTAAAACATTAAAATGAAAATTAGCTGGGAAGTGGTCATTCTATTAAATATTTTCAATTAATAGCCAAGTAAGATATTTACAGTCTAGCAAGATAGAAACCACCTTTGTAGCATGCCAGTTTCTTTTATAAATTGCTGATTTTTTCTTAGACTTAACTTCAGGGTCCACCTTATGTTGGACACCTACAGAAATTTCTAAACTGTGTGGTTTAGCTTGCTTTGGAATCTTCAAGTCCCAAGTCCCAGCCTTCTGCCCTCCCCTGTCCTTTTGTCCCTGTCCAACCTGTTATTTTTATCTTTGTCTTTACTGTATGGCCAGAATGCCAAATACAATATTGAATTAAAGTGGAATAATGAACATTCTTCTCTCCTTTGCAGTTTCAGGTGAAGAACTTTGAATATTTGACCAATATTACTTGTTATTGCTTTACTGTAGATAAATACCTCCTATCAGATTAAATAAATTTCTGTATGAAAACAAAACAAAACAAAACAAAACTAGGCCCCCATTTAAGGACCTCTGGATTCTTCCCCAGAGGTTTCAAAGCTGATGGACCGTAAGTTCCCCATGAAAAGCATGGGGCTGGAGTCACTGGATGACCACCCCAACCGAACCCTAGCACAGTGCCCCAAACACACTCAACTACAACTGTGGTGTCCAGTGTATGCCTTGCCTTTACTAGGAGCAGATGAAAATGCATCAGCCATGGACCTGCTGCCAGGAGCTTACAGCCTAGGGGAGACACACACATACATCCCAGTGGGACAGTACTCAGGGAGCCTTGGGGGACCAAAGGATGCTGCTTCTCCTGGAATGAGTGAAGGAGAGAGAAGAAGGAATACACAGGAACCCCAGCAGAGGGGCCGACATATACAAAGAGCAGGGACACTTAAGAAATGCTAAGGGGAATTCTGGTTTTGGGCGGCAGAGTTCAAACAGGAAGGGTCAGTGGGGGCGGGTCAGAAGCAAAGGGCCTGGATGTCAAGCGGATGTGTTTGATTTTATTTTCTTAAGTGGAGGTTTTCAAGCAGGGTTATGGCAGGATCTGACTTGTGTATTATCTGGATCTCTCACAAACTGTGAGCAGTGTAGAGGATGGGGTGGAGGCTTCCAGGGCATGGGATATGAAGGTATGATTGAAGCCGAGCAGAGAAAATGTATTTATAATGCTTTATTTCTTAAATAGGGTGATGGGGACACTGTTTCTACTCTTTTTTATATGTCTGAAATAGTTCATAATGAAAAGGAAATTTTAAATAAAAAAGTGAGTTTAAAAAGTCAGTGAATAAGCTCCAAGAGGGTGCAGATAACAACAGCTAATAATGAAGCTTGTTATGCTCTTAGTAAGACTGCTTAATAGGCACAATTTCCAGGACTTTCTAAGTATACAGTCATTTAACCCTCACAACCCTAGGAGGTGGGTGTTTTACTCCCCAGTTACAGATGAGGATAGGGAAATATAGAGAAGCTGAGTATCTTGCCCAAAGTCACCCAGTCAGTAGGATGGAAAGCAGCGATTCAGGGCTTCATCACACTCTTCACCAAGGCTTGTATTACCACATGGCTCCTGTTCACTACCACATCCCCAGCACCTGGCACCTGGCCTGTAGTAAATTTTCGTTGAATGCATGCAGCCCAGAGAGGTTCAGCAAGTTCCCTTAGGCCACACAGCAGTGCCCTTCAAGATTATGCCCCCATGGGGAGCCCGGTTGTCCGGCTTCCGGTCCAGCGCTCCTTCCCCGACCTGGCCGCACCCCTTTCTGCCTCTCCTGTTCCTCCTCGCACTCTCCAGTCCCAGCCATCCTGGGTCAGTATACCGGCGGCAGCCTAAACCTGACTCAGCCAGACCAGCGGAGCGAGAGCCGCGTAGGACGAGGCTGCGGGGAGGCGGGGCCGCGGGGCCAGCAGTGGGCGGGGCTACGTGGGGGCAGGACCTGGGTGGGCGGGGTTAGGAGGGCTGCGCCGACGCCGGGCAGAGGCAGAACAGTCCTGAGCAGACAGGAAAGCACGGTCTTCTTATTCTGTCGGCAGTGACTAGCTGTCACTCGCTCGCTCTAAGAGACCCCATTATGTGGAGCCTGTCTTTCAACCCCAAATGGCTGTGCTCTCTCAAGGGTCTAGGCCGGGTGGACCGGGAGGAGGTACCCAAGGAACCTTTAGGTGCAGAGCGCTGGGTGCCATGGAAATGGAGGGCCAACTGGGGAGCCATGGCAGGCTTCTGAGCAGTAAGGGGGTCGACAAACTTGAACCTGGACGATGACCGGCCGTGGAGGGGCGGTAGGAAGCTGCCTCAGCCTACCCATACCCCTGCCTTCGTAACTCCATCCCTTGCCACACTTCCCTTGTTTTCTCCTGACCTTCTTGCTCTTCTTGGAACATTACAAACCCTTTCCCACCTCACGGCCTTTACCCTTGCTGTTCCCTTTGCTGGAAAAGTAGAAGGAGAAGAAGCAAACACTTGCAGCCCTTACTAACGTGCCAGGCACTTTCTAGGCACTTCACACGTATTAACTCATTTAATCCTCTCCACAAGCCTATAGGTAGATACTATTCTTATCCCTATTGTGCAGGTGAGCAAACTGAGGCATAGAGAGAAGTGGCTTGTTCAAGGCCTCATGGTAGTGGCAGAGCTAGGACATGAAACTCTGGGATTCAACTCTTATTCCATTCGAATGGTTTGCCCGTCCCTTCACCATCCAGTATAAAAAAGCTTTCTGTGCAAACCTCCCACCAATGCTTACCCTCTGTGGTTTTCATCATGGAATTTGTGTCCCCTTGACATTCTGCATTTCTTTCTTGGTCTCTGTTATCTGAGTTGTCCATCAGATTGTGAGGTCTGCTGTG